>NC_133620.1:122880369-123527869 GCF_048593235.1 Sminthopsis crassicaudata | reverse complement strand
CTTCCCCACTTTATCTTTCACATATCCAAAACCAGCTACCTTTCTTGCCTATTCGATTCTCTCCCTTTGATACTATTGCCTCAATTTCCTCCAGGACCTCCCTCCATCATTCATCTTTTTTCTCTGTTTCTCACTACATTTCTTTTTATGTCTCTTGCTTTCTGTCTCTCCCTCTGTCTCTGTTTCTGTCTCTCTTATCTCTCTCTGTCTCTCCTTCCTCTCTTGCTTTTTCTTCCTATTCCTTCATTCTCTCCATCTCTTCTCCCTCCCCCTGCTTTTCTTTCCCTCCCTTTCCTTCACTCCTTTCTCACCACCTATTACAGATCCCATATTTTTAAGAAACCTTCTCTTGACCTTGCTTTCCTGTGAGTTATTGCTTAAAATTCCTCCTCCTTTTTATTGCTAAGCCAGGTTTTCTGCCTCCAAGTTCAGTGTTCTTTCCAGTAAGTCTCACTGACCTCTCTTAGGGCCTTCTGCACTAGCACTTCCCCCATCCCTGGCTGTCTGCCTTCTGTACTCTCCAGTGTAATGAAGCTTCTTTCTCCAAGGTTATCAGTCAATCCTTAATTTTCAAATTAATAGCTTTTTCTCAGTCATTAGATCAAGGGTTTAGTACAGGAAGGGACCTTGAAGGGTCATCCAATCCAACTCCTTAATTTTATAGATGAGCAAACTAAATCTAAATCTTCTTTCCCTTGATTTTGCTTGAAACATTTTGCATGTCAGCTCTATCCTTAACTCTTTGTGTAAACTCTTTTCACCTGGTAGCCTGCTGATCTGAGCATTCCTTTTTCCAGATGCATCACTATTTCATCTTTCTTCTCCTTTTTCACAAGGCATGGATATGCTCATGGCTCTTACTCTCTGCCTTTGAAGCCTTATCTGCTCTCATGGCATCAGGAGGAATTCAGATGGCTCTCTTGTATAGACATATATACTTCCATATGTACATATACAGATGTACATATACACATCCTTAATACTTCAAGAACCTCTGATGTCATCAATGGGGGTGCTCCTTTTACTGCCATAAAAGTGACAAAAGGAGGTTGATAACAGTTATACACTTAGTGATGCATATTTTGAATCAACGAATTTAATAAATGTCTGTAGTATTATATTTTCATGCTGCTATCAGAGTTACTTAGTTTTGACAGTATTATGCATATGGTAGGCAGTTAGTAAATGTTTGTTGAATAAATAAATGTATGAGTCAAATCATAAAAGCCTTCTCCTGCATTGGTTTCCACGTGTCAACTTTCTTTTTCTGGAAAGGTGGAGTGGAAGTTTTCAGATGGATGTAAAACAATTACTTTTCCCAGTGGCACTAAGAAGGAAATCAGTGCTGACAATAAAACAACAGTTATCACATTTACAAATGGAGATGTGCAGAAGTTCATGCCAGATCAGAGAGTGGTACGTAAATGTTTTGTTTTATTTTTAATAATTTTTTCAAAACCTGGGGGTAGCACAGTAAATAAGAGTTCCAGATCTGAAGTCAGAAAGACTCATGTTGAGTTCAAATAAAACTTCAAACATTAGCTGTGTGACTCTGGGGAAATGACTTGATCCTATTTACTTCCATTTCCTTATTTATAAAATGAATTGTAGAAGGAAATGGCAAATCACTCCAGTATCTCTGTTAAGAAAACCTCAAATAGGGTCATGAAGAATCATATCTCATTGAAAATAAACAATAAGAAATATATAGTCAAAGGGGCAGCTAGATAGAGCACCAGTCCTGAAGTCAGGAGGACCTGAGTTCAAATGCAGCCTTAGACACTTAATACTCCCTTCTCTTTTTGATTATATATTTTCTTTCTTTTTTTCTAGTAGGATGTTCCTATTTTCCAGTCTCTTAGATTTTTTCATTTTTACTTGATCTATCATTCAGCTAATTGGCTAAAATCTTCCTTTTTTTTTTTAGGAGGGAGGGCTAAATGCAAAATGCCACCTGATGCTAAATTATGGGAATATGTACAGTGTTGTAGGGCAACATACTCCAGATTTGGAGTCAAAGAGGTAATTGCAAGTGTTGACTTAATTATTCACTACCTTTGCAGTCTTGGGTGGGTCACCTTTTTGAGTTCTACTTTACTTTAAACTCTGTACAATGAAGGCATTAAAACTCACACTACACATATCCCTAGATTATTATGAGAACCAAATGAAATAATCATGTAAATCATGTCAATGTGAAGCATTAAATTATACCTTCTGAAATCTAAGCTCTTGCTATTTTGTTTTGCATTCATGCCACAAGACAGGAGAATGTAGGGAAGTGTTAGGAAGAAAGATCATTGAGACTGGAAACCAAAAAATGCTATTTTCATTTCAGGAGGCCTTAAAATTATCCTCTTATTTGTTAGTTTCTTTGTTTATTATGCATCTTGAACAAGTCATCAAGATATTTCCTTTCTGCTATATTTCAGTTGCCTCATCTTAAAATGAGAAAGTTGGACTATGAAATTACCTCCAAGGTTCCTTTCAAACTTAAATAATATCTATTGCCCACACGAACTTGAAACTGTCTTTTGCCTTTTTGATGTGATAGATTCATACTACCTTCCTTACTTGGTATCTTTTGAAGATGGAATTTTGTCATTAGTTGAAGTCACTCATGAGCCCTAGCAATGAAAAAAAAAAATGGAAACGACCAAAAAAAGGAGCTACGAGTAACATTGCAGTGAGACTTTTTAGTGCTAATAACTTCTCTCTGACATTTATAGCACTTTTCATCATATGGAAATGGGCATAAACTACCTTAGTTAGAAATTCAAATGTGTGAGATTCTCTTTTTATCTCTACAATGATCATTTTGATCCCTGTGCAGGTGTTATTTAATTACAATGCAATTAGAATCCTGTTCAGTGACTTAATAGGAAAAAGAACCATTTCTCCCTAACCCAAGTGGGGTTTGCAGGCTGGTTGAACTATGTTTAATTTTAACTTGGTTTATGAATCAGGAGGAGATGTTATACATTTGTATTTCTTTATTCTTATTTTCAAGGACAATATTCTTGTATGGTTGCTAAATTCTTTTCAATGTCAGCTCACTGAAAAGCCAAGCTCATAGAACTTGGTGGCACATAAGTATTTAAGATCAAGATTTTAATAATTCACTTCTATAAAGATAGTAGCAAGTTGGTTTCTTTCTATCCTTCCCACTCTCCATTTTTTCCTGAACTGAGTGGATTTCGCATTGTGGCAATTCTGGACAATGCATACTTTTTAAAAAAAAAAAAAAAGAAACTTGGAATTATGGAAATGAATATTCTCCTTCTCCCTTCTCCCCCTCTTTCTCTCTCTCTCTCCCCCACCCCATTCCTTCCCTTCCCCTACCCCCGACTTGCCATAATGGATAAGAAGTTAGGAGCAAACCCAGAGCAATTCCTTTTTTAAAAATAGTTTTTATTTACCAGAAATATGCATGGATACTTTTATAACATTGACAATTGCCAAACCTTTTGTTCTAATTTTTCCCCTCTTCCCCCCCTCTAAATGGCAGGTTGACCAATACATGTTAAATATGTTAAAGTATAAATTAAATACAATATATGTATACATGACCAAACAGTTGTTTTGCTGTACAAAAAGAATCGCACTTTGAAATAGTGTACAATTAGCCTGTGAAGGAAATAATAAATGAAGGTGGACAAAAATAGAGGGATTGGGAATTCCATGTAGTGGTCCAGAGCAATTCTTAAGAGAGTTACCTACAAATAGAGGTTATATCTTGCCTTCTTATAATTCCAATATGGTTAAAAACACCAAGCATTCTTAGCTGTTGGCTCAGTTTGTTTTTACCATTTTATTTAATTTTTTCAAGTGCTATTATTTATTTTCCCTCACCATTCCCTAATTAAAAAAAACTTTTAAAAGTACTATCCATCCATTCAATAGCATTTAATTATTATCCAAGTAAAACAAATTTTCATATTGTTTCATTCTGCATAGTGAATCTATCACCTTAGTTATGGTTTCATCTTTATTTTAATGGAAAGTCTGCAAGCCATGAGAAAAATTTAGCCCTATATTTATAGTATAATCCTTGCCCATGTAGGTGAATTATGGAAAGGAGTACTCTCCTCCCTCTCTTTCTCCCTCTCTCTCCCTCTCTTTTTTCCTCTCTCTCCCTAATGTTTCTCTTCTTCCATTTTCCTTTTTCATTCTTTCTCTTCTTCCCCTTATTTCTTTTCTCTTCTATTGGGTCCAAATCATTAAACCTGCCAGTTCATTGTCATAGGAAAATCCTTGTAATTTCCACTCCCAAAGCAAATTAAGCAAAGCAAATAAATTCTTAGAAATTTATTAACTTAAGAAAATTCTCTAGGGCCCTAAGGTTAACTGAATTTCCCAGTCATACAGAAAGTGTCAGAGGTGGGGCTTCCGAAGAGATCATCTGAACTCCAGACCAGCTGTCTTCTCTTCTCTTTGCCATGTTGCTACTTACAATGGGTCAGATTATTGACAAAGAAAGTGATTTTTATTTGATGCATTTGTTTGGTAGAGTTCATATTTGTTCTTACTTTTAAAAGAAGCCCAGTGGAATGTTAACAATTCTGTCTCTTAAAAACAAATAAAAACTAAATCAAACATTTCCACCTAACATTTTCTAGCTGTATAAAATTGGGCTAATGAAATCACAGTTCCTTCTTGGTGTTTGCTTTTAGAATTTTTCTGAGAATCAGTGCCCCTAGAGATATTTAAAAGAAAAAGAAGAAAAAGGTTTCTTATTCTTGTTTTATAGCACCCCATGACAACATTTCCCCTTCACTCACTGTAGAGTTCTCTTTCATTCTTTATTAGCTTCCCTATGCTCATTCATTGGAAGTGAAGGAAGTAACAATTAAGTGAACCCAGCCTTGCTGGGCAGACATGGGCTGCTATGGAAGGTTATCTAACCTGATGGTACTTGGCCCTGTAGATATTATCCTCTATTTTGGTGTTTCATTCAGCAAAGAGAACCCAGATTCTAAAAGATGGACATCCATTCAGGATGTGTTTTGAAAGAATGTCAGGTTTTTCCTTACTCTAGTTATTTTGAGTTACTCAAGAACCATGGTCCATGAATTTCTGTAGCTTCAAGGACTTGACTGGCAAGGTCTGAGTTGGTCATTCAAGTGTCATGGGAGCCTCCTTTCCTATTATGCACATTTCTAGAGAGTGACTGTCAAACCTTAGGGATATTAGGAACAACGAGAGAAAGCTGGAAGGAACCTTGGAAGCCATTGAGTCCAACCCATTCATCTTACAGATAAGGAAACAAGCTGATGGAGTAAGTCATTCGAGCAGGGCCAAATAAATTGTAAATATATGAGCCAGGATTCAATTTTATTACTTTCTAAACTTCATGTCTACTTTTCTATCCATCATACCAGGAGAGATATCACCTAGTCCTTTCTTTAGATTTCACAGATGAGGAAACCCAGGTCTAGAATTTGTCCTCAGCAATTTGTCCATGGTCACACAGCTTGTTACTGGAGGAGCCAGGACTATCATTCAAGTCTTGTGACTTCCAGGTTATTATAGGATGCTGCTTCCTTTCTGTAGACCTGATTGCCTACATGCTGGTTGTGAGACACCTGCAGGGAAAGCATTTGTCCCTTTGAATGGATGAAGCCCAGATTTAAAACAAACCCTCTCAAAACCTTCCTGTAATACCAATGTTGTACTTTCAGCTTTATTATTATGCAGATGCTCAAACAACTCACACCACTTATCCCAATGGCCTGGAAGTGCTACAATTTCCTAATAAACAGATTGGTAAGTGATAGACTGACCCTTGAGGTCAGAGTTACTTTATCAAGATAATTTTTTCTTAGATTGTTTTTCTTGTTGGTTTATCCTTAAAATATCCCTTACAGAATGTTTACAGAAAGAGGGAAAAATTGCTGTGTGTTTTTTTGTGATGGGAAAAAAATCATTTAACAACAACAACAACAAAAAAGCCAGCTGGTGAAAGATATATGAATAGTATATGTGGGTATGATAGGGCTGGCTGAGCATATGGGCAACAGCAAATAGAGGTATTTAGGCCAAATCTACAAAACTATAATGGTGCAAATAAATTTAACCTTTATAAACTGAGATAATTGGGGGGAAAATAAGTTTGAGGGCTTCAGTTATTCTAATTGACTTCAAATTTCTTAAATGACTTCTCAGCCCTCTGTTTTATTTTGTGTAGACAGAGGTAGAGAAATGAAAATAGTACTGGAGGAGATGGTCTCATCCTGGCATCAGCTCTCATATGGCACAGTATATGGGCTCTTTACCAATGGGCCCAATTTAGATGCATCATATGCAGAGTTCACCAAGGAAATGGTACATGCTGCCAGCATTCTCAAATAATGTAATTTACTGTACCTCTGCAACAATGACCTTTAAAGCCATCTTTCTTTATCGCTTAAAAATTCAAAGCCATCTGTAGCACAGGCCCTGGAGCCTACTCTCCCAAACCCTATATGCACTGGCCATCTGGCTAATCCCTGGAACATAGTTGCTATTTTTCCCTTCAGAGTTCTCAGGGTATCCCTCAGGGTTAGGGTATATGATTTTCTAAGAAAGGTTCATGAATTCCCATCAATGTATTTCCCTCCTTGTGATTATTATTTGATATCAGATATCTAGCAGAATTATTTACTTTTTAGAAAGGAGTATTCATTGAAGTAGTATAATAAGGATAATCAGTACAAAATATCTATCCACCCCTACCTGTCTCTTGAATTTCCCATTTTTTAAAGTTAAAATTATAATCATGATCAAAATAGTAGCCAACATTTAAAAACTGTCTACTATTACCTCATTTTATCTTCACAATAGCCCTAGAAGATAAATACTGTGATTATTCCCTTTTTACAGATGAGGAAACTAATATAAGCAGAGTTTGAATGACTTGCCTACTGTCAGAGAGCTAGTGATTTAGATATTTGAGACTTTAAACTGTCTACTATACTTGTAAAACTGGATAAATACTGAGTAGGACTGGATAATTACTCAGGTCCCTGCCACCTCCAAGTTAGCGATTCATTTGAATGTGTAAAATCTGTTATATTTACTCAAGAATGTATCTCCTTCCTCCCCAAGTACAATATTGAAGATAGAATTTTGTGCTTGCCACCCACATGCGTCACAGTTTGATTATTCTTTATTCATTTGAAGTATATTGATTTTGGTCATCCCAGTCTTCAAGTGAGAAAACTTAGATTTGAAGAAAGATTTTTCTCCTTCATGAAAATCCTATTCTGATGCCTCCCTATGAGATGGAGGTGACTCTGGGGGTCTCGAAGGCTTTGTTATTGGGGTTCAAACTCTGGCAAGTTTTGCCACACTGGAAAAAATTTTAGCACTGGCCCCCTCACGGACTACATGTCTGTTGTGTGAAGACCAGCTTAGATAAGTTTGAACAGGTTGGCTTCTGAGTGATTTTTTTTTATTTTGTTCTGTTTGTTTTTAGTCAAAACAGCCCAGCTAGGATCATCATTGGGTTATGATCTGTGTTAGTAGAAAAAGTGCCTGTGTCAACAAAACTAAAGAACCTTGAAGTGTTAGAATTAAAAAAAATATATATATAATATATATTAAAATATATGTTATATATATATTATATATATGTATATGTATATACACTTATATACAGAGACATATGGACACACATGCATACACACAAATAAATATACATATCTACATATCTATATACATATGCATGTACACGTATATACACCTATACACAAACACGCATGCATACATTATATACATATATACACACTCACAATGCATGCATATAGACACATACACACATATATACATATATGGCTTGCATAAACTCATACTATAAGACCTTTTCTTTGTGTGACACATCCATTGTATAAATCTCAATGGCTCTTAGCCTAAGCAGATTCCTTTGCATTTGAACCACCAGAGATCATAACCTATATTTAATTCCTCCTTCTGCTTTCTTAAGTTTTTGAAGGTTGTTTATTTTCTCTGTGCAAACCCCACCTCCCCAAAAAGAAAAAAACAACAACAAAACCCCAAACCATCCCGTACCAGCAGCCAAATGTATCCTGTCTTGCTTGTTGCATATGAATGCTAGAAAAAGCAACAAGAGAAAGCTCTGTGGCTCCAGATTTTATGGTAAATCCTTTCTAGCTGTTATACTTTATATAAAGCTGTTCAGTTCATTCTTGTTGCAAATAATCTGCCTGTAAATTTTTTTTTCTGACATTGGTAAATCCAGTGCAGGAATAAAAAAAAATCTTCTCATTGTCTTCTTCAAAACAAGAACCATGAATCTATTTTCTTTGTTCCTGCCCTTCCTGTCATTTTTTTTTCTCCTTCCTGTCCTTAACTTTCAGCCTATGTGGTTATGTGTTTTATTAGCATTTTAACTCTGCTAAATTGTCACATAGGGAGTGGGTCAAACTCAGAAGAAAGCATGAGAAATGTCTCAGTCTCCCTCAGAAACCAGGCAAAGAATTGCTTTCAGTGACCTTAAAGCAAATCACTGAAAATGAAGGATTAGACTTGCTGGCTCGCAGCTGCCTTGTAGAATGATTGATTAATGTTAATTCAGTTCTTTTGAAAATGAAAAGTACTTTATAGACCTGGATTTTCTTTCTGCCACTGAACCTTTTAAACTGTCTAAGTCTTAGCTTGTCCAGCTGTAAAACTGACACCCAGTTATTCCATAGGAATTGTAAGTAGTGTTATTGTTCTTTGGTGAATTTTAGGAGGGGAAATCTGGGGGATGGTGAATAGAAAAATAGGCTAGTCAGTTGACATGCCCTTGCTAAAAGCAATGGTAATGCTGATCTGATTATAGTTCTCAGGACAAGAGGTACAGGGAATGGTATACATATCCAAAGGCAGATTGGAAACTGGATGAAGTGGAAGAGCATCTCTTCCTGGAATTTCGTAGACATAAAGGAATTTTCAAAGTGGAAAATTTCTAGACTAAACCATTTGTTTTTCATTACAGTTTTAGAGAATCACCTAGGAGGAACTGATAGACTAAATTATTTGACCTTGGTAACACTTCCATTATGTGTCAAAGATCTAGAATCCAGGGCTTCCTGATTCTAAGATCAGTCCTCTACTACTGTGTCCCATTCATTACCTTTCTTTCTTCCCCTGATTGGGATACAGAAATATTAAGGAACTTTTCTCATGTCACTAAGATGTAAGATTGCCAAACTCCAAAACCCTTTACTGCGCTGTCTCCATATAATTATTTCTCTCAAGTCTTCTTCAAAACTAAATTTGATCATTTGCCTAGGTGATGCTTGACATGGGAGATAGATAGTTGACAAGGTGTTCCCAAAGCCAATATGAGTCTTGATTTGATTAGAATTCACAGAGCAAAAATAAACTGTGCCTAATGGCAAGTTGAAACTCAGTTGGGGGATAATCACAATTTCATGGGTTGGAAGCTAAGAAGATGCAGGCAAAAGTTGGCTGCTTAGGACTTGTCCAACCTCTGATCTCCTGACTTTTGGAGCAGTGCCCATCCCCTCACCTATACTGCCAATAAGTAGCATGGAGGTTGAGAGAAAAAAAACTGACCAGGATAGGCAATGAAGGGTTTAGGGAGGAAACTGAATTGAATGGATCATAAAGGACAAGTAGGATATCAGAAAGTTAAGGAGAAGGGAGTAGGACATTTCAGATAAGTACAAAATATAAGTAGAGAAAGCAGGCGTGGATTATGGAAAGGTTGTTGGACCTGGAGGTGGAATGCTATTTGTATTATTTGGGGGAAGTCATTTAATTTTTTGGAACTTCAGTTTTTTCACCTGTCACATGAAGGGGTAGAAGTAGATAATGTCTCATTTTGGTTTCTAATGATTCAGGAGATTTTTGAGGTGTGTTTTAGATAGGAAAATATGGTAATTTTGTGGGACTTATCCTTAGAGATGAGGAGAGATGACGTGAAAGTGAAGATCAAAAACAAGCAAACAAATTGGATATGTATTTTGGAAGAATTTGAAGCCACATTTAAAATTTTGGATTATAATATATAAGGCTTGGGAATTTATTGGAGATTTTTAAGTTGGAGGGATTCCACAAGAGTCATTCCATATGTAGAAATTCTCGGTTAATTACATTAATTACATCACTATAAAGAATTCATTTTTTTAAAAAAAGTGAATTTAATTATGAATTACTTTTCAAGACATTTTCTTAGAAGCAACTAAAGTATAAATCAATCCCTATGTTCCTGACAATCTCCTAAAAAGCACAATTCATAAAATTGCTTAAGGAAAAAAAAATGATTATTTCTAAATAGATTCAATGTATTATACTTACACTTTTAAAAAAATTGCTTCCTGTAGAAAAACACCATCCTGATGGCACTAAGGAAATTGTGTTTCCAGAAGGCACAGTGAAATACTTCGGTGTTGGGTATGAGGAGACTTTATTCCCTGATGGAACATTGGTGAAAGTAGAAAGGTAAGCATTGCGAATTTAGGGAAATCTAAGGCATCCTGTTTCTTTTGTTTTTCTTTTTGTGTTTTCCTAATAGTATAATTTGAGCACCAAAATGATGCGGGGTGATACAGATATCAGATAATGATAGACAACAAAAGTTGGGGTTCAGTCATGTAAAGAATTCACAATGGCCATTTTCTTTGACAAAAAGTAGATTTATTTAGAGGTTATAGACAAGTTGAAGGGATACAATAGACACCAGGAATGATACATATTAAATAGAATGGGAGAGCATATGAAAATAAGCTCCTCAGTGGAACTCACAATTACTCAGTGGAAAGGGAGCACCCCATGGGACATGTCCTTAACTGGCAGGCTAAATCTTGAAAGAAACTTAGCACCCTAAAATAGTTAATTAGCAGCAAGAAAGATAAGTGGAATTGGGAAACGTAGTAGAATCAGGAGAGATGCCATGTGGCATAGGGGAAGGGAAAGGGGAAAGACTCCATGAGGCAGAGTGTCTTAGAGGACTGACCCAAAGGAAGACAGCAGCCATGGGATGGCCCCAAAGTAGATTTTATAGAGAAAATTTAACCTCAGGGACATGACTGGGATTTCTGACAGGACATGGCAAGGTGAGATTGCTGGAGACCTCTGCAGAGGGTGGGTCTCAGGGGTTTGACATAACTTGGATTTCAGACTGGTGAATCTCCCCAAAGGGATCATGGAGCTAAATTGATCTTTATCAGAGCCTTCTCCCTGTCTGTCTCAGGGATGAATTTTTATTAATTCCTAACCACGCCTAACACTGAAGACCTCATCATGTCTACTCTTCTTTTTTTTCTCTTTATTTTTTTAGGTATTGGTAAAAACAATTCAAATTATCAATCATTCAGAAAGCATTTATCAAATGCTTACTATATGCCAGGCATTGTACTAAAGAATAGGGATAAAAAAAAAAAGGTTAATAGTCCCTGCTTTGAGATAGCATACATTCTAAAGAGGGAGACAGAATATAAATTGCTAACGATGAGATATATACTGAAGAAGGAAATAGCAAACCATTCTAATATCCTTGCCAAAAAAAGTCCCTGGTCAAATTGGTTGACAGGATCATGCAGAGTCAGACAGGACTTAGTGACTGAACAAGAAAAAGAAATTTACAGAGTGGTGAAAATGCCTCACAAGGCTGAGGGGGTGTGAGAGAGGAGGAGTTGGAGTGGGGGCGTGAATGGGGAAAGTTCTCCTATAAAAGATGGAATTTGAACTGAGATTTGAAGAAAACCAGAAACATTAGAAAGCCAAGGTAGAGAGGTTTTCAGGTGATCTTCAATTTTATTGTCTCCCGTTCCCAAAATGGATCATGATTATCAGGGAGTGACTCCATGACATGCAAGTAAATTGCATTTAAGTGAGGGACAGCTGGACAAGTTCACCTGCCTCCAGAGTCATCTGGGTCCAGTGGCCAGATACAGATCAGGATGATTAGAGATGACTGGATAAAATGGCAGACTTTGGCCTTTTTAAGTTAAGCTAACGGGTCTCACTTTGACTGAAGGTACATCAAAGCTAGGTGGCAATTGAAGCAAAAAAAATGTCCTCTTTCACCTAGTACAAAATATCCAAATGAATAAGTAAAGGAAGGAATGAATTTGAGAGGCGGGAAGCTCTGGGTTTCTGGCCAAAGCAGAAATGACTGGTATTTACTTTCAATGAGGAGCCAAACAACCCCCAAACAAATGGGGTTTGGTCTAGGACCTATTGGTGGCCAATTACCTTTCTTTTCCTGGAGTTCTCACTATGCAAGGGATCAAAATGAGACTGTCATTGGCCAGTCCCAGTGACATGGCTGTAGAGCAAAGGTAGAGAAAAGGTAACATGAATTCTGGAGGCTTCCTTCTAGTTTGTCATTCATGTGCTGTTCTGGACCTTGTCTGGATCACTCAGTGTCCATTTAGAAAATGGGAGTTAAATATATATTATCTAATATTTATTTTATTGTCAACTGTGATAGTGAAAGTTTCTAAAATGAAAACCAGAAGCATATCTATGAAAATCTATGATCAATTATGGCTAAAATGATCATAAAAGATTAATTTTATCAATTTGTAATTCATTCATTTTTTGATTGTGCTTGGCTCTGATCCCATTTGGGGTTTTCTTGACAAAGATACTGGAGTGGTTTACCAGGTGAAGAAACTGAGGCAAATGGGATGAAGTGACTTGCCCAGTGAGACCTGATTTGAACTAGTGTTCCTGATTCTAGCTGTCCCATTGATATAAATTATATAATTATAATATATAGTAAAACATATAATTATAAATTATATACCCATAATAAATGATTGTTTTTTAGACTATACAGTGAAAGAATTGATAATTTTTGATAAAATACTGGATGAGAAAACAGATCTAGGGAGCAGTGATATTTTTTTATTTAGTCCAGTATAGCTTTAGTACTGTCTACCATATTACACATTTTATAAGACTAATTCTCTCCTATTAGGAATGGAGATAAAACCATTATGTTCAGTGATGGGCAGAAAGAGATCCACACTTCACAGTTCAAGAGGAAGGAATTCCTTGATGGTACCATCAAGACCGTGTATAATACTGGCCATCGGGAAACAAAGTATACTTCAGGCAGGATTCGAATCAAAGATGAAGCAGGAAAGATCATCCTTGACAAGAAGTGATTCGTCCCTTCTGTTTGTAAAATTATGTGTGCGACTCAGATCACTTTTCATTCAGATTTTCTTTTATATCTTTTAGTTATCTGACCAGAAGCAAGACATAGGTAAGGGCCTATGAGGAGAGATGCATGAGAGATCTCAAATCCAATTAATTATGTAGAAATCTTAGAAGAAAAATGATTCACTTATTCTTAATTTGGAAGGGGAAAAATGGTTAAAATAGTACTCTTGAGCCAACTTCTTGTTCCCAAGGTCATTGTGCCTGGTCCATCCAGGACCATTTATTCTTTGGTGACCAGATGTGTCTGCTATTGGAGCACCTTGCAGAGCTCCCTGCTGATGCCATGCCTTTATTGGACTCTTCATTTATTTTTACTCTGTTCATTCATCCCAAGGCAGGTGAACTTAGCCTTTTTGCAATCCTGCCTCAGCAGAGATTGTCCAAATAACAATACCCATCTTATTTCCAGAGCTAGGTTTTTGTACTTGGTTCCAAAAACAGTGAATGAATTGAAGCAGTTTTAAACAGTCTTGTAGCAACACCTGTCATGAGCAGCAGACTTAACCACCTCTCTGAATATCTGGCAGCCATTTACCCTCCTACCAACTTCATTCATAATCCCAAGTATGAAAGTGATTACATGATTTTTACTAACCTTACAACTTCATTTCCATTGTAAATAACTCATAGAATGGCAGAAGTAAACTTTTTTTCTGAAACAATTAGAGCCCAGAAAATGTAAGAAGTGAATAACTTCTTGCAAATGTTATCACATATGACAGGATGTGGCCAGATGTGATTTGCTAATGTGCACTTTTCTATGTTTTTATATGAAACCAGATGTGATCATGTATTTTCATGCCGATGATTATCTTGGCCTGGGTATATATTGTGCACATACTGCTTTGTTCTTTAAGATGCTCTTGTATTGTTGTTTGAAGAAACTAAAAATCAGCATTCCGTATTGTTATGAGAAATAGAATTCTGTTTTTATTAGTGCAGGGTTACGGCCATGTCCTTATAGGTGAATGCTGAGAATTTTTTCAGAAACATCAGGCACAAAAAATTCCAAAAACCTTTTGGAAGTTGGACTGAGAGAATACTTTGGTCAGAAATTTGTTCATTTTTTCAAATTGCCCTTCAAAAAGGGTGAATCAATTGATTTCTAATTGTCTTGTGGAATGTTAAGAGTTGAAAATCCAAGTGTGGTTTAACCAGAAAACTGCATTCATGAAGCCCTATGGGATTTGCCTGAGTGACAGCACTCATCAAATATAATCTTCCCAACTCTGCTGAATGTGTAAAACCTCTCTTGGAGATGAAAAGGGCTCAATAGAAAAGATCTGTTTTCAAATGTGAAGTAGCTAGAAATCTTTTTAAAAAATTATAAATCTTCCATTTGTTTAGTACCATGCTAAACACTTGGCTTATGTATGTAAAAATGATCTTGGAATGGGCTTTTGTCATATGTATTGATGAACTGTATCCCATAAGATTTTGAGTTGCCAAAGGAGAGCCATTGCACTAATTACAGATAAAAATTTTCCTGGTATATGGAGATAAACAATGTTATGTATCCACCAATAGACAGATGTTGATAATCTAGGGGAAGGATCGGTGGACTTGGAAGAAACCTTGATAAGAGTTTCATCTTAGCCAGACCTAGCTAGCTGTACAATCCTTGGCAAATTTCTTACTTGCTTCATATCTCACTTTCCTTTTTTTTTTTTTTTTTTTTAAAGATTGAGGTCACACATTTCACAGAGATAGAAGGAAGGATGATGAATGGCAGCTTAGTGAATACTTTTTGAAGAGAAGAATCACATTTGATTTGGTTATCTAATTTATTTTATTTATTCCTAAAAATGAGAACATTGCAGTCGACCCAATGAGTAGTTTCTATGAAAGAAAATGAATAGCTTCCCCTTGTCCATATTTTTGACATGGCACTTACTGCAGCAAAACTTGCCAATCTAGAAAGAGGGCATTGGGGACCACACAATATCAGGAAGAAAAACTTCCACTGCAAACAAGTTTACTACCTGTTTTAATTCAGCCCAATTCATAAACATTTAATAAGAAACTACTATTTATTTGTCTATCTATGTATCCACCCATCCATCCATTCATCTATCTAGCTGTGATCTATTTAACATCTACCTACCTACTTACCTATCATCTATCTATCTAATCTGCCTGGTCCTGTGCTAGACTGTGGAGAAGCAAAGACAAAATTGAAGCAGTCTCTGTCCTCAAGGAATTTATATAAATTCTACAGGAGGGGCACATTAAAGATAAGCAAAATCAATATATATGTACATATATTATTATTATATAATCAATATATAATATATTATATATGTATATATGTATACATATATATATATATATCAAATAAATGCAAAGCACTTGAGCAAGCAAAAAATAATTTGAGTCAGGGAAGGTATTTTGTAAGAAGTAGTACTCAAGCTAAGGCTTGAATTGATAAAAAAAAATCAAAAACATCAGCTCCAAGCTATAGAACTGAAGAACATTATTCCAAATATGAGGAACAGTCTGCACAACAAAAGGGAGTAAGCAATGTCACAACTTGACAATAGGTAGATTGACAGTGTCAGCACTTTCTTATAATAAGTTCAAAGTCTGTACAGAAGCACAGAGGAGGATAAGGATGTTCTTCCTTCCTCAAATGGAATCTCCAATCTCATCATGAACTAGTTCCAACTTATTCCCTCTGGTGTTACATTCCACTACTATTCTTTACAAGCCCACTGTGCAGTCAAAGTATTATATTCCCACATATTGAATATTTCTATAATTTTTCACTTTTGTCTGGAATACTCTTCCACAACTTTCACCTGTCATAATTTTAAGCCTTTTCTTTTCTCTTTTTAAAAACTTTTCAATAGTATTTTTATAACATGTAAAAATAGTTTTCAACATTCATTTTTGTAAGACTCTGCATTCCAAATTTTGTCGCCATCCTTCCCTATCTAACCCTTCTTCCAAGGCAGCAAGGCAGTAGATTACACATATGCAATCATTTTAAATATGTTTCCATATTGATCATACTGTGAAAGAAAAAATCAGAACAAAAGGGAAAAACCACAAGAAAGAAAAAGCAAACAAAAAATAATGATAACAGTATGCTTTGATCGGTATTCAGTCTCCATAGTTCTCTCTGAATGAGAATGGCAAATTCCATCCAAAGGTATATTACTATTGAGAAGAGCCAAGTCTATCATAGTTGATCATCACATGATCTTGCTGTAACTATATACAGTGTTGTTCTGCTTCTGCTCACTTTACCCAACATCAGTTTAGTTAGTCTTTTCAGGCACTTCTGAAATTAGCATGTTTTATCATTTCTTATAGAATAACATTCCATGACATTCATATACTATAATTTATTCAGCCACTTCTTAATTGATGAGCATCTACTCAATATCTAATTCCTTGCCATTATAAGAAGAGCTGCTATAAACATTATTGCACAAATGGATCCTTTTCCCTTTTTTATTATGATCTTTTTGGGATACAGACTCAGTAGAGACACTGCTGAATCAAAGGGCATGCACATAGTTCCAAATTACTCTTCAAAATTACTAGATCAGTTCACAGCTCCACCAACAGTGCATTATCGTCCCAGTTTTCCCGCATCCCCTCCAACATTTATCATCTTTCCGTCACTTTATTCAATCTGATAAATGTGAATGGTACTTCAGATTGTTTTAATTTGCATTTCTCTGATCAATAGTGGTTTAGAGCATGTTTTCATATAACTATAGATGGCTTTAATTTCTTCATCTAATCCTAACCATTCTTCTAAAGAGCCAGCTTAATTGCTACTCTCTCAATGAAGTCCTCCTCTCTCACCCTACTCCTCCTTCATTTCCTCTTCATCAACCAAGTAGCCTTTGCTTGTCACCGAATCATCACCAGAATATATTGCAGCTGTTTAAGTATGAACCTTATCTCTCCCACTAGACTGTAGACCCTGTGAAGACATGAACTAATTTTGTCTTTCCTCTTTTTACCTTCCACACACCCTCCATTATATTAGGAGACTCGGCAAATGTTTTTTTTGAATCAGTGGATGAGTGAATGAATAAATAAATTCAAATATAATTTAGGATAACCAGAATTGTCCTGAGGCAAAATTGTGAAGCAGATAAAGCCTCTACTCATTTCTCTAACTTGTATGATATTCGTTTTCCCTTCCTTGGCAGTCTAGTCTCTTGTTCCACAATCAGAAACTACCATTGTCTTCATTCCTGTTAAGGTATAAACAACTGATAACAGATTTTGACATTAATGACATTTTGAGATATAAATATTTTAATTGAAAGAAGTTCTGATGGTGGACTTTCAAATGTCAAACATAATTGATATTTTCCAGGCATGCATAAAATCATATGAGGAGGTGGTCAGGTATTCCCCCTAACCAAAAGCAGCCCTGTAACATCTTAAGGGGGTATGTGTCTCAGTCTCACAACATTTGTTTGTACCTACAAAGATTAACATAGTGAGATTTATAACCTAAACAAAACTCATAAAGTTATTTGAATAAGACCTAGATTCAGTATAGTTTTAGCTGTGTTATCCTAGGCAATTCTCTGAATATTCCTGTGCCTTATTTTTTTTATCTACAAAAAGAGGGGGGCTAGAATTGATATCCTCTAAGAATCCATTATACTCCTTGATTTTGTGTGGCAAAGTAGGAGTACTTTTAATTAGAATTCACATGGTAAGTTCCAAGTTCCATTTTGAGTTGTCACAATAAAAATACTTAGGTAGGCTCTAGACATTTTCCAGTAATTTAGCAAGTAGATGCTTTTAAAAAATCACTTTACATGTAAAGAGTCTTAGACTCATTTACATAATCCAGTGAAATATAAGGTAGACATTTTATTAATATTTATTTAATATTCATATTAGAAAATTGGATTAACAAAGTAACAATGATTACTTTCTTCAGGATGAACCTGAAAAGAGTAGTGAATAACTGATCGTCTTGGAATACTATACACAGGGGAAGATTGCTCTTAAGATGTTTTTGCCTGTAGTTTAAAGTTGAAAGAAAAACTCATAAGACATAGGGATGATTAGGCATTGAATGTGATAAACCAGACACCACTATTAAAAACACCTACCTCCTCACCAGAAGTAGGGGAAATTCTCTCAGCTAAAGTCATGACACTAGTTTCCCACTTTTTCTAGCTTGTCTGATGATATACTTTCAATTTCAAAACTATCAAATTCAAAAGAATTTAGTATAAAAAAATTGAATTCCTATGGGGTAATAAACTTTTAAAATGACCTTAAAAACTTGTCTGTCTTATTGACACACAAGTCTTCTCTTAAAATCTTAACTGTTATTCTTACATGATACTCTTTCTTTCCTTCCCCTCCCCCAATTCTATTCATTTCTTCTGTTCCTGTCTCTCCTTTAAGAGTCTCAGAGTCTCAGTGCCTTCTAGAAGAAAGAATACATGAAGATTAAGTCCAAATGTGCCATAAAACAACTCTCTGAGAGAATAATTTAAGTTGAAATTAGACCATGAAATTGTGAGATTTTCTAAAATATATATTTATTTTTCTTATTTGTTACCAATTTTAACATTTCTTGGAGATTGTGTTTTTAAAAAGATAAAAAGATATATTTCAAAAACACATGGAGGTCATTGAAGATCCTTTTACAAGATTCTGAAAGATCTGAATATTTTGTAATAATTATATCAATTCATAGACTAGAATAGGAAGTATGTACCAGATTTTCTAAAGTGCTGTCACTCATTTGCCAATCTCCTCAAGCTCTCCTGAAATAGAAGTCAAAAGAGCATAGGTGGGAATGCTTGGAATGCTTCATATGCATCATATAGAATAGAATTTGATTTTCCAGCCTTTCATCATTGCTCACTCCATTCAGGTATATACTGAGTGTGGAATTTTAGCAACCAGTTCACATCTCTGTTTCCATACATAATCTTACTCTTCTCATAACATGCAGGGCAGTACCAAAAGTCTCTACAACTCCTCAATTACAATCCCACTTATTTACCAAGACCCAAGTACATGATGGTAACCTTTAAACTCCATATTCTTCCTTTGACTTTCATATTTAATGCAAATGAGAATGTGTCCACCAAAACCAAGCAGTGATGGAACTTAGCTTTGAAATGAATTGAGATACAAAGGATTAATTGTCTGAGTTGAGGAAGGGAACATCCAGGGCTGGTGGACATCTTGGGTTAAGGCACTGAGATGAGAGATGGATAGTTGTGAAGAGTAAGAAGAGTAGTTTAGCTGGACCATATGTAGTATGGAAAGGGGAATAATGCATAATATTCAATAATCAAGTGTTATTTAGACTTTGCCTGAAGATTCCTATTAAGAAGGTAGATTATTCCACTTTTGAATAGCAAAGATAATTTGAACAGCACAGGTAATTGCTAGTAGCCAAAATTTGCCTCTTTGAAATCTCCACCTGCTCTTTCCTATTTTTAAAATCCTAGGTATAATTTCAAGAAGTTTAACCCTTAATCCATCTAATAGCCTTTCACCAACTTATTATGATCAAAATTTGCTCCAAGTTAAATATTCCTTGTATCTTCACTGAATTCATATATAGCAGGAATTTGAGGCCCTTCACTATATTTACCTTTCTCAGATTACCCATATTCTTTTAAAATAGGGCATTGAGCACTAGGCATAATGCCAGTTTGCTTTGATGAGTCCTGATATCTTGTCATCCAGCCTAACATCTTGTTACCTTTTTGAATGCCATATCACTATTTTGACTAAAATGGGACTTGCAATAAATCTCCAGATTTTTTTCAAACTAATTGTCAATTCATAAAACTCTTATATTATCCTGATGAAAAGGATGTTTTTTTTAATCCAAGTGCAAGACTTTATATTTATCACTAATTTTCTTTTTATTAAATCAAACACACTATCTGAGGTTGTTGAGACTTTTATGGATCCTGTTAATCAATAAACTATCTTTGGCTCTGCCTAGTTTCAAATTGTGCTATAGTCTAGCTCAGCTTAATTCCTAATTGGTAATATCATTCTATAATATACCTACATCTTTCCCTACTATCTAAAAAATATCATAGAAAATTGTTCAATGCTGTGCTGAAATATAGGGAAACTTTTAATTATAGCTTTCTCTTTTCTACTAGATTTAACCTGTCAAAAAAACTAGCTCTTGGTTTTTGATGATCATTGCTAGATAAAGGTGAAAGATGGATATAGAGTTGAAGAAACTCACAGAATGCTTGACACTTTAGGAAGATGGTCTTAAAAGGATAGAAATTTAATTCTTGAAAATTTTGCATCCTAAAGGATGCTTAAAGGCTGGTTGAATTTTGACTGTCTTTGAATCCTTTGATGTCTTCTCTCCAGATCTCTGGAATATATTTTAGATTCCCTTTTTCTCTTTCTTCCCCTTTTCTCTAATTCCTCTTCTTTCTATATTCCTCTCTTTGTCTCTGCCTCTTCCCTCCTTTTTTTTCTCCTCTTTTCCTCTCTTCTGTCTCTATTTCTCTATCTCTGTGTCACACACACACACACACACACACACACACACACACACACACATATCCATCTCCCTCATCTATGGGGCCTGTGAATACAGATCACCATTCCTTAGAGAATGGAAAAATGTTGCCTTTACAGCTGGTCCAATTTCACTCCTTAGTTTTCCTCTGTATGTATCAGCCATAATTTAAATTACCATTCAAGCTACTCTTATGGCTCATTGCATTATGGAGGTAACCCAGTGGTTTTGAAGGCTATGCTGGGGAAAGGCAAAGTCTGGCTGATTCTACAGTAGATTGCAAAAGCTTTGCACATGTGCCCAGGCAGAGACTGCATGTCTGTGGCTTCCAAATAAATTTTGAGAGGTCCATCAACAGTGTGACTTCAAGGTCATTTTGATTTTTAAACACTGCAACTGTCACAAATCATCTACTAAGTACCAGAAGGATTGTGATCTGCTTTGGGTGACAAAATTCTATATTCTTCAAATGTTCCCTTTATACACTCTGCAACATGTCACTTTCTAACATTTGAAAAGATGCTATCTTCAGTTTCTTCACAACTTTCGAGGGCCTGTTGTTTGCCTATTAAGTCTTTTTTGTTTTCATTGCTGCTCGTTTTACTTCCAAGGCTTTGCAGTTTCCTCACCAATCTTAGAATTTGAAATACTCCAATTATTTATTTTTGTTTCTCACTAAGAGCAATCTCTTTTTTTTTTCTTTTCTGTCCATTATCATCTCCCTCTCCCTCTACTTCTCCCTCTCCTTCTCTATTTCTCAGTATGTCTGTCTCTCTTTCTCCCATTCCATTTTGTGCCCTAAATCACTTTTATTTGTGGCTAATATACACAAAATAGTTTTTAGTGATATGCCTATATCAAGAGAAAGAAAAGGCATAATTTTAATGAAATTAGTTCTTAGATCCAGAACTGTGAAAACCCTCAAATGCTCAGAAATCTTTTTAATCTCCACAAAAGTAGACATTTACCACCGTATCCTACTTTAAT
The DNA here is from genome assembly GCF_048593235.1 of Sminthopsis crassicaudata. Lineage (NCBI taxonomy): Eukaryota > Metazoa > Chordata > Mammalia > Dasyuromorphia > Dasyuridae > Sminthopsis > Sminthopsis crassicaudata. Next base: position 123,506,193 of record NC_133620.1, on the reverse strand, counting down.
TGAACAGTATTTTTCAAGAGAAAAAATTTCTCATATTTCATTTTTTGTTATTTCATTGCAATCTTCAGTATTTCTATTTAACTGGTTGGTATTATGCCTCTGAGGAGTTGGTTAAGTTGATCCCCTAAGAGCATATACAGATTCCCAGTAGGGTCATACTTGAATATTTTTCAACAGGATAGAATTTATGAAAGCTTGTCTTCCATTGGAAAAGCATTAGACAATCCCAAAACCATTTCCACAGCAAGATGATCCATTATAATAAGTTAGTGAAAGCTACCCTGTTCTATTTCATCTAATAGACCACATTTTGCTCTCCCTTGGTACTTAGTATAATGTCTTTCACATGATAGAACCATAAATAAGTTAAATCAAACTTAGATCAATTTTATAACATCCATTGGCATTTAATTTTATAACATTAATTGACATGGATCATTTTCTCAACAATAGTTGAAAATTTATATGTTAGACCAGAAACAAATATAACATATTTCGTGAACCTTCACATTCCCATGTCAAGTGTAAAATTGCCTCAATCATATGATATTCAGGGGAAGCTATATCTAAATAGAAGAAAAGCCATAGCCCAATAAGTTTTAACCACTAATGATACTAGAGTTTTATTACACTCAATTAAACTGTTCTGATAAAAGTTTAACCACCAGCAAAATGTATACAGATCAGACACACTTTTAAGTTTAATCATTGTTAATTTTTTTTCATGACTTTGTTTAAACAATAAAAAAGTCCTAATTTCTAACAAACTGCTTTTATTGACTTTTCTTTCATTCCACCTAAATCCAATCAGTTCTGACAGTTGAACCTTCAGTAAAATTATCTCATTCTTCCCTGTTTTGACCTACCTGGGGAGAAACTTAGGGTATTCCCCTTCCAGATAGGTTTTTTGCAAAGTTTTTCTTTTGCCTCAGCTTTTATCCAGTCTTCAATGAATAAATTGATGTTACTTTAGACAAATTGAGACCTAGGAAAGACCTTGGCTTAAAAATGTCAAAATTACCCACTGAAGCTAGAGCCATCTCTAACCTGTGTCTTGTTATTGGATGCCGATGACTCTGGAGGAAAAAGGGGTTGATGACTTTGCACAGCTCTGTCCCCCTTAAGTCCAATTAACTTGCCGGTTGAGAAATCACACTCCTGATTCATTGGTCCTTTTCAGAATAAACAACAATCTCATCCTTCCTATTCTAGATGCCACCATTCCACCTAAGTCCTTTATTACCTTTCATTAGGATTACTACAATTGCCTTCCATCTGAAATCCATTTCACCTGATGCTGTCTCATTTATTTTCCTATAAAATAGTTACAATTACATCATCTTTACATAAATCCTTTTCAAGAGTTCCTTTTGAACAAATTGAACAAGCATATTTTCTAAGATATGACCCTGATTTCCATGTCCATCTCTCATCTCCATACCCGATTCTGTGACCACCCCAACTACATCCTTGTCCCAGCACATTCCCCATGATATCCCAATTCAGTTCTTGAACTCACATTCCCTCTCTCTGTATGTATCCCTTTCCTGTTCTATAGATTCACTTATCCAATTCTTGCTAATCCTTCAATGCTATTTCTAATAACTACATCCTTGCATCCCTGGCCAGGATGTATTATCTTTTCTTGAATTAGGTTGATAGTTTGGTAGAAAACAAAAACAAAAAAAAAACCCAAAAACAAACAAAAACCACCCTGGAATTGGAGTCAGAAGACTTTGGATCAAATTCTGCCTTTTGCCATTTATGTCACTTTGAGTAAGCTATGTCTCCTCTCTGGACTTTCATTTCTTCATAATGAAAAATGAAAAGATTGGACCAGGTGATCTTCTACCTCTAACTCCATCATTCTATGATAAGATTTCTCTTATTCCACTTCTATGACCTATAGCTCTTTGTGCTTGTATTATATCCCATATGGAAATGTCCATTCTGGAAAAGAATGCCCATTCTATGTGTATTATATCCTATACTGGAATGTCCATTCTAGAAGGGGAGAAAGCATGAGTTATCCCTCTTTGTATCCCCAACAAGACCCAGCACAGGGCTACTAATGGTAGCTCTTAAAAGTTGAATAAGTTAATACATAAATGCTTACAATCAAACTGTTTGAGCAATACAGCTTCAGTATATAGATGCTATTTGTTCCCAAATGAGATGTATTTGAATATAATGGAAAATGACTTGTCATTTTTTTATGTGTGGTAAGAATGGGGTCAGGAAATCTTTTGGTGTCCTTTTTTCTTTAGTTTTGCAATTTGTTTAGGGGAAAACTTTGATGTATTATAGGATGTTAGATATGGAAGAAACCTAAAAAGTGTGAATCCAATTCCTTCAATTTTTAGATGAGGAAATTGAAGGCACAAAAGGAGAAATGATTTACCCAACGTCAGAATGTGCTAGTAGCATTGGGTATACATTACGAGTTATTTGTTATGAAGTAGATTTCATTATGCAGAAATTGGTCATTAAGAGAGTCCCATGAAAAGATCTATTGAAATGTGGCTGTTTAGAATGTTTACTCCTGATATTTTAGTCTTATATCCTTCTTCTAAGATCCTGCAACATATTAGCTTAATTTTTTATTATTTTTATTTTTTTAATTATATAAGGCCACTGTAGAAAGCCATGTCCAAATGCATGTAGGCACCACTTTCCCAGAGTTTTTGAGGAAATCTTAGACTTATAATAATATATGTGTTTTGAATCTATAAAAATTTAAACACATCATATCTAATGTAATTTTCCTTTTATCTAATTTTGATAGTTTTATATGCTAGCCAAAAAGCAAATAATATTGTCATTATTCATATGATAAAAAGAAATTTCAAGGACTTGCATTCATATTGTCCCTAAGTCATGAAAATCCTTTGTTATGTTTTCTTAGTTTTAACCTCTGCCTCTGGTGTTGATTGCTTATTTACAAAACTTCTGAAATTCATGGATGACCTTTTTGATATCCAGTCCATTCTTGGTAGCCTCAAGAGTAGCCTCATTGAAAGGGAAAATGAGAACAAAATCACCTGCACAGGAGCATGGTCTCATGCCCTTATCTGACAGCAAATTTGGGGTGATATTTTTCTTCTTCTTACATGACTCAAAAGATGGAGAGTGACGGAATGAGTTGAATGTAGTTTGCATGTTTCTTATCTTTGGAAAGGCTGCCGGTAGAGAATGTTTTGCCTTCCTTTCTTTTGGTTTTGCAATAAACATTTTTTTAGGAAAAATTTTGATATTTTTCTGTATGACAGATAAATCTGTCTTATAGACTATTCCTTTGAACTCTAATAAAGATAAAAAATTGGAAGAGATACAAGACTCTTTATAATGAGATGTGTATCCAGACAATGCATAAATTCTGTTTTTTTGTCCAAACTGAGAAATATTTGTCCATTGTCCTGAAGTTTCAAGGTCTCTCTCCGAAGTTTCAAGGTCTCTATCTTTTTTACCTTCTGCCCAGGAAATTTTACACCAATGCTTTGAAGTTTCATGGACTCTATTTTTATCACCTCCAGTCCAGGAAATGTGAGGCCGGTGATTTGAAGCTTCACTGGGTTTCTTTTTGGTGTTACCCAGGCAAATCTGTTTGAAATGCATTAATTCAATGATATCATGGATAAGCTTTCTCTTCACTAACACATCAGAAGAACAGTCTAAAGATAAGCCAGGACTAACATTCACTTCCAAAAGCCATGGTTTGAACTTGTCATCAATCAAAATGTCAAATCCAAAGAGCTCAAAGCAATTGGAAGCAAAGGGGACAGAAGGGGCTATGGAGAGAATTGTGAGGATCACCAGGTGGTTGATTCTTTGCCAGAGAAGGAGGTCATCCACATCCTGATTGCGAAGATAAGTGAAGAACTTGCTCAGGGTCCATTTGCAACCTTGGCCAATCCCTTCTTTATTTTTCTTGTAGGAGGCCCCACTTTTGTTGACAGTGCTATTGGTCAGATGAGCACATTTGTTCTTCAGGTTATTGAGATCAAACTTTTCAGTGGCGAACCGTACCAGTCCTTCCTGATAGAGGTAAATGGTTAAGGGCTGGAAGCCAGCAACACAAACATAAATCCGCAGATCACTTTTATACTTAGCAATGAGGAAGGGATTGCTGATATATTTTTGTACAACTGTTGCACAATCAAAGAGCAAGTCTTTTAGGTCACTGAAAATCATTATGCCCCTCCCACCAGACAGTTCTGCTGGCTTGCAAATCCAATAGCTTGGCTTAGCGCCAAGGGTCTCTTTCTCCCTAGAATATTCAGCAACGAATTTAATGTAGTCATTGGGCATGATAAAAGTTAGTGGAGAGAAGGCATAAAGAGATGCTCCATAAATCCCTTTCATGTGCTTTAGATGTCTTGCCAAGTAGTCTTTCCTGGTAAGCCTGGTGGTTCCTGGGTGATGATTAAGTCGTTGCCATGGCTTAATATTGTTATGATCAGTCATACGGAAAGCTGAGGTCCGCCAGTACAGGTTCCAATCTGCTACATCCTGCACATCTTCATTATATTTGTTCCAACCACGTTCTAGAAGAACATTTTTTACTACTTCAGGAATATAGTCATCTGCACGAAAGACCAATGGCTTTAACAAAATTTCTGAATTTTCATCTGTCATCATATGATTTTTTTTCTTTACTAAAAGATAGAAAATTAGAAAGGGGTATATACAATGAATTCAGCTTGTCATGATCATAACCTAGCATAATATCTAAGCATAATAGTAATTTGAGTTATTTTATTTTGATATTATCTGACTGCTCCACTGCAAACTAAATTAAAGGAAATAAATGAGCTCATGTCTATAGTTTATACCCAAACAAGTCCATCTATAATTTAACATTCCTTAGGACGTGTTGCCAAAAGGATAGACTCACTTTGTTATTGGGTATGAGTGGGGAAATATTAAAATGGGTCAAACTTAAAAGGGTCAAATTTTGCTATTGGGCATGAGTGGCCACATGTTCTTGATCTCCAAAAGTATTGCTTTCAATATGCCTGTTGTTTCCCATTTGTGCAGGAATACAATGACATTTAATATGAAATTAAACAAACTAGTAATGGAGACATTGGATTTTGTTTTTAAAAAAATCCTTGGTATGACAAGATGGCAAGAGAAACATTTTTTAAAAATTAGTCTAAAAGGTATAAAAAAGGTAGGGAAGAGGTTCACAATGATGCAGTGAGTGGTTAGCTAATCACCAACAGGATTGGAAAAAAATTATGAAAAGTTAAGAGATATATTTGCATTGAATAGAGGGTTCATTATCAGGAAAAAACTCTTAATAGAATTGTTCAAAAGTGGAATAAAACAACTTTCAGGAACTTAATATGAGGCCTCTTTTTGCCTTATAGTAAAAGTTTTATAGTTCAGAGATTTTTTTTTTTTGATTCAGAACAGTATGATGCAATGACCTTATTCAAATTTGGTTCTAAATTACTTTTGCCTATTTCCAAAAGTTAGTTCCTTCTCAATGGGTAAAGTGAAAGTTGACTGCCTACTTGTTGGGGATAATAAAGAGCAGGAGTTAGTGACATTTTTTGTGCAATCAGTATAGTGAAAGACCTTGAGATCATTATATACCAGTATAAGTTGAAGAGACAAGAGATGAAAAGGCTTACAGGGAACATGATAACTGTCTTTGCGGATCCTAAGGATTGCCTTGTGGAAAAAGGATTAATCTTAAAGCATAAAAAGGAACAATGGACCAACATTATGAAGAGGTATATTTAAACATAATATTAAAATAACCCTTCCTAATCCTTAAGAGTTAATCCATAATGAAATGGGCTTCCTTGGTCAGTCATGGGCCTTCACTTAACAGAAAATTTAAGCAAAAACTGGATGACTGTTTAGGTGTTGATTGCACTAAATGATTACTGAGATCCCTTCTAATTTTGCTATTCTGTAACTATTTAAAGAGCTATATAAATACCAGTTATTATTATATTTGCTGACTTCAAGTTCTAAGTATGGCTCTCAAGAAGATATGACTAATTGACATCATTGGCTTGGGATGAATGCATGCTTTGAGGTCCCTGAACACTATTGCAATGAACTGAGATTGGTAGAACTTGGGGATGCAGGGGGAAGTATGTGTTCAGGGGAGGGGAGGGTGTGAGTTGTACGAGTAGTTGTTAAAACAAGATGATAGGTATATATACCTATCATCTATCTATGTGTGTACACACACACACACACACACACACACACACACACACATATGTGCAGTAGCAGCAGCAGCAATAACAATAACATAGTAATAGCTAGCATTTATACAGAGTTTTTTCATGAGTCTCAATATTGCTAGAATAGTTTTAGGTGTTTATAGATTACTGGGAACCAGTCCTAGGGGCTGGAGAAGAAGAGGAGAGAATAATGTCACACAGACTAGAGGGAAGAGAGGGCATCAGAGAAAAAAGCGTTAATTCACAATGTCAGAAGGTATACCTTCACAGAAGACTCCCGATTGAGAAAAGAAAAAAAAGTAGATTTGATAATTAATTTTACAATTAAGAGGTCAACTTAAAGAAAGTTTATGATGAAAGCCAGATTGCATAAGATTAGAATCTAATCAGAGAAGAGCAAGTGGAGACCCAAATTGTAGATGGTTTTCTCAAGGAATTGAGCTATGAAGAGGAGAAGAAATAGAACAATAGCTAACAGGGATGGTAGCATCAAATGAGTATAATATTGAGAAGCAGAGATATGAAATTTCTGTAATCTAGTGGCTCAAATTACCCTTACCTCTTTATCTGGAGCAGAATTCTGAGCATGCAACAATCCTTTGGAACTTCAATTGATCATGAAGTGGAGCCATTAAAATGGATGTCACAGAGTCTGTGTGTATGTGGTCATGAATATCCGATATAATTAAATGAAGCAATATTTTGAATATATACATATATGGTAATATAATATTTTATATTGGCATATGTATTATGCATGCATGTTGCATGAAGTATATGTATTGTGCTGTATAATTAAATGAGATGACATTATATCTGACTTTTTATATACACACATGTGTATGTAGATTTCACACATACATATATAAATATATAATTTAATCTTTATAGTAGTCCATTGAAGTGAGTACTTTTACAGATGAGGAAAATGAGGCTGAGAGGTTAAATTACTTGCCCAGGAGTATCTAGCTAATATAAGTTCCTGAAAAGAGATTTGAACCAAGATTCTCCTAAATTTAGTGCTATATCTCACTGTTTCTCTAATTCTCAGTTTCTATAATTTTTTTGGTTGAAAAGGGTTCTAATTATGGAAACTTTTGGACCCTAAAGGAGAGAAAGATGTTCTCTACATCCTCTCTGCCACACACTGGTTCATCTGCAGTAAAGGGAGAAAGAATTATGGCAAAAGAAACAAAAATCCACGGTATTACTGTGAATACTTGTGGGAGGCACTGCTGGAGCAGGTGATTTTCCTGAAATCTTTTGGCTGCTGCTCTGTTTAAATATTTGTCATAAGCAATTATGCCCTGGACAAAATGGGGAAGCAGTTTTCTTGTCTTTTATCCATAGCGACTCCGCTATGAACCTCTTTTATCTACTTTAGAGTGGTTCCTTCCCACTTCAAGGTTCCAAAATCATCTTGTAATCTTTCAATTAAAATCTGCTCTTGAGAAAAGGGACACCTATTCATACTAATGCAGAAATGATAGATAAGAATTTCAAATGTCCTACACAAAGATTAGCCTTGGGAATATTTAGTTTTAAAAAATTATTTCTTTTAATTCACACCTTTAATAAAGTTTTAGATAAAAATCTTTCCACCACTTAACCACCTGTCTGATTTTGGAAAGTAATGATAACTGATATGTATATAAAATAAGATTTGCAGAGAATTGTAAATGCATTATTTTATTTTATTCTTACAACAATCCTAAAAGATAGGAATTATAGGATGTATTTTCCCTTATAAAAAAAGCTATAAAAGTCTAAAACTACACTAGGAATTTTGGGAGTTCTTATGTAAAATCCTATATAAATCCTAGCTTTTAATATTAATTACTATTACCTACTGCTGTTTTTGTTGCTGCTACTACCACTACTTCCACTACTACCATCACTTTCTTCCTCTTCTTCCTCCTTCTTCCTTCTTCTTCTTCTACTGCTATTATTGCTACAACCACCACCACCATCATTTTACAGATGAGGAAACCAAAATAGAGAATTTAATTTCTGAAAATTTTCAATTTGTTTTTACATGCAAGAGAAAGTTTTGGGTGATTAACAGGCTATCTGTTGCCCTTGAAATCATATTATGTAAATGATAAGATTATCATCTGTTCATATGAGATTTAGCCTACTCTACCATTGATGTTATCTGTGTAACTTTAGATATCACTCAATTTCTGTAGGTCTCTAATAGTCGTGGTAGTAGTAGTAGTAGTAGTATCACCAGCAACAACAGCAATAGTGGAGATAGTAATAGTGGCAGTAGTAGTAGAAGCAGCAGAAGTAGTAAAAATAATAATAGTAGAGATGATGATTGTAGTGCAGTAGTAGTAGCATCAATAACATCAGTAGGGCAATAGTAGTAGTCATATCTAGCATTTATACAGAATTTTACATATGATTCTCAAAATTGCTAGAGTAGTTTTAGGATTTTATAGCTTATTGGGAAGAGATTAATATATAGAAGATATAGTTATATTAAAATGCATCAGGAAGATTCTAGGAAGATGGTGGAGTAGGTCAGTAAATTTCAAGCTCTCCAGATTTACCCCACAAACAGAACAAATTTGCATCTCAGAGTGAATATAGACTGTTGAAAAATGTGGGGCATTTTTTGGGGGGGTCCTAGTACAATCCCCAAAGATCCAAAGACAAAACCCAGATATGGATTAACCTGTGTGAAATGCAAACATCTCTGGGCTGGCTCCACAGAAACACCAAGTGGGGAACCCTGGGGCTAGCTGGGGTAGGCTGGAGCCTCAGTAAGAACCACAGAAACTTTTCATCTCTAGACAGCTTGGGGAGTTGGAGGTTTGAGTCCAGGAAGACAGAAGGAACCTTGGCTGATTGGGATCACCAGGCTCAGCAATGCAGTATAGATATGACCCTGGGTGAGAAGGAATCAATACACCTGGTGAGTGCAAAAGCCATGGGGCAGGGATGCTGCTGGGCACTTGCAGGAGGATGGAGGTCAGAAGGAAGAGATGAAAGTGAAGCACCAACCCCCACCACAATTAGAAGTACTTAGGCATTTAATACTTCACTTTTTGAAAAAATGAATCAGCAAAGAAAAAAAAAACCTAACTGTAGAAAGTTATTATGGTAATAGGGAAGACTGGGGTTCATCTTCAGAGGAGAACACTTAAGTAAAAAACACTTATTCTCCCAAAGGTAATGTTAAAAGGCTACCTGCCCAGAGAGAATTTATAGAAGAACTCAAAAAAAATTTAAAATTTAAGGAGAGACATTGAGGAAAAACTAAAAAAAAAAAAAAAAAAAAAAAAAAAATCCAAGAAAAATATGAAAAAAAAGTTATCCAACTAGAAAAGGAGATACAGATTCTCAAAGATGAAAATAACTCTTTGAATATTAGATTTGGGTAAGGGAAAGCCAGTGAAGCTATAAGAGACCAAGAAATAACAAGATAGAATATAAAGAATGAAAAACAACAGATCTGGAGAACAGAAAAAAATGCAAGAATAATTAGACTAACAGAGAACTTTGAACAAAAATAGAACCTTGACACAATAACGCAAGAAATAATCCAAGAAAATTGTCTAAAACAGGAGGGGAAAGTAGAAATAGAAAAAAAAATCTACCAACCACCTCAAAGAGATTCTTTGTGTAAAACACATAGGGATATTATCTTCAAATTTCAGAACCTCCAGACCAAAGAGAAAATTTTTCAAGAAACAAGAAAAAAAATTCAAATATACTGAAGCTACAATTAGATTAATAAACAAAAAACTGGAAATGCCCCATCCTTATAAGAAGCATATATCCTGGTGTTTCACAAATGAGTAACTCCTACAAATGTAAAGGGTTAATTTACCCTGGGAAAATAATGAATATAAATACAGGGTTTTATAAATCTGCCACCTCTAATAATTGTCCATATATTTTCTTTGATGGTTTAACAATAAGATTATTTGAATTTTAGATTCCTTGCAGCCACCCAGCCTCTAAGCTTGGAAGAGGTTGTTTGGGCTGTAATGACACCATACTTACTTAAAGAATTAAAAGGCAGCCAGGCATAGGGAACTTTGAATTCACTCATTTTACTGATGTTGCAATTTGTAGTAGTAGAGACCCACCCTGGGAGTCAGAAAGACCTGGCAACATGATTGAGCAAGTCCCTTAACTTTTGGAGCAGGTGTTGATATGAATTAATAGGAATTTCTTCTTTGGAAATTCCCTTTACTAATTAAAACATAAATCTGGTCCACTTTCCTTGCTTCTTCCCACCCTTTAGATCTAAGTAATTCTTTCTAGGAATGAAATGATTATCTCTGAATTCCTCACAAAGGTGGTGTGAATCCATTTATCAAAATATATTTTTATGTCTCTTGTTAAACAGAATCTGAATAGTAAGGTACCTCCAGGGGAACCTGGGTGAAGATAATCATCTGATCATTGCTGTGACTAATGTAAGCACATTACTAATGTAATCCCTGAAGGGGCTTCCATTGAATACACTCATACTTCCATTTGACCCTGCAGAAAAGGATGGGTAGAAATAGCTTTGTATCATGCATCATTTCCAAGGAGCTCCTATATTCCAGCTTGGTCAGCTACCTAACTGAATACCCAGATTGGGAAATTAGAGAGTTAGGTTAAGAAAACAGAAGTGAGACTATTTAATAATGCCTAATATTGAGTGCCCCTGTACAAAATTCAGAGGCTATGGTTTCAAAGGATTACAATACGAATATTTGTAGATCTTATTTAAACTTAACTTTACCAAATATCAGTGAACTGTATTATCTTTCTGCCTCTGTAAACTTAATAGGTTTCCTTTTCCCCACATTGTTCCTTTTAAGTTTTTTTTTTCTTAAAAGACCCATATCTATGTTAAATATTCTCCTCAAACAACTAATATCTTGAGACACATTTTTATATATTGAAGAAGGAAATGACAAAGCAGAGAGGTGGAACAGTGGATAAAGCATTAGACCAGGAGACTAAGACCTAGATTCAAATCCCTCCTCAGCCATTTCTTAATTCTGCAACTTGGGTAAGGTCACAGTTTAATTTTCCTCATCTATAAAATGGGGATAGTTTTAACATTTACATTAAAGGGTTGTTGTGAAAGCTAAAGGCTTTTCCCAAACCCTTAAATTCTATATAAAGGTAAGCTATCATTGGTAAAGTAAGTCTCCTTTCAAAAACTTTAGACAAGGGAATAGTTTCTTCTTATTGATCTTCTTGGGAGTTCCCTCTCATTTTCTCTATTATGCTTTTTCAAGACTTTTATTTCTGTGTAACAACTAGAAGAATTTCTAGGCTGATTCTGTGTAAGATTGTTTTTCTTTTATAGACCTCAAGACCTCCAAAATGGCTCCTATTCACTATTCAATATTATTCTGCCATGTTAATGTCAATTGATTTCACATATTGATTGTGTCACTTAAGAATTTAAGAGCTTGATATGTGCTAAGTGTTGTATTGGAATTCATGGCAAATTACTTAGTAATCAAGTGAAACTACTTCTGTAGTTTATTAGCAGGAGTGAGTAGTTTACCCTTCACCTTTAGACTCAGCTTACTCAAGGCTGCAGCATGTTCTCACAAGACTGTTGATTAATGTTTATGATTTTATGATAGTCTAATTTTAAGCAATGTTATATAGCCTTTCAGGAACAACAATCTGCTTTGTCTACTATAGAAAGACCACACAGGGCAACAGCAATAGAATTTGGCTAAGTGTTACTAAGCAAAGGGGAAACTATTAAAAGATTTTCTAATTAGCAAGCCAAGAATAAAAATAATTCATAACATATAGCCCAGAAGGCATTTTTCTCTATTCGAATTGACATTTGCCTTTGCTGTTTGTTATGTATCCCCTAGCCATATGTGATGGTAAATATTGTAAAGTGATATGTAATTAAGTTCCTCCCCTTTCCTAGGAAACAAAATACAGTTTTTGCAATTGTCTTTTTCATTTGATTGATGTAGACAGTCAAAGCCAATGAACTAGATACTAATATTGGTATTTCTGGGACTATCTTGTTCAGTTTTGTTGTTTAAATTCCTCAGATTTACTGGAAAGTGACCAATTTTGTCTTCACTTTATGATTTTCATAATCTTATAGCTCTCTATTATTAAGTTTTAATTAGGAAGGGAAAAATAAACTAGTGAGGCTCATACAGATTGTTAATAAATAAAGAAAATAGTATGATGAGGCCCTAAATTTTTATTCTTGGTTGTACTTTTTCCAGAATAACCACCGTTGGTGACCCAATAGAATATATGATTCTACAGGATGGTGATTACATTTTTTTCTCTACATCAGAAGCACTTAGTACCATAATTGGCACTAGTAAAGAATGTATAAACTAATAGATTTATTAATTGATCCATAAGTTGCTTTGCCACACTTTGCTTTTTGTTTTAATGTTCTGTCTTCCTGGTACAACTACACATAACAGATTCCACTTGCAATTGTCTTTTTCATTTGATTGATGTAGACAGTCAAAGCCAATGAACTAGATACTAATATTGGCATTTCTGGGACTATCTTGTTCAGTTTTGTTGTTTAAATTCCTCAGATTTACTGGAAAAAATGGATGAATAAAAAAAGAAATTGGTCACTTCTTGGAATCAAGATTTAACATTGATATCTATATATATGACTTATGGATAAAGGAGGAAAGATACTATTCACTTCCATATTCTTTGAAAACTACACCAAGATGATACTTAGAATTACTCAGTCATTACTGGCCCTGGCTTTATGACACAGACACATTTTTCTATGAAGAGCAAAATGTAAGATATGATTGGAGTCTATGATCACTTTGGGAACCGTGATCGTGGAAACATTTCACTTATCCAAATACAATTGTATTTCTTCCTCACTCCAAGACAAATGCTCTTGTGACTCAAGCACATACCAATAGAGTTGGAATCATGCCATCATTGATATAGAAAACAAAGTACATCTTCCAGCTCCATCTGGAAACTTACATGTTCTATATCAATATAGCTGTTTTCCTATACCTGAACCACGCTATTCAAGAAGTAACAAAAATGGGCATATTCTGAGGTTCAAACCTAGAATTCTAGTGACAGTAAAAGCTTCTTGGAATACATGAAGGATTTTCACCATAACTCTAGATTTAAGTATTTTTGCAATTATGTTTTTGCCCCAAATCAAGCCCCAAAGAAACTCTGCAGTAAATATCTTGTGAGAAAGAGAATTGATTTGATATGGACCAACTAGGGATATAGATGGAGTAGGCAAGATGATTTAAGAGTTTTTAAGAAAGCTCTTATGATATCACCATCCTACTGAATTTTCCACTCTTATTCTTCTAGTAGCCAGTTTCAGACCTTGACTAATAGTTGTTATTGTTTGTTCTTTGCTCTAAAAGAGACCATAACATCATGGAGGTGATGCCATGATATGCAAGTGAATAGGATTTAAGTGAGGGAGGGCTATGCAAGGTCACAGCCTCACTTTTTCCTGCAGAGCCATCTGGGGCCAGTGGTAAGACATAGATCAAGATGACTGGAGATGGTTCTGGATGCAATGGGAGACTTCGACTTTTTTAAGTTAAGGTCTTCAGCAGGTCTCAGTTTAACTAAGCCATACCCATTCAGAGATTAAGGCTAGGTGGCAACTGAGACAAAAAATATCCTCTTTAACTTAGTCCAAAAAAAATCCAAAAAAAATTAATCTGGAAGGGAAAGACCCTTCCGTTTCTGGTCAAAGCAGAAATGATTACTATTTACATTCATGTTGGTTTTGATTTAAGGCATGGTCCTTATGAAAGAAATCTAGTCAGTAAACCCCAAGATAACTTGGGAGAATTCAGAGCACCATTATAAAAATGAAGACTTCCCTCAGTTTCCTACTAGATACAAAATAACAGGATGAGAAAGCAGTGTGCTACAATAGAAAAAAAAATGCTAGATTTGGAATAAGATGGATTTAAATCATTTTTCTGTCACATATGATTTTTGGACAAATCTTTGCCTGTACAATTAGGAAGTGGGACTAGATTACTTTCTAAGGTCATCAGACTCTCAATAGTTCTTAATCTATGATGGACTCCCCTTATGGAGGAAATCATGAGATATTCCCTAATGGATGTCCCTTTATCGATATCTCATTGCCACCATTTCCATACTTGAGTTGGATTTCTTGCCTTACAGAATACTTTACCACCAGGAATCAACAGAAAAACATAATTCTCTAATTAGGAAAACACCCACAAGAGTCAGAGAAGACAATTTTTAAAATGGGAACATGATACTTGGCTTTCAAAAAGGTAGTTGAAACTATAAAGGAGGAGGAAGAGTAGTGCATTTGAGAGAATAATTGATGTTCTACCATAAGAAGGGAAAATAAAGCTCAGCACTAATAACATAATTCAAAGTACCTGTAAGATATGAACAAGAGTAAGACTTATTCAGTAGACCATTCTTAAGGAGGAGGTGTCTCTCACAAAGTTGTTGGTGCACCTCAAGGCCATCAAAAGCTACCATAAAATAAACCCACCAGGGTTTTCTTTCTAAGTTAAAGGACATCAGTAGTATCTGAAATCCTTTTAGGAAAATAGAAACAGATAAATTTAGCACCAACTTAGCAAGAAAAAAAATAAGTTAAAACAGTAAGTGCTAAGTTCTTTCTACTGTACAGTTAAGTGGTGTAGAGGATAGCATTCTGAACTTGGAGTTAGGAAATCAGCTTCAGACAAGCTTTGTTATCCTGGGCAAGTTACTTGACCATTATTCATCTCATCATCTGTATAATGGGCTTAATAATAGCACCTACCTCTCAGGGTGATTCTGAGGATCAAATGAGATGGTAATTGTAAAGCACTTAGCACAGTGCCTGGCATACATGGAAAGTAGAATACAAATATATAAAAATAATTTGTGTTGTTGTTATTATTATCCCAACTTGGCTCCTCTCCTAGTGGTAAGTATCTAGCATCAGTAAAAAAATATCAGGAAGTTTTGTCTCCTCACTACTAAATAGTTTCTATCCCAGATTCATCTTAATTTCCCTCCCTACCAGCTGACAATATATTTTTAACAATTTGCTCCATAAACAGATGATGGTATTTTTTGTAGGTGAAAAAAAGTTCTAATTTTAATTTTATCTATTTTTTTTTCCCAGCAGAGACCATTTCGAAGCATTATTTTGACAATCCATTAGCTAAAATGGGTAAAAGATATGCATATTAAAAATAATTTGCTACTTCCAAAATCACATGTTTTTTGCTCTTGCTATTCCAGGGAAAACCCCAATTCCCCTCTCCCCATGTCTATGAGAGGAAAAAGTGAAAACAGGAGAAGGAAAGTTATCTTAAGCATATTTGAAGGGTTTTTGCCATATCTTGGTACTTTTCTTAGACCTAAAAGTTCTTCTGGCACCCATTTTCTTCTTGTCCTTTATTGGCATACAAATTAATATGTATTTTTGGCTACATATTTTTGCAACTATTTTATTTTTGAAAACTCTAATATAACAAAAAAATTTAAAAAAATTAAAAGAAAAAAAACCTATTAAATGTTACATCGGGCACAATAGAACTTTCAGTGCCAGATATGATTTGAACTTTCTGAATTGTTTTCAATCTTGAAAATGCTCAAAACAAAATTAATTTTAATTCATTTTTTAAAAATAACTAAAAGTTCTATAGTACCTAAGTGTCTATGTGGGGAAGTATTGAGATCAAAATGGTGATAATATGAAATTTTAAAATGTTGATAGAATATTACCTCCCAAAAAACCTCCTATAAGGCTTGGAGATCATAGTGTCAAAAGAATCAATAATAGTAAAGTGAATTGCAATATGTAACTACATGAACTGATGCTAAGTGAAATGAGCAGAACTAGGAGATCATTATACACAGCAACAGCAAGACTATATGACGATCAATTCTGACGGACATGGCTCTCTTCAATATTGAGATGATTCAAACCAGTTCCACTTGTGCAGTGATGAAGAGAGCCATCTACATCCAGAGAGAGAACCATGAGAACAAAGTATGGAACACAATATAGCATTCTCACTCTTTCTGTTATTTGCTTGCACTTTGCTTTCTTTTTCAGTATTTCTTTTTCTTACTTCTTGCTCTTATTTTTCTTATGCAATAAGATGACTGTAAAAATATGTGATACATATTTTGGATCTAACATGTATTTCAACACTTTTAATATGTATTGCACTACCTGCCAGCTAAGGGAGGGGGTTGGAGGAAGGAGGGGAAATTTTGGAACAAAAGATTAGAAAGTGTCAATGTTGGAAAAAACCACCCATGCATATACTTTGTAAATAAAAAGCTTTAATAAAAAAATAGCCTCCCTAGAAATTATCGTATTCTAAACTATAATCATAAAGTGTTCTTATTCTCCATTCTTTTCTATCCCCTTGTATTATTCCAGAGTTTAAATACCAGAGTTGTACACCAGAACATCATACTAATAGGGGGTATAGAAAAACTTATAGGGCATGTAAAAATGAATGGGCCTAGCTCTTATGGAAATTTGAAATCTCCTATAATTATCAAAATACATGGACATCATATTGCATAATTTGCAGCCTCTTAGCATCACCAAAAGACTACTAATATTGAAAAAATTAACTTTTGTTTTAGAGATAGATAAGCTTGGGGCTAATTGATAATCTTGTGCAATTTTCCAAATGTAGTCCAGCCCCCCCCATTTATTCTTAACTCTGAGTCCAGCTCAATGTCCATTTATAATGTCCACATATATTTACTGACAGGTCAACTCAATTGGTTGTTCTTTCAACTACATATTAAATTTTGTACAACAAACAATGTTACACATTTTTAATCATAAAATTTGAAATCATAGAATGCTATAGTGTCAAAAGAATCAATAATAGTAAAGTGAATTGCAATATGTAATTGCAAGAGTAAAAAAATAAAAAAAATGGAATAAAAAAAGAAATTGGTCACTTCTTGGAATCAAGATTTAACATTGATATCTATATATAATTGATATCCTTATCAAAAAGAATTAGAAAATGGGAGGGACTTAGTGGGACACTCGGAATACCACTCAGAGTGAGTTGTACTGATTCTGGAGTTAATTGGCCTGGGTTCAAATTTTGATTTTTGATAATTGCTATCTGGTTGATTGTAGACAAGATACTCAACTTACTTGAACCTCTGTTCACTCCTCTGTAAAATTAGGGGAAGGAACTACACTAGATGGCTTCTGAATTCCCTTCCAGTTCTAAATCAATGGTTTTTTTAAAGGTCTCCAGCATAATGGATATACTTGGTGATGAAAATCTGTGTAAAGAATGAAGAGTTTCCTGGACTTCATGATCCCTGGAAACTTATTCTGTAAAATAAAATTGTCTGAAACTCCACACCTCTTCAGAAACTCTCTCTTGTTGGAGAGTGGGGAAGGTGCATATTGGATAGCTTCTTCCCAGATTCTCTATCATGTAAGGAAGATTCCCCAGGGCATTCACTTCATAATTTTTGTGCCCAGCTGCTCTACTCCATTTTATAATATCCAAAACCTCTCATTCTGCAAGGTAAAATTAACTCTGAAATCCATACCTCCTTAGATAGTTTCCTACCCTGGCTTTAAAACTTCTTTATGACCTAGGCTGCTCCTATTTCTTTTTCAGTTTTTTGTTTGTTTGTTTTTTAAAGTATTATCTTCTTAAATTAGTTTGTAATCTCAATTAGTTTGTAGGGATTGTCTTTGAATTTCTACTACTTAGCACAATGCCTGGCACAAGGTAAATGATTAATGTTTATTGTCTCTGAGATATCAGAGAGATAAAGGATGGGTTGTATTCTGTTCAACTAGAAGGAATACTAACATAGTATATATTCATGGTAATTCTTTTGGGGACTGAAAGATTGTCAAATAATAATAAAACATTTTTTTCTATGCCAGCTGGCTCCAGACTGGAATTTACTATATAATTCTCATTCTGTCAATGTTACTGAACCACTGAGTTGTCAGAATTCCATCAGCCTGAATGTATTTAACTGTTTGCTACACCCTAGTTGACTACTCTGATGTTGATTGAAAGCACAGTCGGAAGGAAATAGAGGACATTGGACATTCCTTTTCTTCCCATTAATTCACTACAAGTAGAAAGCCCCAGGCAGGAGTGTAGCTAATCCACTAAAACATTCTGATATGCTGAAATCAGAATCATAAATGTGAATCCCCATTTTATCCAAGTTTTGTTTCTTTACCTGGCAAATGAAATGTAAGATCCTTTCCAACTCTAAAAATACATGGTCCATATTCCTCATAGATAAACACATTTAATTTCAATTGTATTTGTCCAGCAAATCTCCTAATAAATTACTAATCAGTCGGTTTCTTCATTGATGCTACCCTGAAGTCTTTATTTATTTCTAATAATCTTCTAATTTTTCTTGTGCTTGTCTGTTTTATTCTTGCTAAATCTGAATTTCCAATGAGTGGTAATTAAAGCAACAAAGATATTTACCTGGGGCACAAAAATGGTTGGGAAGGGGATGAGAAACAGCAGTAGTAGCACAGAGTCTTCTCTTGGGAGTGGGTAGGAATACACTCCAACTAGGTATTATCTCACACTGGAAGAGGAAACAGCCTATAATTGTAGAAGGGTTCCAAACATAACCTATAAGTAGGCAATTCCAGGGTGGGGCTAGGTGAGGTCACACAGGCTACTGAAAGACTGCAAAGAATGATACATGTAGGTGGGAGATTCTTGATGACTGTGGGGAAAGAAATGAACCCTTAGAAATCAAGCTTGTCCTTATGATGTTAGTGCTTGATTGCCTTGTCCTAGTTACTTCTCCGGAGAGAATATCCAGAATATTTTAGATGTCTAAGATGAAGAAAGTAGGCTGTGGGTTGAGGGTATGTTAAGACTAATCTAACTTAATTTGGAAGAGAATAGTGGAAAACCTTTGTCCCCTCCACACATAGGAACTTTATGGGTAGGAACCACCTGGAGCTGATAAAGAACAGTAAAAATCAACTAATATAAATGATGAAACAAAATCTGCTTCCACACTGAATGGTAATATGAAGAATGATATAGCCCAGTGTTTCTTAAACTTTTTCTACTTGTGAATCCTTTTCCTTTCTAAAAAAATTTTTACATGACCCTGGGCATATAAGTATATAAAACACGTATAAAAATCAAATATTTATTGATAGTCATAATTTCACAACCCCTACATTCAGTTATATGATTCCCTAGGGGTTCATGACCCACAGTTTAAGAAGCTTTGATCTAGTCAATCTGTATTATATCACTACTTGATTTATACCAATCTTTGCCTTATGGAGTTTACTCATCTTCTCCCCTTCTCCTTACCTCATATCTTTTTGACATAATCCTTGATCAGTTCCTCCTTTAATACAACCTCTGATATAGAAGTGGCCTTCTTTCTTGTCAAGACCAGTCCCTCTACTTGTATCCTTGATTCCTGTTCCCTTCCAATACTGCCTGTATATTGCCCTATACCCATCTCCATTCATTATTCTTCCTCTTGAATATTCAACTTCTCTTAATTATCTACTGGTCCTAACTTGCTTTCTATAAATATGCCTAACTCTTCTTTATCCTTTAAAAAATTCTCACAAGACCCTACTATATCCACAAGTTCCAGCCCTCTCCTAGCTCCTGTCTTCTCTAGATTTCATGATGAACTACTGTCCTTTGGTGTTTCTCTTACTTTCTGACCAAGTGATTTCTTCTTTGCTGGATAATGATTCATGTTCCATCCTACTTGGGTAACCTTAAGGATTCTTGGATTCTTTTATTTTTTCTCTCCACACCCTCTCATTTGATGTTATCAACTCCTATAGATTTCATTATGATTTCTATACTAATGTTTCATAGAATTATATAACTATTCCTAAACTTCCTCCAAAATTCTAATCGTTTAATCTAATCCAGTGACCAATGTCTATTGGATTTTTCAAATGAATGATCCATAGATACCTCAAACTTAATATGTTCAAAAGAAAATTCATTATATTTCCCTTCTAAATCTACCCCTTTTCCAAATTTCCTTATTTTTGTTGAAGGTTTGTAAATTGTGTCATCTGATCAGTTTACCCACATGTCGAATCAGTTATCCAATCTTATTGTTTCAGCCTCTACAACATATTTCTACTCAAGTAGCCACCATCTTTTCACTGGGCTATAGCAATACTCTCCTAAGTGAGGGCTCTATCCAATCTATTCTCATTCTTAAGTGTACTCATAACAAACAAAAATAAAATATACCACAAATAATGTTAATTTGTGGTTCACAGAAATCTGTTTCTTTTTGGGTTTGCCACCATTGTACTTACTTACATTACACTCCATCTCCCTTTGCACAGTCTATCTCCCATGACTAAAAAGTATTCTCTTCTTACCTCAGCTATTTGAAATCCAGGCCCTACTTAAAGCCTTAGCTATAATAATTCCACCTTCTGTATATGGCCATTTTGTGGTCCTCCTAGCTGTTAATGCTCTCCCCATAAAAGTTACCTTGGGTCTGTTCCACTTGTGTTCTAGATATATTTATATATGAATGTGTTGTTTTTTACAATTAGAATGTCAGTTTCCTGTAGGCTAAGAATAATTCATATTTGCTTTTGTATCTACAGTGCCTGATACATAATTGGTGTTTAATAAGTATTTTCTGATTGATTGATAGAAGTAGGAATATGAAGTCTAGAAGAGAGAAGGCTCACCAGGAACTTAGCAGTGGTATTCAAGTAATTGAAAAGTTACTGCATAGAAAGAAAATTAGATTTGTGTTTTTCATCAGAACACATCTGGAAGCAACAGACAAATAGTAAAGAAGCATATTGATAACAAGAAAAAACTTTCTAATAATTAAAACTATTCATAAGTAGAATGAGGCAGTGAGTGTTGCATGTCAGAAAGTCATCAAGTGAAGGCCAAATAAAAATACACCAAAAAAAAATTTAAAGTCACATGAAAAAGTGTTCTAAATCACTATTGATCAGAGAAACACAAATTAAGACAACTCCAAGATACCACTACACACCTCTGAGATTGACTAAGATACAGGAAAAGATAATGCTGAATGTTGGAGGGAATGTGAGAAAACTGGAACACTCAAACATTGTTTGTGGAATTGTGAACTGATCCAACCATTCTGGAGAGCAATTTGGAACTTAACCCAAATAACTATGAGAATGTGCAGTGTTTCTTTCATCTTTGATCCAGCAGTGTTTCTACTCCCAAAGAGATTTTAAAGGAGGGAAAGGGACTCACATGTGCAAAAATGTTTGTGGCCGCCATTTTCATAGCATGGCTTTGTTAATATCATCATGATGGTCCTTAGCATCTACTTTTGAAATCCTCTGTTTTTATGATATCAAAAAATATTAACCAGGCCACCAATATATTATACTGAGTGAACAAAAAAATTATCCTCATTGGCTAATTCACTTGCTTTAAATTTTTTAAACAGCTACATGTGTATATCTTAATTTACTGTGTATGGCTAGAAACTGAGAATGAAAGGTTCACAAAATCAATCTAACCCATACTAGCGAGAACATCACAGTAGTTTAGTGATTTACATCAGAATTAGAATTATTATGGTTACTTATACTTTGACATCCATATTTGTCTTCAAAGTGCTTTATAATGTTTTGTGCTGATTGTGTCTTGTGAGAAGATGTGCAATTTATACAACTGAGAATTTTGAGTGGGAGACAGAGATGAACCAGTTTTCTCAGAGCCATCTAACAGAAAAACCAAAATTAGAACTTGAAGCTCTGAAATGATTGTTTGACCCACTGGACCTGTGCTGTCCCTCTGGCAGTGCTGAAGTGGCCATTGAGTGATGGTCTCTACTCTAAAGAATGACTTTGAGTTACTAACAGAGACGAAAAGCTTTCAAGGTTTCTCTCTCCAGGACTCTTGACAGAGTACCTTGGCATACTCCATTAAATCCCTCTCATCAAAAAGTTAAAAAAGAAAAGAGGGAATGCTGAAGGTGTCGTTCAAGAAAGTGCCACAGTTCCTAACAGTTGGCTGGCTTTTCAAGAGAAGGAAAGCACCATCTATCAAGCATCACAAACACAACCCAAAGCAACCAATTCCAGTTGATTGCTTTGTTTGCTGCATCAGGAATCACTTGCAACTCTCCTATCTGGTAGGGAGGCTTGGGCTTATGTCAAAGCCAGTCTGGCATGTTTTGCCAAGCGATAGCAGTAGTAGATAATGAGCCCAGACAGCAGATTAGAATTCTGATTCTTCATTAACATCAAGTTAAATATTTTTAGGTTGGCTAATTTTCAATTTTATTTGTGTTTGTAAAATACAAGATTGAAGGCCATTTCTTTGTTCACATGCAAGTTTACCTGGGCCTCTTACATTCATGCCTCCTCAAATGAAAGAGAAATAGTCTTTCTCATTAAATTCCAGGATGGAGGTTATTTCTTTCTTAGCAACTTAATGGGTTACATTAGGGAGTTGGGATATGTGTGACAGGGCAGAAACTTCCTGTTTTATATTGGTGCCAGATTCTGAGAAGTGTATAGAAATATGAATTCTTTCAAATCTCAGAAAAAGACTCAAATAGCTACTGGCCTGCCTCTGATAGCTGGAGTCAGCTCATACCTGTTTGGAAAAGTTGATTGTTAAATTTTCAACATAAGTAATCAGGGCTGGATTTATTGCTTTTCTGATTATCAAAACCTAAGAAAGTGATGGAGAAAATGTTAATAATGCAGATTAAATTTAACTTTATTTTCTAATAAAACTAATTTACATGGAGCTAATTTCTGTTATATAGAGAGGTGTTTGCCTAACAACAACTCTGTAAGATATTATTGTCTCCATTCTGCAGAGGAAGAAATTGAAGTTCAGAGTCACAAAGCTGGAAAACAGGGTCTAACTCAAGGCTCCAACTCCTAATATCATACTTTTGTCACAAAACACTATGAAATATATTGATACCTTTGTTCAATGTATCTCAGTTGAAATTCTTCTTAATAGTATGTTAATAGTAATGAACAATTTTGGCTCTGAGAGCATGTTAGAAAACACACTTCCCTCTCGGTAAAGAGGCAGGAAATTACAGGTACAAAATGCCGGTTGTTCTTGTTTAGTTATTCTTTAAATATTTCAACAGGGAGAGGGGATTAAAAACCAAAGTGGGGGGGAAGATTAGCAGGAAGTAACTATTGTGTTAAAAACAGAAAAGGGAGGCAAGTATTATAGACATTTCATTTATAGCCAAGTAGTTCAATGGAAGATTCCTAGAATCAGGAAAAACAGAGTTTAAATCTAGCCTCAAATACCATGTAAACTTGGACAAGTCACTTAGACCTCATTTGCTTCAGTTTCCTTGACTATAAAATGGGAATATTGCTAACATCTACTTCCTAGGGCTGATGTGGTGAAGATCAAATGAGGTAATAATTGAAAACTTCTTAGAATAGTGGCACATAGTAATTAATAAATACATGCTTATTATTATTATTACTATTATTTCCACTGCATTTATAATTTTAAACACCTCTTGATATATTAACAATGGAAGAGTTTCATAGTGAAAATCATTTTTATTCTCAGAATAAAATTAGCAAAATCTTCAATATATATGCCTGTGTGGTAAGAATTCAATTTGTAAAGATTTCCTTTAGGGATTATATCATTTCAGAGGTATAAGATACCTCTCTTAGCTGTGGCCAGTCAAATTTAGGCTCTGATTCTGATATTAGTGGTGAAGAAAAGTAGGCTATCTACCTCCTCTTGCCCACAAAGTCTAAGCTTTATTTAAATTATCTTCTCTTTCTATGTTTGGCTAAATGGCTCAGGCCCTGATTTTTGTCTGGCAAGAGAAAATTGGGCCAAAATCAAGAGGGAAGTGAGTATCCCCCATAAATAAAAACAACCTTTTCCTCCAGTAAGCTGAAAATTAATTCCTAATACCATGTCCAACTTTGGACAGGATATTTGTATATTTGAGGCAGTCTAGGACTGTTCATAATCGAGTTTCAAACAATACTGTTCTACAAAGTGGGGGAAAAGATTGTTATTTCCTTGTGGGTGAGACTGGGTCTCATACTTTTTTTTTTGGTTTCCCATGATACCCATCAAAGCCGTAGGAAGTGTGGCTAGTAGAAAGAATGCTGGATTATAGATCAGGAAACCTGAGTTCTCATTATTTCGTCATTAATTTCCTGTGTGGTTTTAAGCAAGTCTCTTTGCCTCCTTGATATATTTATTCATCTGTAAAATTGACGGTTTGGACTTTTAAGGTCCCTTCTAATTCTAAAAATCTGGACTTTATGAAACATTAGATATTAAAAAAATATTTTAATCCATAGGAACAGAATGGAATACCCTTAGACAAAACAGCTTCTGTCATGAAAATGAGGTCTTAGGTTATCATCAAGGTAGAATTAGCAGTAAAAATGAATGGGAGACAGAGAAGCCAAGTTCCCAGAACTCTTTATCTCCTGGCGTGAAAATATCCTCTGATTATGCTGGGAAGAGTTTCTTGGTAGATGACAAATGCAACAATCACCAACTGTTTGAGTTTCTCAATAGTATTCAATAAAATCATTAGTAAAAACTAGCTTTGGGGCCAGGAGAAAGGATTAAATTCAGGAAGGAAAACTCAACTTCCATGAACTGATAACAACGGGACTCTATTTCTAAGATGCTTTATGGAAGTTTTAGAAGTTCCCAGGGCCATTTGAATATACTTTGACTGAGGTTTTCTTATGAACAATATGGAACTTATAGAATGAGTAGCTTATGTCTTGGAAGTTTATATTTCAGTAGAGATATATAGTTCAGATATATCCATACATACAAGTACATACATATATATATATGCATGTGTATATATGTGTATGTAAGTATGTAGACACACACACACATATATATATATGTATATATATATATATATATATATATATATCATATCTACATCTAGAAGATGGAGGGCTTCTCCAAGTACAATAGAATCAGCTTTTCACTTTTCTTTGGATTAAAAGAGGTGAAGAGGAAGAGCAGGTGAACAGATAACCAATAATCTTGCAAAGACATAAACTGATATGAAGTAGAAGTAGAACCAATTATTTAAGTTATTAAATTATTTAACAATTTTAAAATGTAAAATTTAATTAATATTTTAATTAAATTATTTAACAATTTAAAATTTTTAATTTTAATTAAATTATTTAACAATTTTAAAATTTTAATTTTAATTAATATTTTAATTGAATTATTTAACAATTTTAAATGTTTAAATTGCTTCATTTAATGAGTATAACCTATATAATCTGTTTTTCTTAATGGTTAAAAACTGAAATAAGTGAACTTTTATCTTTTAATTTGCTTACATCCAAATTTCTGAAATAGTGGGAATGGGTATGATTTATCACAACTATTAAAATGACCTTAATAAATAGAATGTTGTTTTTCCTCAAAGGACAAAAAGTTTCTGGCCTTGGGGCACTTGTCAACACATGTCCTTAGTATCTTTTAATTTGGCAGTCATGTAATATGATGTCACAAATGCCCAAATCTATTGAGAAGAATGTTAAGATAATCAAATAGGACACAGTTCTAGGATTTGACGAACCCCTAGGAATGCTATAAAGCCCTCTCATATCTCTCTCTTTAAAATTCAATCCAAGAGCAAAAACAAAGAGATGCAAATTTTCATTGAGAATCTCCAGTTAATATTTTAGTGGTCCTATTTTCTGTCTTTAAACAAAATAGCTTTTTTATTTTTAAAATACATGCAAAGGACAGTATTCAATAGTCACCTTTGCAAAACCTTGTGTTCCAAGTTTTTCTCCTTCCCTTTCTCCTCACCCCCTAACCTAGACAGAAAGCAATCCAATATATGTTAAACATGTGCAATTCTTCTCTATATATTTCCACATTTATCATGCTGCACAAGAAAAAATCATATCAAAAAAGAAAAAAAAGAAGAAAAGAAGAAAGAAAGAAAGGGAGGAATGAAGGAAGGGAGGAAGGAAGGAAGGGAGGAAGGAAGGAAGGGAGGAAGGAAGGAAGGAAGGAAGGAAGGAAGGAAGGAAGGAAGGAAGGAAGGAAGGAAGGAAGGAAGGAAGGAAGGAAGGAAGGAAGGAAGGAAGGAAGGGAGGGAGGAAGGGAGAGAAAAAGAGAGAGAGAGAGAGAGAGAGAGAGAGAGAGAGAGAGAGAGAGAGAGAGAGAGAGAGAGAGAGAAGAAAGAAAGAAAAAGCAAACAACAAAAAAGTGCAAATACTATATTGTAATTAGGGGTCCTATTTTGAAGGACTCTTTACCTTCTGTAGTATATAGCAGCCCCAAATTAGACACAACTCATTATTCAGCCCATTAACATGCTATGAAAATTTTGTTTTTAATCTTTTTCAATGATTTCAAAATTAAACCAAAATTAAAATTTTGTGAACCAGCCTTTTGGCTAATACATGGACACTCATTGACTTTAATGAACTAGCCACCAAACTATAAGTGATGTAATGCCTGGAAAACTTGATTCTAATTTAGGTTCTGCTATTTATAGCCATTAAAACTAGTTTTACAACCTTAGTAATTACTTAATTTTTGAGAAACACAAATTCCTATCAGTAAAATGAAGGATCTGGAGCTCTATTTCTCAGATTCCTCACAACTCAAAAATTCTGTGATTCTATTTGGGACTCAGGAGGGACTCAGGAAAGAGAAGGAGATCTAAAGAGTTAATCATCTACAGAATGTTCAAGAAAGTGAGAGGGAAAAAATGGAAGTTAAGTGAGAGAATGGGAACTCTCTTTTGAGACTTGAATGCTGTGAACTAGATGCAAGATTTAGTTAAGAGAAAGAAAAACAGAACTTCAAAAGTAATTAATATGGATTGGAGAATATATAACAACTAGCAGAGGAGGAAAAAGGTATCCTTTTCTTCCTCATGCAGAGTAGAGAAATGTTGTTTAGGGCTTTTTGCCTCCCTTTGGGCAAGAGGATGCTCTCTTGTGAGAGAGAGGAGGCTCCTAATCCAGTTCTATCTGAACCAGGGAATTACTATTAATATATAAGAAAATATGGAAGAGGAAAGTCATGAGAAAATCCATTCATCTACTGCTAAAAGTGTGTATGAGTGCAAATAGCATGTCCAATTTTCTGTGGAAAAATATCTCATATTGGAACTCAATATTGTTAATAGAATGAATAAGTGCATGGATTATTCTGAGGTTAATAAATAGTCCAGGTCTGGTTCACTTAGGGCGTAAACATCTAGAAAATAGCTGATGTGTTCTGCTGTTTCCATGGAAATAAAATGCTAATGGATAATGTTACTGTGGGCAGAGAGGACAGAAATATAGGAAGAGAAGGAAAGTACTTAAAATAGCATTGCTCTCTAGCCCACTTGTCTCTCTCAGTCTCCTGAATAAATAAGGAATTGAAGTGTGAAAGATTTCAAATTCTGTCCTTAGCAAAGGAAAGAGAGAAAAGTTCATCATGGAGGCAAACTTTGGGTATTTTCCTAGAGAACATAGGTTAAATATAGTGCACATTTAAGAGAAGCCAATTTTTTGGAGCTAGTCAATCCTGTCGAATCCTTTCTAGCAACTCATTAGACAAAGAAATATTTTAGAAGGCATTTAGTACATCACCACATGAGAGTTGAAATGACAGATTTTGTTCATCTTTCATTAATTGTTAGAGTGAATATACACATATAAATTATCACAATTTCATAACTTCAATACTGTGGGAAATACTCAAGTGGTTGATTCCAAGCTGATTCCAAGTTGATTACTAAATGTTCACTGTATGGTGAGCACTATGCTAAGTGCCAGAGATATAAATAAAAGCAAAATTACTTGCCCTAAAGAACTCACATTCTAATGGAGATTACAATATGCAAATAACTATGTACTTAGAAGAATTCAGTGTGAATGAGAGGTAATCTTAGAGGGAAGGAACTAGTGGTAGGGAATCTAGAAGGGCAGAAGGTGGGGTTTAAAATGAATCATAATAGAAACTAGTTAAGCCAGATGCTTGAGGTGGAAGGAGAGCTTTAATTGTATAGGTGAAATCAAGGAAAAGGAGTTATATGAGAAAAACAACAAAGACCACATTGTCACTGTATTGTCGAAGACTGAAGAAAAACAAAATTGAGAAAACAACAAAAATTAGGAAAGGGCCAGGTTGTGAAATGCTTTAAAAGCTAGAGGATTTTTTTTATTTGAAAAGCTAGAAGTAATAAGAAGCAGAAGTAACATCACTTTAGGAAAATCACTTTGGTAGCTGCTAAACGGAAGATGGGGAAATGGAAGATGGAGTGGGGAAACATCTGGAAAAGGAATCCAAACAAAAAACTATTGGAATAGTCCATGTATATTGTGATAAAGGCTCCAAGGTAATAGTTACATGAATGTAGGGAATGGGTATAGGTGAAAGCTATTGTGTAGATACAAATGATGACTAGGCAACAGGATTGATACATCAGATAAGTCCAAGTGAGAAATGGATAAAAGTCCCAAGATGGCAAGCATGGGTGACTCAGAGGATGCTGGTGTCCTTCACAGTAAAGAGAAAGAAGGAAAGAGGGGCAGGCTGGAGAGGAAAGATGATGGATTTTGTTTTAGTCATGTTAAATTTGAGCTGGCTAAGAATATCTGATTCAATATGCCTGAAGGGTGATTGATGATGCAAGACTAGAGTTCAAAAGAGAGGTAAGGACAATCTGAAAATTTATTTGCATAGAAATGATAATTGGATCCATGAGACTGAGGGGCATCTTAGGTGATACATTGTGAACAAGAAACTGAGTTCCAAAGTGGTTGTATGAAAAAGTATCAGCCTAGTCATTATAACATATATCTAGGATGGCAACACATGATGTTCTATTTTATAGTTCTGGATTTCAAGAATAGCCACTGTTTTCTTTTTAATTCTCCTTGACCAAACATAAAAATGATAAAATTTAGCAATATTGTTTTTTTTTTTTAAGTACTACAGCATGAAAATTGTGGAAATATGTATAGAAGAATTACACATATTTAACATATATACGATTACTTGTCATCTAGGGGAGGACATAGGGGAAATGGAGGGAAAAATTTGAAACATAAGGTTTTGCAAGGGTGAATGTTGAAAATTATACATGCATATGCTTTGAAAATAAAAAGCTTTAATAAAAAAGTACTGCAAGAAGTTTATGTCATATTTTGGTTTCTTAAAGTCAGCTCTCTTTATCCCAGATTATGGCATTTAGTCTGTGTTTGAATTTACCCACTCTTCTACAAAGAATTTCACTAAAAAGTCATTAGTTCAGATGATAATAAAAACAAACAAAATAATTTGATAAATGGTCAAATTAAATGTATTAGGAATAGTTGCCTGTCACATTGTGGCATATTCTTAGCATCCTCCTTTCATAGGAAGTCATCTATGACTAAAGTTCAAAAAAGAGATTTCCTTTTGAGCCCCAAAGATCAGCCAGATAATGACATAGGCATGGTATATGGAGGCTGTGGTAGCTTGGAAAAGTAGGAAATGTGGCAACTTTTTTTTTTTAATCCAGTGATAACAACCTATTTGGTATTTCTCAACTTTTAATTAATTTTAAGGTCACTCATATTGTAGATTCAGCCAACAAATACTCTTCTTAATGAGTATATTCACTTCAAATCTCATATCTCAAATGACATGAGAAAACTTCATCACTCAAAGATAAAAAATTCCATTTTAGGTAAAACCTAAATAAATGCATTAAGTGGCAAAAACTTCCCCTAAGAAAAACTCCAAACAAGTCTTTCTTTCTTTCTCTCTCTTTCTTTTCTTCCTTCCTTCCTTCCTTCCTTCCTTCCTTCCTTCCTTCCTTTCTTTCTTTCTTTCTTTCTTTCTTTCTTTCTTTCTTTCTTTCTTTCTTTCTTTCTTTCTTTCTTTCTTTCTTTCTTTCTTTCTTTCTTTCTTTCTTCTTCTTTCTTTCTTTCTTCCTTTCTTTCTTCCTTTCTTCCTTCCTTTCTTCTTTCTTTCTTTCTTTCTTTCTTTCTTTCTTTCTTTCTTTCTTTCTTTCTTTCTTTCTTTCTTTCTTTCTTTCTTTCTTTCTTTCTTTCTTTCTTTCTTTCTTTCTTTCTTTCTTTCTTTCTTTCCTTCTTTCTTTCTTTCTCTGTCTCTCTCTCTCTTTCTTTCTTTCTTTCTTCCTTTCTTTCTTTTTTAAATTTGCTTTCACATGGAGCTTAAATGTACAAAAAATATTAATCAAACCCAGATTGACACATGAGCTAAAGCTCCATTTTCCTTTTTTCTCAACTTTTTTTCCCTTCTAGAAGTTTCTTTAAGCTTTGTGGTATGAAGATACAAACCTATTCATCTACCTCTAAGTTTTCCAGTTTGATTTTTAAAATCTCCCATTTACCACTATTCAACCTTCTGTGACTATGCTACCTATAATCTGTCTAGCATCTTCATTAGAATCAGTCCCATCCCACTGACTTTGGACTTTTGGTCTTAATGTGTCCTAACTCTAGTAGCTGAATTCATCTTATTTTGTTAGAAACAAGATTTCTACATTTATTTCTATGCCATGGCCACTTTTGCTTTACTCTCTCCCCGACTCTCATTTCCTAACTTCTCTTTTGTATATCATCTTCCTATATTAGAATGTAAGCTCTTTGAGAATAGAGGCTATCTTGCTTTCTTGTATTTGTATATCAACTTGGCAGATATTGTATAACTGGCATATAATAAGACTTTAATCTTATCTCTATCTATTGTCCACTCTATCTATCTATCTATCTATCTATCTATCTATCTATCTATCTATCTATTTATCTAATCTGTTATCCATTGCAATCCTTTTTCTTTCAAAGGGCTTCATTAGTTACATAAATTTGTTAAAGTGAATCCTATACTATAGAAAGAGACTTATTACTTTGTATTTGCCAAATGGTGTCTGTCATGTAGCAAAAAGCAAGAAATATGAAGGATACAATCAATTGATTACACTGAGGTTTCCAAAGCAAAAGGACAATTATGCAGACATAATGTGTCATTGCATTTGTATGCCTTGTAGAGGGAAGAGAGGAAAATAAACAACCCTTATAAGCATGAGAAAGAGCACAAGCTGGAATTAGTTCTTGACTTTACTGACTTGTATGCCATATCCTTAAAATAGGCAGGTAGAGGTATGTACATGTCACTGCATCTAAACTAGTACTGGTCTTTTATCAACCTTCTCTTTGTATTGAAAAAATATGAATGCCAAGTGGTACAGAATTGCCAGTTTCTTTTTTTTTTTTTAAGTTTTATTGATGGGTTTTGTTTTTACATCATAAATGTTTATAGATTGCTCCCACTTTGTGAGAAGTCACTTAAGAAAAGTGAAACAGTTAAGTAAAACTAATAAAATACTGACCTAAGAGGTGTTATAAAGTTCAAATGGTGACCTTAACATGATTGGGTAACTAATCTAATTTCTTTTTGTGGACATCATGATGTTCATATCATGAACTATAAAAATCTATAAATGCACTCTCTAAGTGACCTCATCTGAAAGTGCATGAAGCATTTCATATTTATAGCACTCCCATCTCTATTTAAAAAAAATAACAGAAATATATTGTCTCTCCCTTCTACTCCACTGAAAAATAAAGGAAAGAAAAAATTTCCTTTACCAAATATGCATAGTCAAATAAAACAAATTCCTTCAGCAGCTACACACACATAAATATTCAGAGTACACAATTATATAGTCATATATACCCTTTGACTCAGCAATATCATTATTAGGTCTGTATCCCAAAGATATCAAAGAAAGGAGAATCTATTTATGTAAACATTTTAGCTGTTCTTTTTTATGGTGACAAAGAATTTGAAATTGAGAGGATGGCCATTAATTAAGGAATGGTTGAATAAGTTGTGGTATAAGATTATGATGAAATACTACTATGCTACAAGGAATGATAAACAGGATGCTTTCAGAAATACCAGGAAAGACTTTTGTGAACTGATTAAAATGAAGTGAGCAAAACCAGGAGAACATTGTACACATTAACAACAATATTGTAAAAATGATCAACTGTAATAAATCCAACACAATTTCAAAGGATATAAAATGAAAAATGCTATCCACCTCCAAAGAAAGAGATTATAAACTTTGAGTGCAGATTGAAGCATACTCTTTTACTTTATTTCTTAGAAATCTTTGTCTATTTTCTTTTGCAGTAGAGATAATATGGAAATATGTTATGCTTTACTTCACATATATAATATCAAGTTGCTTGTCTTCTCAAGGGGTAGGGAAGAGGTGGAATGGAGAAAGATAATTTGGAGTTCAAAATAAAAAAAAAATGAATGTTAAAATTTGCTTACATGTAATTTGGAAATATTTAATGAAATAAAAAGGATTTTTTAAAATCTCCTATTAATCCCCTACAATATTTATTTGAGTTGTTTTAAGAAAGCAGAATCCAGGCTGATAAAAGAAGCTTATACTTTCCAGTTCTCTATAAAATGTAATAATACTTGCATGCCTTACTTTTGAATTTTTTTATTCATCTTATCTTTAAGATCAATGGAATACCTTTTTCTAACACTAAAGTTAAAATCCTTGCTTATCCTTATTCAATTTAAGCTTTGTTCTCCCTTCTTCTTTTGCTCTTCAAGAGAATATACTATTTATGAGCTAAAATAAATTCTATGAAATTATAAGCCTTAAATATTGATTAAAGAAGCATCTATGTATCATGGCAGGACCTGGCTGAAAATGAAAGAAAGGAGGAGGAAACAAGCATTAAGACCCTACCATAGGCCATGAATTTTGCTGATTGCTTTACAAATGTAATCTTATTTGATTCACATAATAACCCTGGGAAGTCATTGCTATTATTATTCACATATTATAGTTGAGGAAATGTATATTAAATTACTTGACTTTAGTAAGTGTGTGAGGATGGATTTGAAAGGAAGTCATCAAAGAAATGGAGAAAATCTCAGATCCTGTAAATAAAGCAAAAAGAAAACAAAGAGAAAATAACTGTTTACATCTATGTTTTCTCCTCTTTCTTGATAAACTCCTTGAAAAAAAGTCTTTTACTCTTTGAATTTCTACTTCCTTTCATTTTCTTACAAACTCTTGGCAATCTGACTTCTGGTCTCATAATTCAAATGAAATTTTTCTCTGCAAAGTTACATGTGATCTCTTAGACAAATCAAATCAAATATCTTTTTTTTTTCAAAATCATCTGCCTTCTTGACTTTTATCAGTAGCATTCAAACTAGTGATCATCTCTCTGCCTGAATAATCTCTCATCTCTGGGCTTTATGGCACTTCTCTCTCATGTTTCTGTTC
Organism: Sminthopsis crassicaudata; assembly: GCF_048593235.1. Taxonomy (NCBI): domain Eukaryota; kingdom Metazoa; phylum Chordata; class Mammalia; order Dasyuromorphia; family Dasyuridae; genus Sminthopsis; species Sminthopsis crassicaudata. The sequence continues at coordinate 123,472,687 of NC_133620.1, read as the reverse complement.
TAGATGTTCTTTCTCACTCTCCTTTGGTAGTTCCTCCATGTCAGTCCCACTAATCATTGGTATCCTTTAAGACTCTTGGTCTTCAGCTTAAGATCTTCTTTTGCTTTATATTGTATCACTTAATGATCTCATCAGCTCCCATAGATTCACTTCCTATCTCTAAACAGATGATTCTCAGATCTAAATACCTAGCTCTAGTTTCTTTCTTGAGCTCTAGTCCCATGTTACTAACAGTCTTTTGAACATCTCAAACTAGATGTCTTGTAAACCTCCCAAACTCAACATGTCCAAAACAAAACTCAGATCTCCTCCCCTCCAAAATTCTCCCTTCTCCCAAACTTCACTGTTACTATCAAGTGCACACCATCCTCCCAGTCATTCAGACTCCCAGCCTTGTTGTCATCCTCAACTCTGCACTTGTATAACCTCCTATTTCTAACCCATTACCAAATCTAACTATTTTACCCACTCATCTCTTATATACATTTCTTCTTTTCTCTATTCACACTGTAGTTCAGGCTCTCAAAAGCCCAAGCTAAGACTACTGCAAATGTTTTCTGATTAGCTTTTCCAATTCAAGTGTCTCTACTCCTGTCCATCTTCAGTCGGCTGCCAAAGTGATTTTTTTTACCCTATTCTTCTCTCTCTTTCTCAATAAACTCTAGTGGCTTCCTATTACCTTTAAGATAAAAAAATGAATTCCTCTTCACAACCTGACCCCTTCCTGTCTTTCTTATATTCTTCCCTCTTAGTCTTCTTACACTCTATCTTCCTCTATGTATTCTGTGATTCAGATATATTTTCAGTAACTTGCAAATGAGCTTCTGCCTCCTATCTCTATGCCTTTTACATTAACAACCTCCTATGTTTGGAATACTTTCCTTCCTCATCTCTTAGTTTTCTTGACTTCCTTAAAGTCTCAGCTCAAATATTTTTTCTTCAGGATGTTCTTTTCGTGAACAAAGCTGCTAATTTCTTCCCTTTTGAGATTGCTTTTCATCTACCCTGCATATATCTTGTACACACTTACTTATTATTACTTCCCTCATTTTAAATCCAGATCCTTAAAGTCTATTTTTTGCCTTTCTTTGTATCCCTAACACTTAGTATGATGTCTGAAACAAAGTAAAAACTTAAAAAAATGTTTATTGGTTGGTTACCTTACCTGATATGACTACTTTTCCAAAGATAACTCTTCTTCCAACAAAATGTATCCCCAAGACACAAGTGACATATGTCTAAAGGGAAAAAAGACAAATAGTAAATTTATGTCTGCACTAATGATAAGCTTCCCTTAAGGACTGAAATCTGAAAAAAAGGCAGAGTTTGATGATTTAAAATTTTGATGAGGATGTCTAAATTATGCCAAAGCTCATTCTGCCGTTTGATTGCTGGCATGTTAATCTAACCTGAAATTTTATTTCAGTTTTCAATTCCCAGAGTTCCAGGGGCAATGCTAATCTTTGCACATGGAATCTTTTGGACATAAAGAAAACTGTGCAGAATTTAATATTTACACAACTTTCATCCCAATTTTCCTTCTGTACACTCAACAGGGAGACTTGGGGGGCATTGATTGATGAATACAGTCATTCTCTATAGACATCATTACTGATAGGATTGATGATATGCAATGATAAAAATGAGCAAATGAGAGGTATATAGTACTTCTTGTCAGAATAAATGTATAGGATTATGGAAAAAATTATTCTCATATACTGGTGATGGCTCTAGTTCCTTAATGCTCATTTCAACTTCATCTCTCTCTCATGTGAAGTTCCAGCCAAGAGAACAAAATCAAGGGCAGTCTGTGGATAGCATAATACTTTCCTCTATGTACTCTATTCTAATGTATTACCTGTGCACTCTGTTCTAGTGTATTACCTTCCTTTATGTACTCTAAGTGGTAGCAATTTAGTGGAAGTCTGATGAGCTATTACCCAATTTCAGACTTGCATGCTAAGCCAAGTAGAATTTAAATTTTCTTGACTTTTCAGAAAGAAGGGAGTTGAGATAAATGGAACTTGATATTATTAGCTATATAATTTAGAAGGGAACTAAGAGGTAAAAGAATAACCAATTTAGAACTAGAAGAATCTTCAAAAGTTTTCTTTTCCTCTCCCTTTCATTTCTTTTCCTCCTCCTCCTCCTCCTTTTCCTCCTCCTCCTCCTCCTCTTCCTCCTCCTCCTCCTCTTCTTCTCCTCCTCTTCCTCCTCCTCCTCCTCTTCTTCTCCTCCTCTTCCTCCTCCTCCTTCTCCTCCTCCTCCTCCTCCTCCTCCTCCTTCTTCTCCTCCTCCTCCTCCTCCTCCTCCTCCTCCTCCTCCTCCTCCTCCTCCTCCTCTTTTTTTTTACCCCTTTCTCCTCCTTCTCTTGTCTTTCTCCCTGTCCCTCTGTCTCTCAGTCTCTCTGTCACACTGTCTCTGTCTCTGTGTCTCCTCCCTCCTTTGCTCCTCCCTCTGCTTTTTCTTTCTCTCTGTCTGTCCATCTCTGTGTATGTCTCTGTCTCTCCTCCTCCTCTGCTCCTCCCTCTAGTTCTCTTGTCTGTCTCTTTCTCTCTCTGTCTCTTTGTCTCTCTGTGTTTTTCTTTCTCTCTTTCCCTCTCTCTCACTGACTCTCCCTCTCCCTCTCTCTCTCTCTCCCTCTTTCTCTCTGTCTCCACCTCTGACATAACTTAACTGACATAAGTTAAATGATTTGCCACAGTTATGTAAGTAGCAAGAATTTGAACCCATATGTCTTCCTGACTCCCTGTACACTGCTCTATTCACTGTGCCATGTGGCTTCCTTAATATATTTTGTCATTTCTCTTGAATTCCAGATCTTTCTCCCTCTAGTTCTAGTGCTCTCTCTACTATACTCTGCCCCCCCCCCACTCCTCATCTGCCTGATGCTTGAATAAAGGTCTTCTTAAACCTGGGAATTTATTGGGGTTTTTTTTTGAAGGGTATGTGTTTTCAAAGTAGGTTGACATCACTTGTCCCAAATCCAAGCCTGAATAGTAATTATCAGTCCTAGCTACATTTTTTATTCCTAGAGTGCTTAATTAGAGCAAATTCCAGGCCAAGAAGAAGGATTATATAACAAACATAATTTAAGTATCCTTTACTTATTTTTATCCACATATTAATTTGACCTTATTAATCATAAATGTTTCCAAGACTTTTTGTCAGATATGCATAGAACCCTGAAATTTGCATAAACTTTGCATACCTTTCAACCCTTTCTTCTTAAAACTATCTTCTCATTTAATTTCTGAGGTAATGCAGTTTCAGAGATGTTTTCTTACACTTTTTCAGCAACTTCCATTATTTGATTTAATTTCTTCCACAAAGCCCTTACCCATACAGTTCCCTAAAGTTCTATATAACACATATAGCAGATAATAAATATCTGTTGATTAATTAAAATTGTGGACAAGAGTACATTTACATAGATGAACTGGAATCACTAACAGAATAAATCAATAATAACTTGCATTTTCAAAACATTTTAAGCATTGCAAAACATTTCTCACAACTCTGTAAGTAACATGTTTTGAGTCCCATTTTACAGAAGAGAAAACTAAAGTTCAGAAAGTGAAGTGAAAAAATACTATTAAAAAAGACAAAAAAGAATAAAATTAGTTACCTGTATCCACTCTGTAAGATTCAAGCACAAGTGCTTTCTTGCTTTAGATCTTGCTGTTTTTTTTTTCCATCATAGCATCCTTCCTTTCTTTAGGGATTTTTGCCAGTATTCATTTATTGCATTACTTATTCTGAGGAGAGCCAGGAAAAGTTTGTTCAGAAGTTAAACCTTGTTTGCATATTTATGAAGATTTTCTAATAGGCTCATCCCGTTGTATGTTACTGCTAATGAAAACCCTGAAGCATTTCATTACAAGAATATTTATTCCCTCCCTGCAAATCCAAGGCAAATGTATAATATTCCCTGAGACATAGATAGTGAATAAAGCTTCTAATCTTTCCTGCTGAACCATTTGAGTTCTTTCTTTCCTTAGGATTTGGTGTGGGATTTCACAGGATGAATTTTCTTCTTGATTAGAGGCATGGAGTTCCTAAATTTGAACTATTTATCCTGGTTCATACAAACTTTCTGTTAATTTCATGTAAACAGGTTAAAAAAAAAAGCTAACTGGTGAACCAGACCAGTGATTCCTTATATACTCAGTCAGGATTTAGAGTTGGAGTCATCCAGATCAATCTCCTCCTTTCATAAATGAGATAAATGAAGATGACTTAGACGTGCTAAGTGGCAGACCTAAGATTTCATCCCAGATCTTTTGGTTCCTAATTTATTTTTCAGTGATTTTTAAAGGGATGTCAGATAATTAAACCCTACATTTAGCAATTGCTCACCCTGCTAAAATTGTTCTGATAATGTTAGGTGGTTATGGATTATATTATCCAGTCTCTAAGGAATTAAAATTGCTAAAAGTAAAAATATTATTTACTAACATTTTACAATAAGTTTAAGTAAATTTCTCAGTGTCTATAATTAAGTGACTTAGTAGAGAGTAGCTAGAGAATTAGGTGGTACAATGGATAGAGTGCTGGTATGAAGTCAGGAAAACTCATCTTCTTGAGTTCAAATCTGGCTTCAGACAATTTACTAACTATATGACCTTGAACAAGTCACTTAAACTCATTTATCTCAGTTTCCTCATCTGTCAAATGAATTGGAGAAAAAAAGGCAAATCACTTTAATATCTTAGTCAAAAAAATAAAACCAAACCTCAAATGGGGTCACAGAATTAGACTTGACTGAAAAATGACTGAACCACATTAGGTGCTTAGAAATGTTTTTTGAATGAATGAATGTTAAATAAATGATTTATTATAAGTAATGTTGAACATCATTATAACTAATTAAACTTCCTTTTAAGTATTTATCCCATTGCTTCAACATTGGAGTTGAACAACATAACTTTTCAGGCATTCCTTCTAAGTTCATCAGAATTCTTTCTTGTTATATATGTGATATATGTATATATTATCTATGTTAGTTACATATGTGCTCTATCAGTGAACTCCAATTTATATAATAATGTCCCTATTATGTAACATTTAGATTATATCTTTTTGTTTGTGGTTTAAAATGTTTCCATGAAAATCTATGAAAAAATGGATCTTTTTGTTTTCAATAATGTATTCAGGGTACGTACCTAATAATAGACCTGTTGGTTTAAAAGAGGTATGGTTATTTCTCTAAGTGTCATATTGCCCTACAAAGTATACTATAAATGCTCAATTTCACCATTAATGAATGAGTATAACTGTTTCTCTTTTACTCCACAAAGATTGCCTTTGGTTCTTTCCATCAATTCAATGAATTATTGATAACTCATACTTATTTTAATTTTCATTTTGTCAGTAAATTAATAATTTGTGTTTTATCTTTTGCCATTTCTTGGCAATTCATTTGTTGATTATCCAAAATTATAAATTTTAATAGTTCCCCATATGTTGTATGATGAGGTTCAAGGGGAGCTATTTCTGATTCAAAAGGGGAGGTACAAAGCAAAAGGCACTTATGAAAATTCACAATAGTGTTCTCTTTGCCAAAAGTTACCTTTATTTATTAGGAAATGTCATGGACAAAATCCAAAGGTGATTTTTGTGACATACTTTGGGAAGGGGCACTTTTTATAGACAGAAGGAAGGAGAAAGAAATCAGGATAGAGTTGGGAAGATAAAAAGGAAGCGTTAGGGAAAAATCTCAGAGTAGATGATCTGATTAAAGAATTTTGATAGGTTTCTTGATAAGTTGAGAGAACAAGCTGATTTGAATTCCCATCACTATAGATGTCAAATTTTTATATTATATCGACAAATGCATTTTCCTAATTTGTTTTCATTCTGATGATAGTTTTTATTAAAGCTTTTTAATTTTCAAAACATATGCATGGATAATTTTTCAACATTAACCTTTGCAAAACCTTAGTTCCAATATTTTCCCTGTCATTCTCCCACCACTCTCCTAGATGGGAAATAATCCAATATATGTTTGTAATTTTCTTTGGTTCGGTTTTCTTGGAGCTCTCTGGGGGCAGCCTTCCTTTCAGCAAAGAATCACTACAAAAGTAGCCAGGTGTTAAAGTCCAAATCCTTTATTATCTCTTTCAAAGCCTTGTCTTCTTTCACGATTAGCTTTCTTAGAGGCTTTCTGGAGTCTTGGTTTCAGTAGAGAAACTAAGGAGGAAAACCTGCCACTAAGGTGAGATGGGATGAATGAATCTGAGTCCAAGGACTTGTGCTTCAGCCTCCAGTCTGCTTGTCTTCTCTAGCTCTCTCTCTCTCTTCGAGCCTCTCAGCCCTGGAGCCTGACTGAAGATCGAATAAATCTCTCTCCTTGGTTCTGAGAGCTTAAGCTCCTGCCTCCAGTTCTCTTGTATTCTCTGCCTCTGCATCTGAGGTCTTTATCCAAGTTCCAGTTTATAAGCTCTACACTGAGTATAAACCAATCATTGTATCACTAGGAAACCATTATTTGTTGTAAGATTAAATCAATCATACTGAACTTAGACAACTATTAAGCACCATGCTCAACTAGATAACCATTGTCTCATCAATTCCACTTAGTACCTGGTAAGAATCCTTATTTCAAGTTTAGAGTTCTGGTCTATAGCATATGTTAAACATGGTCAAATATATGCTAAATATAATATATGCATATGTATTTATACAATTATCTTGCTGCACAAGAAAAACCAAATCAGAAAGGAGAAAAATGAGAAAGAAAATAAAATGCAAGTAAACAACAACAAAAAGAGTGAAAATGCTGTGTTGTGATCCACACTCAGTCCCCACAGTCCCCTCTCTAGATGTAGATGGCTCTCTTCATTTCGAAATCATTGGAATTGGCCTCAATGATTTCATTGTGAAAAGAACCACGTCCATCAGAATTGATTGTTATATAGTCTTGTTGTTGCCATGTATAGTGCTCCTGGTTCTAGTCATTTCACTCAGCATCAGTTCATGTAAGTCTTTCCAGGTCTCTCTGAAATCATCCTGCTGATCATTTCTTATAGAACAATAATATTCCATAACAGTCACATACCATAATTTATTCAGCCATTCTACAACTGATGTTCATTTACTCAGTTTCCAGTTTCTAGCCATGACAAAAAGGGCTGCCACAAACATTTTTGCACATGTGGGTCCCTTTCCCTCCTCTATGATGTCTTTGGAATATGTCCAGTAGAAAAACTGCTGTGGGTATGCATAGTTTGATAACTTTTTGAGTACAGTTCCAAATTGCTCTCCAGAATGATTGGATCAATTCACAATTCCACCAAAAATGAATCAGTGTCATAGTTTTCCCACATACCCTCCAACATTGTGCATTATCTTTTCCTATCATCTTAGCCAATCTGACAGGTATGTAGTGGTACCCCAGAGTTGTCTTAATTTGTGTTTCTCTGATCAATAGTGATTTAAAACACCTTTTCATATGACTAGAAATGGTTTTAATTTCTTCATCTGAAAATTGTCTATTCATATCCTTTGACCATTCATCAGTTGGAGAATGGCTTGAATTCTCATAAATTTGAGTCAATTCTCTATACATTTTGGAAATGAGGCCTTTATCAGAACCTTTGACTATGAAAATACTTTCCCAATTTATTGCTTCCCTTCTAATCTTATCTGCATTAGTTTTGTTTGTTACAAAAACTTTTTAGCTTAATATAATCAAAATTATCTATTTGGAGTTCAATAATGAATTCCACTTCTTCTTTGGCCACAAATTCCTTTCTTCTCCACAGATCTGAGAGGTAAACTATCCTTTGTTCTTCTGTTTATAATATCACTCTTTGTGTCTAAATCATGAACCCATTTCGACCTTATCTTGGTATATAGTGTTAGCTGTGGGTCAGTGACTAGTTTCTGCCATACTGGTTTCCAATTTTCCCATCAGTTTTTGTCAAATAGTGAGTTTTTATCCCTAAAGCTGGGGTCTTTGAGTTTATCAAATACTAGACTACTACAATCATTGAGTATTTTGTTCCATGAACCTAACCTGTTCCACTGATTGACTACTCTTTTTCTTAGCCAGTACCATATGATTTTGATTATTACTATTTTGTAATATTTTTAGATCTAGCACAACTAGACCACCTTCATTTGCATTTTTCATTAATTCCCTTGAAATTCTTGACCTTTTTTCTTCTAGATGAACTTTGTTATTATTTTTCCTAGATCTGTAAAGTAATTTCTTGGGAGTTTCATTGGTATCATACTGAATAAGTAGATTAATTTAGGTAGTGTTGTCATTTTTATTATATTCGCTCAGTCATGAACACCTGATGTTTTTCCAGCTGATTAGATCTGACTTTATTTGTGTGGAAAGTATTTTGTAGTTGTGTTCCTGACTTTGTCTTGACAAGCAATTCCCAAATATTTTATATTGTGTAATAGTTTTGTTGTGCAGTTGTTTGTTTTTAATGTAGTTACAAAGATCTCTCTTGTCTAAATTGTCCTTTCTTACATTGTAATAAAAAAGTCATTTCTCCTCTATAATTGTGACAAATTTTTCTATTTATTTCCTTTTAATGATTCTTTTAAATGAAATATTTCAACATTTGAAATCTATATGCATCAGAAGAAGCATCACTGTTTTCCTTTACTGTTGCATCTTAAGGTAACTATGTAATCTTTACCTCTCAAATGAAACCTTGTATATGTGTTGTTGCTCTCATTAGAATGTTAATTCTTAGAGAGAAGGGGCTGTCTTACTTTTCTGTTTGCAAGTCACAGTGCTTTGTAAATATTAAAGCCCTTAATTGCCCTTAATTGCTTTCCTCTATCACATAGTAAAAACTCATAGAAGTATATGGGTCTAAATCCATTTTCACCCAAATTATCAGTTTTCTTAATATAGGTAGGGCATCCTTTCCTCAATTTTAGTTTTCTCAAACATTAGGCTTTTTTATACATTTGATTTTATGAATGTATTCTCCTTAATTGTTTCCTTTTCCATCTCCCTCTCCCTCTTTTTTTCTCCTTTCTTCCTCCTCCCTTCCCCATTTTTCTCTTTCTTACCCTGCCTCTTCTTTCCTTCTTCACTTCCCTTTCTCCTCTTTCTCCTTTTCCTCCTCTTTCTCTTCTCTTTTCACTCCTTCTCCTCCTCATTCTCTTTCTTCTTCTCCTTTTCTTCCCCCTCCTCCTCCTTCCTGAACTTTTCCTCTTTCTTCCTAAAATCTTGCTGAACTTGCTGTCTCCGTTCATTTTTTGATTAAAGAAATTTGATTTTCTTGATACACTATCATATGTGACATGCAAGTAATATTTTATGCCCTCCAATATTTTTCTCCCTTATTGCAATTGTTACAATTTCGCCTTTTATTTAAGTGGTGAAACTGGGTAGCTTTTATTTTAGTAAGGATGATTCCAATATTTTTCATTACATGTTATGTTGAATCTTGACTTAAGATGGATAAATTTTATTGTACCAAGGAGAAAAATCTCTCTATTATCTATTTTAGTTCTTTAAAAATTATCGAGTGTTAAATTATATTAGCTATTTTCTCAGTAGCTTATGGATTCTGAAGTAGCACAGCTTGGTGGATAGCTAGCTAGCCTTGGATTCAGGAATATTTGGGATTCATCATGTCTTTGAAATATACTAGATGTATGATCATGAACAAGTCACTTCACTTCTCAAGAGTAGTCTAGGAAATTTTTCTAAAGTTGTCAGCTGAAGAGATCAGTGTTGTTAATAAAATTTCTTATGAGAGCTCTCTACTCTGATGAAATCACAGTTGCACTCTTTCCTCTCTTCCCAAAAAAGTTTTATTATTTTAATAGCCTTTCTGATGCTCAACCACTCTTTCATTATTATATTGGTTGTCAAGGAAAGATATACAGTGATTCAGGGATATGGACAATTGCATCCAGTTTGTATGGATTATTCATATTGGCCAGCTATGCAATTCAGGTTTTTATATGTAAGCCAGACCTCTGTAGTAAACTGATTTTAGTTTCTAGAAAATAAGAATAGTTATATAAGTCATGTTTATTATTATTATTATTGAACACACACACACACACACACACACACACAGTTCTAGACCTGAAGAAATTTAGGAATCTTTATGTAAGATGAATATTTATATGAAGCTTTCTAAGTTCCTTCAGGGATAAGATTTTTTTAAATAACATAATTAGTTATAGGATAAATAGGTAATGATTTAATTTTATATATTAGCAGAGGATCCCTCTGACCTTACCATCAAGTGTAGTTTCTCAAACTAAAGATCAAGAAAAAGACAAAGCCAGCACTTCATTCAGGAGGAATGAGAAGTGTCAGGTTGGTCCCTCAGAGCCAGGGATCAGGTACCAGAAATAAAAGATGTTAAGCTGGTGGGCCAGAAGCAAGAGGTAGGCTTCAGATTTAAGAATGCCAGTACTAGTGGATCTAGGTGTTTTTTCCCCTGATTTCTTGAACTAAAATGGTTCATTTTTTTGGTCTTAGCTTCCAGGTAGTCCATTGATTTTTAAATGATCTTGATCTATTTTGCATTGTCAAAATGTTTTCATGAGATGGATAACAATTTTTTTCTATTTTTTCCTATAATTATAGTTGAACTTGTGCTGAAGCTGATTCTTACAGATTTTGCTTGTAGAAATTCTGGAGTCATTATTTTCTTCTTTTGTGTCTTGGGTGTCTATCATAGCGGGAATATTATTTTGTTTGCCCAATTTTTAATCTATTTCAGATTTTATGTTACAATGAGGCTCTTCAAACTTCTAGGGCCTGCTACAACTGAGAGCAGCTATGTGACGCTGAATAAATTGTCAGGTCTTCTGGAGTCAGGAAGAGGACCTGAATTCAAATCAAGCCTGAAATACTATCTTTGTGATCCTGGGCAATTCAGTTAACTCTGTTTGTTTCAGATACCTCATCTGTCAAATGATCTGGAGAAGAAAATGGCAAAGCCCTCCTAGTCTCTTTGTCAAGAAAACCCTAAATGGGGTGGAGAGCCAGACGTGACTGAACAGCAACATGTCATCAGTACATTTTTCCCATCCAAAGAACTGGCTGTTAAAAATTTACTACCATCTCTCTACTTTGTACAGTCTTTCTCTATGCTGTAAAACTTTACCAGCAGCTCCTAGTTAGATCCCCTTTTTAGTGCCTTTAATACTCTCTATTTCCCTTTGCAAATCAAAATGATTCTCTTCTCTGTCATAATAGTACTAGAACAAATACTAAATTTTTGCATTTTAATAAAAAGCCTTTGCCATACCAGATACATTATAAAAAGTTGATTATCAAAATAATCTGATGCTGGCTAAGAAATAGAGTAGTAGATAGGGAAATAGGTTAGGTATATAATACATTGTAATATATGAACATATTAATCTAGTGTTTGATAAACCCAACAATCCAAGCTTTTGGAAAAAAAAAACTTAGCATTTAAAAAAAACTGCCTGGAAAATTTGTAATCAGCATGGCAGAAACTATTCTCTCTTTGCAGATGACTTTCTGATCATATATCCAGTCTGAATCTCTCCCTTAATTCTAATCTTCCATCACCAACTATATAACAGATACCACAAAATGAATATGTCTTTGATGTCTCCCATGGCCAAAACAGAACTTGCTGTCTTTTCTTCCAACTCTCTTCTCAACTTCACTAAAAATCTTTCTTTCTATCAATGACAATAACCATCTTTTGGATTCTAGCTTATCATTATAATGACCATTTATCATCATGGTCTTCACGGGAAAGATGGTAAGTTTGGTTTTAGAGTTTGAATTAATGGCATATCATTCAAATTGAAGACTTTTGGAAACATGAGATTGGAGCAAAGGAAGGAGGTGAGGGCTGGACATCCAGAATTAAAAGCTATCTTTGTAAAATTGATAATTGAAAGCAGGAATAACTAAGTCCTACAATGGTGAGAGTGTTCAGAAAATAACAGGCAGCAAAAGTTCTGAATCCCCATGAATGAAGAAGGAAGATTAACCAGAAAAATATATAAATAAAAACAAAGGGAGATTCAATGGTATTGACCCTAAACAATAAATAGACATTAGTGAGGACTAGAGGATTAAAGACATTTTCAAACAGGTGTCATACCTTAACATTTATATAGAGAGCTTTGTAGTGTAAATATAGAAATATATAATTTTTAAAAGGCCTAACATTTCTTAAATGGATTTTGGACAAAATCTGATTACCTAACTAAAAATCAAAGCTTTTAATATCAGTGACTTTTAATAACTTCAAAGGCCTTGCCCTAAATCATACATCAAATAAATGAGGAATCTATATTAACCAAGGAATCTAGGTATTTGGCATTTCAATTGTGTGACCTTTTCTCAAAAACAGCAAAAGAAGTAATTTCCCACCTCATCTGTACAATTGATTAACAAAAACTCATATCAACACAGTACAATGCAATGATATAAAATAAAAACATTTTATAAACTATACTTCTATATGAAGATTTGAATAGTCATTGAATAGACTGATGATGTACACAAGGATAGGCCCTTGTTTTATGCAAAGTACTTCTATCTGGCCCATAAACTCATGTTAATAGTTCATCACAATGCAATCACAAGATCAAAATATATTTGCTTACTCAAATCTGAAAAAAAAAAGACTAGAGAGGTAATGAACAGTGAATATTGAATTTTGAATTTGAGAGATAAAAGCTTAGAGTAAGAAGGAAAGTGTTATCCCATCATGAAAAACCTTTGAAGCTATTCATATAGCAATGGTGCTATTTAATGTTGATATTAGATTTTTATTTTTGTGTGTGTTCATATACTTAACTTTCCAAAATACATAGTCAACTCCTATGGTATGGGTTTTTTTGGGGGGTCTCCTGTAGAACTTACTACAACACTTATAAGGTATATAATAAAAAGTCTATTGAATAAATGGATTTCTTTCATGTAGGTTAATTCTGAAATTGTTTTCAGGTATCTTGTGCTGATAATGTTACATTTCCATCAAAGATGTTTTGCTTGGAAAGAAATTTTCTGAAGTTCAATCATCACTCACAGGCTACATTTGCCTGGGTACCAATTACCAACCCCAACCACTTGCAGATTCTTACTTCACTCCGAGAAGGAACAAATTTGCTAGTCTTTATTTCTCTATAGAAAGAAGGGTGTTGAAAAAAGCTGGGTAAACAATGGATGGTTCTTTAAAATCAAGAAATGGAAGAGATCTTAAAAATCACCTACTCTAAGGGTTCTACTTGAAGGTAGCTGGATTTGCTAATTGTTTTTAAGTTTATAAGTGTTTTTTTAATATGAGAGGTAAAAGGAGAACACATGCTACTTATTAACCAAAACAAATTAAATTTTTTGTTCTTTTTTATTATAAATGTACAATAAGTTTTTTGGGGAAAATGCATTTTTTTTAATGAATCATGTTGAGAGAGAAAAATCAGAACAAAAGGGAAAACCACGAGAGAAAAAAAAAAGGAAAAAAAGTGAAAGTAGCATGTGTTGATTTACATTCATTCTCATAGTTCTTTCTCTGGATGCAGCTGACATTTTCTAACCAAAGTTTATTGGGATTGCTTTGGATCACTGAACATCTGAGAAGAACCAAGTCTTTAGTTGATCATAGAACAATCTTGCTATTACTCTATCACTGTATTCCTGGTTCTGCTTGTTTCACTCATCATGAGTTGGTATTCATTTTTCCAAGCTTTTCTAAAATCAGCTTGTTCATCATTTTTACAGGGCAATAATATTCCATTACTTTCATAACATTCAAATATTCCAATAGAAATTCATTTAAAAATGCATTTAGTATTACTCCACAACCAATGTTTGAATGATAGTAATCAACCTGTCTGGGGGATTTGTTTCTTGATCTATGTTATTGTGTAAATTTTATTCCAAGTTGGTAATGAGAATCTGTATATTTAGTTGTTTATATCTTACTATAGTTATCTCAAGGCAAAGTCAGCATGCTGAGTAGTACAATGGGAACATTTAGAAAACTGCTTTAATGTTTTGTGTGTCATCCTGTTGTAGCAGCTGACCAACTCTTCTGAAAACATATACTCAATCCCTCTACCCAATGTCCTAGCCTTTGTTGGAAATGACCCTTCCTTTTTCTAGAATGTTTTATACTTGTCCTACCAAGCCAATACCCCTTTCTGGCCAATTCCCAACATCTTCCTAGTATAAATGAAAAACCAGTCTTGTGGAAAAGATAAAGATATGGCCTAACCAATAGTATACTTAGATGTATTTTGGATAGACTGAATGGCCTGACCTAAAGAATAGCTATTAATAACCCCATGTTAAGTTAGATTAATGTCTCCAGTAGTATGTCCCAGGGATTGAGTCTTGAGTCTTATGTTTTTTTATTTTTATTAATGATTTGGAAAAAGAGAAAAATGACATCTCTATCAAATTTGTAGGTGATGCAAAGCTAAAAATGATTGCTAACACACTACATGAGTAAGACCATAGAGCATTTTCCATACAGAAACAAGAAAACTGGGCTGAACCTAATATGATGAGATTTAATAGAAATACATTCCATATATAATTAATTACAAATATATTAATAGAAATATAATAGAAATTAATAGAAATACAAATACAATAATAGAAATATATATATATATATATATATATATATATATATATTAGAAAATATTACATTCAAGTTCAAGAAATTTGCACCACAACTACAAGGTGAGGGAGAAAGAAAAGAATGGCTGGTAAACAGTTTATAAGACAACTAGAAATTCAATGTGAATCAATAATGTGGTTTGTTGTTGTTTAGTCATGTCAGCTGACTTAACTCATCATGACCCCATTTGGAGTTTTCTTCAGAAAAATAGTGGAGTGTTTTTTTTTTTTTTTTTCATTTTCTTCTTTAGTTCATTTCACAGATGTGAAAACTTCAGGGATAAGTAACTTGCCCAGGATAATTTAGTAAGTGTCTGAGGCCAGATTTAAACTCATAAAGATTAACCTTCCTACCTCTATTACCGCATATTTTTTGTCCTTCAATAATGTGAAAGAATAGCCAAAATAGCCAATATATTTTTCAGCTGCTAGAGAGATATCATTTCCAAGAATAAAGAAGTGATGGTCTTTCTCTTCTCTGTCATCATCACACCATCTCTGGAATATTATATTCAATTCTGGGCACTACATAGACCTTGATTAATAGGAATTATTATTATTATTATTATTATTATTATTATTATTATTATATAGGAATTACTATTATTAATAGGAATTAATTATTATTAATAGGATTAATAGGAAGATAAGCAGAATGGTGAATGGTCTGGAATCTGTGCTGTGTCACAGTAAGTTGGATAAAGTGAGGGTGATTAGTATGGAGAAATGGCTTTTGGAAACAGAATGGCTATATTCAAATATCTGAAAGCTACTGGGGGAAAGAGTTTAGACTTGTTTATGTGAAATTCCACCTAATTTTCTAGACTATCAACATATTTATGCATCTTAAACAAGTTAGTGATTCCTCTTAGCTTTGTGTCATCTACAAGTGAAAGGGATGGCATTTATTCCTTTCCTTTATATCATGGGCAAATATTTGGTCTAGAAGATAGCAATAGGACCAAGGATGAAAAATATAAAGAGATAGATTTAGGTTTAATATAAGGGGAAACTTTCTAATGATTAGAGAGAGCTTCAAGTAAAATGGACTATCCATAAAGATAGCAGGGGGGTTTTCTTCAAGCAAAGGCTAGATTACCACTTTTTGACTTTGATAGAGCAATTATTCTTTTTTATGTATGGCTTTGACTAGAGGTAGCTTCAAACTCTGAAATTCTGTGATTCTATATAACTGACTTAAGCAAGTATTTCGATAGCCAATGTTGTAGCAAATTTTTTTTTCTATTTCTTTCAGTGAATTCAAAATTAAACCATAATAATTGCATGGATCAATCAATTATGCAGTGAAAACAAAGAGACTTACTTCCCTGTCTATAAGCTAAGCCATGAATATAGCAAAATGAAGAACTACTAAACAAAGTCAAGAGACCTATGATCTAGACTAGATCCTGACATAGACATTATCAAAATGAACTACAGGAGCATTGTTCAACAAGCATTTATTATTTAGCTACTATGTGTTTTGAACTGTTCTTGCTGCTGGGCATAGAAAGGCAAAATCATTCCTTGTATTCAAGAAACAAATTTTATTAGGGAAAAAGGTGGGGAAAATAACACGAATACATAAGTGAATATAAAATAAATACAAATTAATTTATGGGAGATAAGACACTAGTAAGTAATGGAATCAGGTTAGTCCTTATATAGGATTAGGTTCTTGAATCTTACAGGAAATTAGGAATTCTGAAAGGCAAAGGTGAAAACAGAATGTGTTACAAACATGGAGTTCAGCTGAAGTAAAGGCATGTGGACAGGGAATGGAATGTCAATGAAGAACAGCAAATTGGACAGTTTGGCTAAAACATAAGAGTATGTGAAGGAGAGTATTGTGTAATATAAGTGTATATGTTGACTAACATGATGTTGTAAGGAGTTTTAAATATGGAAAAAGAGAAGTTTTTTAAGGTTGAAAAAAAAAAAAAAAGCTAATGGGAAGCATCTTGGGACCCATGAGCTCAAATACCTTTGAGAAGCAGAGGAAAAAATTGGGAAAGTATGAGAAAGGGGCTTTACTGAGACTAAAAGTTACAATAGCTCTTATATTTCTGCAAGAATTAGCCTTATTTTCTATTTTACTATCTCCTAGAAAGATGATTCTTCTTATGGCATAAATTTCCTGGCCCCCAAAGCCTGTATTTAGCTTACTAAAAAAATAGAAAAAATATTTTTAAAAAAGGATGAGCTAAATGCAAGCTGTGTGATTTTATTGGAAGGGAGAAAGTGCTGTTTATGAGACAATCTACTACAAAAAACAAGGGAGAGAAGGAGACCTCCTCCTTTCTCCCAAAACCTAAATTTAAAAAGTGTGTCATACCATATTTGGGGCCAGATGGAGAGAAAATTGGCTCTTAATTCTATTTCACCTGAGACTAGGATTTGCTATTGCCTTCTAAAATAAAATGGGAGACAAAATCCAGGTGAAAATCCATCAAAATGAGTGTTAATGCCTATTTCTTATCCCGTTTTCAAAGAGGATATTTAGTAATTTACAACTGAATTAATAATTTCCTGTGGAACATAATTTGCATATACACACTCAATGTTTTGGGAATAAATGAGAGTAGATTATCCTCAGATTAATAAATAGGCCATATTCAGTTTTGTTTGGATATAAGTATCATTCTAAAAGATAGCCCATGTATTCTTTCAGATTACCATGGAAACAAAATGTCAGTGGTTAATATTACTGTGGGCAGAGGAGACAGTCATGTAGAAGGAAAGTATATCTAAAATAGCACTGCTCTCAAGCCTACTTGTCACCCCTACTCTCCTGAATGGACAAGGAACCAAAGTATGAAAGATTGACTCCTGCTCTGAGGAATGGGGACAGAGGAAAGTTCATCAGGGAGGCAAGCTTTGGATACTTGTCCTAGGGAATACAAGTTAAAGAGGCAGATATTTAAAAGCAACCTAATTTTGTGAAGCCTGTTGATCCTGAAAAATCCCCTTTAACAAGTTATTAGGCAAAGAGTTATTTTTAGAAGGCAGCATTTTGTATCTTAAATGAAGCACATCAGCATGTTAGACCTGCCATGACAATTTCTCCCATATTTCATGAACTGTCAGAGTGAATAAACAGATCAGAGATGTTTTCCTAGCCCTATTACTCCAAATGCCAAAAGAACTCTTAAAGTCTTCTGGGAAATAAATAATTATGCCATAAGAAGAATCATCTTTCTATTTTTTTTTATTCTTTTTTACTTTCTAATGAAGAAACATGTCTGGCTGTTTACGATTGTGGATGATAACTAAAAAATTTAAAATAATATTGAATCTTGCATCATTTCTTTATAGATGTTTTTATGAATAGTGTGTTTTTAAAAGTATTCAAGAAGAGAGGAAAAGGTAAGATTACAAATCAGACCCACTGATTAGAATGAACAAAATAAATGTAAGAGATGATTTCAGAAATCTGGCATAATGGCAAATACTGTCTGCAATTTTTGGTGTCATATTGAGTCTATTAATTTTTAAAATTAACTTCATGTGTAGAAATATAACAGCAGAGAATAGAAAAGGAAATCATTATTCATAATAATATATAATAAAATTATTGTTATTATTTATAGTAATAGTTAGCATTTACATAGTGCTTTGAGGTTTAAAAAATGCTTTATAAATTACACCTAATTTGATCCTTACAACAATCTTGAGGGTTGTTTTTATCTCCATTTTTACAGATGAAAAAACTGAAGTTGAAGGAGGCTGATAACTTGATCGAGGTCACAGAGCAAGATTTGTACTCAGGTGTTCCTAAATCTAAATACAGGATTCTGTCTGCTGTACCATCTACCTCCTATTTCTTATTGAAATAATACTAAAAGCTAATAAGAAAACAAGCTAGAACTATTATAGCTATAACATTTTTTTAAAAAAAATATCTTTTTATTTTCAAAATATATGCAAAGATAGCTTTCAATATTCACCCTTGCAAAACCTTGTGTTCTAATTTTTTGTCCCTCCCTTCCCCATCCCTCTCCTAGACAGCAAGTAATCCAATATATGTTAAGCATGAGCAATTTTTCTATACATAGTTCCACCATTATCATGCTGTACAAGAAAAATTAGATGAAAAAGGAAAAAAATTTAAGAAAGAAAACAAAAAGCAAGCAAACTATGAAAAAAAGGTAAAAAATATTATGTTGTGATCCACATTCAATCCTTATAGTTGTCTCTCTGGTTGCAAACAGTTCTCTCCATCACAAGATCATTGGAATTGGCCTAAATCATCTAGTTGTTGAAAAGAATGTTAGAGTGGGCAGCTAGGTGGCGCAGTGGATAGAGCACCAGCCTTGAATTCAGGAGGACCAGAGTTCGAATCTGGCCTCAGACACTTAACACTTCCTAGCTGTGTGACCCTGGGCAAGTCACTTAACCCCAGCCTAAAATTAAAAAAAAAAAATGTTAGAATTGATCATCATATAATCTTTTTGTTGCTGTGTACAATGTTCTCTTGGTTTTACTCACCTCACTTAGCATCAGTTCATGCAAATCTTTCCAGGCCTTTCTGAAATCATCTTGCTGATAGTTTCTTTTAGAACAATACTATATTCCATAGCATTCATATACCATAATTTATTTAGTCCTTCTCCAAATGATGGAAATTACTCAGTTTCCAGTTATTTGCCATTACAAAATGGGCTGCCACAAACATTTTGGTACATGTGGATCCTTTTTCCCTTTTTAGTGATCTCTTTGGGATATAAGCCCAATTGAGAAACTATTGGATCAACATGTATGCACAATTTGGTAGCCCTTTGGGCATAATTCCAGATTGCTCTCCAGAATGGTTGGATCAGTTCCCAACTCCACCAACAATGCATCAGCATCCCAGTTTTCTCATATCCCCTCCAATATTACCATTATCTTTTCTTGTCATCTTAACCAAACTGTGTGTCTTAACTTGAATTTCAAATTATCATCAATAGTGATTAAGACTATTTTTTCATATGACTACAAAGTTTTAATTTTTTTATCTGAAAATTGTCTATTCTTATCTTTTGACCATTTATCAACTGTAGAAGGCAGCTATAACATTTAAAAAATAATTATATTTTAGCATGAATACTCCAGCATAAAAACAAAGACAGGAAAAACTTATACAACTCCAATTAACTAGTTAAAATGTCAATTTCTAAAAAGCAAACAACAGACCAAAAAACCTCCCATAACTTTATAAAAACCAAGACACAACATCTCTCCAATATGGGATCTAAATGATTCTTACTTCCATGATCAAATGTCATATTCTCTTGATCTTGATTTCTTTGATTTTGTGAGTTCAGTAAATGTTCATGGAGTTTCAATATCCATGAAATGAATGAGAATTTAAAATAAGAATCCAGATAATACAAGAAAAAGAAACTCAAAATACTTTCATCTAAATCACTTAGTGTATCTAAGGGACTGAATTTTGAGGACCTAAATATACCTCCTTTCTATCTTTTTATGTGTAGATAACCCTTGCAAAGCTAAAATAAATTCTGGAGATTCCATGAAGATAGGAATCATGTTCTTTTTTCCTATATTGTCCCTCACTGAAGTGAAAGTACAGAGTTTCATATACTGTGCAATTCAATAAAAATAACTATTACTTCAAGGATCTAATAGTCCACTTTGGATCTTGTGGAACTGATAGTCATTGGAACTGTAGAAATAGAATCTTAACAATCATCTACTCAAATCTCAAGTCAGAGATAAGAAACAAAGGCACATAGTCGGGAAATGCTATGTTTAGCTTTGTTCTCTTAAAGGATATATCAGTCCAGCAGCTATTATCAAGTCTATCAGCATTGCTAAAAGTTCCAATTCCTTACTCAGTGATGATCTCAGTAAAGATAATAACAGCTCTCAAGATTGTAGTAAGGATCAAATAAGCTGTAATTTGTAAAGCATTTTTTAAACCTGGAAGTATTATATAAATGCTAATTATTATTATAAGTAATAATTAATTTGTTTTTTCCATTATTTATCGTGATACATATCTAAGTATGAATTTAATTTTAAAAATTAATAGACTCAATATGGCACCAAAAATTGCATACAGCATTTGCCAGTATGCCAGATTTGTGAAATCACTTCTTACATATATTTTGTTCATTTTTATTAGTAGGTCTGATTTACAATCCTCCTTTCCTCCCCCCTTCTTAAATGCCTTAAAAAAATAGGTACAACGTACCTATTCAGAAGTATCGGTACATGTTTATAATCCTTGCTACCTAAGAGACTGAACCTGGCAGATTTCTTATGCCTGGGACTTCTAAGCTAGAGTGGACTATGCTTATTGGGTTTCTATATTAAATTCATTACTAATATGGTAAATCACCTGAAATGGGAAGCCTCTAAGATTGAAGCCAGCCCAAGTTGAAAATGGATCAGTCCTTTGTTAATTCCAAATAAGATAAGAGAACTGATTTCTCTCATATCTATCTATGAATTCATGTTATTTACCTACCTACCTATTTACCCAGCCATCCATCTAGCTATCTAAATGTGTGTGTGTGTATACTTGGAAATGCCACAATCAACACTTTCTCATTTCTTCTTGCCTAAACTGTGTGTGTATATATCTTTAATATGACAAAAATAATTACAAGTGGAATTTTGCTTTTCTTCCAAATACATTAGCACATTTAACTAAGTATGTGTCTGGCCCATTAGTCTATTAAGAATCTATTTAAAGTTAGCTGAGTTCAGAGAGCAGACAGGACTGAAGCAAAAGAGAATTAGCAAAAAACAAAAAATAGTCAAGTTAGTATGATAAACTAGAAAGGGAGAAAGAGAAGACAAGAGAATTAACATTTATATAATATCTATTATGAGCCAGGCATAAAGCTAAATGCTTTAAACAAATATCTCGTTTAAGAAATTCTGAGGGTTGCATTTCTATAAGAAATTACAGATCTTTAGAAAAGAGACTATTCAGAGAAGGACATGCTATTTCACAGAGCTTTAGAATGAAATGGGATTTTAGAGATAGGTCCAGAAAAGGAGGGGAGGGAATATGCATTTACTATGGGCCAAGTATTATGCTAAGTGTTTTACAAATATTATTTCATTTGAAATTCTCATTTGTTTTCATTTCACTTACAATCCTTGTAAATAGGAGGTCTTATGATTCTTACTTTACATTTGAGGGAACTGAGGTACAGAAAGGTTAAGCGAGTTGGCAGAATCACACAGCTAATAAGTATGGTGGTCAGATTTCAATGCAGGTTTTCCTGACTCAAGCCCAGAAATCTATCCTCTAAACCCCCAGAACAAGATAAAACCCACAAACCTTTAAAGAATCTGTGTCATGTAGTCAATGATCAGATCAAAATGGGCACATGATTGATTCCACAAGCAAATTAGATCATAGAATAGTTTACCTGCCATAGTTATGGATAAAATAATAATTTATGACCAAGAAAGAGAGAATGTTACAGAATGTAAAATAGATAATTTGTATTACATTAACATAAAAAGGTTTTGCACACACAAAACCCCAAAGCCAAAATTTAAAAGAAAGCACAAAGGTAGGGGGAAATGTTACAGCAAGTTTCCTTACAAAGACCTCATTTCTGAAATACATAAAGAATTGAATTAAATTTATAAGAATATGAGTCATTCTCCAGTTGAGAAATGGTCAAAGAATATAAAGAAGCAGTTTTCAGACAAAAAAAATATCAAAACTATATGGATATGAAAAAAGTGCTCTAAATCACAATTGATTAGGAAAAGAAGCAAATTAAAAGAACTCAGAAGAACCATCACAAACCATCAGATTGACTATTAGGATAGAAAAGAAAAATTATAAATGTCATATGGAATGTAGGAAAATTGGGACATATTAATTGTTGAAGGAATTGTGAACTGATCCAATCATTTGAGAGCAATTTTGGACTTATTCCCAAAGGACTATAAAACTGTGCACATCTTTTGGACCCAGCATTGCCACTATTAAATCCGTAGCTCCAAAAGCTTTTTTTTTTTTTTTTTTAAGAAAAAGGGGAAAGGACCTACTTGCATAAAAATATTTGTAGAAGCTCTTTGTATGGTGGCAAAAAATTGGAAACGAGGTGATGCCCAGAAATGGAAGAATGGCTGAGCAAGGTGTGGTATAGGCTGTGATGGAATACTATTATGCTATAAGAAATGATGAGGATTCTTTCAGGGAAAAAAAAAAAACTGGGAAAACTTACGTAAATTGACACAGAGTAAAGTGAGTAGAACCAGGAGAATTATGCAAAATGAGAGCAATGTTGTATTATGATTAACTGTGAATGACTTAGCTATTCTCAGCAATATGAATATCCAAGACAAATCTGAACTACTTATGCTGAAAACTGTTATCCACCTTCAATGAAAGAACTAATGAAGTTTGAATGTAGATGAAACAATATTTTTACTTTATTTTCATTCATTTTTGTGTTTTCTTTCATAACGTGACTAATATGGAACTATGTTTTGCATTGTCTGGTTTTTCAATGAGGGGGGAAAGAAGAGAGGGAAAGAGAGAATTTAAAATGCAAAATTGCAAAAACAAATTAAAGGCTAAAATTATTTTTGCATGTAATTGAAAAAGGAAAAAAAACTAAAGAAAGAATCCATGTTGGGGTAAATATTTGTTTGAGTCTGAGCAACACCTAATTTAGCAATATTTTTGAACTGGATATTAAGGATTTATGATTTTATAAAGCATAAAATATTTTCTCCCAATTTCTTTTTTTTCTTCTAATTTTGGCTGTAAGGATTTTGTGTAACACTTTCAAATTTACTACAATCAAAATTGTCTATTTTACATCTCATGATTCTCTTGACCTCTTTGTCATGAACTCTTCCCTTATCTATATCTGAGAGATAAAACTTTCCATGCTCCCATAATTTGCTTCTGATATCAATCTTTATTTCTAAATTATGTACTAATTTTCACATTATCTTGGTATATACTGCAAGATAATGATTTTTTAACTAGTTTCTGTCAGACTGTCTTCCAGTTTTCCCAGCAGTTTTTATGAATAAGTAAGTTCTTGCCCCCAAACATTAGATCTTTTGGTTTATCAAATTTTAGATTATTATGGTCATTTATTATTGTCTGTTGTATACCTAATCTATACCATTGATTGACCACTCTACTTCTTAGCCGTTAACAGAATGTTTTGATGATTATCACTTTGTAGTATTGTTTGAGATCTTGTAGTACTATACCTTCGTTCACTTATTTTCCCATTGATTCCTTAATATTTGTAATCTTTTGTTCTCCCAGATGAATTTTATTATTATCTTTTCTGGCTCTATTAAATAATTCCTTGTTAATTTGATTAGCATGGCATTTAACAAGTAAATAAATGTAGACAGAATAATCATTGTTTTATATAGGTAGGTCACTACCTGTGAAGAGTAAATATTTTTCCAGTTAAATAGATTTGTGTCATTTGTGTAAAAAAGATTTGGTAACGGTATTCATAGAGTTCTGGTGGATGTTTTCACAGTATAGTTTTATAGTATTGCTATTACCTCATTGTTTATGACACCTTTTAATAAAATGCAGTTTCTTTCATTATCTCTTCTGTCTGTTTTTTTTTTTTTTTTGCTTTGAGATCATGATTGCTGTTTTTAAAACTTTGTAAATATTTATGTCTTCTTTTTATCATGCTTACATTGCTATTCAACTATATATCTAGTATTTCTGATATTTATTTAAACCCATGAGATTAGTTGTTTTAATAAATAAGCAATCCTTTATGAGAGAAAGATTTTTCCAGTTTATTAAATATATAATATTTAATGAAGGAGAATACATTTTTATTAATTATTTTTTAAAAATCCAGAATTATCCCTGGATGATTCTAGAGTCTGGGAGGTAACCTAAAAGTAAATGTGATCAATCCCATGACCTTTGAACTTGTTATATTGATATATGTTAAGTCCTCAGTATATTTCTCCTTGAAGATGATATTAATCTGATTAATAAGTCTTTGCAGAGTATTCAGCACCTTATCTATTATGTTCATGATTATGATTGATATAACCATCAATCCAGGAAAAAAAATGAAAGAATGAAAATGCCTATTTAGACTGTGACGAGAAATTAGATGGTTATTGTATGAACTTAATACTCTGGTACATATAAGGACAATTGGACCCATGGTTGAATAGGAGGAAGAGAAAGAAATTGTGTTGTACTTTCAATGATGTACTTTCAAGATCCAAATCTTTTATACAAAATTTCTCTCAGTAAAGCTGTATAATTTTGAATCTCTGAACATCACAATCTTCTAAGAGTCAAAATGGCAGAGGTGGATCAAAATGGGCTGAAGTTTATCTCCAACAATGATCCACAAGACATAGAATATAAAATGTATGGTAAAAAAGGAGGTAGGCCAGTCAAATAGCAAAAGGAAGGGATACTAGATGAATAGTGTAATAGTACTACTACACCCATCCTGATCTCAGTATAAAAAGGTCTAGAAAAATGTTTCCAGAACATTGCACAAATTCCCTGTTGAAGATTTATGAGAGCATATGGACAAGAATTACACCATCTGAAAAGGCATAGATGGGTCATGATCTGTGCTAATGGAGGGAGAGAATACTCACACCATGAGATCACAGATACATTGAAGTATTGTGACTAATGCTAAAATTGTTCTGAGAAAACAATTTAATACTTTGGTGCTTCTACAGAGAAAACCATGTCAAGCCTTTCTTAATATATCTCCTCAAACACCTTGTCATTTTTTACATTTTTGTTTGAATAAATTTTTCTTCTCTTTGACTTTGCTTTTTTTCAGCAATTGTCTCAGATGGCTTCCCACGTTCCAGATACTCAACAATCCCATAGGTCACCATTGACAAAATCAGTACTGCAAGTACTATATAGAGTTTGACATCAACACACAAAAATGTGCTGTATCCAAAAGCAATGACAAATCCAAGGGATTCCCAAAGGCGGTAATTGGCAAAAGCAGCTTCCTTGTTCTTTACAAATAAAACTCCATAGATGGCTGCAAGGCAAAGAAGAAAAGAATGATACATTTTTCCTGCAATTATGCTTTTTTATTATTATTTCTGAGACTAATTACTCATACATCACAGTTCCTCAAATATTCCCATCAAAATTTATATGTATATTTTAGTAAATCTTTGATAGTAGAGCTAAAACAAATTACTATTATATGTTCAAGTTATTTTTTCTATGTTTATCTAGAAATGAAAAATAATAGCATGTTGTTATTAACTCATTATTATCTGGCTCAATATAATAGTTCAAAAGCAAGGGCAAACAACAAAAGCAATAATAATATTTAACAGCATCCATCCATTACAGAAGTAAATTCAAGAATCACCCAGACGTATTCTAATTCCATGTTTAAGAACTTTGAATGTCCTTTATCTGATCATAATCTTTATCTGTGCATCTTTCTCTATGCTTTATGACCTGGAATTCTTTATGCTCAGTATTACTTTTAATTACATTTACATTTATATATTAAATTATGCCACTTCTCAAAAAAAAGTCATATTCTTAAATTAATGTCTCATTTACCTTAGAAGATTGCTAGCAATGGTAACTGCTAATTTATTAGGATAAAGGAGGTGAGTATATATTATTTTCTTATAAGAAAACAGGGATAATAAGAGCTACATAATTAAGGCCCTTATAGTTTTGTCAAACTTAGTACTTGTTTTGAAAGCAAAAATTAACATCTAACTCAGAGAGAAACAGATCAGTTGACACTATAGGCAAGCATTAATAGAATTAGAAGATTAATTCATTGAAAAGGGAGGCACTAAGAACATTGTTTATCTTGAGACCACCAAAATTAACTGATTAGACATTTGTAATTCTTTTAAACTTTCCTCTTTGATTTGTAGTAATGATTCCCATCTTATATCCATATCATCATTTATTTTAGGAAAATTCTTAAAATACCTGAAAGAAAGTATTTCTATTACTTTAAGGATTAGGACAAGGGATAAAAGAAAGAATCATGTTCTTTCTGCAAGATGGTTTGAGGGGAGTCAGTTTTAGAAGAATGTGTTGACAACTAGTAGCCAGAAAATGACATCAGGTTCTAAAGCAGATGAAAATGTATGGGAGAGATAAGTTTTCATCTTTTTAATAATAATATCAGTAGCTAGTATTTTAGTGTTTTTAATTTGCAAAGTACTTATTTTATATGATTTCATTTGATCCTCTCAATAATTCTGAGAAGTAGGTGCTATTATTATCCCCATCCCCAACATTCCTATTATCCTAGCCCCAAATTATATTAGGTTCATTGAACGTTATCTTACTTCCCACACTCTAGGATCCAAGCAAAGTTACCTTCTTTCTGTTCATCATATATGGCATTCCACCTCCCTTCTCACCAGCTTCTTAGAGAATCACTCTTTTCCTTCTTATCATAGTTCAATCACCATCTCTACATGAAGCCTTTTCTGATCATCCCAGCTGCTAGTATTTCCTAGCAGTTCCTAGCAATTTCCTGCCTAATTACTTTGTATTTAGCTCTTTTATATTTGTATTTATTCTTTTTATATATTTTCTGTATGTATTTATAGATGTACTTTCTATTTCCCAGTTAGAATCTAAGCTAGAGTAGAGAACATTTTAGTCTTTGTATCTGTATCCCCAAGTGGCTGACATATGTTAAATATTTAATAAATAATCACCCATGAGCCATTATTAGATTTCTTAGCTGTGTCCTTTCTTTTAGAATCTTCCTAACGTCTTTATTGTTTGAAGGTGAAGAAGCTAGAGAATGGTACTTACCATTGGTTTGTGTCTGCAAAACAGCATCTGCCATGCCCCAGAGGGCAGGAAATATGAAGAATACGGGCATCTGACTAGGGTGAGGTTTCCACAGCAAAAGGGAGATGATGCAGGAAAAGTGTATTATTGCACCTGTAAGTTTGAAAAGAAAGGAAAAACATAAAAGGGAAAAAAATTGGTCACTGAAAAGCAGTTAAACAATAGATGTAGAAATTATATATGCAAAAAAGAAACTCATTCCTTGATTGTAAAATGTCCTTTTAAATTTCCTTTGTCCAATTTTCCTTCAATAACTTCAATGAAACTAAACTAGTACTTGGTCTTTTATAAATCTCCTTTTGGTACTAAAACAAAGCACAGATGATGCTATTGGAATGCAGGAGTTCTGATCAATACATATCTACTATACACTTTCTAGGTCTATTAACACCCATAGATTTTTTTTTCTTTTTGTTTTTACCTTTCTTTGCATCTCATGCATTTAGGATAAGGCCTAGCACCATGGTAGTTAGTAAATTCTTGCTGATTAACTGACTAATTGATTGTCTTTGAAAACTAAACTGAAAATATCAAGATGGGGAAGCTTGGATCTGAGAGAGCCACTAGGTTACTATTAGCAGTTATAGTATGCAATTTTAGGACCAAGGGCAGTTGCCAGTATTAGGAATAAAGGAAGAAAACAAAAGTAAGTTAACTCTAGGTCCCAGAAAAGCTTTCTCAATTGAGAGGTGATGCTATTATATTATGCAGTCTTCACAAAGTTTTTGACAATTATGATTTCTGCATGCTGTCAATATCATAGCTTTCTAATCATAAGACAATTTCTGTTTCTTTTCATATGCATATCTTTGGAATTTGAAAGTACCTGTCCACATATCTTAATACTAAATTCCTCCATCATCCAATTCTTTCAGACCTTGATTGGGTATCTATTTTTAACTTCATGATTCAAAATCCTTGCTTATTATTATTCATATTGAGCTCTATTTTCTTTTCCTTGTTAATTAAAATAATAAAATGTATGAAATTTGAAGTCTTAGATTATCAATAAAGAAAGTATCCTACATCCAATCATTCTGGAGAGTGATTTGGAACTATGCTTGCTCAAAGAGTTATCAAACTGTGCATACCCTTTGACCCAGCAGTGTTAATACTGGGCTTATATCCCAAAGAGACCTTAAAGAAGGGAAAGGGACCTATATGTGCAAGAATGTTTGTGGCAGCCCTTTTTGTGGTGGCCAGAAACTGGAAACTGAGTGGAGACCATCAATTGGAGATTGGTTGAATACATTATGGTATATGAATGTTATGGAATATTATTGTTCTTTAAGAAATGACCAGCAGGATGATTTCAGAAAGGCCTGGAGAGACTTACATCAACTGATGCTGAGTGAAGTGAGCAGGACCAGGAGATCATTGTATACTTCAACAACACTATATGATGATCAATTCCGATGGATGTGGCCATCTTCAACAATTAGATGAACCAAATCAGTTCCAATAGAGCAGTAATGAACTGAACGAGCTACACCCAGTGAAAGAACTCTGGGAGATGACTATGAACCACTACATAGAATTCCCAATCCCTCTAATTTTTTCCACCGGCATTTTGGATTTCCTTCACAGGCTAATTGTACACTATTTCAAAGTCCGATTCTTTTTGTACAGCAAAATAACTGTTTGGACAAGTATACATATATTGTAGTTAATTTATACTTTAATATATTTAACATGTGTTGGTCAACCTGCCATCTGGGGGGGGGAGGAGGGGAAAAATTAGAACAAAAGGTTTGGCAATTGTCAATGTTGTAAAATTACCCATGCATATATCTGGTAAATAAAAACTATTTAAAAAAAAGTGTTCTAGAGCATTGAAGATTGGAAAGAAAGTCTAGGAACATTTATAAGCATGATGACAGCAGTGAATGGATTTATAATAATGTAAACAATGATATTTTAATAAATGATTTTTCCCATGTTAGTCTTCTAATTTCCATATTGACATGAAATAAAGTAGGGCAAGGTCCTGGATTTAGAGCATGAAAACTGCCCTTATTAAAATCCTAGCTCTACTTACTGTCTGTGAGTTCTAATATACCACTTCAACTCCTAGACCTCAGTTTCTCTATAAAATAAGAGGATTTGATTAGGTAGTCTTTAAGGTCCTTCCCTGATAAATATTCCTTATATTTGCCTCTAGGTTTCTTCTTAGTTTTATTGGGGCCCTACAGCATAACCTCATAATTATATATCATCAGCATTATTTAAATAATTATTTTTTTCTGTTCTGAGATATTTGTGTAAAAAAAAAAAGCACTTACCACAGAATGAGGCATATAGTAGGCACTTATATAGATGCTCATTGCCATTCTTTTTCCTTCTTTTTTCCCCCTTACTTTCCCATGAAAAAAGGATGAGCAAATCTGTTTTCTAATGTATTAATGAGTAAATAATTGATCTATGTAAAGCATTTTGTAAAGTTTAAAATATAATTTCATGTAGAATAACAATATACATTCTATTTATAATAATCATAATATAAATAGGATATATGTTTATATGTGTGTATATAAGCACTTTCTCAATAGCATCTTTATAGCATACTCTCCAAAGACTTCGAGTTAGATGGGACTTTAGAGGTCAGATAGTTCAGAGGGTCAAATACACAGCCTATGGGACAGGTTACCCATAAGGAGAAGAAACTAGATTAAAATATATGCATATACTCCTTATGAGTCACTGTTCCACAGGCTGTGTGTTTGACCCTCTAAACTATCTGACCTCTAAAATCCCATCTAACTCGAAGTCTTTGGAGACTATCCTATAGATATAACTATTATACCTTATATATTATACTTTATATACAGTAAGGCCCAAAGAAAACAAAAGAGAATTGGTTTCTTCTCACTTACATTAATAATAAAGGGGTCCACAAGCAGCTAAATATAAGCTTTTAAACTCCAAGACCAGGGCTCTTAAGCATGCTGCTTAAATCTTAGAAGAATCATATTCAAATATAAAAGACAGAAACTTTTTATTATTACCAATAAAGAGAATAAAGATTATTACGTACCTAATACAAACAAAGCTATTCTGCCAGTATACTGGGAGAGCTTTCCAAACAGCATAGAGCTGATGGAATTGGTGGCCGAAAAGCAGATCATCACATAACCAACATATTGTATCCCCAGGGCACAGGTGACATATGACTAAAGAAAAAGCAGGCAAAGATTAAAATTACATTTACACTCATGATTGTTCTTCTTGGGTAGAGACTAAACCTGTAATTTCATGTCTACAAAAAACTTTCAGATAGAAACTTGACCAATGTAACTCAGCTCTTTCTCCCTAATTATAGTCCTAGAGAGCTATTTAGAACCCTGCAGGATTAAGTGATTTGCCCAAGGTCATATGGCCAGGATGTGTGAGAAGTTAGATTTTAACCCAAATCTTCTTAACCTCAAGGCTAACTTTAACCACTTCATTTTTTCTTAATTGTCAGTTGGGGAAATAAGCTTTTTCAGAAAGGATTCTATATCATGCTCTAATTCATTTGTCATTTGATGGACATGTTAATTTAGCCTGAAGCATTGTTTCATCACTTAGCTTCTTGTATTCCAAGGACAATGATAATTTTTATTCATGAAGTTTGGATGCAAAAGAAAAATGAACTGAATTTAGGGATAATTGACAAAATTCAACCCAATTCTCCTATAAATATATCCAATTTATCATCTTCATCCCTTTAGAAAATGATTGGTGGAGCTCATAATTATTTATGGTTTTGATTACTTGGGAAGGAAAGAAAGGAAACAAGCATTTGCCAAGTGCCTACTATGTGTCTGTCACTGTAATAAGTACTTTAGCAATATTATCTTATTCAATTCCCACAACAACCCTATGAAATTTGTGCTATAATTTTCTCTGTTTTTGAGTTGAGGAAACTAAAGCAGATGGATGTTAAGTGATTTGCCCAATGACACACAGCTGAAAAATTATATGAGAAAGAAATGAAATCAGTTTTTCTTTCTATGGACCCATCATTTTGTCCACTGTGCCACCTAGCTACCTCCCACAGGGACAATGAAGGAAAGTGGTAAAAATCATAAAAGTCTCAATGGGAAATGAGAGGCAGAAAACTATTGTAAAAGGTTTTGAGAAATTATTCATATAAAGTGGTGGTCATCAGCATTTCTATATACTACCAATAAAACCCAGCAGCAAGTGATAGAAAGAGAAATTCCATTTAAGATAACTGTAGGCAATATAAGATTCGTGGGAGTCTATGTGGCAAGAAAAACTCAGGATCCACATGAATGCAATTGCAAAGCAGTCATATCTAAAAAACTGGAGAAATATTAATTGCACATGGATAGGCTGAAGCAATATAATAAAGAGAACAATTCTACCTAAATTTATTTGGTACCATACCAAAAGTACCAAAAAAATTGTATAGAACTAGAATGACAAATGATAAAATTCATCTATTAAAAACAAAAGAATAATAATAGGGGAATCAATGAAAAAATGAAGGAAGATGGCCTAGCCATACTAGATCTCAAACTATATTACAAAGCAGTAATTACCAAAACAATCTGGTTCTGAGAAGGAAATAAAGTGGTGAATCAATGGAATAGTTTAGGCATATGATAAACACAATAATAAATGACCATAGTAATTTGTTGTTTTACAAACCCCAAAATTCAAGATTTTGGTATAAGAAATCATTAATTGACAAAAACTGCTGAGAAATCCAGAAAGCAATTTGGCAGAAACTAATTATAGAACAGCATCTCACACTGTTTACCATGTTGCAGTCATCAAAAATATTACTTAGACATAAAGGGTGATAATAAAATGAGGGGATAATGAAATATGTCTGTCAGAGTTATGGAAAAGGGAGAATTTATGACTAAAGATAAAGAACATTACAGAATGGAAAATACACAATTTTGATTATATAAAATTAAATTTTTTTCACAAAACAAAATCAATGCAGCCAAGATTAGAAAGGAAGCAGGAAACTAGAGAATTTTTTTTACAATGTCTCCAGCAAAGGCCTCATTTCTCCAATATGTGGAGAATTGAGTCACATTTATAAGGATGCAAATCATTCTCCAATTGATAAATGATCCAAGGATACTAATATGAGGGGATGTAAAAAAATAAGAACATGAATATTCTGTTAGTAGAGTTGTGGACAGACTCAATATTATGGTGAACAATTTGGAACTATGCCCAAAGGACTATAAAATGGTGCATATGCTTTGCTTCTAGGTCTGTACTCTGTGGAGATCAAAAAAAAAAAAAAAAAAAAAAAAAAAAAAAGGAAAAGGATCTATATATATGAAAATATTTATAGTAGCTCTTTTTTTGTGGTGGAAAAAATATTGAAATTGAACGTCCATTAATTGGGGAATGGTTGACCGAATGGTAGTATATGATTGTGATGCAACACTATTGTACTATTAGAAATGACAAGTTAGATGCTTTCAGAAAAACCTGGGAAAATTTATATGAACTCGTGTAAAGTGAAATCATCAGAACCAGAAGAACATTGTACACAATAATAACAATATTTGTATGAGAAACAATTGTGAATTATTTCACTATACTTAGCAATACAATGGTCCAAGCTAATTCCAAAGATCTTAGGATGAAAAATACTATCACCTTCAGAGAAAAAAATCTGGATACAGATTGAAGGACAGTTTTTTTCCTCTTTTTTTTGTGTTTGGAGGGATATCTGTACTTTCTTTTATAACATGATTAACATGGAAATATTTTACTTTACTGCTCATCTATAATCTACATCATATTGCTTGCTTTTTTAAGGAGGGGGAAGGGAGGATGAAAAAGAATTTGGAATTCTGAATTTTAAAAAAGTATAAAAATTAGTTTACATCTAATTGAGAAAAAAATAAAAACAAATACCAGAAAATAAAATAAAGTGGTAGTTGCTCCAGCTCCTTAATATGTATTGCAATCCACCTTGTCCTCTGACTCTAAACTATATCTCAGCCAAGGGAATAAAGTCAAGACAGTTTTTGTAGAGTGAATCTGATAGAGTGATAAAGATGGTCTTTTGGCTAAATTCAGGCTTTCCTGGAATGCACTGTGATGGCCCAGTGTTCTAGAAGTATTTTAACTATGAACAATAACATAAAAGATAACTAGGTTGGTATTCTTATAATTTCCTCAATACTTCCTTTCTAAAATGTAATTCCAGGGTTCATGTTTTTTGTTTCTGTTGTTTGCAACTAGGCAGAAATATTTGATTATTGACTATAACACCCAAACCAAACAGAGGGAGCCAAATGAGGAAAATAAATTATTTTAATGTATGTAAGGACTAAATTATAAGATCTATATAAAAAGTTGATATACATACAGAAGTTGTATATCATTGATTTGTGGATAAGGAATGTGTTTGAACTATATTTTAAAAGATTTGGATTTGGAATCAGGAAATATAGGTTTATTTCCTGTCTTATATATTTATTCACTTTCTAGGCAAGTCACTTCACCACTGTCAGATTTGAAAACAGGCTAGCAGGAATAATAATACTTGTAATGTCTAAACGACAGTGTTATGAGAATTAGAAGGAATTCAAAATCACATAGTTTAAGTTGCAACAGTTCAAGCTTTCCCTGAAAAATAATCTAAAGTCTCCAAGCAGAGTACTCCTAAGGCAGTCATTTCCACTTTGAGATAGTACTCAAGCACTTAAAGGAAGCACAAATTTAACTCTTTGCAACTTTAATTCACTAATCCTACTTTATCCCTTGGAGGATAAATAGAACAGTACTAATCCTTCTAATAGACAGGCCTTTTGATATTTGAGTAAGCTATCATGCCATTTCAAATCTTTTACAAGCTATCAGATTTTCCCTGATATGAACTCACTGAATTTCATAAGCAATGAAATTATAGACTTTGTCCATCTTACTGTCCCTCTTCTGAATATTCTCCAACCTATCAGTGTTTAAATTTTTTACTCAGAGCTAAGCACAACACTATAAATGTGGTCTGACCACAGGAGCAATTGCTGCTTCATGATGATACCTTTCCTTTTCCTTGATTGATTGCCTACTGTATTCTCCATTGCATCTTTTCCAAATCACTTTTCTTCTCAAACCATCTACTCTCTTCCCACTTCTTTCCCCAAGCTTAGCAGAGAACCTTAACTTGTACTCTACTAAGAAAATGGTGGTCATCCCTTAGATATTACTGGTTTTCCCTTTGCCTTTCATATCTCAGCATTTTCTCTCAATCTCTTCTTTGTTCTAACATCAGTGGAAGAAGTGATCCATCTTACTGAAACTAACTTCTGCTTGTGTCCTAGAATCCTATTCTCTCCCATCACCTCTTTAAACTTGCTCCTTTGTTCATTCTCCCTTTTTCTAATCTAAAGGTCTTACCTTTCCTTTTTATCCTTCCTTAGTGTCAAAAATACATTGAGATCTCTTTTTTTAAAAGTTGAAGTTGGACTAGTAATGACTACTCTTCAAGTAAAGCAAAGTTCACTTCTAAGTTCATTTAATTTTATTCTTCATAACCAGGATCTTTCCATCCTTTACATAAGAGAAACTTTGTCAAATTTTTTTAATCTAATTAAATTATATCTACAACATTTCTCTGATCTCTCCGCAATATGTGTAATATACTTTATAAATCTTAGAAAAACCTACAGGAATGCCATCTATTCTTTGTCAGTCCCTTTCTAGAAGGGGTAAGAGGTGAGGCATTGATTGCTCTTTTGTGAATAAGGGGAACATTGGATTAACTTCTGGAGAGAGTCTGATAAGAATCTCCAGAATTCATACCTTTTCATTTTTAACTATATCTATCTCATCTCCATCAGCTTAGGCATCCTGATATTAAGAAAGGAGAAAAGTAGAAAGGAAAGCTGTATTCATTTTTATCTCTATAATTTTTTCTACTTATTCTTCTGATAAGAATCTTGGTTGAAATCTAAAAATTCTCATCTAAGAACAAGAGAGAAAAGTCTAATAGAAAAAGATGAGAGGGTCTAAATCCTTCCTTCTTAGAATCAACCTATAGCTTTACTATGCTTCTTATAAACCTCACATTACAAATTCTCCAGTTCAAGTAATCCTAATTTTATCTTTAGGAAGGAGGACAGGCTATTAAGAATAGGTGACCATCCTGAAAAGATCTGAATTGCTTTTATCTTCAAGGAAGATAATCTGATAGCTGGGTCCATATCCATTCCTTATTGGTGCCAAATATACTCTGAGATAAGCAAGCTTTGAGGTCTTTTAGATGCTGTAGAAGTACACATCTACGGCAGTTAGGTGGCTCAGTGGATACAGTACCAGCTCTGAAGTTAAGATGATCTGAGTTCAAATTTCATCTCAGATACTTAACATTTCCGGCTGTATGGCCCTGGGTAAGTCCTTTAACCCCAATTGCCTCAGGGGGAAAAAGTACACACTTAATTCAGTCTATACAATAGGTTAAATATTGGCTCTTTTAGTCTAGCCTTTCCATAAATTGAGATATCCCCCAAGAAAGGAAACCATGTTGAGCAAATATATCTGTGATTCTATGGTCTCCTTTATGACAAGTATTTTTGTTATTGCCATGACTTCTGGATGACAACCTTTTGCTATATTTGGTTGTGGAAAGATGAATCTCCCATCTAAAATGTCCTTTATATTTATTACTGTGTTTAGCGTATATATGTTCTGGGAAAAAAACCAAATTGATGACCTATATCTCTAGCTTTTTTATTATTATTATTATTTAATTTTATAATTATAATTTTTTGACAGTATATATGCATGAGTAATTTTTTTTATAACATTATCCCTTGTATTCATTTTTCCAAATTTTCCCCTCCATCCCTCTAGTCCCTCCCCTAGATGACAGGCAATCCCATACATTTTACATATCTCTAGCTTTGAGATATTATATTACAGGTTCATTCTATTTGTACATATTGATTGAGGCTTCCATGGTTCCTGGTGAGATTTAGCAAAAAATGTGACAAAATCAGTTCCCTTAAATTTTTAAAATTCTCTAACTCCAAAACACAAAGTGACCTTCACATTCCTCCACCTGTTGAAATCTTTCTTCAGGTTCAAATAAACTGTCTTCTCCTTCCTGAAGTACATTTCAAATTTCCCTGCCTGAAAATATCTCTTTTCTGAAATTTTGTCACAGTACTTTGTATATAGATGAGGGAGAGATCAGATGTAGATTAAGGTGAGGCAAACTATGATCTTGTTTGTTGTATAGCAGGTAAATGAAGAATGTTTTTTAATTTTTTATTATTAAAGCTTTCTATTGACAAAACATATGCATGAGTAATTTTCCAACATTGACCTTGCAAAATCTTCTGTTCCAACTTTTCTCCTCCTTTCCCCCACCCCCTCCCCATCTGGTAGGTAGTCCCATACATCTTAAATATGTTGAAATATATATTAGATCCAATATATGCATACATATTTATACAGTTATCTTGTTGCTCAAGAAAAAACTGATCTAGAAAGAAGGTAGAGGTTTTTACATTTTTAAATAAAGTTTTATTGTTTTTAAAAATGTAAAAACTAATTTTAGTTAACATCTAAATAAAAAAAGGGCTGGATTTGGCCTTCTGGATATAGTTTTCAGAATGTTCTAAAATCTAAATCTAAATTTCTAAAATCTCTAAAATTAGTTCTAAAATCTAAAAAAAGTTCAGATGTTCTAAATCTGTTTTTTCATTTAGTGTCTGATATATGTTGTAATTATTTATGCAAAAGACTAATCTCCTCTGATAGACTGTGATTATGGTCAGGGACTTTGTTGGATTTTATCTTTTTAACCCGTGTGACTAGCATAGAGCAATCACTTCCCAAATGCTAGCTTAATTTAAGTTGAATTTTATTCATCTTTCCCTAACTTAATTGGGTGAGTCACTTTTCTTTGGTGGAAACAGTTATACAGGCTCAGATCTATGGTTACACAATCAAAGAAATTTAGAGATTTTATTTATGTTGCTAAAGGGAATCTAATTAATCCAGCCAATGGAAGTTATAATAGACATTCTCAATATTGTATTTATTCAAGCTATGACTATATTTTTATCAGTCTCAAATGATTATGCTCTACTTATCATCAAATGCAAAAAAGGAAATTGAGAATACAATTTGAAGGGGTGACATTGCTAGAAGAACAAAGTATCATTGTCATGAGTCAAAGCTCTGAATTTATAACTAGATAGATTCACACTGAAATCTAGTGCTGCATGTCCAATTACCCATTGTAAAGAAATAATTTAACAGAAGACTATTGGTTGTTTTTTTTTTTGTTTGTTTGCTTGGGTTTTTTGGTTTTGTTTTTTGCATTTCATTGCAATCTTAAGGCACCGACAGTGCCTAATTCATAACAGACAATAAATACTTTTTGATTGATTAATGAAAAAGTCTTATATTTTTCAAATATCAAAATTTCTATTTTATTTAGTATTGTGAAATAAGGATGTGTCCATTACTTGAGGACAAACAATACAGAAATGATCAGAGTATTAAATGAGTTCATAGAGAATGGCCAACTAAAATTATTTTTAATTTATCTTAAAACCTTTTTTTCTAAAGACAACTTATATATAATAATTCCCTTTCAGTCAAAAAGCAGAAATCAGTTTAATTCAACTGAATAATTATAAAGTGCCTACTCTTTTCAAGGCATTATATCATATGCTAAAGTGAGAAATGATATATTCATTATTCTAAAAGACTATGATTAATGAATTCCATGTTTGTTGGAAAGTGTTGACTCCTTTGTTTACAAATCTAAGTCTCTCAAAATCATTAACTATATGAGTTAGTAGGGATCTTAGAGGCTATTTAGTCTGACTTTTACTTGGGAAAAAATATCTTTTACGATGTTCCTACAAAAATAATGATAAACATATTCCTTAAAAACTTCTGGAAAAAAGGGAATCTGCCACCTGTTGAACAACCCATTCTACTTTTCTAGGTTTTATATGGGTTTATGTCTCTCGATATTAGGAGTTGTTTCTTTATATCTAGCCTAAATAGGTCTGTGCAGGTTTCTCTCACAGTTTTCATTTTGGTCTTTTCGTTGAAATAGAACAGTCTAAAGCTTCTTCTTTCCAAATTAGATACACTATGATGGATGTGTGATTTTATGAATTTTATATTCCATCTAAATGTGGATTATAACCCATCTGCTTCTTCCTATGTATAACTCTTGTCCATGTCTTCCCATAAATGCACAAAATGGCAGCCAACCAAAATACCAATGGTGGGTAGAAAAGACAGGGAAGGATGCTTTTCTAGATCTTGTGATAATATATGGATCCTAAAAGAACCTGTGGATCATTCGTCCCTCATTTTCAATAAATGGCCTGATATTTATTTTTCTATCATACATATCTGTGTGTTCTTGGCTATTAATGTGTTGGCATGGATTCATGCCTACCTTTCTGTTACCCTTTGGATGATCCTCAATCATAATTCTTCAAAGATGGGATATTTCATGATTCATAGTTACATAGCAACAATAGGAGAATATTGGCAGCTTAAAGTGGTACAATGGATAGAATACTGGCCCTGAGTCAGGAAAACTTGATCTCTGATACAGATTCAGACATTTAGTTGTGTGATTCACTTAAGTTTAAATCTTTTAAACTCTGTCTTCTTCAGTTTCCTCAACTTTAAAATGAAGAATATTTGTAGCAGTTATCTCGCAGAGTTTTTATGAAGCTGAAAGGAGGTAATAGTTATAAAATGTTTTGCAAACCTTAAGGTAAATGCTATCTTTTATTCTTGTTTTTGATGAGATGGGACTTTATTCAGAGATTAACTCAGGATCACTGAAAACTTTACTCAATTTTCCCAAAGAAACCCATGCTTCTCTCCTCCTTTTCTTATTCAATTCTGAATGCAGATCATTTTCCATGCACAATGTCTATCCAAACTATATATATCAATGGACTAAATCTATGTAATGCCTTCTATTCAACTGCTTATTGTAGCCTCTTAATAGACATTCTTCATCCACTTGTTTTTCTTGCATGGATATTTAGGACAAGATTTAGAATAATTTTTTAGAATAAATTTTCATTTTAATTTAGGAGATTCTGCAATATTCAAGTCTTGATTCAGTCAGGACAAAGTTGTCTATATACAGATGCATGTGGAAGACCTAACCATCAATAACAAATACCTTTTTCCATTTGGACAATACATTAAACATTCTCTATGACTATGTCAAATCCCCTGGCAAACCTATATATTCCTGTTTAATTTCTTATTTGACATTAATTATTAGAGAAAAACATCCCAAGAACTCACAGGTTCCCCTGAATCTGACCTACCTCAGCAGATCCACTTAAGTCACTAGTAAAAATAATATACACATCATCATCATTAGTTAGACACATAATTTTCGTTTTCTTTCATACCTTTGTATAGTCTCCAGAAAGGAATCCTTGTTCAAAACCACTATACATTGTCAGTGGAATGAGGAGACATTGCCGCTTATCTTTAAGGTGCCGGAAAGTTGCCAGGAAATTGGTCCAAAAAGAGGCTTTTTCCTTTTCGTCTGTACTTTCCAGTTGATCATTTGGGATCTGCTCAAGAAATACGGCTACCAGTAACACTGCCAAAATTCCACTTCCTATGGAGATAAAAGTAACCTAATGTGAAAAGTGCGATTAAAATGTGGCTTTATGTTAAATGTTTTGGCTATCACAGAATATTGGACCCATGCCTTTTGGAACCATGACTTTCTAATATGGCTTCTTACAATTAGAACATGGTCAGAAGAGAAAAAAAAATACATTATATGTCTTAAAAAATGGCTCCTTGAAAGAGACTCTCTTGGAATGCAAGATTTCAGGAACATGAACATTTTTTTTTTCTCATGATAGTATATTCTTTACTTTTCTATATCCTAATACATTGTGTTTTTTAATTATGACTTTTTATCATAATTATGTCTATCTTCAGAAAAATTGATGGCTCTAATTAGCACAATTAAATTTCTTTATGTTTTATGTGTATTATTTCTATTTTGTACTTTTAGACATGAGAAGTTATTAGGTCACTGGATTTTTCCTAATCTAAACCAATTTGTGGTCTAAGGTTGCCCAAGATTTTTTTGTCTATAAAGCAGACCAGAAGAAACCATTAAAGAAGATGTTAAAATTGATTTGGGGATATATTCTTAAAGCAAAACAAAATCATAGGGATTCGTTTGCGTACAGTCAAAAAACAATAGATGAATTTTCTGTAATTAGGAAGTTTAAAAATTAGCTCAGTGTAATGGAACAAAGGAAGAAAACATGAAAACACTAAAAACAAGAATGCACAGAGACTTCAGAGATCATAGGATCATAATTCTGGGATGGGGAGGTATTGTCAAGGTGATCAAATTCAGTCCACTAATTTTGCAGATAAGAAAACTGAGGTAAAGAGAATTTGAGATTTCCCTAGCTTCCTAGCTAGGAGAAGTAAGATTGAAATTCAATACTGCAAAGGTGATTTGCTCCTCTGTTTTTACTGTCATATCACATTGCCTTTTGCATGCCCCAAATAATCTTGGTTAGAAAATATTTGAGAAGCACTGGTCTAGAATCTCTTCTTTATATGTCTCATATATAATTGATAAACTAGTCTGAAACACAAAGAGATGGTATAAAGGCTGCAACCTTCAGGCAGAGAAATCAGACAAATATTGTCTTAGTTTTTTTTTTTTTTTTCACATCATTTGCCCTTGATTGTGTATCTACAGATTTCTGAGCTTACTGGTCTTAGAGCTGGATTTTAGGATGAGTGG
The DNA here is from genome assembly GCF_048593235.1 of Sminthopsis crassicaudata. Taxonomy (NCBI): domain Eukaryota; kingdom Metazoa; phylum Chordata; class Mammalia; order Dasyuromorphia; family Dasyuridae; genus Sminthopsis; species Sminthopsis crassicaudata. Next base: position 123,431,473 of record NC_133620.1, on the reverse strand, counting down.
TAAATTATTGTCTTACCAATCTGTGCTTGAATTTTGCAATCACAGAGATGAAACATGACTCCTGGTTCCTGATTATGAAGGTAATTTATCATTTCTTGTGGTATTTTCTAATCTCAGATAGGGATCTCAGAAATATTCTCACAAAACAATCTATGTAAGTACTGCCTGAAAGTTGATTCTTATTAGCAATTTCCAACCTTTTCATCATTTGAATTGCATAGAATAATTCTCTAGATCCTGTGAACACCAGCTGGCAAGCAGGTATCTACAGAGCAATTCTCTGGAGACACAAAAGATAAAATACCTTCTATGAACAAGAGTCCAAGATTCTGGTATGAAAGGAGTGCTACTTCAGAGCACAGAAGAGAATGGGCATAACCACCAAATACCACAGATTTAAAATTCAATGAAAAATTGGCTTTATATGTAAGTTTCTTTTGGGGCTACAAGGAAACCACCACTAGATGTGTTCACTGAACCCCTATTTATTTTACATATAGAACATTAGGCTTAGCTTTGCCAATATATTGGAATAAGAATAATTCTGATATATTTAACTTCACATGAGAAAAATCTGCCAAAGCAAATTGTCCTTCACAAATTTAGAAGAGAAATTGTTCAATTTGGAGAGGAGATTTTCGGTGTGGGGGGTTAAGCATAAGAAAAAGGAAGAGAATTTCAATTGCCTCTAATTTCTTTACTATTGATAATTAATCAGTATTCATTTTAGGCACATACCAGTATAGATGCCCAGCAGTGTGTAAATTAATTCATTTGTTGGACGCTTAGTACTATTTGTAGATGTGTTGCTTATAAAGCAATCACTAGCTCCACAATGCATCAGTTGTTCTTCTGGGATTTCTCCTGTAAAAAATAAGAATAAAACAAATTAGAGTATTGGGTACTATCCTTCTGGTTTCAAATAATGAACTGGAGTTAGTTTCCAAAATCCAGAAATGATAGATTATGACCCTATGTGGCTCTTCGACACTAAAACTTTGAAAGTCTCCTTGCATCATTTATACTTAAAAAACAATCATTGTCCATGGAATTCTCCTTTGATGTCTCATCATCGTTTTGAGATGACCCTGGGTTCTCAAAGACTATGTCAAACAACCTCCTCTCAAGTTGGAAAAGCTTCAAATATGAGATATCTGAAAAACTATGTATCTATTATCTGATAGCCAGCTTAGCTGTATTTGGAGAGCCTTATGACCATAAAACTCTCTAGAGTTTCTCCTTCAAGTCTAGCTTCTGTGCTGTATCAAAATTAAAAAAAACAGGCCTCCAATGTTATGATTGAATAATGGTTGATAGAGAGGGATGTGGATATAGCCAGCTTGTAAATAAATAGTTTGAAAATAATATCATATAGTAGGATCTCAGAATAATTGCCAATATGACTTGTTTTCTGCTTCATTTCTCCTGAATTTGGACATTTTTTTGATACATACTGTTCTGTGTCTAATACTAGAAACAAAACACAGTAAAGAACATTGGATTTGGAGTCAGAAGATATGGATTTGCATCCTGGCTATGGTATTTTTTACCTTATCTCCTCAAGAAACTGATTTAGCATCTTCAGGGCTCAATATTACTTACCTGTTTTTAAAGGGGTAAGGGGGCTTATAATATCCCTTCTGATTTTAATTCTGATTATTTTCAAAAAAGTTCAGAAATTTATTTTACTAAGTGATTCAAGCTATAATTTTCTCCACATGATTTTTAAAAACAGAATTTTAAATAATTTTAGGAGTTTTGGGGGGATTTGTATCATAATGGATAAAATATTGGATCTAGAGTCAGAAAGAGCTGAATTCAAATCTGGCCTTAAACATTTAATAGCTGTGTGATTTTAGGCAGGTCATTTGACCTACCTCTGACCCAGTTTCCTTATTGATAAAATAGAGGTGATAATAGCATCTATCTCCCATGGTTGTTGCAAAGATAAAATGAGGTAATATTTGCAAATAATTATGCAAGCCTTAAAGTAAAATGTGTATGTGTGTATGTATGTTTGTATGTATTTAGTTTGGGGAAAATAGTATAATAGAGATACTCAAGAAAATTCTCTCTCCTTGGTAAGATTTCCTTCTATATACTATGAACTCTACTTTTTTAATCACCCATTTAGTTCTCAACCATTTAGAATCTAGTTTACAATCTCACAACTCTACCCAACTCATCTTTCTGAATTCAGATCTTTTCTCTGACACTTACCAACTGTGTGATTCTGGTAAGTCACTTAACCCTGTTTGCCTCAGTTTTCTCATCTGTAAATTGAACTGGAGAAGGAAAAGGCAAATCATACCAATATCTTTGCCAAGAAAATCCCAAAAAGTATTGTAAAGAGTTTGACATGACTGGAAAACCACTAAGCAACAAAAACTAATCTTATCATTCATTGCCTAATGGGCATATTAATAATCTCAAATCCAACATTTACAAAATAGAAATAATTATTTTTCTCTTTAACCTATCTTTTAAAAAAAAACTTCCTTATTTTTTATTGAAGGCACTATCATTCTTCCAATGAAGACCACATTGTTGCTTTATTTTGAACATTTGGCTTTCCTTAAGGTATTTATATTTATAATAATATCATTTGACTTATATAAGGACAAATAATATAATAAAAAGATAAAATAACATAATGGAGAAATAAGAGCATGATAATTGTTAAGGATCCTAGAACCTTATAATTCTGTTGAGGTTTGTTAAAGTAACATTTTTTTAAAGCATACAATCTATTTTAGTCCATCACTAACCATTTTCTAATTCTTACCCCGAATAATCCATCCTTGACTTTTGCTTCACCACTACATTTATAACATCTTACATTTTCTTCCCATTTCTGCTCATCATCATCAACAATTACAACTCAATTGATAGAGATAGTAAATGACTTGTTTAGAGTTGTGCAGCTGGGAAGTGTCAGAGATACAATCTAAAGTTAATTTTTCCTGACTTTGTTTAATACTCTATCAACCATTTTACCACAATCCTAATTTAGGCCTTATTTACTTCTCCCTTGAAAAAGTTTAAAGGCTAGTAGTAAATATTAGAATCATGATTTGAATTCACATTTTTTAAAATTCCAAATCCAGTGTATATATAGACTTAATTGTTATCTAAGATTCCTTTATATTCTAAATATTGCAGTGACTAAAAACCATTTGATGTTGGGAGAAAATAATAATTCAAAGCAATAAATATTTATTGAGCATCTACTGTGCACAGAATTCTTTACTGATGACACGAAAATGAAAAATGGCATAAGCCCTGCTTTCAGGAACATTGTGATCTAATGGGAAGTATACAAAATTTATACAAAAAAGGATGATACAAGATAAAATATGATAAGGCAAAACAAAAATATGTACAATGTGTTCCAGAAAAATGTATGTTCACATGAAACAGAGAAGATTTAATGGAAGAAAGACATCATAGCAATAATAGCTAACATTTCTATAGTGTTTTAAGGCTTGCAAAGTGCCTTGACTATGTTGTCTCAGTTTATCTTCACAACTCTAATGTGAAGACCTAGTTAGCACCCTGGATACCTTAGAATCAGCCGGAGTCAGAATAAGCAAAAGTCCTTGGTCTTTATTCTTGGTCTTTAGAGGTAGAAGTGAATTGGATGGATACAGGATCTCCATGACCTTCCTTCTCTTCCTCTCCTGCCAAAAGTAACTCTGGCTTGTCTTACTCCATCCCCTAGTCCCTCTTACAATTCTCTGTATACACCAAACGCTTGAGCTAGCACAGAATAATGCGAAGGACATTTTTCAAGCATATGCTAAGAGAGTATTGTCCAATAAGTAATTAGCCTTAAGTGCTCAGTTGTCCAAGTGCACAGTACTCTGAGTTTCAACCCTTTACACTGTAAGATTGTCATCTTAATAGTCAAGGAATCTGAGGCAGATAAATAGTTAAATGACTTGCCCAGGGTCATACAGCTAGTTAACATCTGAGACTAAATTTGAATTCTAGTCTTCTTGAGTAGAGAAAGGAAGACCAAGACAGAATCTTTCAATAGGCATGTGTGCATGGCAAACACAACCACACATGAAAGCAACACACATACATGCACAGTTTGAGAGGAGGCAAGGGGATCACAAAATCACAGAAGACTAAAATTTCCATTTAGGATGATCCATAATTAAAAAAAAAAAACTAGTTCCCATAATACTTGGGAACTGATCATCCAGCTTTACTCAAAGGTAAACATACTTTCCTGCTTAGGAAGTTAATATTTTGGATATCTCTAATTGTTAAGCAATTTTTCTTTACATTAAGCTTAAATTTGCCATTTGCCAACTTTTGTCCATTCCTGCAATTCTTTCCTCTATAGCCAATAAAAAAAAATCCCTCTTCCATGTGTCAACCCTTCAAAAACTTGAAGAAGGCAGCTAATACTTCTCTTCCCTTTGAAGGACACTTCTGGTTCCTTCAGTTGCTCCTGATATGACTTTAATTCAAAGTCCTTCTCCATTTTACTTGCCCACTTCTGGATACCTTCTCCAGATGATAAATATCCTCCTTAAAACATGGCACCCCCTAAATAAACTCAATGTCACGTATGTGGTGTAATTAGGGTAAAAAATGTTCATATCCTTAATCCTGAAAACTATGTTTTTGTCAATGAATCAATTAAGCCTCTAAAATGTCAGATAATTGGGTTGGTGACTAGAAAAATAAATATCTTTGAAATGAATAAAATAATCTCAATTCTCAAAGCATTTTGCTCTCTAAAGAGGGAGACAAGAACATCTGAAAGTACATACAGAATAAATACAAAGTGAATAAATTGATGATAGTTTGTGAAAAAGGGCCTTAGAAGGTAGGGAAATAAGAAAGTCTTCATGTAGAAATCTGTCTTTAAATACAAAAAAAGAAGCAGATTCTAATATACAGAGGTGATGAGGGGAGGTGATATCTATACCCAGGAATAGGGTGTAGACATTGTGAAGGGATGGAGATAGAAGTTGGAGGGTTGGGTTAGAGATACAGAAAGAAAGCCAGTTAGGCTGAATTGCAGAATGTGGAAGAGAAATCAATATACATTTATGTTGGAAGGGTAGGTCCAAATTTTAAATAACTTTAGAACGTTACATAAAGAAGTTTATATTTTGTCATAGATATATAGGGAGTCAGTGTGAATAATGGGTTAGAATTCATCTCTAAAATGATGTGGCTTTCTTAATCATGTCACTAATTTATATTAACTTTGAAATTCACAGATTTTTTTCTAACAAAATACTATTCGACCATGCTTTCTCTTGTCTTGTACATGTGAAGTTAACTATTTTAAGCCTAAATATGAGGTTTCACATATATTCTTCCTCATATTTCACTTCTTTTTTGACTCATCTCTTCATCTCCTTTTTGACCTAGATTTTCCTGAATCTTGCCTATTTATCCTTTCTTTCTTTTTTTTTTTTTTTTTTTTTTTAGGCTGGGATTAAGTGACTTTCCCAGGGTCACACAGCTATGAAGTGTTAAGTGTCTGAGACCAGATTTGAACTCAGGTCCTCCTGAATTAAAGGCTGGTGCTCTATCCACTGAGCCACCTAGCTGCCCCTATTTATCCAATGAATTAATTATGCAAACTAAATTTGTGCCATCTGCATAAAGAAAAATATACTATTTAAGTCTTTTCCCAAGCCATGGATAAAATGTCAAATGTCACAATATCAAGTTCAGATTTCTGAAGTTCCCTGAAGACCTGCCCAATTATTATGGCTCTATTAATGACTACTCTTTGACTTTAGCCATTCAACCATTTACAAAGTTCACATATTTGAACTCTCATCTATTTCACTTCTATTCACTTTTCTCACAAACATATTATGACAGACTTTGTTAAGTTCTGTGTTGAAATCTAAGCCAACATTATCTACAGTAGAGATGTCAAACACACTCAAGAGAAAAACAGACCAGATTAAAATGTAATTTGGAACTATTCAAAGGAAGCTTATTCTTTTACTCTTACCTTCCAACCAAGAAAGTTCAATTAGAAATCTAGAAGAAAATGAGGAGAGCATTGTATGAGAGAAGTCATGAGAGACAGAGGATTCAAAATGGCAGAGAGAAGTCAGAAAGTTGCCTGAATTCTTCCTTTTCCTTTGGAAACAGTGTTAAACCAAGATACTAAATGGATGCTGGAGCAACCAAACCCACAAAAAACCAGAATAAAATAAATTTTCAGCTTAAATGTAGAAGGACTTCAGGAAAGGTCTGTCTCACTTAGGTAAAAGGGGAACACATCTCAGTACAGACAGTGAAAGTCAGGGAGAAGCTGTTAGCGACAGCACAGACAGTGGACAGTGGCACAGCAGTCCATCTGTGAGATCTTCAGCATCAAGCAAAAGGCAAATTGTAATCCCTGGAATTCTGACACAATAGGTGCAACTAGACCAGGCCACTCCAGGGCAGTGGGCAAGCTACAAACATCCAAAGTCCTGACATGGAGGAGGAAGTCTCCTGACATGGAGAGCCAGTGACCATGCCCTTGGCTCCTCGCACAAGAAACTTGGAGGAGTGCTTCCTATGCCCCAGAATCTGAGCATAACTTTAAAAGTCATGAAAGTAAATTTTTAAAAAAATACAGAAAAACAGAAAAGAGCCTTTCCCATAGAAAGCTACTATAGTGACAGGGAAGATTGAAACACAAACTCAGAAGAGGACAATACCGTCAAAATACTTACATGTGAAGTCTCATGGGGGAATATAAATTTATCTCAAGTCCAAGACTTTTTGGACAATCTCAGAAAGGATTTTAAAAATCAAATAGGTGGGGCAGCTAGGTGGTGCAGTGATTAGAGCGCCAGCCTTGAAGTCAGGAGGACCTGAGTTCAAATCTGGTCTCAGGCACTTAACACTTACTAGCTGTGTAACCCTAAGCAAGTCACTTACCCCCAATTGCCTTGGGAAAAAAAAATTAAATAGGAGAAGTAGAGAGAAAAAAAATAGGAAAAGAAATGAAATTTATGGGAAAAGAGTCAACAGTTTGAAAAGAAAGCATAAAAAATTGACTGAAGAAACAAGCACATTAAAAAAAAAAAAATTGGCCAAGTGGGAAAAAAAAATCTATCATTTCCTACACAAATGGTACCTACACAAAAACTGACCACATATTAAGGCACAAAAATCTCACAATCAAATGCAGAAAGACAGAAATACTAAATGCATCTTTTTCTTTTCTTTTCTTTTCTTTCTTTTTTTTTCCCTCTGAGGCTGGGGTTAAGTGACTTTCCCAGGGTCACACAGCTAGGAAGTGTTAAGTGTCTGAGACCAGATTTGAACTCCGGTCCTCCTGAATTCAAGGCTGGTGCTCTATCCACTGAGCCACCTAGGTGCCCCCTAAATGCATCTTTTTTCAGATCATATTGCACAAATATGTATAATAAAGGGCCTTGGAAAGGTAGACTAAAAAATTTAATGGAAACTAAGTGATTTAATCCCAAAGAATAAGTGAGTCAAACAAAAAAAAAATCATAGAAACAATCAGTGATTTCATAAATAATGACAACATCCAAAAATGTATGGGATGCAGCAAAGGAATCCTTAAGGGAGTTTTATATCTCTAAATGCTTACATGAATGAAATAAAGAAAGAGATAAGTAAATTTAGCATGCAACTAAGAAAGCTAGAAAAAGAACAAATTGAAAACCCTCAACTAAATAACAAATTCGATGTTCTGAAAATGAAAGGAGAAATTAATAAAACTGAAAGTAAGACAAATATTGAACTAATAAAACTAAGAGCTGATTTTATGAGGAAAAAAAAGAATAAAATATTTTAGATAAACCTTTGTTTAATTTGATTAGAAAAAAGAAAGCAGAAAACCAAATTATCGGTATAAAAAATGAAAAAAAGTGAATTTGTCACCAATGTAAAAGAAATCAAAGCAATAATTAGGAGATATTTTGCCCAATTATTTGCCAATAAATCTGACAATTTAAGGGGAATGGTTGAATATTAACAAAAATATAAATTACCCAGATTAACAGAAGAGCAAATAAAATAAATAACCTTATTTTAGAAAAAGAAATTGAGCAAGCTGTCAATAAACCAAGGGGAAAAAAATCTCCAGGGTCAGTTGGATTTACAAGTGAATAATGTCAAACTTTAAAGAACAATCAACCCCAATAGAAATAAACTATTTGGAAAAGTAGGCAAAGGAGTTCTATCTTATTCCTTTTATGACACAAATATGATGCTAATACCTAAGCCAGGAGGAGCCAAAATGAAGAAAATTATAGACCAATTCCCCTAATGAATATTGATGCAAAAATTTTAAATAAAACATTAATAAGATATTACAGCAATTTATCATCAGGATCATATACTATGACCAGATGGGATTTATACCAGGAATGAAGGGCTGGTTCAATATTTTGAAAACTATTAGCATAGCTGACCATATTAATAAGCAAATTAATATAGTTATCTCAATAGGTACAGAAAAAGCTTTTGACAAAATACAGCACTCATTCCTTTTAAAAACACTAGGGATGCTAGGAATAAATGAAGTCCTTAAAATGATCAAGGAATGTTAGCTTTAGCAATAAGAGAAGAAAAAGAAATTGAAGGATTTAGAATTGATGAGGAAACAAAACTATTACTTTTTCCAGATGATATAATAGTAAAATTAGAAAATCCTAGAAACCACTTAAAAAACTACTTGAAACAATGAAGAGCATTAACAAAGTTTCAGGATATTAAAAAAATTAAAATCATCAGCATTTCTATTTATTACTAACAATGTCCAGCAACAAGAGAAAGAAATTTCATTTAAACTAACTGTAGACAATATAAAATATTTGGGATTCAACTTGCCAAGACAAACCCAGGAACTTCATGAACACAACTACAACACGGTTTTTATATAAAGTCAGATCTAAAGAAAAGATGAATTTACTATTTCTGCCTTTCTGCCTTTGATTATGAAGTTTATATGCCCTTGGTCAAATTTTGTGCATGTTCCATGTACTACCAAAAAAAAATATATATATATTCCTTTTTGTTTCCATTCAGTTTTCTCCAAAGGTTTATCATATCTAATTTTTCTAAAATTCTATTTACTTTTTTAACTTTTTCATTTTTTCTGAGGTTCAATTTATCTAGTTCTGATAGAGGAAAGTTGAGATCACCCACTTGTATAATTTTGCTATTTCTTTTTGCAGCTTTTATAATTTCTACTCTAGGAATTTGGATGTTATGCCACTTGGTGCGTATATGTTTAGGATTGATATTACTTCATTATCTATGGTACCTTTTAGCAAGACATAGTTTCCTTCCTTATCTCTTTTAATTAGATCCATTTTTACTTTTGCTTGATCTGAGATCAGGATCACTATCCTTTCTTTCTTTCTTTCTTTCTTTCTTTCTTTCTTTCTTTCTTTCTTTCTTTCTTTCTTTCTTTCTTTCTTACTTTCTTTTTTTCTTTTTATTTCAGCTGAAGCATAATAGATTCTGTTCCAGCCTTTTATCTTTACTCTGTATCACTGCTTTGAATGTGTTTCTTGTAAACAACATATTGTAGGCTTCTACCTTTTAATCCAGTCTGTTATCCACTTCTGTTTTATGGGAGAGTTCATCACATTCACATTCACAGAAAATTACTAACTCACTATTTCTTGCCAGCTTATTTTCCCTAATAATACTTTTCTCTTTTCTTTCCCTTTTCTCTCCCTTACCAGTGTTTTTGCTTCTGACTACCACCTCCCTCAATCTGCCCTCCCTTTTTACAGTCCCTTTTCCCTTCCTTATCCCTTTACATTTCTACTTCTAGTCTTCCTTCTATTATCTCCCTTTTTCTTTTCCTCTTTCTTCTCCTACTTCCCGATAGGATGAGGCAAGTTTATATATCAAACTGAATATATCTGATATTCTCTCTCTGAGCCAAATTCAATGAGATTAAGATTCATGCGGTACTCATCCCCCTCTCTTCTCTGAATAGGAATTTTTTTGCCTCTTTATGTGCTGTAATACCCATTTTACTTCCCTTTTCCTCTTCTTCCATTATAATCTCTTTTAGACACCTAGTTTCTTTTCTATATCATAACAGTAAAGTTAAATTATATCTATATTTGAAGTACATCCCTAACAAAGAAACAGTTCTCAAGAGTTAAACATATCATCTTCCCATATAGGGATATTAATATTTTCACTGTTAAAAAACAAAGTTTTTTTCTTACCTTTTTATGCTTCCCTTGAGTTATATATTTGAAGATTAAATTTTCTGTTCAGTTCTGGTCTTTTCATCAAAAATAAATTAAAATCCCCTATTTCATTGAATGTCCATTTCCCTCCCCTGAAAGATAATGCTTAATTTTGCTAGATAGTTGATTCTTGGCTGGAGTGCAAGTTCCTTTACCCTCCAGAATATTATACTCCAGGCCCTTCAATCCTTTAAAGTGGAAGCTGCCAAATCATGGGTAATTGTGATTCCTTGATATTTGAATTTCTTTTTTCTGGCTGCTTATAGTATTTTTTTCCTTGATATTTGAATTTCTTTTTTCTGGCTGCTTACAGTATTTTTTCCTTCAGATTTTTTCCCTTCCTCCTCCAACCCCCTCCCCCAGATGGAGGCAGTCTTATACATGTTAAGTATATTACAGTATATTCTAGATACAATATATGTGTGTAGAACCGAATTCCTTGAAGTTTTCATTTGGGGATCTTTTTCAGGAGGTGGATTCTTTCAATAGCTATTTTACCCTCTGTTTCTAGGACACTGATTCAGGTTTTTTTGATGGTTTCTTAAAAAGATGTCTTTTTTATTGTGGTTTTCAGGTAGTTCAATAATTCTTAGATTGTGTCTCCTGGATCTATTTTCCAAATCAGTTTTTTTATTTGTTTTGATGAGGTATTTTACATTTTCTTCTATTTTTTTTTCATTCTTTTGGTTTTGTTTGACTGATTTTTGATGTTTCATTGAATCATTTACTTCCATTTGTTTAATTCTAATTTTTTAGTGAATTATTTTCTTCAGTTAGCTTTTTTTAAATCTCTTTTTGCATTTGGCCAATTGAATTTTTAAATGAGTTGTTTTGTTCATTGGATTTTTTTCTCATTTCACACATTCTGTTTTTTAAGGAGTTGTTTTCTTTTTTCCATTTCACCAGAACTATTTTTAAAGAAGTGATTTTTTTTCAGGCAATTTCTGTGTTTCCTTTTCCAGAGCTCTCATTTCCTTTCCCCATTTTTCTTCTAACTCTTTTAAGATCATTTTTTAAATTCTTCCAAGAGAGCTTTTTGAGATAGAGAACAACATATAATTCTTTGAAATTTTATCTGGAGCTTTTTTGCCTTTAGTGTCCTTAGGGTTTGAGGTGTGTTCTTCCCTGTCTCCATAAAAATCTATCTATGATTACAACTTTTTTTTGCTTTTTTGCTCATTTTTAAGGGTTGAGGTCTGCTCTTAGGGTAAAGTGGATATTGTCCCAAGCTTTCTTTACAGGTGACAGTGGCTTCACACTGTCCTGGGGCTGGTGCTGCCAGCTTCTTCTAGTGTTTGTGTGGCCAAGTCCCACTTCTTATGCTGAGGTTCAGAATCTAACTATTTGCCTTCTATAGTTGTGATGGAGGTCTTACAGCTAGTCTGCTGATCCACTAGCTTCTGAACCAGGACAGAGTAGAAAATACTGTTGTATTTTGGCAAAGGGGCACCCATTAGATTCCCCCTACATGGGGAGGTCTCTCCTCCTTGGGTCTCCCTGTACTACGTTGTATCTATACTGGGCTACAAACCTCCACACATCAGCACCAACCACCTGACTGAGAACCTGAAGTTCTTCAAAAATATCTTCTGCTGGAAATTTGCTACACTCCAAATATTTGTGGGTTCTGTGATTCCAAAACCCATTCACGGGCTTGGTCTGGTGTTGATCTGAGGGAAGCCAGGAAGACCTCAAAGACCTATTTACTCTCAGCCATCTTATCAGTTGTTGTTCTTCATCCTTTGTTCTTCCAGAATAATGACATCAGAAAAGTGATTCCTTGACTTGTAAATGAATTGGATTTAAATGATCAGAGTCCTGCAAAATCATTAGCTCACTCTCTCCTCCAGAATTATTGGAATCCAGTGGTAAGACACAGGTAAAGGCTATTGATAAAAGTTCCAGATGGAAGGAAACATGGTCTTTTAAAGCTATGGTATTTCCCAAATCTTAGTCCTTCTGATGAAATGCCATTCAGTAATTAAAGACTATATAAGAATTGAGGCAGTGCCTTCTTACTAGATGTTCTCTTCCATTTACATTATCTTTTACACACATGATTATTTGTATATTGTGTGTCCCATTAGAATAGGAGCTTCCTGAAAAAGGGCATTCAGAAAGCTTAGCACAGTATCTGATACATAGTAAATATTTCTTCATATTTTGATATTGAGATGAATGAGAATGAGGAATTAAGGATGACACTGAGGTTGAAGGTGAACCATAGGGAACAGATGTCAGAAATGTTGAATTGAATAGTGAGGCATTTTAGACTATGATGGAACATGTTTGTTAGATACTTTTTTCCACTGGTAAGGGCAGGATGGTGGTGGGGAACAAAGCAAAGTGACTTATTGCCTTGTCTTGAGAAGTAGTTTTTATAAATGGTAAACTATTATGTAAATATAAGTTATTATTAATCAAATAATTTTCTGTCATTTGATCTTTGAACTTTCAAGATATGGTTTTGCTAAAGGTCAATGAGTAAGAAAACCATCAAGCAACAAAATTTTATATCTAGGTGTGCCAAAGACAGTTACAAACAGAAGAGTGTAGTAAGAGAATATATGGGAAAAGAAACTTTGATCCTGGATGACTCAACTAAACTAGTCTCCAAGATAATTGGCAGCCCTTACTTCCCACACATCTGATAAAATGCAGAGTTGAACTGAATTATTATGACCATATGACCCTTAATCTTAGTAGCAAACTAAGATGATTCAATTTATGCGAATGGGGCAAGAAAATCAAGCTAATTTTATATTACATAGAAAATCTGAAAGGGAAAACAATGACTAAATAACCCTGTAAAATTCAATACAAATTATATTGAGCTTTCTCAATATAGATTACAAAAGGAATATAGAAATGACTGAATCAGCAGCGCCCAAAAAGATAAATGGTCAAAAGGAATATAGAAATGACTGAATCAGCAGCGCCCAAAAAGATAAATGGTCAAAGGATAAGCACAAGTACTTTTAAAAGAAAGAAATCCAACCTATCAATAACTGTATGAATGTGCTCAAATAACTAATAAAGAAATGAGAAGTAAGGCACCTCTGAGGTTCTACCATATAGTCAATAGATAGGCAAAAATGACACAAGTGGAAATATTGGATGGTCTGAAAGAAAACAGACATATTAATCCCTGGTTGGCAGTGTTGAGAACTGGTTCAGGCATTCTCAAAAGTCACTGGAACCATGCCCCCAAAGTTCCTAAACTATGACTTCCCTTTAACACAGCATGATGAAACACGTTACTTCTGATAGAGAAGGCATGAATTCAAAAGAAACCCATACATTTCTGGATATGGCCAGGGAGGAAATTTGGTTTGCTTGACTTACAAATATTTGTTACAAATGTTTTAATTTTTTTTAATTTGGAGGGGAGTAGGAGAAGGAGAAAAAAATAAATATTGGATTAATTAAAATTAATTGAATTATAATAAAAATTTAATTAATTAATTAAAATAATAAATTATTATTAATTAAATTTAAAAATAAAATTATTTTTTAAAGACTGAATCAACATATTTATCTCACTCATCACCACAGAAAGACGCCCTTCTTGGAGCAGTATTTCAGCTAGCTCCATTTACCTTTGGTCGGCTCTTGCTGAAATACCAGAGATGAAATCAAATTCCCCCAGACACCAGATGACTGAAATATAAGAAAGAAGATGCCAAAATACTGGTTGACGACGTCTTTCCCAAGTTTTCCTGCCTTCTGTGCATACACATTTCCACTAATTGTAAGATAAGTGCATTTGGCTGACCACAGCGGGGCTCCTCCAAGACCTAGGATGATGGAGGTGGGGATCAAGGTGTACCTACAAAAAAAGAATCTCAGTTAGGCAACATAAAATGGCATGTTCTTTCTTTTTATTACTTTTTTTTGAGAGAAATGATGGAGAAAGACAAACCATTCATCATACTTTTAAAAATGGGTAAGCAACATACTTTTTAGCTGAAGTACATAGGTAGAGAGGTCATTAAGTGCCAATGAATTCTGATGATGGAAAGTTCAGTAGATGGTTGTCAAGTATTTCTAACAATTTAAAGGTACTGATAAGAAAGCCTTGGTATCCTCTGTTGGAATATTGTGTGGTGCTGCTAGAGTACAAGATAGAAGGAATCTATTAGTCAACTGATCTTTTTTGATATCTTCCATTGCTGACTTCTCTCCATATTTGCCCTATAATTAATGTGTAACAGGTTGCAGCTGGCTGAAGGTCAGGGCTTTTACTAGAAGAGAGAAGAGGAGATATACCAGCTGGCATAGAAGTTTCCCAGAGAGAATGCGATATAGCAGCACATGGAGGCTGTAATGGTCCACTTGCAGCCAAATTTCTTAATGAGAATTGGAGGAAGGAACATGGAAGACAGGATCAGGGCTCCATAGACAACACTGAGTGTAGCCACTCCTAGTCCTTCCTCATCATTAAGACTGCTCTGTAAAAACAAACAAATAAAAAATAGTCAATTATATTCATTTAAAAGAGGAAATAAATAAAAGATCATTTAGGTATTCTGCTTATTTTTCCTGAAAAACTTTGAATAATCAAACAAAACAATTTCTTTTTCTGTAAAAAAAAAAATATTCATTTATTTTATATTCATTTGTAATCTGTCCACTTACTGACTTCAGACACGTCAATTGAGAAAAACCCAAGAACAAAACTGAGCATAAACATAGTTCATCAAAACAAATTTCCACTTTAGCTATGACCAAAAATAAATGTATCTTTCTGTGTATTTTAAATTTATCAGTTCTCTGGCAGGAAGTGAGTGATATGACAAATTCTACCTCTCAAATTCCATGAAGTGGTACAAAGAAAAAAATTATAGCAAAATTTGAAACAAAGTAGATACCCTTCTATATAATTATCTTAATTGTAGAACATGAATATATTGGCATATTATTATTCTGTAAATAAAATAGTGAAAAAGAAGGAACCCATGGAAAGACATATAACCTCATGCAAAGTAAATTGAACAGAACCAAGAAAATAATATACAAAACAACTATAATAATGAAAGAAAAACAAAAATCAAAATCAAATGTTACCTTCTCTCTTTCTTTTTTTTTTTTTTTTTTTTTTTTTGAAACTTTCTTTTAGTTTGGTGTCTGAGACACTGTAATCTCTAAGTTTTGCTTGTGGCTTTTCAAACTTTCCTTCTTTATTTATCCTTCTTTTTTTTTTTTTTAATTTGGACTAATTACTCTGGAATTTACTTCCAATATATGGAGAAATATTTATGTTATATCTCCAACTACATTGTAAACCCTTTGAAAGTCCTTGTGCAAAGTACGTACTTAATAAACATCTGTTGTTTGATTAATTGATTAAAATCCTGGACTGCAAAGAACAATTGCTCAGAATATCAGGGAGAAAGAGAAAAAAGAAATCATAACTCGTGTTGGCACAGCATTTCAAGTCTTCTCAGAGCAATGCAAAATAAATGGAGGAAAACAAGGCTAGCCACCATATTTAGACTAGTCACAGCATAAAACTATGGTCTGGAAGGAACATTTCCACTAAATATCAAAAAGGAAAGAAGAAATTAATGATAAATCATATTGACCCAAACATTTTAAGTTTTACTAAGCATTGTCTCATAATCCACATAATCCAATAGGATTATCTCCATTTTACCAGTGAAGAAATAAACTAAGACTCAAAGTGAAGGGATTTGCTCAAGGAAACATTCTCATGATCTTGATTTGAACACAAGCCCTGCTAACTCCATTTCCCAATCTGTTCTCATTGTGCTATACTACTTCTTTTTGGGAGGAAATATGCTAGATTTAATTTATTATAATATCTAGATGGCACCGCGGATAGAATTCCAGCCATGATATCAGGAAGACCTGAGTTCAAATACAGCATCAGATACTTACTGTGTGACCCTAGACATTTAACCCTGTCTGCCTTAGTTTCCTCATCTCTAAAATGAGCTGGAAAGGAAAATGGTAAATCACACCAATATCTTTACCAAGAAAAATCCACATTGGTTCATGAAAAGCTGGATACTATTGAACAACAGCAAAGATTTATTATTTCATGAGTTGGGAGTAGAGCCAGAGTAATTTAGACTAAGACCATTTTCCTATTCTTGAGGATTAATTATTAAACTTATCCTATTGTATGTTACTGAAAATCCTGCAGCATTTCACTAAATTGATATTTCTTCACCACCCACAGCTTTCCTACAAATAAAAAAGGTGTGCTTTGGTCATGAGAGCTTGATTACAAGTGAGTAAGCAGAGAGATTTAAATCAGTGTGCTTTGGTCATGAGAGCTTGATTACAAGTGAGTAAGCAGAGAGACAATAAAAAAATTACTATCATTTCCATTATAATTTTAGTATGGACTCTAACCATAACCTATGGCATAAAACTGCAACCTTCACGCTAATGGAGCCTCTATATTCTTTATATGCCTATTTTTACACGTTAGGCAAGGTATCTATTATGGATCATAAAGAAACCTGAAATATTGGAGTAATCCTCCTTTTAACTGTAATAGCCACTGCATTTGTAGGTTATGTGTTACCCTGAGGCCAAAAATCATTCTGAGGTGCTACGGTAATTACAAACCTGTTGTAATTGTTCAATCAACAAGCATTTATTAAGTACTTGCCATGTGTCATGTACTGTGTACCCTAACCCTAGCAAAACAAATAAAGGAAAAACAGTCCTTGCTTCAGTAAGCTCATGTTCAAAAGAGAGAAACATGTAAACAAATAGGTACATGGAAAATATATACAAATGATGCATGATGACCTTATGAGGAGAGGCTCTAGCAGCTATTCATTGAAAAGACTATTTATTTAAAATTTCTGATCTATTTAAAACTCTTTCTCTACTTAAGACTTTTTGTTGGAAGGAAGGAAGAAGGAAGAAAAAAAAAGGGGGGGAAAGAAAGAAAAAGAAGCAAACAAACAGAGCTGGCTGTGCTGATCAGTACAACCTAGTGACTGTCAATTCTAAATTGGGTCTTTGAGCTGGAAAAGCCCTTAGAGATCATCTAGTCAAGTCCAACTCTCATTTCATAGCTTAGTAAAATACAGCCAAGACAAATGAGTCAGACAGGGATTCATTTACAGAATAAAGATACAAAAACAAGCCTCCCCACTCTTTACACTTTAGTGGTCTGAAGGTGTCCGTGGTTTCAGAAAATAGTTATTAGCTGCTTAATACATTCAGAACTTTAAAATTCCTTTGGTTGTATGACATATGGGTTATTTAGAGGCCAATGAATAGAGAGGCACACGGCTAGGGGTAGACTCCGGCATATTCCCAAGGAAGGACTGACTACCCTCCCAAAGTTTCAGAAAAGATGTCATCTAAGAACTGTAAAACCTGAGAAGCATAAAGGGTCATTAGATACAAGAGCGAGGGATCAGAGAAGGATAGCCCTCATGCAGCTAGGTGCCATAATTGATGAGTTTCTGGGGCTGTACTCAGGAAGACCAAGATCATATTCAGCCTCTGATAATAACTTGGTATATGACTGTGGGTAAACCATTTAATTTCAGTTTGACTCCATTTTTTTCAAATATAAAATGGGGAGGGGCAGCTAGGTGGTGCAGTGGATAGAGCACCAGGCTTGAATTCAGGAGGACTCGAGTTCAAATCTGATCTCAGACACTTCCTAGCTGTGTGACCCTGGGCAAATCACTGAACCCCAGCCTCAGGAGGGAAAAAAACAAACAAACTATAAAATGGGGATAATAATGGCATCTACTTTATTGTGTTGTAGACAGAATCATATGAAATAGTTGTAAAGTGCTTCTGGCTCATGATTGCTATATTAATGCTAGCAATTATTATTAATAATTTTTATTAATATCTACACAATATTTAGAGAACTCAAGGGAAATACTCCTTCAAATGAGAACTCTACAAGATGAGTGATGGGCAGTGATGGGTGCATCAAAATAAATGCAAAGAATTGTTCTAGGTCTGGACTGTAAAGATTAAAAGCATATAATTCAAGGAGCTTCCAGTCTAGTAGAAGAGATGACACTATATATAATAATTGTTATAAAGTTATAACATAGTTATGTGTATAGCGGAGTTGACCTCTTAGAGATTCTCTCTAAGACTCATGGATAAAACAGCACTTCTAGCTGGGAAAATAAAGGCAGATTCTGTGGGAACCCTACCCATTAACTCAGAGAGGCCTAAATGTCACAGTAAGTACAGTGAAAATATCAAGACTATTTGTAGATGAGGCAATCCCCCTCTCTTGGATTCCATATCTAATAGTCAATTTGCAAATCTTCCTCTTAGCAGCTCCCAACTCCTGAAGCCTATTGTCTCTCTAAGCTTAACTTCTAGGGGAGCTAAATTTCCAGCATCTTTGGACCTATACTCAGGCCTGACCCATGATCATTATGTCAGTCATTTTCCCCTACTTGGGGAAAAGTTTCATTGTTTGAATGGTGAAAAGGGAATCCAAAATCTCCCATATTCCATTACCACCTCAGTAAGTGTTGCTTCCTATTGAGCACAGGCTCATACAACATTAGGCTCAGCATAAAAAAAAAGAAAGGAATATTAGGTATATTAGACATGGTTATTAAAAAGAAATATCAATACCCAGTTTTATGTTGTTAAGTCTCAAGTAGGGCAGTTAACTTCAAGAAATGAAATAGAAAGGCATTTCAAGGAAATTGGAGCATTATTATTTTTTATAACTCAACATTATCTGTAGTTTTAAGCTTTAAATTTAAGCAAGGCAGCAGACACAAAGTCAAAATAAAAACTGTGTATGAAAAATGATGATGAAAAACTCAAAACGGATGTGAACTTTTTAATTGTTTTCTTTTGGGGGGAGGAGAGAAAGAAAGGTTGGTTGGTTAGTTTTGTTTTATATAATAGGAGGGAGCACAACTTTTTTTTTTTTAACCTTCCCAGTTTTCTGTCACTGAATTCCAGATTCTGAACAAGCGCCCTGTTTCAATTATTGTATTTTTTAAATAGTTCTTTAGATTTCCCTTCATATCCTAATAAACTGCTTGCATGTTGTGGTCTAGAGCAGGGAAGCTTTTTAAACTTTTTCTACTCATAACCCCTTTTTGCTCCACCAAAATTTTACATAAGCCCAGGTATATAAAATATATATGTAAATCAAATGTTTACTGATAATGAAGCATAATT
This sequence comes from Sminthopsis crassicaudata, assembly GCF_048593235.1. Taxonomy (NCBI): domain Eukaryota; kingdom Metazoa; phylum Chordata; class Mammalia; order Dasyuromorphia; family Dasyuridae; genus Sminthopsis; species Sminthopsis crassicaudata. The sequence continues at coordinate 123,412,076 of NC_133620.1, read as the reverse complement.
TCATGACCCCCACATTCAGTTATACAACCTTCTATGGAATTGCAATCCATAGTTTAAGAAACTTTGATCTAGAGCAGTATCCTCCAAGATGAGGAATATGCATCCCTTGGGAGTGCAAGGGATAATCCAGCAGAATCTGTGAAAAAAAAAAATTAGAATTGAGGAAAGCAGTGCAGTTGTTCTAGCTGCTAATAACTACCACCAGCTTCTGTCATTCTCATCTTTCTCCATGTGCCTGAGAAGGGGGCTACAATGGGCTGTCAGATATATGAGTTCCTCCAAAGGCCCACATGATCCCATGAATAGGATGAAATGGGATAGATTTCAATGGAATTTATGATCATTTTTTCCCAATACATTTTTAAATGAGATTTTTTTTTTGCTTATAAAACTACCTTTTCCCAATTACATTCTTACCGGGTCTTACCAACAAAATAAATCATTTTGTAAAGGCTGGGATTAATTATTTGGAATATGATTTTCTATCTTCTTAAGCATAGCATTTTTGACAGGTAGAACAAATCATTATGAATCATCTTATTTACAACCATTTATCTTTGAGGTCAGATTCTATTATATGAATCTGTAAAAATCTCATAAAATCTGTATATGTTACTTTTAGGTTGGACCCTGGACAAGCTTGTGGAATAAACAAAGTTCTGCTTCTACAGAACTGCAAGGTCTGCTTGACCTTAGACAAAGTGATAGGATTATAGCAGAAGGAATCTTAGAGACACAGCACTTAGTCTAATACTCTTCTTTTACATGAGATTGTGGTACTCAGAGTTTAAGAAACTTAATCCAAGCTCATTTAGTTCTTAAATATCTGAGGTATGATTTGAACCCTGGTTTTAACTGCAAGTCCAGTCCCCCATCCAGTACAACATGTTGTCTCTCACTTTTTCACTTGAAAAATGGCAATGATTCTTGTAGTTTCTGCTTCAAAAATTGGTGAGGCACAAATGAAATTATGTATTCAATACTTTAAAGCACCATGCCAATTGTCAGTTATTGTATTGCCTATTTGCTCACAATGTTAGGAAGCATGAAAATGTTGCTACAAATGCTAACAAATGATGCGCATTATAATAGTACCCCTCAAAAAGCACAGATGGCACCATATTGTCAATGGATACACTCAGGATCTGCTAAAATAAAACCTGGACCACACAGCAGCTAGCAAGTTTTGATTTAAGAGATATCACAAAGATAATATCTTTTCTAATCTCTGCTATGGAAAAAGTTTAAATGCCCTTAACATAAATGCCCTTAACATTAAATACACACACACACACACACACACACACACACACACACACACACACACACACACACACACTTTAACAGCCTTTTAAAAATTTCCCAAGAATGGCAAATCCTCACCCATAATAAGCATTTTTAATTCTACACTAAGATATAAATGACTGATATATCTTTTTCTCCCAGGAACTCTTGCTAGGAAAGAACTGAAAGAAGAAGGAATAATGTGGGAAAAGAGGGGTAAACAAAGGGGCATGGAGGCAGAACTTTGTGTTCTTTAAAAGCTTGCCCAAGGCCTAACCTGAAGGCACTATACAGGTTTTATGAGAATTTTTTATGGATTTATATGCTAGAATCTCAAAGTCTAATGGTTCAAAACAGGGGATGATTCATAATAATTTCTTCTACCTGTCTTAGCTAAGTTCAAGAACAGAAAAAACAATCCCAGATGTTAACAAACCCTATCCAAGAGTATGATATGATTTATTTTGTTGGCAAGACCCAATGCAAATGTCGAATGTAATTGGGGGAAATTGTCTTATAAATTAAAAAAAAATCTTATCTTAGAAGATCTTAGAAAAATGAATGCAGATTCCATTGAAATCTATCCCATTCCATTTCATTCATGGAATTCTCTTCTCCTATAGAGATGAAATAAATTTTGGTCCTATCTAATGTCATCTATATGACCATTGGCAAGCCATTTTTCAGGCTAATGAGAATATCATTATTATTACTATCATTACCTACCTCAGACAGTTGTAGTAAAGAAAGGTTTTATAAACCTTTTGCACCCATAGAATTCCAGGTTACATTTATCATAATTATATGTCTCATCTTCATGTAACTTTGGGGACCAAGAGGCCAAAAAGAGTAAGGGGCATATACCTTTTGAAAACCTCAAGATTGCCAAGTGAAATACATACACCTACCTGTAGATTCTGAAGACCTCCATATGCTGTAAATAATAGCAGAAAACCAAAGGCAATCACAAGAACATTCTTTAAGTTTCTTTCCATTTTGTTAATTGAAAATCTTCATTTATTAGTTGACGGTGTAAATCTGTATTTCCTTAAGTAACCAACCAGAGCTTCAAGGTGAAAAAGGAGTCTGGGCTTTGAAGTGACAGCCTCCCTTCTTCATCTAAAGAGAAAGAACTTGTGATAGCCATTAAGGCTAGTTAATGAACTTTGTAATCACTATCATCTAGCACTCCCACAAAATATTGTTAATTATTCACTTTCTCCAGAACATCAACAACAATTTTCCCAACAGGACAAAAGATTAGTATTTTTTGACAAATGGTGTGTGTGTGTGTGTGTGTGTGTGTGTGTGTGTGTGTGTGTGTGTGTGTGTGTGTGTGTTTTCTTTCCAAGTAGACAATCAAATGTGCTCTGGCATCTATGTCATGTACTGAAATTGGAGGTAGTACAAAAAAAGAAAGTCTTTTAGTCCCAAATAATAAAAAGTAAACATTAGCTCTTGCTCCTCATAAAGGCTAACATAATTATAAGGTATTATGGATGGTCAAATACTTCTTTATTACAATACACAAGCTATAAGATTATGTAACATAATCAAAGCAAGAACAATAATTTTCCCCATTTAAAAACTTCAAATTTGACCTTAGAAGGTTACTTTTTGAAAACCTGTGATTTATGTTATTTTAAAATAGATTTGAGTTTGCATGACAATCCTTATGAGCTGGGGGAAATATAGCCAATGGGTATACCAATGGAAATCTAATTAAGATAGTATAAACTTTATGCTTTGGGGGAATTAACCATCTCCCAAATTCCTCATGTCACTGTCATACTTTACAAGTAAGAGTTGGCAGGACAGTTATTTCTGCTTGTGGTAGCAGAACATGTAAAGCATCTTCTTTTTATCTTTATTCACATGATTTGCCTAATACCCTACTTAATACCACTTAATACCACTACATGAAAATACTTTTGCTATAAAAACTGGCATATCCAAACACTTTTTATAAACCAGCAATTCTTAACTTGTTTTACATAAACTTATTTTTAAATATATTTTTATAATTGGGTTTTAATTTTAATGTTTTCCTCACCATCCTAAGCATTTTATTTTGTGTGTTTAAAAGCATTATTCTATTATTTTTCTATAAGAAACAAAAAGCAGGGTGATTTTAGAGAGGCCTGGAGAGACTTACATGAACTGATGCTAAGTGAAATGAGCAGAACCAGGGGGTTATACACAGCAATGGCAAGATTATATGGTAATCAATTCAGATGGACGTGGCTCCTCTCAACAATGAAATGACTAAGGCCAGTTCCAATGATCTTGTGATGAAGAGAGCCATCTATACCCAGAGAGAGGACTGTGGGAACTGAGTAGAATATAGCATTTTCACTTGTTTTTTGCTTGAATTTTATTTTCTGTCTCATTTTATTTCCTTTTTGATCTCATTATTCTTGTGCAGCAAGATAATTGTATAAATACATATGCTTATATTGAATTTACATATATTATTATCATGTTTAACACATATTGGATTAGTTATCCTCTAGGAGAGGGGGTGGAGAGAAAAAAGGGGGAAATAGAACACAAGGTTTTGCAAGAGTCAAGGGTAAAAAATTATGCTTGTGTATGTTTTGAAAATAAAAAGCTTCAATTAAAAAAAAAGATTAAAAAAAACAAACATTATTCTGAGAATCTATACAACTCCAGACTGCCAAAGGGGGCTCATAACACCAAAAAGTTTAAGCAACTTTTATGAAAAACTGAGTATCATATCTCTTCATTCATATTAACAAACTTTTATCATTTTTTCAACTTCTACCTGATGTTGGTAATTAATATTTATTTTCTTAAGATAAAATGAAAAAAACAAAGAAAATGTGTCCCTCAGTACTCCAGAGGATGTCTAATAGCAAGCTTATCTTTTAGTTTTTTATAAAATGTAAGCTCCTTGAAGGCAGGAACTTCTTTGTTTTGTGTCTCCAGCACATGACAAATGGCATATGCTCAATGAATATTCATAAGATCATAGATTTAGATCTGGAGATAATCTTAGAAGGCATCTTTCTAGTCTAATCCTTTTGTTTTGTAGATGACAATGGTCACTGAAGTAGTTGGGCTAGTATTCAAACCAAGGACCTCTGTTTCCCAGTCCAGTGTTTTCCCACTATACTAGACTTTTTTCTGTTGAGCTGCATTGCTATTTCATAATTCCAAAGTCATTTCATAACTATCAGTTGTATGTTACTTAAAATTTTCCTCTTATTCTAGCCACATTAAAGAAGCAGGCTGGGAATGACCTAGAAACAAGTTTTTTCAGAACTCTCTGCCAGTTCCGGTAAACTGCAGCACTGACTGTTCCCTTCTTCCCCCAGCCATATATAAGAGAGATGAAGCAGAAAAACTAATGCTCTATGTGCCATGGTCTTTGTCCAGCAACAATATTCCTTTGAAACTGCAACATTATTATTTATCTGTACCACATAACTAATAAGCTCCCCCCACCACAAATTCCTCTCCTTGTCTTAAGTTTTAGCCATAGATGAGCAAGCTGTTCCTACTCTTCCCACTCTCATGCCTACACTCCTTTTCCTTTCCCCACCCATGTTTGAAATTGCTTTTCCAAAGTCAACAAAGGTCCCATTAATCTATGTATTAGTTCTCAATGACTAGCTTCCCTGGATAATACTCTCTTTATTATCCTCTCTAGAATTGGACGGAGAGGACTTCATTCCCATTCCTCCCCACCCCATCTTCCACACAAACAAACTATTTTGTTTCTTCAGTTTTACAAGGAAATTCAGATACTCCTACCCTTACTCAGCATTCTCTCTTCCTTTGAGGTTTACTACAACAAAAATTTCTACCTAATTCAGGTCATGGCAACTTTTTCTTTATATTTCCACTACTTAATTCCCACCTGATATATAGTAAGTACTTAATAAATCCCTGTTGATTGACACAACCAGATAGATTCTAAATCAATTCCTTCCTTTCTCAAGGAGTTCAGAAAGGGATTTATCATCTTTCTCTCCTCCCATTTCCTGACTTTCTAGTAGGGGGTTTCAACATCAGTAGTGATTCTCCTTTAAACTCCTTTGCTTCCAAATTTCTCAGGTTCCTACAATCTTATAACCTAGTTTATTATTATTTCATCTCAGTCACACAAAGAGAACACTTGTGGGAAATGTGGAGACACACTGTTTATCCATGTCTTTGTGTGGCTGAGATGAAATGATGGATTAGATTATAATAAAATAATAGGATACAGTGGATCTCACCATTCCTTACACTTCTTTAATTAGCTTTCCTTGATAGGATCACAATTTGTTATTCCTTTCCTAAACCAGTTCTTTGTTTTCATTATGTACTCCAATCATTCCACCCCTTAGGATTTTCTCAGGCTATTACTCCTGCTCCCACTTCATTTTCCTTCCTTTCCAATCTGGATATTTTGGTTAGTCAGTTAATTCCATACTATCCTGTACTCTTGAATCCCTTAGTTCCTTTTCCTATTTGCTACTAATCCCCTTCCAAACCTCAGTACAAAATTACTCCTACCATCTGCTTTTCTTCTCCTATTTATGTGCCACTGAATGGAGCTAGAAGTGCAACTGTACTGACTAGAAACATTCTAAATTTATTTTATATCACTTCACCAGAGCCCTTATGTTATCAAGGTAGAATTTTCATATCTCTCAATTTATTTCTTCTTTTTCCATAGATACTATTCCATGCCTTCTCATATCATGTCAGGTCTCCTAAACGTCCTTATATTTCCTCTCTCTCAGCTGAGGACACTGGTGATTATTTTACTGAGAAAATTGAGACCGTTTAATGTAAGCTTCTTCTTCTTCCCATTCTTTCCATCTCATAAATCCTTAAACTGCTTTCTTCTTTTTTTCCTTGTTCTTTGACAGTGATTTTTTTTTGCCAAGATCAACTTCCTCTTTTGTGCCTTCATTTCCATTTATTTACATTCTTTTCTGCAGATTTTAAGCTCAGTAACACCCCATCTTTCTAATCTTCAACCTTTCCCTGTCTGATAATTCCTTCTCTACTGACATCAAATATGGGCAAGTCTCCCCTTATCCATGAAAAATATTTATTAGATTCCATTATCCTATCAAGTTCTCATCCTACATCTCTGTTATCTTTTTCAGCCAAAATCCTAGAAAAATCTTTCTAAGATCTTTGGCTCTTATGCACTATTTAACCTTTTACAACATAGTTTCCTACATCATCATTCAACTGGAATTGTCATGCCAAAGTAATCAACAGTTTTAATGACCACATTTGGTGTTTTTTCTTCAGTCTTCATCATTCTTAATCTATTTTAGTCAATAGAGATTTATCAAGGGATTTACTTATTATGTTATATTATACCATATATTTACTTATTATATGCTAAAAATGGACAAAAGTTGGGGATACAGAGTACAAAAAAATCCAAAAAATCAGAGTCCTAGCCCTTCAAAAAGTTAACATTGTAATGGTGAAAACATCATCATCATCCTCATCATCATCCTCATTGTCATCCAGAAAAAAAAATGGTGTTTACATAAGACTTAAGATTTCAAAGTGCTTTACAGATGTTATCTCATTTGATCTCAAAACAACCCTGGGAGATAGATGCTATTATTATACTTATTTTACAGTTGAGGAAACTGAAGCTGATAGATATAAGTGACTTGTTTAGGGTCACATAACTAATAAATATCTAAAACTGATTTTGGACTCAGGATTTTCTGACTTCAGTTGCAGCATTCTATCTACTGTGCACCTGAAACCTCAAAAAAACCTATCTGCCCAGAATTGATACCTCTCCAATCTGATCGATTTCTAAAGATTATATGATATACCATATCTACCCTGTTAACCAGGATTCCATATGGAGATAATAAGGGCTCATCCATAATGGTTAAAAGCCACTATATCCTTATCACATATTTTTTGCTGCATTTGGGCAAAATAAACCTCTTTTTGTTAATGTTCGATGACTTACAATTGCTTCATTTCATCCCAACAATGAATCTGAACTTAAAAAGTGTTGTTATTGGACTTGCATGAAAACTATATACCTACCAGATATAATCAGTGTAAAATGTAGATAATTATCTAGGGAAATGATTAGCAGCTGGAAGGGTAAGGCAGGAGAAACCTTCTAGAGAAGATGAAATTTTAACTTAATTAATAAATACTTATTTCCTTTCTATAAGTCTCTTTCACAGGACAGTAAACTGCTTTGACACTGCAGCATGTTGTCATACAAAAAAAAAAAAAAAGTACTACATCTAAATTTTGAGCACCCAGGTTCAAATTCTCATCCCACCACTTATTACCCCAGGTGATCTTGAATAATTTGCAACCAGCCTAGGTCACAGTTTCCTAATCTATAAAATTAAGAAGCTAGACTCTATGATTTCTAATTTTCCAGCTCTCTAAATCTATGATTCTATGACTAATGAAAGGTGTGTGCATTATTCTTTTTCAGGTCCACACTGCCTTTATATCTCATTAACTAGTGGATTATTAATATGAAGGGATTCATAGGGGATATAAAAGCTTAGGCTTGGAAACAGAAAGACTGATTTGTCTTTCTTCTGTCATATATTGTCTGTATGACCACAGATAAATCACATAATCTCTCAGTGATCTAAGCAACTTTCCAAAACTCTAAATGCCAAGTGATCTATTAATCTCTGGCGAAGGGAATATTCATAATTAGAAGGTTCCTAAATTGATGCAATCACATTTTTCAATGTCTCCCAAAAAAGGTAAAAGAAAAAGGTGGCAAGAATGTATCAATCTGCTGGTGGAGAAAGGAAGGAGATCCAGGTATAATATCCCATTCTAAAAAGCCCAAATACCAGCGATAAACAGTCCCTGAAACACAAGTCAGAAATCCTTAACAAAATTGAGATTGAGGTAGCTTGACAAAAAAAAAATATATATATATATATATAAACCAGGATATAGACTACTCAGCCTATAAATTACAGATTCAAAGCCAAGGCATTGGAACACAAAGGATAAAATTAAAAAAAAAAACAAAACAGTACTATAAACGGAGATATTCAGTGCCTACTACTGATGAATTACTTCCCACCAAAGAATCATCCTCAGGTAATATATTAGGTAATATCTACTCAACTGAAATTAGATACAACCTCAGACTTAGAGAGATGTAATTCTATTCATTAAGCAGGTCTTTAACAGACCTTTTTTCTATTAAAAAGAAAAAGATGGGGAAAAGTCCACAAAATCATGTAAACATTGATTAAATACTAATGACTCAAGTTTATATGCTAACTCTAAGTACAAATACTATTTGGAATAAGATTTGAATAACTGATTCCTAGACTAAAAATCCTAGAATCCTAGACTATAAAAAAACCTTAGAAGCCATAGAGTGAAAACTTACCCTGTTTAGGAATGCTATATCCTGGATAAATGATCATCTGGCTGTCATCACCCCAAGATTTTTAGTGGTAGGGTCCTTACAAGTTAGGTAATTGCATTTGGTTTCAGCTTCATTTCAATTGTTTAACTGCTCTTTATATTGACCCAAAATTGACTTTTCATGTGGTTTTTCCTGGATTTTTTACATGATTTTGGAATCCCTATTTCAGATTCAATTGTACAAGTACATACAGGGTGTAGTCCAGTGAATTCTCTATCCAAAGATTAAGAGTGATAATTCAAAGAACAAAACTTTTATTTAGGATAGAATTGCAAAGTAAATAGATAAGAAAACTCTCTCAGCTCCTCATGCACTGAGCTCCATGCTGTCAGAAAAGGGAATATTCTTTGGAAGACTCAGATTCTAAAGGACTTTCTTAGCTGGAAAAACTTTTAAAGCTCTATTTCCTAATGGCCAAATATGTCTCACTCCAGCTACATTCTGTGTTTGTAGCTGTTGTTCCTTCCTATCTCTGAAGTTGACGATTATTGCTAGTCTGTAGGACTGTTGCTATCCTCTGATGCTGGGTTGCTTCCTGCTGATATACTTCAATCTGTTGACACTATCACAAGCTGCTAGGAATTCTTTCATAGGAATGTTAGTTAGGACTTTTTATGTGCTGCTATTGCACTGGCCAGATATACCTAGGACAATAAAGAGTATCCAACCAGGGGGGAAAGGATATCCCACTGGCAAAAATCTAATTTTTTTTCTCCCAATAACTTTACCACATGCCAGTGTATTTCCTCCCAGATTTTTCAATGTTCAGATTGACACTAGGAAATTCCATTCAATTCTCAAGTTGCTTCTGGAAATCAGCAAAATATCATTAGAGTTTCACGAACTAACAAGGAAGTATTTAACAATACAGGTAAGGGCAGGGTGTAACTGGAGACCTTTGCCTGTATCCCTACAGGTCAGATCTTTGTCCCTCTTATATATCTCTTACTCATTGATGCTAACACTACCCTTGGACCTATATGAAGAAAATGCTATCTTCTTACACTAAATGGTATTTATAATTAATTATGACTACTTTTAGAAAACTTTTTAATCAAAATACCTTAGGCTTTTAGCTCCTCTAAAGGCTACTTAGATTTTGGATTTAATTTGGCTTTCTCGTTTCCTTCTTCTCCTAAAGTCTCTCTATCTTAGATACTTAACTGTTTGGTTCAATCTGAACTGAGACATTTCTTAGTTTCTTCAATTCTATCAACCTAGGAGGAGAGGAGCTTCTGAGGATTACATTCTCTGCTACTTGCCACAATTTCTTGGGGTATTTTTCTTGATTACAGATTCTACATTTCCTCCTTCCCTTCCAAGAAAGTGTGTGTGTGTGTGTGTGTGTGTGTGTGTGTGTGTGTGTGTCCATCTATAAGGTGTCTTTATGATTCTCTGCTTCTTTTCCATCAAGAAATATCATTTATAAAATGAGAAAGTTAGAATCAGTGATCATTAAGATCCTTTCTATCTCTAAAATGCATCTGCTATATAACTGGTTTCCAGGACAACCATACTTCTCTGGTACTATATTTTTTTTCCTTTGTCTTTACTGGTCAATAATTCACCTATGTTGAAAGAGATTTTTTAATGGTATGTTGTATAATTTGGCTTTCTGTCAGATCAGCGTGTGTCTTAAATAGACCCTTTCTCATCTCCAATTTTATCCTCTGAATCCTTTAAATATTATTTGAAGAGACTAATGTTTAAATGGAGTTGAACAGTGACTTCCTTACCCTTTTCTTACTAAAGCAGGGGTTCTTAACCTTTCCGTTGTCATGAAAGCTTGATATTTCCAATGAATGACATTAAGAAAAATTCTTACCCAAAGGGAGCTTTGTTGCCTTCAGGCAAAACAAAGGAAAGCACCTGCTCAATCTGAAATCAGTTATATATTTTTCTCAGAATTTTCCCCAAACCTAGACTTTGATTCTGAGTTTCAGTAGCTTTTCCAACAGTATACACCTCAGTCTTTTAACCTTGTAACTTCCTATTCCAATTAACTTTGTTACTCTGGTCATTTTATTTTCTGCTTTCTCTTAAGATTTTAAGTAGTTTAAATTAAACAAAATAACCGTCTGGCAATCTGGCAATGTCTATTGACCACATTTCATAATAATGTTTTTAAGTGTATAAAATAAAATATATACAATAACAAAGGAAATATATATACATATACATATTACATATATATATGTGTGTATATATGTGTATATATATAATATAGGACCATATTATCAGGTTAAGAACCACGGAAGACTCATCTCATCCTTCACTCCAGGAATTTAAATAAAAATTAATTACTGTGTATTGAGGGTGTAAGAAGAGGAGAAAAGTATATAATTAGGGTGGAAAAGACAGCCTGGTCAGTTTTAAATACCAATTGGATTTTAGAAGTAGCTTTGGTCTTATTAAAACAAATATTTGATGAACCCCAAAACCAGAGATAATATTGAAATATTTAAGATCTCAACAAATGCATTCTGTTTCATTAATATTAGTATCTCTACAGTATCATCAACTTGGGCAAAGTAAGGTTTGGTTGTTATCTGTTTGAATTATGATTATCACTTCTAAGGGGCTAGTATCAGGGCTACTTGCCATAATTTGGAAAAACACAAAAATTTTCAATTATTATTCTAACCATTAGATGGCACTGTTTTTCTATTTCTCAGTAGTTCCAGGCTTATCACTAACCCCAAGGTGTGACAGAAATGAGTGTCATTTAATCAGATTTTAAATAATCAAGCTTCCTGACAAGAAATCAGAGATTGTTCTTAATTTTAAGGGAAATGCAATCAATGCTTTAGTCTTTTTACAAAAAAGTGTTCATGTAAGCAGATTATCATCATTCTTGACATTTTAAAATGGTATTTCATCTGTTAAAAAGCAGCAACAAAGACATATCCTTCCTATTAACAAATAATATAGATTGTTTGGGTCCTCACAGACAATGGAAAAATCAGTTGCATTCATTAAGAAATATACAGCGTGTGAGTGTGATTGTATAGTGTGTGTGTTATAAAGAAAAAACTAAGACTAAGCTTGAATATAGTATCCTTGTGTTTCTTGCTTGCGGATAGATTTCCTTTGGCTGATTGTTGCAAACCATCTAGCACTATGAAAAGAACATTCAGGTCTACCAGGCTTTCAGATGAAGCAATATCTTCCTTCATTCGTCTTTGAATCAGATGATTTCTCAGGTGCCTGCCACCCCTAACACTCCTTTAAAGGAGATAAGCAGCTTTGGTCTTCCCTCACAACATTTTTTAGCTTGCCTGACTCTGGAGGGGCCACATCTAAGAATCAAAGGTGGATTCAATCAACACTCCCCACTCTGTCCTTCTCTGCTCAGCCGAGAAGAAACGAGGAGCCCAATTAGGGAAATAGCTTTTGTGATAAGACTCCAGTTTGTTAGGCACCCATCTGAGACCCCTGCAGCTCATTTCCATTAATACCAGGAGAGGGCATTGACCTTCACTGCGAGCTGTCTCAGCTGGAAAAGACCCTAAAGGGATCCTAAAGGAGAATTGGAATATTTTGCAGAGACTCAGCTTTTTATTCCTTTCATCTTAACATTATAGATAGATTCTCTGAGCCCTCCAGGTAGTTCCTCTTTGAAAATGCTTTTGACTGTCCTTTGAGGTGTTTTTTTTTTTTTAATCTCCTTTGCCAAGGTTACCCTTAACTCATATCCCATATAAGAAATTTGTGCTGTCTGAAAATCTAGAAATAATGCCTAGAAGTCTGTCTTTTCTGAGAAATTTGTGGAATCCTTGCCAATGACAAATGGCCAATGGTAAGGTTGGGGTACTCCTTATTTTGTACCATGATGTAGAAGTCTCTAGTAGGTCTGTGGTACATCACATTTGACAATGCTTTCAGTCTTCCTGTCAGTCTAACTAGATTTTAAAGCACTTCTGACTTCATCAAGAAAATCATTGCAAGTATTTCTTCTTATCTAGTGTTACTCCTGGTTCCTTAAAGAATGAATTATATATATATATATAAATGCATATGCACAAACATATATATTAAGCCTGTCTTTTGTAGTAAGTTTATTTTTAATCCATATTGTTTTATGAATCATGTTGGGAGAAAAAAACTAGAGCAAAAGGGAAAAATGTTAGGAGAGAGGAAAAAAAAAACAGAAAAAAGAAGTGAACATAGCATGTGTTGATTTGCATTCAGTTTCCTTAGTTCTTTTTCTGGATGCAGATGGTATTTTCCATTCAAAGTCTATTGGAATTGCTTTGGATCACTGAACAACTGAGAAGAACCAAGCCTTTCATAGATGACCATTGCACATTCTTGCTCTTATTGTGTACAATGTATTCTTGGTTTTGCTTGTTTCACGCAGCATCAGTTCATGTGAATTTTTTCCAAGCTTTTCTATAATCAGCTTGTTCATCATTTTTATAGAATGATAATATCCCATTGCATTCATATATCACAACTTGTTCAGCCATTTCCCTATTGATGGGCATCTACCCCTTTTCCAACTCTTTGCAAACACAAAAAAGCTGCTACAAATATTTTTTGCCCATGTGGGTACTTTTCCCTCCTTTATGATTTCCTTGAGATACAGACCTAGTAATGCCACTGCTGGGTCAAAGATATACACAGTTTTATAACCCTTTGGGCATAGCTCCAGATTGTTCTCCAGAATGGTTGGATTATTTCACAACTCCACCAACAATATATTAGTGTCCCAATTTTCCCACAAACCCTCCAATATTTGTCATTATCTTTCTCTGTCATTTTAGCCAATCTGAGAAGTGAAAGGTAATACCTCAGAATTGTTTTAATTTGCATTTCTCTAATCAATAATGATTTAGAGCATTTTTTCATATAACTATAAATGGCTTTAATTTCATCATTTGAAAATTGTTCATATCCTTTGATTACTTATCAATTGAGGAATGATTTGTATTCTTATAAATTTGACTCAGTTCTTTACATATCTTAGAAATGATACCTTTATCAGAAATACTGACTATAAAGATTTTTCCCAGCTTTGTACTTCCCCTTTAAGCTTGTTTCTGTTGGTTTGTTTGTGCAAAATCTTTTTAATTTAATATAAACCTAGTTGTCCATTTTGCCTTTCATAATGTTCTCTAGTTCTTCTTTGATCCTCCCTTCTCCAAAGATCTGATAGGTAAATTATCCCTTGTTCTCCTAAATTGTTTATGGAATCATCCTTTATGCCCAAATCATGTACCCATTTGACCTTATTTTGGTATGGGAGAGTGGAATGTCAGTCTACATCAAGTTTGTGATATATTATTTTCCAGTTTTCCTAGCAATTTTTGTTAAATAGTGAGTTCTTATTCCAGAAGCTAGAGTTTGGGGGGTTATCAAAAACTAGATTACTATGGGCTTCGATTATTGTGTCATGATCCACCATTCTCTATCTTAGTATCAATTATTTTGATGGCTGTTGCTTTATAATATAGTTTTAGGTTTTGTACTGCTAAGCTACTTTTTTTCATTAATTCCCTTGATATTCTTGACCTTTTGTCCTTCCAGATGAATTTTGTTATTATTTTTCAAGTTCTATAAAATAATGTTTTGTCAGTTTGCTTGGTATGGCACTAACAAGTAAACCAATTTAGGCAGAATTGTAATTTTATTATATTAGCTTGGCCTAGCCATGAACAATTGATATTTTTCCAATTGTTTAGAACTGACCTTTATTTATGTGAGAAATATTTTGTATTTGTATTTATACAGTTCTTGGGTTTGTGTTGGCAGCAAGACAATACTTCCCCCTGCCCAAGTATTTTATTTTATCTACAGTAATTTTAAATGGAATTTCTCTTTCTATTTCTTGCTGATGGGCTTTGTCAGTGATATATAGAAATGCTGCTGATTTGTGTGGGTTTATTTTATATCTTGCAAATTTGTCAAAGCTGTGAATTGTTTTCAGTAGATTTTTGGATGATTTTCTAGAATTTTCTAAATATATCATCATATCATTTACAAAGAGTAATAGTTTTATATCCTCATTGCCTATTCTAATTCATTTAATTTCTTTTTTCTTTTCTTATTGCTAAAGCCAGCATTTCTAGTACAATGTTGAATAATAGTTGTGATAATGGGCATCCTTGTTTCACCCTGAAAGGATGCATCTTCTCTCCATTACAAATAATGCTTGCTATAGATTTTAGATAGATACTGCTTATTACTTTAAGGTAAGCTCCCTTTATCCCTATGCTCTCTAGTGTTTTTAATAGGAATAGGTGCTATATTTTGTCAAAAGCTTTTTCTTCATCTATAGAGATTATCAATGATTTCTGTTGCTTTTGTTATTGATGTGGTTAATTATGATAAAAGTTTTCCTGATATTGAACCAGCCCTGCATGCCAGGTATAAATCCCACTTGATTATGGTGTATTATCCTGCTGATAAATTGTTGTAATCTCTTTGCTAATATTTTATTTAAAATGTTTGCATCAATATTCATTAGGGAGATTGGTAAACCAAACCTATTAAAAACATAGTGGAAGACATCACAAAAATTCATTTGTTGAGTTTAAATATTGCCTTCTAGCAATATGGACTTGGAAAAACCTGCATTGCTATTGGTGGAAACCTTTTGAACATACTACAGAAAAATGGAAATGACACCTTATAGCAATATCAAATTCAACCAAATGGGTAGAATCATGGCTTTATTGAATTGTGGAGTACAGGCTATTCTTTAGTAACTGACAGTCAGGCATATCTCACTGGACTAGTAAGACAAGTAAGGGGCAAACAGTATTTCTGGTTGAGGTAAACAATTTGCTACTTTATGGGTAGACACATAACCACAATGACACCTGGATTGGCAAATAGCCTAAAGAAATTCTGTGCTTGTTAGGATAACACACACATTTACAAATTTAATGCTTAGATACCCTCCCACTCCCACCCCCAGAAAATAAAGCATCATCTATACAAATCTTACCTGGTTTATGTTGCTTTCTTGGATTCAGGATATGAGGAAGTTTGTTGCTGCTCCATTCTTTTGCAAACCCGAAACACAAAGAAGAATCTGTAATCTAGTTTCACTTTAAAAGAAAATGATGACTCATGGACTTTTGTGCAAGTTGTTGTGAAACTATTGTGTAATATTTATTTTTATTACAGCAAGAAGCAAAAGTCTTTGGAGAATAATTGGTCACTCAAAAGCAGATTGCCCCCAAATCTATTTATAGTTGCTTGAATTTTTAGGTACTCTATGATCAGTAATGATGATAAGATGTACCAGGAAAAGTCATTTGACATAACTTAGTGGCAGGACATCTCACATTTCAACTGAATATGTATTATTATTATCCAGTAGAAATTGTAAAATTTTGCAAATTCTAGATATTTTGTGAATTCTAGACATTTATGTCTATGTAGATGTCTTATTATATTTTTAGAATATCTTTATACCAAGGGATCTTAGTATGGAGTCCATGAACTTGTTTGCTGTTGTTGAAACTATTGTTTAATATTTTAAAAAGTGCATTTCAATATAATTAGTTTTCTTTATAATCCATATGTTTATTATTCTGATAGAAATTTAGCTGAGGTTTTATTAGAGTGTAGCCCTTAGGAATATGTCTGGCACTTGGTAGGCATATAGTAAATGTTTGTTGAATGAATGGAAGATTTCTGAAAATAAAATGAATTATTTATAACAACTTTTGCCAAATTCCATCTTTCTAGAAAATGAGTGATTGTTGAGAACTGCCCTTCCCCCAACATCTTCTATCTCCTTTCTCATCTGTGTTCCATGTATCTTTTTCCAGTGTTCAATTGGTATTTAATCATCAAATAAAGTCATATTGTACATCAGTACTGTGGGTAATAAGGGGGAAAAAAGCATTTCTGTATCACCTAAAATCCTACTCCAATTTATATATCAGCATATATACTCAAATGGCCCACCCCTTCTAAGCAAGTTGAGTTCATTGTTTCATATGGGGGAAGGGGAGAAGTATGCCATGTGCTACAAGTTGGAAAGTGAACTTTGTTGTACTTATGAAGGATATCATTACCAATATAAAAGCAAAATGATAGCACTTATGACTCTCTAGCTCTTATTTTCTTAATTCACACAGTTCAATGTAGAAATTGAGTGATGGATCAACTGTGAGTATGTACTAAGCATCCTTCTAAGGTAATATTCATGACTGCCATTTTTGTATTATTGAAGATAAATGTAATGGTTATTTATTCCTGGATCCATGCTTGAATTTAGCTTTTGGGAGGAAGGAGGAAAAGAATAGAGGAGACACTATGGCTTCAGGTGAAGAATTCAACTGAGTATGTGTTTTTGAAAGAGCAGGTACGCAATAGATAGAGTGTAGACCCTGGAGTGAGGATTATCTCAGTTTAAATCTGAACTTAGATACTTACTGGCTATGTGATCCTCAAATCATTTAATTCTGTTTGCTTCAGTTTTCCTCATCAGTAATCTGTAATATAACAAACCATCCTAGTATCATGAAGAGTCAGACATGAGTAATAGACTAACACCACCACAACAGGTTTGGAGAGCCAGTTATCCCTATTATTCATAATGCATGTGCTTGAGTCCTAAACATTTACAGGAACATTTGACTTTATGGAGAAATGGTGAATTTCACTCAAAGT
Source organism: Sminthopsis crassicaudata (assembly GCF_048593235.1). NCBI lineage: Eukaryota > Metazoa > Chordata > Mammalia > Dasyuromorphia > Dasyuridae > Sminthopsis > Sminthopsis crassicaudata. The sequence continues at coordinate 123,394,735 of NC_133620.1, read as the reverse complement.
TGCAAATGCAGAAAGCACAAAGTAATATCCTATAGCAGGCCTAAACCTGAGGTTGGAGGTTAAAATACAATGACACACTTGTGGAACAAAAAAATCCAGTAAAAGCCACTTTACTAATTAGAAATTAAAATAATGATACTGCTTTCTCTAGGCACCAAGTTGAGTACTATAAAAGAGGAATTTTAGGTAATTGAAGATCAGGAAGAACCTCTAACATAGAGGTTCTTAACTATTTCTGTTTAGTGAATTCTTTTGGCTGTCTGGAGCTCTTTTCAGAATGTATAAAATAAAAATAGATAAGATTACAAGGGAAATCAATTTGTATTGAAATAGTTATCAAAATATTGTTTAAAAAAATAAGTTCATGGACTACAGGTTAAGAATCCATGCTCTAAAATAATTGACTTCCAAGCTAAGGCAATACTCTATTTACCCAAACCACAAAATGACTTTTACCCTTTTTTTTTTCTCCCAAAGGACCAGTCCAATCTATAAGGCACTAGGAGGGCAAGGACTATCAAACAATTAGGTGAAAAAAATCCAAGAGATAGGGAAAGGGAAAATCGAAATCTCTGGTCAGTTGCCATGGGCTAGTGGGAATGCGTCCATAATCTATATCCCACTAGCCCTCCTTAGTAACAGTCCCAGAAAAATAAATAAATAAAAAATAAAAAAAAAAACAAGGATAGTTCCTACCACAGCTGGCCTATATTTCTTTCTGTGGAAAGCGAGAGCTCCTACTGTTGGGAACTGAAAGCCCAACACAGCTATGTCTGCTAAGTGCTCCCAAATATCTAGACTTTGGCAAGGAGCTGAGATCTTTTGGCAGACCAAAGTGGTCATCTGGATCCCAGATGCACTGTGTTTAGTCCCTGAGTACCAGGCTGACACTTTGCATAGAAAAATACATTCCAGTGTCAACACTATATGAGAGAACTGTTTTTTCTTTGCCAGCTCAAATATTCTCTTTCTTTTTTACCCCAAACTAGTGAACATGGTAGGCAGCTAAATGCCTATTTCCAAAATGAAAGAAATAAGTTTGTCCTTCTGTGGTCAGAAAATGAGGTTCATGAAAATAAGGGCCTGGAGTGATAGGTATGAATTGCCAAGTACCCCTCACATCCATTCTCATACATCTATCATTCTCTCTCTCTCTCTCTCTCTCTCTCTCTCTCTCTCTCTCTCTCTCTCTCTCTCTCTCTCTCTCTCTCTCTCTCTCTCTCTCTCTCTCTTTTCCCCCCCTCTCTTTCATACAACTTGTTTTCCTATTCCCTTCCTTTCCTCATTTGTTTTTCTCCGCTGTGTTTAAATATTTCATTTTAATTCAATGCCTCTAGTGCTTCTGAGGAAAGATGCAATTAATGCAAAGTTGTTTTTTTAAGTGCTTTAGTGCTAGGTGCCATGCATTAGAAGGAAGGCATGCATATGACAGTCAGTGAAGTGACTTCAATCAGTGAACTTCCAGGGCAACATGACAATAGGATATTTTGCATAGGGAATAGGGTCCATTTTGCATTTTTGCCTGAGATAGATATTGAAGACAAATTAAAACTCTACCAACACCTGCAAAGATTCATGCCAAGCAATGTTAATCATTGACTACTACTACCTGACAGGATGCTTACCCCTGCCTACAAGTGGTCATATCATCTTGCAGTTTGTGGACTGTCTCTTAGAAATTTGATATGTATTTTGGAAAAGTTTACAATTTATTTCATTTTTGGTCAATTATGATTTTCATTATTACTCTGCTGTTGTTAGCTCTATTTGTTTTAAAAGTACTCCTCCATCAATTAGTCATGATTTCTATTTCAGAGTTTTAAATGATTCCCTAATGGCCAATTTCCTTCTCATCATTACCATTAGAGCTTCACTTTTTAAGAAATGAAAGCTCAGAATTTTTAAACTCTTGAAAATGTATTTGTCAAGGAGTCCATTTTCAGGAGGGAATCATTTGCATCTAAGCACACTGCTTTACAGTTTGGGCCACATTAATTGAGAGAGACTTTCTCAGAGCCAGGAAGACCTGTACTGACTGTTATCACCTTGGGCAAATCACTTAATGTCTCAGTCCATTAGCCATTAAGCAATTCTCTAAGACAAAATTTCAGACAAAGTGTTGTTGTAGAATCATTTCAATGGTGTCCAAGGTTCCATGACCCTATTTTGGAGTTTTTTGGCAAAGATATTGGAGTGGTTTGTCATTTCCTTCTCCAGCTTATTTTATAAATGAGGAATTAAGGCAAACAGAATAAGGTATTTGCCCAAAGTCACATAGCTAATAAATGTCTCAAGCCAGATTTGAACTCAGGAAGATGAGTCTTCTTGATGCAAGAGCAATGTTCTGTCCACGGTTCCACCTTGCTATACCTTTCAGAGGAAGTACTAGCCTTCTTTAATAGAGGGAATTTTATCTCCCAGAATATCCCTAAGCCAAGAAGTCACAGGCCTTGCTCCTAAAAAATGCCTATATTATTTGATATATAGATATTTGAATCAAAGTAAGAAAACAGCATTTGCATTCTTGTTCTTATAGGATTGCTGTCCTCATTTTCAGATGTTCTTCATATAGCATTCAATAAAACTCATTATGAATTAATTACCTATTATGTTCAATATAAGTCAGCTAGGTGTCATTGTGAAGAGTGTGAACTGGAGTTAAGAAGATTCATCTGGTAAGTGGCCTCAGATATATGCTAGCTGTACGACCCTGGGTAACTCACTTACTTACCCCTGTTTGCCTCAGTTTCCTTATCTAGAAAATAAGCTGGAGAAGAAAATAGCAAACCACTCCAGTATCATTGCCAAGAAAACCCCAAATGGGATCGTCAAGAGTCAGACATGACTGAAAATGATTTAACAAAATGTTCAACACAATGAACTATATGTTGAAGTTATACTGACAGAACCAAAATTAGTCCATACAATCAAGAAACTTATTCTACTGAATAAAATCAGCAAATTTTTCTGATAGTCAATCCTACTATACTGATGGTAGAATCACTAACTGAATTTGAAAAGAGCATTCTAGTTCTTTTTATGCGTTGTTTTTCAAAAACTTTCCTATGAGCCTTCTAGTCAATACTATTATAAGGAAAACTTCCAAAGTAAACATAAGGTGTGATCAGTCACTCCAGACATTGACACTGCTGCCTCTCCATGGTGCTGTCTTTCTTCCTCCTTTCAAGTGATTTCTTATTAAATTTTTCCTTCTTTCAGGTACTCTCTTTATTAAACTCACTTTATGTCTCTTTGTCTCTTTCTGTATTTTTCTCTCTGTCTTTCTCTGCCTCTTTGTCTCTCTCTGTGTGTGACATATGTATAACAGATTGCTTGCCAATCTGAGGGAAGAGATTGTAAAAAAAAAAAAAATCTGTTTCTCTCTCTCTGCTTCTATCTCTGTGTCTGTTTTTCTCTGTCTCTTTCTATCTCTGTGTCTCTTTCTTTGTCTCTGTTTCTGTTTCTCTTTATGTTTCTCTCTCTCTCTCTCTCTCTCTCTCTCTCTCTCTCTCTCTCTCTCTCTCTCTTCTCTGTCTCTGTCTCTGTCTCTGTCTCTCTCTCCTCTCTCTCTCTCTCTCTCTGTCTCTCTGTCTCTCTCTCTGTCTCTCTCTCCTTTCTCTCTCTCTGTCTCTCTCTCTGTCTCTCTGTCTCTCTCCTTTCTCTCTCTCTCTGTCTCTCTGTCTCTCTCTGTCTCTCTCTCTCTCTCTGTCTCTCTCTCTCTCTCTGTCTCTCTCTCTCTGTCTCTCTGTCTCTCTCTGTCTCTCTGTCTCTGTCTCTCTCTGTGTGTGGGTGTCAATAATTTATAATTTGAGGTAAAATTAGTCATATTTTACATCTTTCTGTGCTAGTCTTGTTTCTTAGTATTAAATGAAAGGGTTTTTTTCACTGTTTTAGGGATCTTATATGATTGTACATGTAAAACATGTATATTCACATTATTTGTTGTCTTGGAGAGTAAGGGGAGGGAGGAAAAAAATTGGAACTCAAAATATTTTAACAAAAAATAAAATATTATTAAATGTTTTAGAGATCTTAAGCTGAGTACATTTGAGGTGTATATAGTTTTTATGGTGAGAACGTTTTCCAAAGTTCCTTACAGAATTTTGCTGCATGGCCTTGATTAAAATTGAGAAATTTGGCCAAAATTCTGAAAATTCTGCATACTTACCCATAAGACTTCAAGCATTTTTCACAATACGCAGCTACTAGTTAAGCAAAATTCACAAAGGAATCATTATCCAATCATGATTCATACACATAAATTGGGACAAGCATCCTACCAGTATCTGCTATCTCAATTGTTTTTGTTATTGTTGTTGCTGCTGTTTGTCCTTGTTCTCGAAGAGGACCATGATGTCAGGAAAGTGGTACCAGGACATGCAAGTGAATTGGATTTAAGTGAAGGCCACCTGCCTCACTTTCCCCTCCAAAGCCATCTGGGTCCAGTGGCCAGATGTAGATTGTATGTAAGTATGTATGTATGTATGTATGTACATCTCCTAAGTAGATTAAGACAACTTGAGATGCTTTAGACAAAATGGGAGACCTTGGCCTTTTTAAACTAAGATCTTCAATAGGACTCAGTCTGACTGAGACTGCATCCATTCAGTGATTAAGGCAAGGTAATGATTATCTTAATTAGTCACTGAAAGAATCATAGAATCATAGAGTGACAGAGCTAGAGAAGTAGAGCTCATCCAGCAGAGTGTTCTGAAAAAAGGACTACATTTGACCTCAGGGAACCTGGATTTGAATCCTGACTTTCCTACTTAATACCTCTGTGACCTCGGGGGTCACACATGTATTCTCTCTTAATATTCATTTTCTTATTTGTGAGAGAGATGAAGTAGATGATATCTGAAGCCCCTTCTTTTCGAAATCTCTGGTGCAATATATATTTTTTTTATTTTTATAGATAAGAAGAACTGGGGCCCACTGCATCAAGGTAGTTCCTAAAGGCATACCAATAATAAAGACCTTAGGAATTCAAACCCAGGTTTTTTTTTCTTACTTCATATCCATTGTCATTTGCTCTACTGCCATACTGCTTTCTCAAGCCACTTTATCTGGAAATCATTTGTTCTTACCAAAAATAAAGTTGTTGAAGTTGTATGTTTTGATTGCTGTCACAAATTAGGCTGACTTTTCTGTTGAGAAACTATAGTCACTAGTAATAGGGCATTGCCAAAGAGTTTTTATCCCCCCCCTTCATAACATTCCCTTTTCTGCTCTTGACACTGCTACCCCTTTATTACTTGATGTTTAGAGTATCACAATAGCTTTCTTGTTGGTTTTCCTGCCACAAGTCCCTTCCCTCTTTAACTCATTCTCCACTCACCTGCCAAGATGATCTTTCTAATAAAACGGAAAATAAACTGAGGTACAATTTGTCATTTGCATGGCAAATAGATGTAACACTGTTTTATATTTCAATTTGTTAATTGTTGTCACTCATACCATAAACTTCTGGATTTGTAGATGGTTTAGAATGACCACGAACATCTACAAACATGCACGCATATAGTCCCTAATCCTGGTCTTGTGAATGGTCAGGCTGATTATCATTATTGCTATACCTTATAAATCCCTTTTGTTTCCTGGAAGAAAGTTGCCAACCTTATGTTCAGCTCTTTCCCCATGTCAGACTTTAGGTCAATCAGGAGAAGACTCATTGGACAGCTCACATCCTTCTCTAGATGAGCTATCATCAGTCTTAAAGAAAGTGCTTTGAAATTCCATCTAGTTCACATAATTGCTGATTTTTACTCTTGCTCACCAAGAAGCCTGACAGACTTCCAAGAGTATGTAGGTTATTTTGATTTATTGTCTTTATGGGATCTTGGCCATTCTCTAAATGTCATTTTTAAAAATGGCAAGTTGCCTAGTTTTTCATCCACTTGATTTGGAATGGCTTTCCTTTGGTCTGCTTTATTGTGTAGTCCCTGCTTATCAAGATTGATTTCTGAGCATAACTCTACTGCTTTGACAGAAGACTTGACAGTGACTTTGGGTATCATTTTATCATTTGTTTCTACCAGAAATTTTCTGAACTTAGCTCACAGGTAATCTGTATGTCTCTCAGTTAGCCTGATCTCTCACCAAGGGATGTATTAGATTTAGTTGAGTTGGAGAATTCAATGCTCTTTTGATACTCTCTGCTACCACCTGCTTCTAGTTTCTTGGAAGTTTTCTCACAAAAGGTATTGATAGCCATAAAATCAAAGTATTGAGTCCTACAACATTGCCTGACTCATTGTGCAACTCTGTTGAATAAGTTCGGAAGATTCTAATCAATTCTGTCACATCAGAAATTATTCACTAGACTGTTTCTTTGCATACCAGAGTCAAGATATCAAGCTTATATCAATGTAGCCCACATATGGATGGACTTCACTCACTCCACAGTGACTCTGTCTAGATTATAATTGCCTTTTTATATAATAAATATAATAGTCATGAGGTCCACTGTCCACTTTAACAGATTAGAATAGCTTTAATTCTCACAATCACTTCTGTATAAGACACTATGAGTCTAAGTAGATAGATTACATGGGTAGTTTTTTGGATTTCTTTTGGTTAGTTAAATTTTATTTCATTTTTATTTTAAAAGGACATTTTTTCTCCTTCCCACAGATTCCATTTAAAAAGGAGAGTGGAAAGCCCCTGTTAATGTGAAGCAAAACAAATGACCAGATTGACTGAATAGTTATTAATAAGATCATGCTTAGCTTATTCAAGGTCAGAAGTAACTTCTGTTTCTGACCTTACCATCCAATATTAAGTCACTGAACAACAGCTTCTGTCCAACAAAACACATATTCATCTCTTAAGAATGTCCCAGCATGCAATTGTCTGTCTAGGACATGGCTATAACAGAAGACAATGTTTTAGCTTCAGGCTGTTAAGAACTCTTGTTCCAGAATTCTTTGTCCTTATAGTAGCAGTCCTGACCTTTGTTTTATTTGTTTTTCAGAAGATTTTCCTTGTGTTTTTATCTACAGGTCTTAACAGTCAAAGGTAAAGGTGCCTTTTTTATAGCCCATACAAATGATGATATTCTGGATTTCATTTTATTGGGCTCTCTCTCTGAAAAATTAGCATTCTTGCTCAAATGATCACGAATTCAGTAGGCCATTGTGTGTAATCTGTTTCACCAATTTAAATATAATAAATGCTTTTGTAATAACATCTAACTGCCTTCTTCCTGTCAAATCAGTGCTTACCTAGGGGCAACTTCACAATGTCTTTCTGCTGGATTCACAGTTCTCTTGACTATTAGCTTCCAAAGCTTTGTCAGAAAGATAGATGCCTACCTTGATCCTGACATACATTTGGGGATTTAGCATAAGTTGGCTGCAAATTCTCTGTAGTGCCAAGTCACTTTTCTAGACTTTTCAAGCATTCAATATTGTACTATTGAGGGCCTCTTTTTTTTCCAGATCATACAACAATTCCAAAATTGGACTTTTATAATTGTTCCGTGATCTCTATTTCTTCATTTTAATCACCTGACACTGCTGTAATATCCTTGGGGCATATCCTATTGGCAGCTTGAATGATATCCCCCTCCAGAGAGATGAGACATATTTTTCTGAAAAGTATCATTACAACTTGCCACAGTGAAATCTTTCTTCCAACTAGCTTGTGTTAAATACTTGTGCTAGTTACTTGTCTTAGATAACATATTCAGTGAATCCTTTCCTTTGTAAGAGAGTCTTGAATTTTATTTCTATTTCTTCTTTTTTAATATGGGATTTAGAATCTGGTTTCTAAATATTTTTGCCAATTCATATTCCTGGTCATACTAGACCAAGTCACTAATTTAAGGAGCTTAAAGACTAAAAAAGTGGATGTCTGTCTCTTTATAATATTTAATGGGTGTTTAATACCTCTCCAAATCATTCACTACTACTTTCAATGTTTCTTATATTAATTTGTCTCTAGTGCTCATAAACACCTCTAATATTAAAAGTCATTAGTGGAATAAAATTCTAATTAAAATGAGGTATGTTATTTCAAAATTAGGAAACTATGGGTATTAAATGTAACTTAAGATGAGCTTGATAACTATCATCATTATCAAAATATATGATCCTACCATAAAAAAGTCATTAGTAGTATTTCCATTTCCACTTCATACCAATGCTGTAAAGATTTAATATCCATACAATCAATTTTTAAACATCAAAATGATCAGCAACTTGGATCATATTTGTGAAACTAGTCACATTATCATTACCTTTATCTATGATTCACTTTTAGAATATTTCACTTTGATGTATTTTAAATTAAGTATAGTCAACTCAAACTCTGTTTACCATTTGGGAAAAAAATGACCTCTGAAATTATAGAGAGGAAAGGAGTGATTTGTGGGTTCTTTGAAGTATGTGGGCAATCAGCATCATATAAAATGTCATTTAAACAGTTTGGATTCTTACTTCTTGAGGAATTGTGGCTGGAAAGTAAGTGAATATCTTCAGAGAATTGGAAAGGCCAAATGTAAGATCCCAACTACAAAGAAACAAGCGGTGCAAAGACTGACTCCACTATAACTGTGCAAATTATTAGTTGTGTGGCCTATTAGGATCATAAGATTTAGAGCAAAAAGAGAACTTTAGCCAAACACCTTTATTTTACTGATAACAGACTAAAACCCAAAGATGTCACACAACTCACTAAATATTACTTGGGTGTTAAGTAACAGATCCAGGATTGAAAGTAACATTCACTGATCTCAAATTCACTGTTATTTCTACTATATTATACAGTCTTCATCTTTCTTTCCTCAGACTATTTTCTTTTCCTTTCCTTAATCAGGGAATAGGCAAGACTCTCCATGTATGAGTTATTTATATAACTACCAGGGAGACAATGCTTCTTTTGCAAAGAGGTAGAGAATAACTCTAAGATTTTCACTCAAAAGGGTTTCCACAATTCTTTATGAGCCCTCATAATAGCAAGAATTTGGGTTCAATGGTGTCTTTTGGACAGGGCGCTGTCCATGGTAGCTAAGATTTGTACAGCACTGTTTAACTCTTCCAGTCAGCAAAATATTTGCTAATTAGCATCTCTGGGCTATAAGATTAATCTGTACCTGAATAAAAATCCCCTCTAAAACATATTTTGCTTGAAGACCTTTAGTAATAAGAACTCCTTTATCTTCTAAAGTAGGCTTTTCTTGTTTGGGATGACTCCAGCCTCCCTAGATTGGTGATGGTCTCCTTAAACACTATTTCAGGAATGCCTGAGCCATACAGCACTATCTCTTCTCTGGCTACTTCTATTCCAATTACTTTGCTTAATCAGTCATACCTTTCAGTTCCCTTATCTTTTTTTTCCCCTAAAGCAATTGGGGTTAAGTGACTTGCCCAGGCTCACTCAGCTAAGAAGTGTTAAGTGTCTGAGACTAGATTTGAACTCAAATCTTCCTGACTTCAGGGCTGATGCTTTACATCCATTGCATCACCTAGATGCCCCATGCTTCCTTATCTCTTTACCACTCTTCAGTTTTGTTACCATGAACTATAATAATCTCAACAATGCATTTCTGGGTGAAATGTGTCACTCCTATGGCCACATATATCATCCATGTGTCCTCCAAGATCAAAGTGCTCTTTCCTGAATATCACTTTCCTATCTGTGTTGTTTTGCCCAAAAAAAGGCAAGTTCTTTGAAAGCAGGAACTATATTTGCATTCCATTAATTTAAAATAGTCCTTGAAGTAAGTTCTTAATAAATTGGTTCTTTTGGTCATTCATTCAATTGTTCATTAAAGAGTTTTTCCTTACATCATTCCCAAAATTTGCCTCTTTGCAACTTTTCACCATTGTTCCCAGTTCTGATATCTAAGATGAAGTAGAACAAGTTGAATTCTTCTTCCATGTGACAGTAATTCTTTAGATACTTGATGACAGATATGTTTCCCCCTATGTTCCCTCTTCCCCAGGCTAATTGTCCTCATTTTTTCAACTGATTCTTAAATGACATGAACTCAGGTCCTGACTGTTGCTCTCTAGATGCTGTCCATTAAAGACTATCATATTCACAGAGCTGGACACAGTGCTGCTCTTGCTTCAACCCAAGCTGACAATGTTTTTAATCTTCTATATCACTTTTGATTCATATTTGAACTTGAAATTCCCTAAGTTTATAAGCATTCTTATAACCCCCTAAATTTACAAGTTCAAATAGACTTTTGAGATTATCAAGTACAATTCCCTCCTTTTTTACATAAAGAAACTGGGGACCAGAGAGGTCAAGACACTTGCCCAAAATTACTGACTTATGTATAGGAGAGCTATGATTTCAATACAAGTCTTGTGATTCCCAATACTCTAAAGAGTTCTCTCTATTTACCTTCCTTATTTTGAAAACATAGATGTTAAAAAGGCTACTTCACTTTCTCTTTTCTGCTACAGACTTCCATCTTAACTCTCAAATGAAATTCAAACTCCTTCATCCTAACTTATTATAAGTGAGACTTTTCTGAGGCTACATATAGCAGAAAGCTCTTGGGTGAATAATTGAGTGATATATATATATATATATATATATATATATATATATATATATGTATGTATGTATAATTCTCTCTAATTATTATTACTCTTTCCCCATAACTTTTGTATGTATTTGGTATTCATTCTGATTTGGTATTATTCTGCTAGATGATACAGCAGACAGAGTACTGGACCTGAAGTTAAAAAAAGATCTGAATTCAAATCCAGCTTCAGATACTTACTAATTATATTATTCTGTGTAGTTCATTTAATTTATGTCTTATTTTCCTCATCTATAAAGTGGGAATTATAACAGCACCTCAGGATCATTGTGAAGATCAAATGAAATGTTTGTAAAGTACTTAGCAAGGATTTAAAGTGTATTGTTGGGGCAGCTAGTTGATATAGTGGATAGAGCACCAGCCCTGAAATCAGGAGGACCTGAATTCCAATCCGGTCTCAGACACTTAACACTTCTTTGCTGTGTAATCACAGGCAAGCCACTTAACTCCAATTGCCTCAGCAAAATAAATAAATAAAAATAAATAAAGTATATTGTTATTGTTGTTTACATGCTTTCTACTTCAGTGGAATGTATGCTCCTTGAAAGCAGGAAGTATTTTTGTCATTATATCCTTAGCATCTTTACATATAGTTGCTACTTAATAAATGTTTTTTGATTAGTTGATTGGACAATATTAGATGGACAGGGAAATGCTATCCTAGATTTATTTAGGACATAACTTGATTTTTTTTTCATTTTCCCCCTATGATATTGACTCAATGTAGGTCCTATAGAAAATAAAATCTGAACGAATTATTTGATTCAATAACTTATGGCAGACGGTGGTACATCCTGCATTTCTATATGTTCTTTATATAGAATTAAAGAAAAAGCAAAAGGTTGGAAATTGGTGGACAAAAAATTGTATCATTAAAGGTAATGTAGCTCTGTTCTTTGGACTATACCCACAGATGTTTGCCCATGGAGCAGGGAAGATTCAGGAAGCTGCTTGTTGGTAGACAGCTTTTTCTACCCAGTGAGTCTACCCAGACTCACATAGACTTGAACTTGACTTGGGGTCAGACTATCCAGAATGTCACTGATGCTTATCTTAGAAGAGATGAGGAGAAAGAAGACTTTGCAATCATGAAATGCAAGAGAAATAAGAAATCACTATCAGCAAGGGGCATCCATATAAAGTCATTCCTCTGAAAGTAGCAAATAGGTCACCTTTCTAGATTCAAAAATAATCTTTTTTAGTCACAGCTTCAATCACATGAGTATGTGGGGATAAGGCAGAAGCCTCTGATAATAAATGTCCTGTAGCAAAAGAGGCAGGGCCTAGTTCACACCCATTTATATTCTATAATCCACTCCCCAGTTCAGCCTAGTAGGTGGACCTATACATCATTGGAGACTCCTGATTAGTCTCCATGTATTCTGGAATCCAAATGTTTCATGGAAAAGATAACTGACTGGGGGGAGATCCAAGTTAGCAGAGTGGTAAGAGACAGTGAGACAAACTTATCACAAAATTCTTCTAAATAGATCTTGATAAAGCACCCTTTCTACCTTGACCTATTGATAGTAGCAACAAGTATTTCAGGAACAGTCTGATGAAGTGTATAAATGGCAGATAACATGGTGCTTCCTATCCTTCTATGTAATTATGGTGTATTTATAACAGGGTTCTTAATCCAAGGTCTATGAACCTTTATTTTTAAAAAACCTTTGGACAATTGTATTTCAGTATAATTGGTTTCCTTGAAAATTCTATATATTTTTACTTTATGAATTTAAAAACATGATTCTGACCGCCAAAGGTGTCCCTTACACACAAAAAAAGGATAAAGAATTCCTGATCAAAAAGAACAATTTTCTATGCATGTTATTCCCTCCTCTCAATGTGCCTCCATTATGCTCAGGAGAATTTAAACTTCTTTAAGCCACGGAGTGTTCTTTTTGGTTATGGTTCATAGTGTTTTGAGAAGCAGATAGGATAAAGAGCAGATCTCAGAGGAGCCAGAACTCAAAGGACTTAATTAAAATCCTACATCTAACAAAGACTGATTGTATGACTCTAAGCAAGTCACAACTTCTAAGTGTTTTGGATTACCGGCTAGAACAGGTGCAGAGAAGCTGGTGGTCTTCCTAGTTAGAGGTAGATTCCCCCACCTGTAGTTCAGTTAGACTGAATATCTTGAAACTAGAAACCATTGCGGTGTTTTGGGGGGTGAGAGGAAAGAGTGAGTTGGCCTTTCTTTGTATCCCCAGCACTTACAGATGGGATTTTGATTGTTACCTCCAAGAAAAACCTCCTCTCTCTCCAGCCCCAAATCCACAGGAATCCTCAATCACAAACTGACAGGTGCAGGTCTGCATGGTCTATAATTCCATCATCCATCAAGTCTAGACATACCATAGAAATCAACCAGCAAGAAAGTAGGTAGCACTAACAGGATGTAGACTAGAACATTGAATCATAAACTTCAATAAATCTTTCCCCCAACATAACACCTGCATACTAGCCTTCTTTTTTATCTTTTGGATGAACTGATAATGAAGTCAGGCTAATCATAATATCGTTACTATACATTAATACCTCTCTAAATGGACTTTTCTGTATTCATTCTGGGTAACCCCATGAGCAGTTTCATCAAGGTTTTAGGACATCCCCATGTTAGCAAACTCCTCCTATAATGTCAAAATTTGCATATCTTCTGATTAAGTCAGTGCCATTTTACTTCATAAAAATTCCTGAATTGCTTTGCTGGGCTCTTGATTCCTTCAGGGAGGTTGGCCCACCAAGTGTGTAAATGTCATCAAAACACCTTTGCTTGTGTTGGAGTCTTGAGTCTGAATTCTTTCAGAGATGATACCATGGCCCATACCTGATACCTCAACACTTATGGACAGTGCTTGAAGGCACATAGCAGATGCTTAAGATGCAGATTTTTCTGGCAAGATTTGAAATTATTCTCTTCTTGGCTGAACTGAGATTTTATCCTGTTTCCTGGAAGCCCCATTTACTCTTGCATACTCTTTTGTGTTATCTGGGATCTGACTGACTCAGATTGAAGGTAAAACAAACCTTGAGGGTATTCCCCTCCTATATTCATTTATTTATTTAGAATTTTTTTGGACTAGGTGAAAGAGCTTCTTTGCTTCAATTGCTACCTAGTCTTAATCATGATACTGGTGCAGCCTCAGTCAAACTGAGACCTGTTGAAGACCTTAACTTAAAAAGGACAAGATCTCTCATTTCACCCAGGGTCATTTCTAATTCTCTTGATCTATATCTTGGATGACTCTGGAGGGAAAAGAGAGGCAAGTGATCTTGCACAGCCCTCCCTCACTTAAATCCAACTCACTTACACATTATGCCATCTTCTTCCTAATGTCATGGTCCTCTTCAAGAATGAAGGACAAATAACAACAACTCTTTTGTGCACCCTAATCTGCATTGCTTCTCCCATTTCTGTTCTGGAGCTTGCTTAGATAATAAAAGTCTGCTATGTCTCTTTTGTATAAGAAACCTACCTTGTACTAGGCTTTTAATGCCTTGACAAGCATTTGGTGGAAGGGAGACAAAGTGGCCAAGAATAAACTGCTACCTTTTGTTCTAGGGGAAAGTTACTTAATAATAATAATAATAGCAAGGAACTATTCATGCTAGTTCTTTTTTTGCATTGGCTTCTAGGTGATGATCTAGATGATGAAGGCATTGTGCTTTATGAGTGAAGCACAATTGCAGGAGCTCAAAAGAAATGTGAAATGCACAAATTTACAGAGATTTCCACTCCAAATATTCATGTGGGCTATTTGTACGCAATGTGTGATAAAGTTTTCTGAGCTTATATTGGTGATTGGTCACAGTCAGACATTGTACCTTGACTCCAAATTAGTGCTGTCATCCAGATCCTCCTCAAAAATGAAGAGCAATAACAATAACAACCTTCCCCAATCAATCTATTTCCAAAGCCTGATAAATTTATCTATAAAATTTCATTCAAACCTATGCCTTTCCATTTCTACTGTTAACATTTTTACTTCAGCTAAGATCCTTAGGACCCTTGCCCTGAACTAATCAATGTTTCCCAGTCTTCTTGATTGCAATCTCTTCCCTCTACAATTAACTCTCCGCAAAAATAATCATACATAAATGATCCTATCATCCCCCTACCCAAAACATCTTTAATGACTTAATAAAACTTCTGACTTTAATAGAATTGCTATGAGCTTATTCTAATATAGCTTGCCTTTATTCCTGAACCCTACCCCCTGCCATTTGATGCTTTACATGTAGTAATCTTTTAGTCGTTTCCTAGTTTGGACCCTGTTTTGCAGTCATGAATTCTAAAAGTAATCACTATCATTTCACAGATTTCCCTTTTACATATTTTACATAGTTTTACAAAGACAAGCAAAAGAGGATTTTTTTAGTCTATATTCTTTAGTTTTTCAGAATACTCTCTTATGGTCCCAAATTCTTACAATACATTCCACCGGGGCAATTAATTCAGCAAACTAGGCAGAATGTACAATCACTGATTTGGAGTCTACAGAGAACTTAGAAATCATCTACCCCAGCCCAACTACCTTTGAAAGATGAAGAAACAAACCTAGAAAGATACAGGCACTTACCGAGGTCATAAAGTCAAATGACAAGCAAATTCTTCTAGCCCATAGGATCATAGATGTTGAGTAGCAACCTGTCCTAGACATTATCTATTCCAATTCTCATTTTGTAGGTGAGGAGCCAGGGACCTAGAGAGGTCTAGGCACTTGCCCAGATTCACACAGGAACTAAGTAAAGCCAGATTTTTAGTTCAGGCAGCAATTTTCTGGTAAATGTTTGACAACCAGTAGTCCAGGGATGAGGGAATGTACTGATGACATACTTTTTAAGTGTAATCTGCATTTATTAGCATTTTCTCTGTTGCTTTTTAAAATCTAGACAATCAACAATAAAACAATAAATCAAGCCCTAATTTCTAGGGTTTGCCAATTTCTGGGATATAAATATTCACACTGAAAACTTAACAATTGGCTCTTTTAAGCTGGTAAGAGCTGGCTTCAGCATACCCCTTAATTGAGATCACTTTCAATTTTGCCATGCTTTCTCCATGACTCATATTGTTGAGTCTTTAGCAACAGATAGAGATATTATTACTAATCACTGACATTTTGGGAAAATCCTGGAAAACTGAATAAAACTTCTTTAACTCATTTGGAGTTGTGTTCAAGTGTTTTATCAAGTCTAGAATTAAGGAAAATTCTAATGGGATTCAAATTTTCAATGGAAGAGCTGTCAAAGAGAACACAGGTAAGCAATGGAAGAATAGTGGTATCTGGGTGGTCAGCCTGTAAATTGCTTCAGCCAGGAAGACCTGAGTTCAAACAGTGCCTGACTAGGTGACCCTGAACAAATCATTTAACTTCTCAGTTTCTTCATCTGTGAAATGAACAATACTATTTTCTAGGGAATTTGTGAGTAGAAAACTAATATGTGGAAAGTGCTGTATAAATGCTAGCTATTGTTACAATGTTTGATGAAAGAGTTTTTGAATCTTTTTTGCATGATAAAGGGACAATTGCATAAGCCAAATGCTTAGTCTTAATTATTATATGGGGCAGACTCTCCACTATTCTCTACTAATTATCTTTCTATATAGAGATCATATTGTTTACCTTCCATGTGCCAGTTTGATAAATCTCACTACTTTAGATTGGTAGTCAAGTAATTTGTATGTCAGAGGCAGCAATAGCTTGTCTTAAATGAGGCTTTTAAAGTTCAAAATGATAACTTTATCTCTTATTTTTCTCCTTTTTTATTATAGCTTTTTATATACAAAACATATACATGGGTAATTTTTCAACACTGACCCTTGCAAAAACTTCTGTTTCAACTTTTCCCCTCCTTCTCTCCATCCCTTCTCCTAGATGGCAGGTAGCCCCATACATGTTAAATATGTTAAAGTATATGTTAAATATAACATGTGTATACATATTTATACTGTTATCTTGTTGCACAAGAAAAATTGGATTTAGAAAGAAGGTAAAAATAACCTAAGAAGAAAAAACAAAAATGCAAGCAAACAGTAACAGAAAGAGTGGAAATGTTATGTTGTGGTCCATACTCATTTTCCAGTGTTCTTTCTCTGGGTGTAGCTGGTTCTGTTCATTACAGATCAATTGGAATTGATTTGGATCATTCTTTAATTGTTGAAGAGGGCCACGTCCATCAGAATTGATCATCATGTAGTCTTGTTGTTGAAGTGTATAATGATCTCCTGGTTCTGCTCATTTCACTCAGCATCAGTTCATGTAAGGCTCTCCAGGCCTTTCTGAAATCATCCTGCTGTTCATTTCTTACAGAACAATAATATTCCATAACATTCATATACCACAATTTATTCAGCCATTCTCCAATTAATGGACATCCATTCAATTTCTAGTTTGTGGCCACTACGAAAAGGGCTGCCACAAACATTTTTGCACATCTGGGTCCCTTTCCTTTCTTTATTATCTCTTTGTGATAGAAGCCCAGTAGTAATACTGCTGGATCAAAGGATATGCACAGTTTGATAACTTTTTGAGTATATTTCCAAATTGCTCTCCAAAATGGTTGCATCCATTCACAACTCCACCAACAATGCATCAGTTATGACTTAGTCTCAACTCCCCACTCCCAACATTTCTTGTTTTGACTCTTTACATATATATAATATGAACAATGTGGGGCAACAGAAAAAGTGGCAGGAAAAAAAAATCTACTTGGAAACTTCCTTAAAACTCTGGAAAGGCAGCATGTAGATGCATTAATTATTCAGAAAGGGAAAGGGATAGGTGATTTGAATAAGCTAGAATTTGTATTGCACCTACTAAGTGTCAAGCAATATGCTAAGGATTTTATTTTTATTTGAGCCTCAAAGCAATCCTGAGAGGTAAATGCTATTGTTATCCTCATTTTACAGACGGGAAAACTGTTGCACAGAGTGGTTAAGTGCCTTATTCAAAGTCACACAGCTAGTAAATATCTAAGTTTTGATTTGATTTGAGTGCATTACCCAACTACCTAGATTGGCTGCCCACCATGTATCACACTAACTTGGGAGACATCTTAGTTCCTTTCTGGTACATATGTGGTTTCTCTTCCAAAAGGATTGCTGTATCCTGAATAGCAACTGGAAGACAATTTATAAATATGCTACTCT
This sequence comes from Sminthopsis crassicaudata, assembly GCF_048593235.1. Lineage (NCBI taxonomy): Eukaryota > Metazoa > Chordata > Mammalia > Dasyuromorphia > Dasyuridae > Sminthopsis > Sminthopsis crassicaudata. The sequence continues at coordinate 123,377,015 of NC_133620.1, read as the reverse complement.
TTAATCTCCATGGCCAATAATTTTAATCAGCAGTGCTAAACACCTGAAACACAATATTGCCTGGTTTTGAATTTTAGCTAGTAGATAATAGAGCCAGTCAATAAACATTTACATTTTCTACTATGTGTCTGGTATTGTGCTAAGTACAAAGAAAGATAAAATGTTGTCCCTGCTTACAAGGAGCTCATAGTCTAATGGAAAAGAAATGGCAAGCAGATATAGATATAGATATAGATATAGATATAGATATAGATATAGATATAGATATAGATATAGATATAGATATAGATATAGATATAGATATAGATATAGATATAGATAAACATACATGCAAACCAAATTAGGATAATGAACGGAAGGGAAGGTACTAGAATGAACAGTGAATCAAGAAAGTTTCCTATAGAATGTGAAATTTTAGCTGGGACTTTGAAGATAGTGACAAACGCAGGAGCCAGACATAAGACGCGAAAGGATTCTTGGTGATAGTAGGTGATAGTTGACAGATACAGTGAGACATGTGAGTAGAGAGCACATGCATAACGGACATCACAAGTAATATGGAAGAGGTGGCAGATAGAAGTGGTGGTATAAACTATAGGAAGACTAGAATAGTAAGTAGTATGGTAAGAGGTAGCCAAATTACTAAGGACTTAGGATGCTAAATAGAATGTTATATTTGATCCTGGAGGGGATAGACAGCTTTAATAAACTGGAAATTATTAAGTAGTGTAGTGACATAATCAGACTTGTGCTTTAAGAAACTCATTTTGACAGCTGAGTGGAAGTTAAACTACAATGGAAAGAAATGAGGCAGGGCATTAGTCACCAGGCTATTAATAGTAGTCCAGGAATGAGGTGATGAGGATCTGTACCAGTTGTAACAGTTTTTGAGAAGGAAAAGAGGAATACTACAAAAACTGATAGGATTTGGCAACAGACCAGATAGGGGATGGTGTGAGACAGTGAGAGAGAAGTCAAAGCTGAACCTACTTTGGAACACTATGTAGTACCACCACTATTAATAAGGTAATTCAAAAATAATAAGAGAGATGGGAAGAGAGGAAAGTTTCAGGGAAAAAATGAATGAATTTAATCTTGTATATGTTAAAATGTGCAAGGAAATTAAAAGGAAACAAAAACTTATTGTACATAGTCTTCTCCAGAAATTCACACACAAAAGGGAAGAAAGATATGAGATGATAATGGGTGGGCATAAATGGCTTACGTGAGAGTTTGGAGGGGATAGGAGAGATATTAGAAGGTTTGTAGGCAGTAGGGAATCAGCCAACAGATAAGGAGAGATTGAAGATAATTGAAAGTATGAGGGGATAGAAAAGGCATTCTGCCAGAGAAGAGGAAATGTTATGACATCACTTGTGTATATAGAGACTTTTACCTTAACAAATAAATGAACCACTTCATCGTGTGAGACAAGATAAAAGAGGTAAATGGCAAAAACATTTGGGAGAAATTCACTGAAGTTAAGTATAGGTGAAGAGGAACAAATATAATATGAAATATCACTCAAATTTTTGCAAACCTGAATTCTGTGACTTTTGAATGCCCCATTCCCCATGCAGAAACTTCTCTATCCTTAACACACATACACATACACACACACACACATATAGAACACAGCTACTCAATACATTTTGGCCTCAGGACTTATTGAATGAAACAAGTGAAAGGGAAAAGGTTGAGTATTTTTATGTGGAGTAGTCCACTTCTAATCATCTCCCCAAATATGGCCCAATTTCCCCGCTTATTTCCTTGTAGAAAAAAAATATTCTGAACCACTCCATACTGGTGGATAATAAAAAAAAAAAAAAAAAAAAAAAAAAAAAGGAATAACAGAATGGGAGCAGATGAGTCCAGGACCTCAGTTCTGGATCTTGGACTATATCAAGGGCAAGTTCAGTAAGACAAAGCAGTAGTCTTCCACCAACTCACCAGCCTTACAGAAGTTGCAACAGTGGTCAAATTTCTCTGCTGTAGGATCGGACTCCCCTACACAGTGCCACTCTATGCTGTTCCAATCCCTGCTCTATAAAGTCTGTTGCCACAGAAGTTTGTAGCCACCAGAGCTCGTAGTACTATTCCCATTACTTTATGGAAGTTTCACCTTGATCCAAGTGCAATAGCAGCTTCTTGTTTCCCATGTCCATATGGCAATCGGTATGTTTACATCCTTTTTTTAAAAACGGCAGCAGAAGGACAGAGGCAACCAATTCTGGATGCCAGCTTGCTGATCCTTCTCAAGGATCCTTAATCCAGAGAGTGTTATAGTGTGAATTCTCCAGGTTCTCCTTCTCCCCAATTATCATTGCCTCCTACCCAGAAGTAAATAATTCTAAAGAGATAAGAGGCTATGATACAGACACAGTAGCAAAATATTGGTAAAGGTAGAGAGCCAGATAAATCCCCCCAGAAATTATTGCAGAGCCACAATTATACACTGAATCTGCAGATAGATTTATCCAGCCATGATGGTTGCTTTGGGACAAAACTGATGACATTTATAAGGCAAGGGTGGTGGTAACATCTTTTGCCTTGACCTTTCCAGGGACACAGCTCTCAATTCTTGGTATTGAGCAGTTCCCCTAAGGATCTGGCAATGGGCCTTGGTTGGAAACAGAATAGGTCTGTTCCTAGTCATATTTCTGCAAAATATGAACATGCACCCCCCCCTCAGTCTCATTTGACATCCAGAATTTGCGAAAGTTCTTTTCCTCTTTGTTCTTGTATGATTTAGTTATTTTTATTACTTTTTCTTCTAAAATAGAATAGCTTATTTTAGGAAAGAATATTCTTTTTTAGAGCTTTCTCAAGTATTTCTGGGGAAACTTGCAATGAATGTAAAGTTAAAAGATAATAATAAAATTTATATCTTGGTTATGATGCACCAGAATAAAAGCATAGAGTTAATCTCTGAATTAAGAAAGCTCCCTAGGAATTTTCTGCAGAAAGTCTACATTCAGCTTTGCAGATTTGAGTGAAGCAAAAATACTGAAGATCAACTCGATTTCAACAAACATATATTGAGCACTTTCTCTATGCAGGACACATATTATGAATCTAGAAGGTTGCCTCCTCATCCCCATGGCTAGTTCTAGCATGTTTTAATTATAGATAATCTGCCTAATGGAGCTCCCAGAGTTTGTACAGCTAGTATCAGTTAGTGCCAAATAATGAATCCACTGCAGTGGCTGCAAGTATTCAAATTTATACTATTTGAAGTTATAATCATGTAAACTGTGATAATCTGTTTCAGCCTAATAGAAATAGAGAGTGCAAATTTGAATAATGTGACCACTTCAGGGAATTCATTATTTGCACTAATTGAGACTGAGCTGTACTTACATACCTACACTAAATTTATCAAAAAATAGAACTTACTGTGTGAAAGGAATTTAAGCTTTAAACTATACCAGATAAAATAAGTTGTTTAGTTGGATCCTGGAGTTCTTAAAATATTCATTTGAAAAGTTTGCAATTTATTCACTCTTAGGTCAATTATGATTTTTTTTTATTACTCTTCTGTTAAATTTCTTTGATTTAAAAGTACTCTTCTATCAATTAATCATGATTTTTATTTCAGAGTTTTAAATGGTTCCCATGTGACCTATTTCCTTCCCGTCATTATTGTTTAGATCTCACTTTTTAAAAACAGGAGCTCAGAATTTTAAAACTCTTAAAGATAAATTTGATTAGGACATCATTTGCATGAGAAAAGACTACTTATTTCCATGCTCTGCTTTATAGTGTGGGCCTATCTCCATTTTTTTGTGTTCCATATCACACAATGTGCTTGGAATTAGAATAAGAAAATGAACAGAATATTTGCCTGACTATGTTTGTAATTCTGAGTTGTTTTTCTTTTCATTTTGGTCTAGTAATTTGATTTCATTGGTGTAGAAAATTTTTGTGAGGACACTAAGAATTTGATTTATCCAGATCAATCAATCAGCATTTGTCCTAAACCAATCTTGATTTGAATCCAGGTCTTCCTGACTCTTTTGTCAATTTGTTATACACATGTCATATGACTCCTCCTAAGATAAAAGTTACAAGGGCAGCTAGCTCGTGCAGAAGTAAGGAAAACTCATCTTTCTGAGTTCAAATTGACTTCTGGCACTTATTAGCTATGTGACCCTGGGCAAGTCATTTAACCCTGCTTGTCTCAATTTCCTCATTTGTAAAGTGAGCCAGAGAAGGAAATGTCATACTACCCTAGTATCTTTACCAAGGAAACCCCAAATTAAATGATGAAGAGGTGGACACAAGTGGAAAATGACTAAACAAGAAGATGATAGTATTACTTCCCCAAGTAACATTTCTTAATATGCTCATTATATACCCTTTATTCTTTCTATAATATTCAATTAAACAAGTTTACTAAGTTCTATGTGTGAAGCAGTGTGCTTTGGGGCTGACAGAAAAAAATTCTTTGTTCTTATAAGTCTACATTGTATTAGAATGCAGCATGTATGATATTAGCAAGTCTACTTCATCAATAAGATCTTGGATGCATTTTATCATTATGCTGATTACAGAACCTGGAAACTTTTATTACAATTTAAATATGAATGAAGAATTTTTAACAGCCAAAGTCAGTTCTCCTTTGAGGCTATGTTTTTTTTTCCAAAAAAAAAATATCAATTTATGAAGTTTTTAACCAAAACTAACTTAAAGCAAATTCTGAAGCAGACATTATTTGTTTCAGTACTCCTTGTCATTACTCTCTTTTGTCCTCTTCCTGCTTTTAAAAAAATTCTTATATTTTATTTATTACTTTCAGGTGCCTAATATTTTTTGCCTTTCCCCATCAAAATCACACACACACATACAAAATGAGAATGATTTATACTTTGGTGTAAATTTGTAATTAGATCCTAATCAGTGGCAACCACTTTCTCAGAGCAGGTGCAGGTATGATTTCTGATGATTTTTCAGTCTTTTTACTCCATGGTTAAGAGGCAAGTTTTTCTGAAACAGTAATACATTATTGGTGGAGTTATGAACTTATCCAACCATTCTGGAGAGCAACTTGGAACTATGCCCTAACGGCTATCAAACTGTACCTAATCTTTGATCCAGCAGTACCACTAGGAGATCTGTAAAAAAGGGAAAAGAAACCCATATGTGCAAAAATGTTTTTGCAGCAGAAAGGATCTGGAAACTGAGTGGATGCTCATCAGCTGGAGAATGGCTGAATAAGTTCTGGTATATGAATGTTACAGAATATTATTGTTCTATAAGAAACAATCAATAGGATGATTTCAAAGAGGCTTACATGAACTGATGCTAAGTGAAATGTGTAGAACCAGGAGAACATTATATACAGCAACAACAAGATTATGCAGTGATCAATTCTGATTGATCCGGCTCTTTTCAACAGCAAAGTGCTTCAGTCCAGTTCCAAAAGAGTTGTGATAGAGTCCAGAAAGAGAATTGTGGGGACAGAATGTGGATCACAACATAGTATTTTCACCTTTTTTGTTGTTTTCTTTCTCATTTTTTCCCTTTTTTTGATCTTATTTTTCTTGTGCATCATGATAATGGTGTAAATATATAGAAGAATCACACATGTGTAATATATATTGGATTATTTGTTTCTGGGGAGGGAATGGGAAGAATGGAGGGAGAAAAATTTGAAATACAAAACTTTGCAAGGGTGAATGTTAAAAACTATCTTTGCATATATATATTGAAAAAATGATTATTAAAAATAGAGGGATATTTTTAACTTAGCTGCTGAAATAGGACTGAGAGGCAGAAAAAAGTTTCCCACAAGAGGAATTTTACCTTTTTCCACCTTAGTTGTGTTTGAATGAAACCTTTAGGTGGATAGGCACATCTTCCACCTTAATGTCCTCACCCAGAGCCACACATGACTGTGAATATGGGGTGCTGGTCTTTCCCTCTTTGCATTTGTTTTTTCTGAATCTTAGATGAATGGTCATTGACTAAGCTGTGACTTTGTGAACTTTGAGAGTAAGCTACCCCAGAGTTCCAAGAACTAAAGTCCATGACAGATGTCTGTCTCTTGTAAAGAATGAAATACTGAGTAACCTATTTGTCTTAGTATAAAAATGAATTGAAAGTAGTAAAAAAGAGAATGACAGCAGCTCATCCATTAACTATATCATATTCAGAAAAGAACTCAGTGGGGTGAATGCTATGTAGAAATTGCTTTAAATATTGAATCCTTTCTCTCCACAAATTGAAATGGCATGAGAGAGATTATGTCTCTGATTTGGGGAATTTAGTTGTACTTCTTGCTATAGCTTTTCAGTAATCTGCCTTTGTAAAATCTCGATCTCTCCTTTGTAAAAATTAATATTAATTGTACTGAGGATACTAATTGGTGATATTGATTATATAAAGAAGATACTAAAAATACTGGGCAATTAACATTGGGTGAAAACATGCTGGAATAGAGGCTCATGTTAACAGCATAAAAGAATAGCCTTCACCAGTAACCTTAGATCTCAGAGGAGGAGCTGTAATCTTGCTCTAGGGATTCAATTTATAAGAGCAAATAGAAATTGGGATAAAGGCTCACAGCATACACAAGATAAATTTTAAAGCCTTTTCACTATTATAGAATGGAATGTTTTTCCACATTTTTTTAGGAATTTCAAGCACAGTATTTGGGGGCAAATACTTTTTTAATGGGACTTCCCAAAACCCAGAAAATAAAAGCAATATATTGAATGACCCTGCTTCTAGCTAAAGAATTTGGCTGGGCTTCTAAGAATTTCCCCTACTGCCTATAATAACTCACAATACTCAAGAGCTCACTCTTCTTTGGCAGTTAATTGTGAGCCAGTTGCCAGTTGTGAATCATACCCCAAAATGAGGACAAGCAGCCTGTGCATGGCTGCTACACCATGCATTGAATAATTTCATAGGATCAATGAATATCAGAAGTAGATTAAAGCTCATCTAAAATATTATGGTGAGAAGAACAATGGATTGACATCAGAGGACGTCAGCTCAACTTCTGACTTGAATGATGATAACAGGAGAAGAGGCAATAAGATGTGGAAACTGCCCAGAATCATTCTGATTACTCCCTCTGGGAGCTCTGAAAATTATTTCTTTCCTGAAATGTGTGGTACAGAATAGGACACATTAAGTCAGGAGTGCTTTGACCAGAACATTGATCTTCTCTTGATGAAACCTAAGAGATTATACTGTTAATCTATATTCGCCTTTCTAACTGCCAAAACAAAGATTAGCAAACTAAATTCCAGGGACAAATCATGCATGATAACTATTTTTGTGTGGTCTATGACTAAAAATTTTTTAAAACATTTTTATATAAACTTTTATTGTGTTTAAAATATAAAAAAATGTAAAAACATTTTTAGCTAAAGGTATAAAAACAGGGCTGGATTTGGCTCTAAGGCTATAGTGTACTAGTATACGCTTGTGTTTTAAAACAGAAGTTTGTTTTTTTCATATGAACTGTTGTTGAGCCACACCTCCCCCAACCCATACTTGTAAAGTTGATTTTCTTAAACACAAGCAAGATTTTATATTTATCTGTCAAAATTTATATTAATCATGCTTGATATTCCTTAAATCATTTTGCCATTTATAACTATGAAAAACATTGATTGCCATTGATAAAAATACCAGCTATCTGCTTTTTCCCCAAAGGTCCTAGTGCCAGCCTATACTTCACAGAAAGGTATGTAATATCAAATCTCAAAGGCTCCATCCTCCAGGTCTCATTCTCCCAAATGATCATAACCCCAAACCCAGAGATAAATAATTCTAAAAGAGAAGATGACATGGTGTAGAAACAATGGAGATCGATCAGGAAGCTTGCATCAGAACTGATTTCTTCATTCTCCCTTCCATTACTTTCAAGATATAAACATTTTAGTTGTCATAGTGGCAAAATAGTGATAAAAGTAGAGCCTGGCAAATATTGACATTTCTCTTTATCACCAAGTACAGATTCTTGGGGCATTTCACAAAAGGCCTCTTATTACACTGCTATTGTCCCATCTATGCCTATTAAGGACTATTCTTTTTTTATTAAAGCTTTTAATTTTTCAACATTAACCCATGTAAAAATTTGTGTTCTGATTTTCCCCCTTTTCCCTCCACCTCCTGCCCTAGAGAGCAAGTGCTTCAATATATGTTAAACAAGTTAAAAAATATGTTAAATCCAATATATGCATGCATATTTATTCAATTATCTTGCTGCACAAGAAAAATAAAATCAAAAAGGAAAAAATGAGAAAAAAATAAAATTCAAGCAAACAACAACAAAAAGAATGAAAATGCTACGTTGTGATCCACCCTCAGTTCCCACAGTCTTCTCTCTGGGTGTAGATAGCTCTCTTGATAGCAATATCATTGGAACTGGCCTGAATCATCTCATTGTGGAAAAGAGCCAGTATTCTTTGACTCTGCCTATTTTACTAGATACCAAATACCATTGACTACTTTCATGTGGTTTGAATCTCTTCATCTTATATATAAGTATAGTATGAGAGACTTTGTCAAATGTGGTATAAAATCTATGTAAACTTTAGTTAAACCATTAGCCTGAGCAACCAGTGTAATAACCCTGTGCAAAAAAAAAAAAAAAAAAAAAAAAGATGGTGTTAGAGTGGTATAATCTATTCCTGATATAATCATACTGGCTCTTTATTATCTCTGTTTCCTTTTCTGGATAATTTCTTCAACAGCATTTATGAAGCATCTCCTCTGTGCCAGATACAGGTGTGAGATGTTGGGAACACAACTGTAAGAATGAAATCCTTAAGAAGCTTATAATCTATTAATATCCCTTTAAAAATATTGTTTTAGATTTAACTAGAAATCATAGTCCAATGTCCTGGACTAGTATTGTAGACTCTATTTTCTTTCTGTTTCTTGAAAGGGACAATATTTGATGTTCTTTAATTCTGTAAAACTCCTTTCATTATTTATAAATCTTTTCAAGATCATAGCCAGCAGTACAGCAACCACTTTTGCCTGTTATTTCAGTACTGAAGAATATTATTCATTTGGCTCTGTTAAGTAGAGTTCTTCAGGCTCAGCTAAGTGTTCTCTTGAAATCTTTTGTGTCTTCTTTACCTTAAATGAACCAAGCAGGATATATTGATTAAGCCCCTTCTCTGTGGCTGAGGATAGAAAGACAAATATAAAATAGTCCCATTTATCCTTTAAGAGCACAGAGTGTGTGGAAGGTAGAGGGGGGAAGAAAGAGCAGTGCTAAGTACCCTTGTATGTAACTGGGTTCTCGCTCCATCCTGAAGATGAAAAATTTCTTTTTAAATGTTTATCTACATTAAAGTTCAGTCACAGACAACTCTTTGTGACCCCATTTGGAGTTGCCATTTCCTTCTCCAGCTCATTAGGTTCATATAGTGAGTGTCTGAGGCTGAATTTGAAATTAAGTTCTTCTGATTCCAGCCTATCTACTGTGCCAGCTAACTGTCCCTTTATCTTTGAGTTTATATTATTTAATACTGCAAGTAAGTAAGAGTTATTTGCTATAATGTGATTCCATATTCTTGAATACAAAGTTCAAAAGAGAGGCACTTAGCCTTTAGACTTTTTTCTTTTCATAAGAAATCTGGGATAGTCTAGACCTGAGAGAAAATAAAAATCAATTTTCTTCTTAAGTATAAATGAAGAGTATGTGTATACTGTTTTCTGAAAGTCTTGACCATGAAGAGATATCGAAAGGAAATGATATCTTTTAAGAAGCTGTTATCACTTTTACAAGCAATTTGAGGTCTGTAAAATTCTTTATATTTATCTTACTTGATTCTCAGAACAATCCTGTGAGAAAAGTGCAATTATTTATTTTCTGAATGAAAATGAGGCAGGCAAAGGTTAAGTGACTTCCTTGGAATCACAAAATTAGAAAATGTCTGAGGTCATTTTTCAACTCAGATCTTCTTGATGTTCAGTCCAACTTCTTACCTAATGTATTACCTACCTATCTGTTTCATGAAATTGATTTTTGAGAGAAATTGAGTGATGCGGGACTGTGTTTTCAGAGGTTAGGAGAAGATGGTTGTAATTATAGTTTGAGATGACTTGGGGTGGCATCTCACAGCAAAAAACACTGTAAATGATTATTTATGTCTTATGTTATTATTGCTTACATTGTCCATCAACTGTATGGCTTGTATTTTTGATATTTTAATACAAGAGATTAGTGGATTTCATACATAAGCAATCACTTGTGGGAAAAGACGTTTCTCCAGTTTATTAAATATATATTTAATGAATGGTGGATAGGGTCAAAATAATAAAAAAAAAGGTGATATAATTTAATGATTATGAAGAAAATATCAAAAAGACGACACCTGGATCTTTTTAGAGATCAAGAGAATAAAATTGAATATATGTCAAAGTCAAAGAGTGAGAGGTGGGTGACCCAAAAAAGAATGTGGCCAGTCCTGGGAACCTTAAACTTGCTCCACACACATGCGCGCGCGCGCACACACACACACACACACACACACACACACACACACATGGCATACTTCATTCTGAAGATGATATTGGTCTACTTTATTAAGCTCCATAGTAGCACAAAACCTCCTTATTTAGATAGACGATTAGTCTAGTAAAAAAAATTCTTGTAACATCTATTCAATAAAAAAAAAAATCAAAAGGATAAAAAAGGCTATAGTTTAATCTATGACAAGAAATCCTCAGGTATACTCAACTATAGACACTGCAGTTAAATGATAAGCAGAAAAATATTACATTGCATTTGGAAGTTTGTGCAGCACTTTCAATAAAGCTGAGCTATTCCCTGGCATAAAGACTCAATTCTTTTATATAAAACTTCTTTCTGAGAAACTGTATAATTTTGAATCTCTTAACACTACAATCTATAAGAAATCAAAACTGATAGGGACTAGCCAAAGTGGGGTGAAGCATGTTTCCAACAATTAAAAAGTGAAGTATGCAATACAATTGAAGAATTATATAATAAGAAGGGAAGTAGGCCAGTCAAATAGCAAAAGGAAGGGATATTAGTGAATAGCCCAAATATTACACCCTCCCTTCCCCCAATATAAAAAGATCTGGATGGATATTCCAGAAGATTGCACAGATTCCCAGTGGAGGATTTATGTATGGACAGAGAGTATGGACAAGAATTACACAGGAAGAAAAGACGTGGATGGATCTGTACCAATGGAAGGAGAGAATATTCACATCCATGGGATCACACATACATTGAAGTATTGTGACCAATGCTGAAATTGTTCTGATAAAACAATTTAATACTTTGGTGCTTCTACAGAGAAAACCATTCTGAGGTCTTCTTATAGTTTCTCCTCAAGCACTTTGTCATTTTTACATCTTTGTTTGTGTAACTGTTTCTTCTATTTGGTTCTCCATTTTATCAGAAATTGTCTCAGGCAAATTCCTATATTGCAGGTACTCAACACTCCCATAGAACATCACTGAAATAATCAGTGCTCCGAGCAGAATATATAACTTGATGCTGACACACAAATATGTGCTGTATCCAAAAGCAATGACAAATCCAAGGGACTCCCAAAGACGGTAATTGGCAAAAGCAGCCTCCTTGTTGTTCACAAATAGAACTCCATAGAGTGCTGCAATGAAAAAAGAATGAAATGATAAATTTATTCTGAAACCATGCTATTTTTTTATTTCTGAGATTAGGAACCCACACATCAGTGTTCCCCAAATATTCTCAACAAAATGTGTTGGTTTTCTTTTTTAAGTAACTCTTCCAAGCTAAAACAAATTCCTGTTCAATTTGATTTTTCTATATTTTCTATATTTTTCTCTATTTCTCCAGAAGTGAAAAATAATAACCTGCTATTGTTAACTCATTCTTACCTGGGCTAAATATCAAAAGCAAGGACAAGCAAAAGAAGCAGTAATAACATTTAGCAGAACATTTATAGATGTAGATGTGATTCAAGAATCACTTACATGTGTTCTAATTCCATATTTAAGAACTTTGAATTTCCTATATCTGATTGTAATCTCTTATCTTTGCATCTTTCCTATGCTTTATGATCCAGCATCCTGGCCTTTAGCAGTTTTAATAGCTGCCCTTCAAAAAAAAGTCATATTCTAAGATAATGTCTCATCTCCCTTAGAAGATTGCTATCTGTGCTAGCTGCTCATTTAGGATAAAGAGAATAAATATATTTTCCTTACTTGTGAGAAACCACAAAGAGAGTCTTCTGTGGGAGAAAAGAGAGTGAATATTAAAGCTTAGGGCTCTTATCACTTTGCCAAACCCAAGTCATTTTATTTGAAAGCAAGAAATTAAATTCCCATTTAACAGACAGAAAGCTCTTGGTTGACTAAGAGCTAGTAGAATTAGGAAGTCAGTTTCATGAAAAAGGAAGCACTAAGAACATAACTTATTTTTTCCTCTGTTTCCTGAGACCATCAAAACAAAGACAAAAATTTTAGAGGATTATAGAGGTCTTATCAGTCTTTCTTCTTTGTTATTGAGATTCCTACTCCATTCTTACATCATGACTTATTCTAGGAAAACTTTAAAACATCAGAAAGCTCTTGGATTATTTTTAAAGGGTAGGACAAGGGATAAAAAGGGAAAAAAATGTGTTCTTTCTACAAAGTTACAGTGATTTGAGGAGTATCAGGTGTATAAGGGAGAGACTGAAAGCTAGAAACCAGAAGGAAACATCAACTTCTTTTGTGAAACTCATTTTTAGTTCCAACACTGATAAAACTGACTGAGAAGGCAAGTAATATTTACTAAGTTATTAACTTAGAAGATTTCTTTTCATCCTCAGAAAACCCTGTGAAGTAAGTGCTATTATTATTTCTACTACCCTAGCCCTCTCTCTCTTTCTTCACTGAGTGTTACTCCTGCCACAATGTATGATAGAAGCAAACCATTTAACATCTCTGTGCTATTGCCCTACCACCCCCATCCCTGAAATGCAGGCCTATCTCACAACTTTTTTCGTGTACCTTTTAAAATTTGCAAAGTGCTTATCCATATGAGATTTCATTTGATTTACAACAACCCCTGTGAAAGAAGTGCTATTATTATTTCCATTTTAGGGAGGAGGAAACAGAAATTGAGAAAGTTTAAGTGATCTATCTAAGTCACAGCTACTAAGTATCTGAAAGAAGATTGAATTCAGGTCTTCCATAGTCAAAGTCCAATACTCTATACATTGTATTACATAGCTAATTTTTTTCTGAACCTGAAGCGGATGAAGAGAAAGACCTTAACTTTTCAGTTATTGACTGGCTCTTTCTGAATGAACATATGGCATCTAAGTACTGAAATACAATAAATGAACTTTCATCTTTTTGCTTTCATCGATATTTCTGAAATAGTGGAAATGAACCCTCACTTTCATAACTCTCAGACATACCTTCCTGAACAGAAGGTTGTTTTTCCTCTCTCTGCCTTAGGGCACCTGCCAACAGACTACTTAGCAGCTGTGAATCTGGCAGCTGTGCAATCCCATCTCTTAAATGCCAAAATCTTTTGAGAATTATCTAAAAATAATCAAATGGTGCAAAGTACTAGGATTAGTATACTCCTGGGAACATTTAAAAACCCTCTCATTTCTTTCTTTTCTTTTTTTCAGAAGTCTTTAAAGTTCAGTCCAAAAACAGAAGCAAAGAGTGGGAAATTTTGATTGAGTTGAGAGCCTTTGATTAATATTGCCTTGGTTATATTTTCAAATTTCATTTCCTTCTTCATGATTTATAGGAGCTCAAATGAAATACAATAATTATTTGGTTTGTTTCCCAATCTAATGTTATGCAAAACTTGATTTTTAATCTAAAATGCTGCTATTTTTAAGTGCAATGATTAGTCTCCTTCAGTGCTTTCACAATTAAACCAAAATTTAAATTGTGTGAACAAGTCATGCATTTAAGACGAGATAAGGCAGTTCCTTGACTCTCTTGTTCTTGCCACCAAAGCACAGATTCTATAACACAAAAAGATGAGATTATGAGTCTAAGGACCTACATGAAAGTCTAGACTGCCATGTACAGCTACTAAAATCAGCCATATCAGTCAGTCAATAACAAATTACAATAAGCTTTTACTATATGTACCAGGCATGGTCTAAATGCAACACATTTGATCTCTATGAAAATTCAATTTCCCTATATGTTAGATAACTATTATGCTTAATTTCTCTAGTTCCTTATATCTCAAAAGTTCTGTGACCAAAGGATCACAGAATTTCACAGATTTCAAAAATTAGTATAAATTTTTAAAAGGCCCTCAGCAAAGAAAAGGAAGAACAAGCATGTCCATTATTGTGGGATCTCAGACAAATATTTCTGAAGGATGGGAAAATTGTAAAATAAAATAAGAAAAGGCCATTCTGTCCTATGACTTGGTGACTGTACACTTTAAATGCCAGTTAATTAAGGGAATGGGGTATAGAGTTGATGAAATAGAATTGAATGGAGTGGCTGGCTGGAAAATGTATGACAAAAACAAAACAAAGAGAAAGAGCCCTTTGGCTCCCTCCACAAGTTGAAAAGGCAAATCTGTTTGGCAATGGTTTTGCCCAGAGAGAATCTTCTGATAGGAAAGAATTATTTTATCTTCTTCCGTCTGAGGCAGAACTTGCCCCTGGTTTCTAAGAAAATGTAGAAAAGGCAAACTATGAAGAATGACATTTACCCACTGCCAGAAAGTATATAAGTGGCTGATTGTATGTGTGGTATAAAACAGGAGATTTGTAAGGCTGGTAACAAATGAAATAATGAATACTATCCAATAGAAATATCTTACATATAGATAGTAGGCACTCAATCAGGATTGTAGAATGAACAAGTAGATTCTCCTCAGATTCATAAACAGACCAGTCTCAGTTCAATCAACACCCAGAAAGAAACAAATCTATTCTGTCAAGTTTCTGTAAAAAGGGAATTCCACTGAGTTATATACTGGTGGCAAAAGAGACAAACAGAAAAAAAAAGGAACTTAAAATAGTATAACTCTCCAGTCTATCTCTCTCATTTTCCTGGATAGACAAGGAACTGAAGAGTAAAAGATATCAAATCTTGTCGTAAATTATGTGCATACAGAAAATTTCATTACAAAGGAAACTTTGAAGACTTGTTCTGGGAACTCAGATACTCAACTCATTTGGGATCTCATTGATTTGAATGTGTGCTGAAAAATACATATTAAATATAGAGAAAGAGAAAGATAAGCCAGATTTTTGGAGTCCATCAGTCCTGACTAATCCCCTTTCACAGTTTATTGGGCAAAAGAATATTTTTAGAATACATCCTTGTATCTTAAAAAAAGTACATCTTTAGTCCATAAGAGTGTCCGTGGCATTTCGCCCATTTTTTATTAATTATCAGAGTAAATAAAAATATAGAAATTCTTACATCCCACTGCTCTAAGGAAAGGAAGTCCCAGAGCACTGTGAGAAATACCAAGTGACATCTTTCCCAATTTTTATTCACTTTATTTTTTGTTGGAGATTCATCTCTCAGCTTATAATTGAGAAATGATTATTGAAAAGGCAAATATAACATAGTACTGAATTTGCTAAATTCAATTACAGATATTATGATGTATACTTTATTTTCTTTAAAATTATAAATATTATTCAAAGATTAAAATTTTAAATTTGATCCAAAGATTATTAATTTAAAAGTGAGGAGAGAAGGGATGATTTTAGAAATTTGGAATGGTGACAAAAGTTATGTGTAATTCTTTTTTTCAGGTATTCTAATGTCTTTCATTATCATGAATTATGATACTTGAACAATTTCACTATTCTGATTTTTATTTCTTTGTTTTTAATATATAAAGAAGAAAACTGGGTTATTTCTTCTAGGCTGTACAGTGATTCACATTCATTCACTAGTGAAAATTTATATTTAGATAGACTTTCTTTTTTTTAAATTAATTTTTCACACATATTGCTTTATGAATCATTTTGAGAGAGAAAAATCAAATCAAAAGGGAAAAACCATGGGAGAGATTTTTTAAAAAATGAACATAGCATGTGTTGGTTTACATTCAGTCTCCTTAGTTCTTTTTCTGATGCAGATGGCATTTTCTGTCCAAAGTCTATTGGAATTGCTTTAGATCACTCAACCACTGAGAAGAACCAAGTCTTTCAAAATTGATTATAGCACATTCTTGCTATTATTGTGTATAATGTATTATTCCTGGTTCTGCTTGTTTCAATCAATATCAGTTTATGTAAATCTTTCCAGGCCTTTTTAAAATCAACTTGTTCATCATTTTTTATAGAACAATAATATTCCATTAGCCACAACTTGTTTAGCTATTCCCCAATTGATGAGCATCTACTCATTTTTCAATTATTTGCCACCACAAAAATAACTGTAACATACAGTTTTGCACATACAGGTCCATTTCCCTCCTTTATTATTTCCTTGGGATATAGACACAGTAATGGCACTTCTGGGTCAAGGAGTATGCAGTTTTATAGCCCTTTGGGCAGAGTTCCAGATTGCTCTCTAGAATGGTTAGATCATTTCACAACAATCATTAGTGTCCCAGTTTTCCCACATCCTCTCCAAAATTTATCATTATCTTTTCCTGTCTTCTTAGCCAATCTGAGAGGTGTGAGATTGTACCTTAGAGTTGTTTTAATTTGCATTTCTCTAATCAATAGCAATTTATGTAATTTCTGATAGCATATTGACTCTACTAATTTCTTTTTAATAGACATAAACTTACAACTATAATATGGGAGATATTGAAAAGAACAAAGTAAACAAAACTTAATTGGGGCAGCTAGATGCACAGTGGATAGAGCACCAGCCCTGAAATCAGGAGGACTTGAGTTCAAATGTGATTTCAGACACTTAACACTTCCTAGCTGTGGGACCCTGGGCAAATCACTTAACCCCAATTGCCTCAGCAAAAAAAAAAAATTATATATATACATATATATATGTATATATATGTATGTATGTTTAGTTATTAAGATATTATTTAGAGTGAAGACAAAATGGAAGCTGAATTAATATTATAGCTAGAATGTTAATGATGATTCTTTTTTAAGCATATTACTGTTTTCCAAAAACAAAGTTCTATTCTATTCAAATTAATGCCAGTTAACTTTTCATTTATTTAGAGCCCTCAATTAATGCCCAGTTGATCAGTAAGAATTTATTCAAGCATCTATCACATTCCAAGCAGTGTGCTAAACCTTAGGCATAAAAAAGATAAATATGAAGCAGTTCTTGTCCTTAAGAAACTTATTTTCTGTTGGTAGAGACTAAATTCCAACACAAATATATACAAAACGCATACACAATTAATAATAAGTATTGGGGATGGGAAGTATTAACATCTGAGAGAGTCAAGAAATCATGTTTGAGTTGAGTTTTGAAGGAAATCATATTCTAATAGTTGTAGATGAAGGGTTGTACAGTGAAATAGAATGCTGGGCTTGGAGTCAAGAAGACTGAAGTTCAAATCCATCATCAGAAACTCACTATGTGAACTTGGAAAAGTCATAACCTCTGCTTGTCTCAGTGTCTTCAACTGAAAAATAGGGGTGATAATAATAGCTCCTTAGAGTTGTTATGAAGATCAAATTAGTATTTGCAAAGTGCTTAACATAATGCCTAGCACATAGTAGATGCAATACAATAACTAGTTTTTCTCTGAGCATGGGAAGATACTAATGGAGGAAGCTTATGCTTTGGAGAAAACTCGAGTCAAGTAGACCAATTTGTATGCTTCTGCAGCCATATAGGAAAAAGGTGAAGAAAGCCTCAACAAGATCAATAATTATGTGAATGAAGGTGACAAATATCAAGAGATATTGTGGAGCTAGAATCAATAAGATTTAGCAACTGTTTCTGTCAATGGAATGAGAGACAGTGAGGAATCAGATATGACTCCCAGTCTGTGACAATGACTATCCCATGTGAAGTCAAAATAATTCTTCTCTTTATAACCAAGCTTCATATTCCTTTGACTTTCACTTTGTTTTTGCAAGTCTAATGGTGGAGACCTCTATATCACAAAATTAATCCTGTGTTCTAAATAATCCAATGAAAAGATGGTCAAAATACTCTGATTTCATACATTGAATGTGTATGTATATATGTGTGTGTGTGTGTGTGTGTGTGTGTGTGTGTGTATCAGTGAATTTTTTTGGTCTAAATTATATGTGCATTTACTTTCACTTTTAATATTCTTAAATTGGTGTGATTTCATTGATATTGTGAAGTCATAGATAAAGAAATTCCATTCATTGATACAAATCTGCACTTTCTCTAAAAATTATAGAATTAGAAAATTGCCTTAAGCACTAAGGGAGTAAGTACCTTCTTCAAAGTCATATAACTACTATATGTCTGAAAAGAACATTTAATGAAGCTCTTCCTGGCTCCTAAGTCAGCACTCCATCCACTAAGTCACATTGCCTGTCTAGTCTTTGAATAATGAAAGTATATTGAGATGGGTCAGTGAAGACTAAAGCCTTATCTTTTACTTTCTGTATATTTTCTCAACACACATGCAATACCCACATAAGGGTGGGTCTACATTCAATGGAAGTTAAGGATCCAGAAAGTTAACAAGTCACTTTAAAAATAGTAGAGTGCATGGGAGCAAGTCATCCAATCCAAATCCTTCATGGCACAAAGAAAAAATGAGTCTTGCAATGGTTAAATGTCTTGCCATGAATCATACAGCTAGATAATGAGAGCAAAGGGTCAGCCCAATAGCCACTTTGAAACAGGATTACAACACATGACATTCTCCCAACTTGTCTGTCTCAGTTTCTTCCACCTTGAGAAGGCCTCCATGATTAGTGAGTCCCTGCCCTAAACTGTCATAACTTGAGGACCTTCAATCCTACCACACAGGAGTTTTACTTCCTGCTTGCTCTCCGACTTGTTCTACCTCTATACCATTAGCCTTGTATGTTATCATCCCCTATTTAAATGTAAGCTCCTCATGAGTTGGGACTGTCTTGTTTTCTTGCTTTGCATCTCCCATGCTTAGTATAGTACCTGGCATGCCTGGGATGCTATGAATATTGCATTTTCACATCATTTTCTCTTTGCCTAAACCAATATTTAGATAGTTTTCCAATATGGTGAAAATACTTCAAGAAGAGTTTCACTCTTGAACCAAATTAAATACATTATGGCATCTAACCCTTATGTATTTGAACTATCATTCTGTAAGAAACACCATCTAGGTGAAAGGATATGAACAGACAACTTTCAGATGAAGAAAATGAAACTACTTCTACTCATATGAAAAGATGCTCCAAATCATTATTGATCAGAGAAATGCAAATTAAGACAACTCTGAGATACCACTACACACCTCTCAGGTTGTCTAGGATGACAGGAAAAGATAATGATCAATGTTGGAGGGGATGTGGGAAAACTGGACACATTGTTGGTGGAGTTGTGAATGGATCCAACCATTCTGGAGAGCAATTTGGAACTATGCTCAAAAAGTTATCAAACTGTGCATACCCTTTGACCCAGCAGTGTTTCTACTGGACTTATATCCTAAAGAGATCTTAAAGGAGGGAAAAGGACCCACATGTGCAAAAAAGTTTGTGGCAGCCCGTTTTGTAGTGGCAAGAAACTGGAAACTGAGTGCATGCCCATCAATTGGAGAATGGCTGAATAAAGTATGGTATATGAATGTTATGGAATGTTATTGCTCTGTAAGAAATGACCAGAAAGATGATTTTAGCAAGGCCTGGAGAGACTTACATGAACTGATGCTGAGTGAAATGAGCAGAATCAAGATTTTTTTGTACACGGCAAAGGTAAGATTATACAAGAATCTGATGGATGTGGCTTTTCTCACCAATGAGATGATTCAGCCCAGTTTCAATGATCTTGTGATGATGGGAGAGCCATCTGCACCTAGAGAGGACTGTAGGAACTAAGTGTGGATCACAACATAGTATTTTCACTCTTTTTATTGTTGTTTTCTTGAATTTTATTTTCTTTGTCTTTTTTTCCTTTTTGATCTGATTCTTCTTGTTCAGCAAAAATAATTGTATAAATACATATCTCTATATTGGATTTGCATATATTATTACCATGTTTAACATATATTGGATTACTTGCCATCAAGGAGAGGGAGTGGGGGAAAGAGGGAAAATTGGAACACAAGGTATTGCAAAAGTCAATGGTGATAAATTATCCTTGCCTGTGTTTTGAAATTAAAAAGCTTCAATAAGAAAAAGAAAAAGAAAAGAAAAAGAAAAGAAACTCCATCCAAAAGTTCAGTCCAGATTTAGGACTAAAACAACACTGATATCCAAGGGTATATAATAAATTGGCATAAATTATGTGTACTCTAGAAAATCAAAGGTACTTTGTTATCTGATTTGTCATTAGTTTGGGAACACTAAAGGCATTATGTTCAGTTCCGGAGAAAAGGGATAAATCTAAAGAGCAATAGATAATTCATGGATCTTTAGAGTTTGAAGTGATCAAAATAATCACTTAGGATATCATGTAGTCTAAATCTCTTCTCTATTGGATTAGTAAAATTGAAGTCCATAAAGATTAAGCACCCAGCTAGGAAGTGTTATGGCTGCTACTTCGGCTTCAGATTTAAAGTCTGTATTTTGCACCCTTTCAGGTAGAGGTAAGAAAGTAGTAACTTACCACCACTAAGGATAATATTTTGTGGTTTAGTTTTATGGAGATTTATTTCCTGCTCCTAGATGGGTTAAAAAAAAAAAAGAAAAATCCTTTTGGATTCTCTAAGTATGCTAGAGAATATATTGCAGAGGTAAGAAAGTAACTTACCACCACTAAGGATAATATTTTGTGGTTTAGTTTTATGGAGATTTATTTCCTGCTTCTAGATGGGTTAAAAAAAAGAAAAATCCTTTTGGATTCTCTAAGTATGCTAGAGTAAAGAACACAATCATAGTATTTGGAAGGTAGAGAAGGCTATAGCAGTTTGGAAAACTTCTTGATTTGTGGAAGCTCTTCTGTTGTTAATACAACCAATATCATTTGTGATAATCTTAATTTTCAAATATTATTCAATAGGATATTGTGTGTAAATAACAACAAGATTGTGTGATGATCCACTATGATGGACTTGGCTCTTTTCAACAATGAGAAGATTCAAAACAATTCCAATAGACTTGTGATGGAAAGAGCCATATGCAACTAGAGAGAGCAATATAGAGACTGATCAACAACAACAAAGGTGAAAATACTATGCTTTGTTGCTGTTGTTTGTTCTTTTTTTTCTTTTTTCTCACGTTTTCCCCCTTTGATCTGATTTTTCTTGCATAGCATGATGGATATTGAAATATGTTGAAAAGAATTGTACATGTTTAATCTATATTGGATAGCTTGCTGTTTAGGGAAGGAGGAAGGAAAGGAGAGAGGGGAGAAATTGGAACACAAAGTTCTGAAAAGGGAATGTTGAAAACTATCTTTGCATGAATTTGGACAAATAAAATACTATCTAAAAGTTCAAATAAAAGGAATATTGTGGTAAATACTTCCCCCCTCTAACATCCACTGTCTGGGTGGCTCTGAGCAACTTAACGCCTCAATGGTCTAGGCAATTCTCAAAGTCAGTAAGTTACAGAAAAGGTGCTAACTTGCTTTGGTACAAACAGCTAGGTGGTACAATAGAATACACAAAAGAACTATTATCAGAAAGAATTTAACATCATCAATAACCGCTAGGGTATGGTTCCAGTTCTAGAGCCAGACATCCTGGAAAATGAAATCAAGTAGGCATTAGAAACCTTGTTAATAATAAGGCTATGAAGATAGTGGAATTCAGCTGAACTATTTAAAATCCTAAAAGATGAGGCTGTGAAAGTGATGCACTCAATAAATACCCAGCAAATCTGGAAAAGTCAACAATGTCCACTAGATTGAAAAAGATCAGTCTATGTCCCAATCCTAAAAACGGCATGCCAAAAAATGTTCAAATTAATGAACAATTGTGCCCATTTCACACGCTAGCAAGATTATGTTTAAGATTCTACAAATTAGATATCAGCAATATGTGAATTAAGAACTACCAGAAGAGAAAGGTGGTTTTTGAAACAGCTGAAAAATTAGACATCAAATTGTTAACATTTACTAGATTATGGAGAAAGCAAATAAGTTATGGATAAAGAAAAATCAAACAACTACTTTTGCTTCATTAACTATGCTAAAGTCTTTTGACTGTGTGGATCCTCAAAGAGATGAGAGTACTATTTAATCTCACTTGTCTTTTAATGAACCTATATGAAGGCCAAGAAGTAACAGAACCAAACTTGGAACAACTGATTGGTTTAAAATTGGAAAAGGAATACAACAAGGTTATATATTGTCAACTTATTTATTTCACTTACATGCAAAGCACATCATGAGAAATGCCAGGCCTGAATCAAAAGCTAGAATTAAGATTCCCAGGGGGAAATATCAGCCATTTCCGTCTGATAACAGTCTGATGGCAGAAAATGAAGAAGAATTAAAAGCCCTTAGATGAGGGTGGAAGAGGGGAGTGTAAAAAGTACCTTGAAGCTTAACATAAAACAAAACAAAACAAAAACCCCTCAGACCTTGACAACTGGTCCCATCACTTTCTAGCAAATAAAAGGAGAAGAAATGGAAACAGTGTCAGACTTTATATTATTGGACTCAAAGTTAACTGCAGACAGTGACAGTGGCCATGAAATTAAAAGAAGTTCCCTTCTTGGAAAGAAAGCTATGACAAATCTGGAAGCATTCTAAAAGGCAAAGGCATCTATCTTGCTGACAAAGGTCCATATAGTCAAAGCTGTGTTTTCCCAGTAGTATTGTAGAATTAGATTATAAGAAAAGCTGAGAGCCACAGAAGCCATATTTTCAAACTATGGTGCTAGAGAAGACTATGGTACCATGAGAAGACAAGAGTCATGGGAAGAGACTGTGATATTGGGAAAAATTGAAGTCAAAATGAAAGGGGGTAGACAAAGGATGAGACAGATAGACATCATCATAAAAACAATGAATATAAATGTGAACAAATTTTGGGAGATAGTGGAGGATAAATATCCAGCATGCTATCTTACATGGAGTCACAAAAAGACTGACCGACAGCAATAGCAACAGATCCTAATAACCTTGTTATTTTGCTATATCTTTTCTTTCTCAGTCATGTTCTGAGAAATTGTCTACAATAATAGCTTCTACTTACTCTCCTCTCACTATTAAACCCTTTGTAATATGGCTTCTGATTGTATCATTCAATTGAAGCTTCTCTCTGAAGTTGCCCTTGATCTCATAATTGCAAGATCAGAAAGTCTTTTCTAGGTCTTCATCCTTCTTGATAAGGATCTCTACTTCTTTTGACCCTGTTTGCCACCCTCTCCTCCTGGATACTGTCTCCTCTGCTCCAATGCGTGCTCCTTCTCAGTCTCCTTTGCTGGCTCACCATATCCTTGATGTCCTTTAATAGTGGATATTCTTCAGACTCTATTCTGGGTGTTATTTTCTTTCTATGCACTTTCTCTTAATCTTATAAATTATCTGAATTCAATTATCATTTCCATGAAAATAACTCATTGATGGATACTATGTCTCCCTGAGCTTTAGTCTCACTTTACCAATTGCTTATTGGATATTTCAAATTGGATGATCCAGAAACATCTCAAATTCAAAGTTCAAAAATAGAACTTTCCTTCTCTTCCTCCAAATCACTTCTCTTTCAGACTTTCCCATTTCTGTATAAAGATCACTATTCTTTCCAGTAATCAAGTTTATATCTTTGATATCATGTTTGAATTCTTATTTCTCCCATCCTATATCCAAATTTTTCAGCTCAGATAATTTCATTCCCCTATTTAATAATCTCCAGTGGTTCTCTAAATTATTATATAAATACTATCTTTTAAATCCTTTCTGACTCCAAAGTATTTTTCTAGCTTCATTGGACATTACCATCCCTCTTATATTCTGTGATCCAAGAAAACTGACTTTCTCATTGTTTCTCATATGTGGCATTCTATCTTTTGTTTTCTTACAGAATCAATCTCTTCCTTCTAGTCAACTCCTATTCAACCACCATTTTCTACATTAAAACCTTTCCTGATCCATCTCAATTGTTAGTGCCTTCGCTTTCTAAATATTTTGTATTTAACCACCTTGCATTTGTGGGTCTATTTATGTATATATATCATCTTTCCCACATAGAACCTAAGCTAAAATAGGGATTATTTCATTCTTTGTATTTTTATCATGAAGACTGAGCAGACTTTTTGGCATACAGTAGGCACTTAAAAGATCACTGATGGAGCCACTGTTTGATTTCTCAGCTTTTCTTTCCCTCCTAGAAGCTTCCACCATCTTTATGGAATGAAGGTACAAAAGTTTGAAGAATGATACTTACCATTGTTTTGTGTCTGAAAAACAGCATCTCCTATTCCCCAGAGGGCAGCAAATAAGAAGAAGAGAATCTCCTGAGAGGGATGAGGTCTCCACACCAAAAGGGAAATTATGCAGGTGAGGTGTGTCACTGTACCTGTGAGTTGAAGAGAGAAGGAAAATTGAAAAGGAAACAAATGACCATTGTAAATAAGTAAAAGAACAGAAGGCAAAATTTAGATACACAGAAGAAATTCTTTCTCTGATCTTTTGGTTTCCTCAATTTGAACAGTTTCCTTAAAATATCTTTAAGTGTTTTCTTTGACATGTTTACCTGATCATGGTTCTTAGGCTTTTTTGAGTCCCCTTTTTATACCAAGACAAAGCACAGATGCTCCTAGGAAAATAACTTCTAATTATTTTACTTTCTAGGTATCCATGGATTTTTTCTTCTTTCTGTTATATTTTCCTTTATACTCCAAGCACTTAAAATAGGCTCTGGCACATTAGGGAAGGCTTCCTGATTGGTTGTCTAATTGTTAGATATTTTGGTTCTAAAGACTAAACTAAAAACACCCAAACAGAGGAACCTTAGTATTGAGGCAACAAAAAAAGATCATAAGAAGCACTATATTCTACAATTCAATATGTAGGATAGTTGTCAATCTTAGATGTGAAGGAGGAAAACAAAAGTAAATTAATTATTAGGAATTTAGAAAAGTTTTCTAAATCGAGAATTCTTTCTACTTTACCATGCTAACTCTAAAAATGGCAACTGAGAACATTTCTGACAATTGTGACTTCCACCTTATGTCAACATCATGGTTTCCTGCTCATAAATAATTTCTGTTTCTCTTTGAAATGTAATAAATGTATCTTTGGAACAGGAAAAGACCTGCCCATATTCCTTACGATGAAATTCTCTATCCTCCAATTTTTTCCATCCAGAACTGGAGATATGTTTCCAACTTCATAGTTTAAAATCCATGCTTATTATTATTCATGTTGAACTCTATTCTCTTCCTTCTTGATTCTCAAGAAATAAGGCTATTAAAATAATGAGCTAAATAAAATCTGTCAAATTTGATGGATATGAGTAAAGAACAAGGCTATAGGATAGCAGGCTGGAAAGGAAATTTGTAGACATGGTAGAAGCAGTAACTGGACTTAGCAATAATCTTAATAATGATATCTTAATAAATAAGCCTTTTTCCAAGCCAATCTTCCAATTTCTACATTGCTATGTAAGAAAGCCATAAAAAGCGGGGGGGGGGAACCCTAGCTTTAAGAGCAAGAAGACTGCATTTGGGGAAATTTTAGTTCTATAACTTTCTCTATGACTTTAGATAAGTAAATCCTTTCACCTTATAGGCTTCAGTTTCTTTATCTGTAAAACAAAAAGATTAAGATAGATAGTCTTTAAGGTTTTTCCTTATTAGACATCCCCTAAGTTTACCACAAGATTTTTCCTCAATTTTATTGGAGTTCCATATTATAATCCCACAATCATATATCATTAGTATTATTTGGATTAATTTGTTTACCAGCTATTCTTCTAGTCGTGGTCCACCATCTGACAAATGTCTACCGTTCACCATGAAGTGGATTGGGTGAAAATGAGTATGAATATCTCTGAGTGCTTCTGAAAGGATCTAATGAACTAGTTAATGTATAAGTATATGTACATGTAAAATGCTTTATAAAAAGGTATAATTTAACATTAAAAAAGTACATGTTTAATTGGTATAATGATAATATAATAAGTAATACATATAGGTGAATGTAAGAATCTGTGTGTGCATATAAATATATCTATGTAAAGTGCTTTCTAAACAACATCCTTGAATCATAGCCTCCTAAAATTTAGGGTTGGATAGGACCTTCAATGTGATTTAGTCCAAAGGTGTCAAACACACCCCCAATTCTGAGGAGTAGATTAAAATATAATTGAGAAGTAGTTATCAAAAGAAATAAAAATGCAATCGGATATAGATGATGTTACTATGTGGTTTTCTAAGTCAATATGCTTCTACAGGAGTCCTAAGTACAGTTTAGTAGTTCCCATTTATATATGAGTTTAACATTATCAGCTCCCATTTTACACTTGAAAAGACTAAGGCCCAGAGAAAAGAGAGCAGAAATAACTTCTTCCCAATTACATGAATAGAAAGGAATCCAAAAAAGAAGTTGAATCCAGTCTATTTCTACTATAAATACTCTTTCCCCACCCTGCTGATTGACAAATTAGAAGCAGCATCTGCAGATAGAAAAGATAGCAACTTATTAATAAGTTAAATAGATGATAAAGTAAATAAGAGCTATTACAAACCTAGTGCATACAAAGCTATTCTGCCAGTGTATTGGGAGAGCTTTCCAAATATCAAAGAGCTAATGGAATTGGTGGCTGAAGAGCAAATCATCACGAAGCCAACATAGCGAATTCCCAGGGCACATGTGACATATGACTAAAGAAAAAAGAGGCAAATGTTAAAATAATGTTTTCACTTATGATTGTTCTTTCTCATGGATAGGGACTGAACCTGTGATTTCATGCTTATAGGGAAACTCGATCAATTCAGCTTAGCTCTTTCTCCATAATTTACAATCCTGGAGAGTTACCTAAGAGAACCCTGAGAGGTCAAGGGTTTTGCCCAGAATCATGTTCATTTAGCCTGAAATTTTGCTTTACCATTTATGTCCTTAAAGGAAAATGCTCATCTTTCCACATGGCATCTTTTTGGATGCAATGGAAATGAACTGAATTTAGAGTTCATCGACAAAATTCTACCCAATCCTGCCCTATGAATTAATCCACTTTATTTTTTTTCCAGAACTATGCTGCAAAAGATGATGGATGAAACTGTTTATTACAGGCTTGAATACTGGTGAAGGGAGGGAAATAAGTGCCTATTATGTGTTAGGAACTATGCTAAACATTATATAAATATTATCTCATTTGATTTCCCCAACAGCCCTATTAGAAAGGTACTAAAGTATCTTCATTTTATAATTGAAGAAACTGAGGCAGGAAGAGATTAAATGACTTAGGAAATAACTGAATCTAGATTTGAACTCAAATTTTTCTCTCTCCAGGCTCAGCAGTTTGTTTATTGTTTCCCCTACTGTCTACTGTGTCATATTCCCAGGGAATGATAAAGACAGTGAGAAAAAAAATCTTAGAGCAAATGGGAGGCAGAAAATGCTTCTGTTTGAGTAAATGTAAAATATTTAACTTGAGCTCCTTGGTACATCTTCCAATTCACTTTATCCTCAATCTCCAAACTGCAACTCAACCAAGAAAATAATAGGCCATGACTAAGTTCATCCTTGAATAGCATATATTAACATGGTCTGATATAATAGAATTGCCCTGGCTACAAACAATAAAAGTAACTATGATGAGATTGGTGATCCTTCTAGTTTCTTCAACACTTCCTTTCTAAAACTGAACTTCAAAGTGGGTTTTTTTTTTTTTTTTACTGTAGTTTGCAACTGTAAAGTAACATTTTTTAAACTGAATATTACTCTTAAGTCTTATAGAGAGCCATATTGGGGAAAGAATTTATTTTAATGTAAGTAAGTATTCAACTGTAAAATCTGGCTCAGAGGTTGACACACATATAAAAGTTGGTTATCGATGATTATAGGAAAAGTAGCATGCTTGAATGGGTGAGAAGAAGTACAGATTTGAAATCAGGAAATCCCTTAGTGTACATCCTGTTTTTACATTTATTCATTATCAGGGCCAGTCATTTAGCTAATCTGAAAATAAGATAGTAGGAATAGTAATATTTGTACTGTCTAAACCATATAGATGGACACAAAATCACATAAAAGTCCAAACTTAGTCTGAAAGATAATCCATGACCTTCAAAGAGGAACTTCTGAGACAGTCTATTATACTTTCAGATAGCTCTTATATGCTCACATGAAACATAAATTTGTCTCTTTGCACCTTTAATTCACTGATTCTAGCTTTGCCCTTTGAAGGCAAACATAACTAAATCCTTCTCCCAAGAGACAGGCTTACATATGCTTGAATAAACTACCATGCCCCTCTAATTTAACTATTCTGAATTCTTTCAACTAATCCCTATATCATATGAACTCACTGATTCTCCTAAGCAATTAGTTCAAGGCTCTTCTCTATAGTGGTTCCTTTCTGAACACTTTCTAATCTATCAATGTCATTTCCTAAATGTGTTTACCTAGAACTAAACATATGCCGTCTTACTAGGAATGCCCACTTCTTCACAGCAAAACCTTTCCATTTCCTTGATTGATTGTCTATTGAATTCCCCATCATATCTCTTCCAAATATCTTTTTTTCTCAAGTCACCTATTCCCTTCCCTTCTCTCTACACAGCTTAGCAAAGAATCTTACCTCATATTTACTAAGAAAATAGAGTCCATTCATCAGTAGTTCTCTTTCCTTCACTTCTGCCCTTCAAATCCCCTTGACATTTTTTCCTAACCTCTTCTTTGTTCCATAATCAGTGGAAGAAGTGACCTACTTTACTGCAATCAACCTCTCTTGCCTGTGCTCTTGGATCATATTTTTTATGAGCTTATCCCTTTATTCTCTCTCTTTCTAATCCAAAGCCTTCATCTTTCCCCTATAGCCTTTCCCTACTGTCAAAAATATATAGAAAAATTTCCTCTATTTTCTATTTTTTTCACTAATTTCTGCCATCCACCAAGCTATTTTCCCATATTTTTCTTCTTTCACTACTAAATTCCTAACAAAAAGCTATCTATAGTCATTATCTTTACTTCTTTATTTGCTACATACTTCTATACCCCTTGTAATATCGTACCTCATCAACAAATTTAAACTTCTCAATAAAGTTTTCAATAATTTTCTAATGGTTAAATCCAAAAGGCTTTTCTTATTTCCCATTCTTCTTACTCTAACATTTTTTCCTTCCTTTTTCTTTTATTTGTGTGACTATTCCTTCTCATTTTCCATTACTAAATTATTCTCCCTTCATCACTTGTCCCATCTCCATCTTGGCATGAGAATAATATAGGATTCCCCTCTGAGACTTTCTTCTCTCTGTAAAGCACTTAGCATAGAGTCTGGCATATAATAAGTTTTTGAAATTATTTATTGAATTTATTATTATTGAAATATTTATTATATTACTTGTATAATATATATATTACTTAAAAATAAGTTCAAAATAAAAATCCTTATCTTCTGCCCCACCAAATAGTATCTTTTCCTCATTATCTATTTCTTTCAAAGGTATCACCATTTTTCTAATCACTCAAATCCATAATTTCAAAGTTAAAATTGACTCTTCATTCTTCCTCTTTCCACCTGTCCAATTAATTTCTATGTATTGTTAATTCTACTCCATCAACACACAAAAACAAAAACAAAAAATTGTTGCATCTATCTCCTTCTCTTCAGTCATATAACCACCACACTAGTCTATGTACTATGATAATAGCCTCTTAATTGGTCTCCCTACCTAAGGCCACTATACTCTCTAATCCATCCTCCACAACACTGCCAAAATGATATTCTCAGAACAGTTTTAATTACATCACTCTCCTTCTCAAAAAGCTTTAGTGATTCCTTACTACCTTTAAATGTAAATGCAAATTCCTCTCTTTATTATTTAAAGGTTGTCAGAATCTGTCTTTTATCTGTCTTTCCAGATGTATCACACATTAATTTTCTTTACATGGGAAGGTGATCTTTATTCCTGCCAAACCAGCCTACTTAGCACTTTAATTATATGAAATTCCAATTTCCAACATTATACCTTTGCACATGGTATCTCTATAAAGCCTCCCTTAACTCAATTTTATAAAGTTCCTAGCATCTTTCACAGAAAGCATAATTCAGATACCACCTCCCAGAGGAGAATTTTTCTTGATATCCTCATTTACTAGTGCTTTCTTCATTCCCATCTAACAAAAGTACTTTGAATTTATTCTGAATATGATTATTTCTATACATGGGAGAATAACAGTATCTATTTCACAGGTGGGGATATCAAATGAGAAAATATTTGCAAAGTGCTTTGCACACCTTAAGGTATTATATATTGTTGGAGCTGTTGTTATTAATGAAATGGAATTTTATCTCAAGGATTTCTTCAGGATCACTAAAAACTTAACTTCCCCAAAGACACCCAGGCTTCTTTCCTCTTCCTATTCAATTCTGGATGCATTTCATTATTTATGTATGGTGTCTGATCAAGCTGCATGTACTGATAGAGCAAATCTGTGGGTTTTCTATCCAAATGCCTATCATAGTCCAGTAAGCATTTTAAAATTCTTTTTCCTGTAGGACTAGTTAGGTCAAAAGCTTTAAAGCAATTGTGCTTTAAAATAATTCAAATCTTGATGCAGTAAGGATGTAAATAAACAAAAGCATGTGAAGTACTTAACAATTTATGATAAATCCCTCTTCCACTTTGGACAATGCATTGTAAATTCTCCATGTCACTGTCAAATCCCTTTGGTGAACCTTTATATCCTGGCTTGATTCCTCATTTGATATTAATTATTAGAGGGAAACACATTAAGGATTCACAGTAAGCCTTGTGTCTTCCCTGTCTCTCAGCAGAATCCACTTATATCATTGGTAGAAATATCAAATACAATGTCACCATTATTTTTATATACTAATAATGATTTTCATTTTATCCCATACCTTTGTATAGTCACCAGCAAGGAATGCTTGCTCAAATCCACTATACATTGTTAGAGGAATGAGGAGACATTGCCTCTTATCTCTAAGATGCCGGAAAGTTGACAGAAAACCGCTCGCGATAGATGTGTTCCCTTCTTCTTCATTTTCTTCTGAGTCATTTGGAATTGGATCAAGAAATATAGCTACCAGGAATACTGCCAAAATACCACTCCCTATGGAGACAAAAAGGAATCTTATGTGACAAGGGATTCAAACTTTTAGGCTGTCACAGAATATTGGACCCATGATTTTGGAACAATTGAACTCTTTCTAGAGTTTGATAGAAAAATGAACTACCTAGAGATCTGTGAAGCAGCTAATAACACACAGGAACTTACCTGAACCAACTCTTTGCCAGGCAATTTCCAATAAATTCCATATTATTACAAGAAGTCTTCAAATTGTAGGCTGGATGTGAACTCATTGGGGAAATTGTAGAAATAGTTTATGTTTGAGGAAGAAATTGGATTCTCCCTCTCTAATATCCTAAGATCAGATTATTTTTCTTTACTTTATACTGAATCATATTGAAACGTATTCACTCTTTTTACTTTTTCACTCTGTGTTTGTTTGTATGTGGGTATAAAATGATTATTGTTGTCCTTCATTCTTGAAAAAGACCAAAATGATATCATTTTGTGTGCCTGACTAATATGAGCTCAGAATGCTCTTCCACAGGTCATCCACAAATAGTCCCGAGGAACATTTGAGGTGGCTTCTCTAATTTTACACATCTCACATTTCTTCTGAACTGATCAATTTAATATT
The DNA here is from genome assembly GCF_048593235.1 of Sminthopsis crassicaudata. Taxonomy (NCBI): domain Eukaryota; kingdom Metazoa; phylum Chordata; class Mammalia; order Dasyuromorphia; family Dasyuridae; genus Sminthopsis; species Sminthopsis crassicaudata. Next base: position 123,345,190 of record NC_133620.1, on the reverse strand, counting down.
AATATTTAATTTAATGTTAATTAATAAAAAAGCACAAGTCCTTTTAAAAAGGCTGATCCTTTTGGAAGGTCTTCTGGAAGAAGGTCATCTACCTTAGAGCCAAGGTGACTTTAGAAGATGCTAAGGAACTGTTGATATGATATTTGCTGTCCTACAACTCTAGAAGAAATACCAAGAGCAGAACACTCTGAACACAATATTTGTAGGTCTGACCAAGATCTTTAACATAGTCAATTGTGAGGGCTTATGGAAAATTATGTCAAAATCTAGTCACCCAGAAAAGGTCATCAGTATTGTGTCAATTTTATGATGATATGCTTCTCTGAATTCTGGACAATGGACAAAGTTTTCATGGCTTTCCCAGTCACCAGTGGAGTGAAACAAGGCTGTGTGCTTGCTCCCATGCTCATTAGCATGATGTTTTCAGCCATGTTGTCAAATGCCTTCTCTGCTGAGGGCATCATCAGTCCTGTGCCAGTGTCTCCCATGTTGTAGGAGATTCTAAAACTCTTAAGAGAGACCTTGTATACAAGTATCCTTGTATCACTTTTTCTGACCACCTTGTGAGTGCTTGCCCTGTGTGAGTTCTCCATAAAATAGTCTTTTTTGGCAAGCATATATTTGCCATTTGAACAGTGTGGCCAGTGCAACAGAGTTGTGCTCTCTGCCGTAGAATTTCAATGTTTAGCAGTTTAACTCAAAAAATAACTTCAATGTCTGGTATCTTATCCTGCCAGGTGATTTTCAGTCTTCTTAAGACAATTCAAATAGAAGCAATTTAGTTTTCTGGCATGGCGCTGGTAGACTGCCCAGATTTCATAGGTATACAACAATGAGATCAGCACAATGGTTCTAGAGACTTTCAGTTTGGTAGTAAATCTAATACTTTTCCTCTCCCACATTTCCCTTCAGAGCCTCCCAACACAAGACCTTTTTAAAAGGCTGATCCTATCCCTGGAAGAAGGTCATCTACTTTAGAACCAATAAGGCTTCGGAAGATACTGAGAAACAGTTGGGATGGTGTTTGCTGCCCTACAACTACAGAAGAAATGCCAGGAGCAAAACAGGTCTTAACACAATATTTGTAGGTTTGACCAAGGCCTTTAATATGTTCAGTTAACTGTGAAGGCTTATGGAAAATTATGTCAGAATTTAGTCACCCAGAAAAGTTCATTGGTATTGTATGTAAGTTTTATGATAGCATGCTTCTCTGCATTCTGGACAATGGACAAAGCTCTCGAGCTTTCCCAGTCACCGATGGAGTGAAACAAGGCTTTGTGCTTTCTCCCATGCTTTTTATCATAATGTTGTCAAATTTTTTCAATGAGGATAAATATAGCATCAAAGACAGCTACTAAACTGATGGTAAATTCTTCAACTAGAAAAGGCTATGAGTCAAAACTAAAGTGGAGAGAATATTGGTGCATTTTTATTTCCAGATAATTATGCACTCAATGAGCCTCTGAAGCCAAGATGCAACAAAGTATGGATCAGTTCTCTGCTGCTTATGTTAATTTTGGCCCAACAATTAATATTAGGAAAATACAGGTCCTCCATCAGCCAATACCACATAATCCATAAGTGGATCCATTGATTACAGCAAACAAAGACGTTTTGAATGTTGTGGATAAATTCACTTACCTTGTCAGTATACTACCGTCACACTGAAAATGAGGTTTAATTTATGCATACATATATCACCTACATATACATATTATATTTATAATACATATTATATATAATATACAATATATACATGCATATAAGTAACATATATGTGTGTATGTATACATCTTTCTTCTAATTTGTCCAAATAGGTTTTACATTTTACAACTAGGAAATGTCAAGGAGGGAGGTGGTTTTCAGATAGCTGAAAACTAGATTTCACTGATTATAAACTCTTTTACAACATTCATGAAGTTCAATTTTACCAATCTCAGCATTGATCTCTAAGGAGCCACATTTTAAAGCACTATTTCATTTGTAACAGTTCTCTATTCTTTGTTTCTTATGGCTGATTCATAATCAAATTTATCTTAACCATCTGCCTCTACTTCCTTGTCCTTCCAAATATCATGTAAATTCAGTAATGCTAACAATTAGAATGGAATCTTATTGAGGACTATTTGGAAATCTCAAGAGATTATGCTTACTATCATTTCACTGATTTCTCATCTTTATAATACAAAGATATATTTTGGTAGTTGTGGTATGAAAGGATTTCTAGTCATTTACACAGTTCTGTCCCAAAGATTTCTAAGTCTACTTTTCTAAATCAATTACAAAAGCTGTTTTTCTTTATATAAACACTATTGAGATAGAATTGTCTAATCTCCATCTATTACATAAAATTATTTTCCATCAATTCCATCACATTATTAAGATGTTTGGTTTCAAAATTGCTTAATAGGATGTCAAAACATTATCAAACTTAATTTTGACAATACACTGGGATAGAAGTAACTCTGATATCTCTAACTTCACTTGAGAAAGATCTACCAAAGCAAACCAGCCCCTTACAACATATCAGATCTCTACTGGGGAAAAAATTATATAATGTTGGGGGTGGGTAACTTTTCTGAGTAAATACAAGAAAAAAAGAAGAGAATTTCAAATGCTCATAATTTACTTTTCATTGATAACTGATTGGCATTTAATCTAAGCACATACCAGTATAGATGCTCAGCAGGGTATAGATTAACTCATTTGCTGGACGTTTAGTGCTGTTTGTAGTTATGTTGGCTATAAAACAATCATTTGCTCCACAATACAGCAATTGTTCTTTTGTTATTTCTCCTGTAAAATAAGGGGAAAAACACATTAAGTATCAAGTACTGTCCCACTGGTTTCAAATAATAAAGAGGAATAAATCCTTGGAATCTATCAGTGATAGATTATGATCATGTGTAATCCCTCGACACCAAATTTCCAAAATCATCTTACATAGTTTGTATTTAAAGAACAATCATTAAGTTATTTCTGGAGTCCTCCTCTGATGCTTTGTTATGATTTGGAGGTGATCCTGGTTCCTCAAAGACTATGCTAACCAACTGGAAACTTGGGTACTGAGAAATCCCCTCATCATTTGAATTGCTTCATATATAAATATGGCACAATCAATGAAAACCATCTTAGCTTTTATAGGAGAGCTTCATCCCCACAAAACCCTCTGTAATTTATTCTTCATGCATAGCTTCTCTGCTGTCTCAAGACCTAGAACACAAGGGTCCAAGGTCGTAGTTTGTAAAGATGGATGGGAACACATATAAACAATTTTTTTAATGGTACCATGTAGCAAGACATCATGAAGTAAATATATGATTTCTGTTTTCTGTTTGACTTGGAGGTTTCTAGGCACCTATTTTGTGTGTCTATTAGGTAATCTAGAATTGGAAATAGAATATAGTCAAAAGTACTAGATTTAGAGCCAGAGTTGAATCCTGGCTATAGAATTTCCTATCTGAGTAATGTCAAGAAATGTATTTGAATTATCTGAGGCCCAGTTCTTCATCTAAAAAAAGGGAGAGATCTTGTAGGGTCTTTTTTGGTTTTAAATCTATAATCACCTTCAAAAGGTTCAGAAATTTATTTTATTAAGTGATTCAAATTAAAATTTTTTTATAACAATTTAAAATAAATTTTGGAATTAATTCTGAATCATTAGGTATCATAACAGAAAAAAAATGCTGAATCTGGAATAAGGAAGACTTGGGTTCACACCACATCTCTGATGCTTACTAACTTTGTCACCCTGGGCAAATCATTTAATCCCTGCCTGCTTCCATTTCCTCATCTGTAAAAATAGGATTAAAAATATCACCTATTTCCCAGGGCTGTTGTGATAATAAAATGAGATTTTGCAAAGAATTTTGCAAACCTTAAAGCACTATGCATGGTTGTCTGAGTCTGTGCATGTATGTGTGTGAGTGTTATTTAGGTGGCAAAAATAATGTGGTAGAAAGGGGCAGCTAGGTGACACAATGGATAGAGAGCACCAGTCCTGGAGTCAGGAGGACCTGAGTTCAAATCTGGCCTCAGAAGCTTAATGCTTCCTAGCTGTGTGACCCTGGGCAAGTCATTTAATCCCCAATTGCCTCAGCAATAATAATAACAATAATAATAATAATAATAATAATAATAATAATATAGTAGAAATACTGAAGGAAATGAATTCTCTCTCATTACTTAGATTTCCTTCTGTCTATTGTAGCAAACTCTCATTCCCTCTAATTATTTTTTAACTCATGAATCAAAAAAAAAAAAAAAAAAGCCTAATTCCTAGGCAACCAATTAACCTTTTGAATACCTCTAATTGTGTAAATTTGACATTAGGCATCTCCCATCCATTCTTCCCAATTCTTCCCTCTCTAATCAGAACAAATCTAATCTTCCTATTGACAACCACTCAAAAACTTGAAGATAGTTAAATGCTTCTCTTCCCATTCTCCCTTCTCTTTGTCCTCTTCTGAACACATTCTCCTGATTAATATCCTCCCTAAAATTTGGAACTTTAAACAGAACTTTATTTCCCAGATGTCTAGAATGTCTATCACAGTATTTTTACTGAATACTATGTTTTTCTCAAATCATTTAAGTCTTTACCAGTCATTGTGCTTATTCCTGGAGTTACAAAAGCAGAGAATGAAATAATATCAAAACTCAAGAAATTGTCATTGTAACAGGGGACACAAGCACATCTATAATTATATACCAAAAAATACAAATGAAAACAAAGTGATAGAAGATGTGGTAGTTTGGGAATGAGGGCTTTAGCAATTATGGAAATAGGAAAGGTTTTGTGAAGAAAGTTGTCCTTTCTTACTTGAAAGAAGAAAGTAATTCTATGAAGCAGGGGTGAGGAGAAGAGTAAATGTATGGAAACAAAAGTTGTAGGGTTATTTATGAGGGCAAGGCAGAAAACAGTAAGACAGGAATGCAAAATGTAAAAAAAAAGTTTAAAGAGTTTTAAATGAGTCTTTAAAAAGCTGAACAAATAAGTTTATATTTTGACCTTGAAGCAATAGGAAACCACTGGAATTTATTGAGGAAAGTGATATCCCCTGATGTAGCTTATAAAAAATAACAGACTGCAGTGTAGATAATGAACTGACTGGAATCTATCTCTAAGATCATGTTAGCTTTCTTGACCACATCATTGATTCATTACTAACTTTGAAGGTCACTAAATTATTTCCTGTCTTTAACTTGTGAAGTTGATATTTTTAGTTTAAATGTAAAGCTTCCCATCTATTCTCTACTATATTTCTTTTTTTTTTTAAATTTACTTTCAGTCCAATTTTTTTCTAAATTCTGTTTATCTAGTGAATTTGTTATTTTATCCCAAATTTGTGACATCTACAAAAATAAAATACCAGTTAGCCATTTTCCCAAACCATGGGGAAATGTTTTTAAATGTCATAATACCAAGTCTCGGTCATTAGGTTGACCTGGAGATTTTCCTAATTAATATGGGCCTATTAATGACTTTTCACTGATTCTGGCCTTTCAGCCATTTAAAATATCCACATATTTGTACTATCATATATCTAATAAAAATATCATTAAAATGATAAAAATATTTTCTATAAAAATATCATTAGCGATTTTATCAAATTCTGGCTGAAATCTAAGCAAACATCTGCAGCAGAGCTGTCAAACCCAGTCTATAGACCATGATGCCATCCTCCCAGATGCATCCACACCAAATTAAAATGTAATTAGGAAATATTTTACAAAATAAATTTTAAAAGAGAACATTTGTTCAATCATATTGGGCCCTTTGTTGTAAGAGCCCCACATTGGGCGCCATTTGTAAAGTGCTCTCCTGGCAGTTACTATTACTAGTCTGTCCTAGACCCACCAGAGTACCTTTGACCACTGTCCTTTGCAGTGTGAACTCTACCTGGCTCACCTCCTCTGAGGCCTTCAAAGGTCTCTGGCCACAATCTCTTGAATCTATAGCTTAATAACTGGTAGTGCACTCAAGAACAGCCACGTGTAATCTTAAAAGCCTTTATTATACCTACTCACATAATGCCTTAACTGATGCCCTGACTTGTTGGCTCCCGAGTGAACACCTGGTCAGAAGACCTACGTGTTCACTACCAAAACCCTTACCTCTTTTGGCTATCCATCTTGGCTTGGCCACCCAGGCTAGGAAGCCAGAGTGAAGAATGCCAGGTTAAAGAGAGCGATTGCTGCCTGCAGTGGGCTTACATAGGGCCTGTGAGGTCACACACACAGCCAATCAGCAAGAGAGTCACCCATTACGAAGCTATCTCAAAATGGACAAGATCCCACCTACAAGGCAGTCCTAATATCCATAGAAATTACTTCCGGACCACTCAATCTCCTGATGCACTGTGATCCCATTTGGGTTTTTCTTGGCAAAGACACTGGAGTGGTTTGCTATTTCCTTCTTTGGCGGATCTAGTGGATCCATTTTGACAGGCAATCAGAGATTAAATAATTTGGTCAGGGTCACACAGTTAACTCTGATCTTCCTAACTTCAGGTCCAGTACTCTATTTATTGAGCCACTAGCTGCCTCACAATAGAACATAGATAATGGTAATATGTGGTTTTTCTACATCAATATGATTCTTATAGAAATTCTTATATATGGTTTTAATGGTCCTGTTTCTATTTGAGTTTGACACTACTGGTATGTTGTATTTTCTTCATCATCCAGTTTAATAACACAAAAGAAAAGGAAATAAAAAACTATGGCATGACTATGTTCTTTATGAAGCTGTGATAGATGGCTGTAAATGCCTTTTCTACATGTATAGTAATCATGGCTTTAATAAAATATTTAGCCAAGGATCACATTGGAGCTCACTAATCTAGCATGTGTTCTCTTAGCTTTGGTAAAAATGCAGTCAAATCACTTTTTTCTATTCCTATAGGTATCTCTCCCATTCTTCATGATGTTTCAAAGATAACAGTAATAGCTGTTATCAATTTCATCATCCTTTTTGGTACCCTAAGATGTAGTTCAGATCCTAATAAGTTGAACTTATTAAAGGACATTTACTGTTACTTTTACCTTACCAATGAAGCTAACCAAGAAGGACCAATAAGAAATCTAGAAAATAATGAGAAGAGCATGGTATGGCACAAGTCATGAGAGAAAAGAGAATTAGGAATTAAGCAATACCAAATGCTATAGAAAGGGGCATGAAGCTAACAAAAAAGAAGCAATTGAATTGTGCATCACGAAGGTCATTAGGAAACTTGAAAAGAAGTTCCAGTAGAGTGTAGGATCTAATAGCCAACCTGAAGAGGGTTGAAATATGAATGTAGCCAGATGCAATGGAAGGAACATTGAAATGGACCTTATAAATGATCAACGTTAAATTACAGCCCTGACATCTTGGTCAAGCCATTCAGTAGCTCTGAACCTCCTCTAAGGTCCCTCCTACCTCTAGTTTTAGAACCCTGTGATTCTATGGGGGTATTCTGAGAAAGTGCTATCTTCCTATTGGAAATCATACTTTCCAGAAGTTTGAAAGTGAAAAATTTTACCAGTAGGAAGATAATTCTAAAGGATGGCAGGGTGAAGGGAAAGTTAAATATCAAAAACACTCAAAGGCAAAAAGTATGTTGAGAGGAGAGTCTAAAGAGTCTTCCCCCTTCCATATTTATTTATTCACTTACTTATATTTTTTTGAAATAGGTAAAAGAGAAGATTCTTTGCTTCAATTGCCACCTAGCCTTAAATACTGAATGGGTATAGTCTCAGTCAAACTGAGACCTGCTGTAGACAGTCTAAAGAGGTCTGTTGTGCCACAGTCCCCTTTTATTGTCCTAAGTTTCCCTAATGGTGTTGCCTCGGTTTCCCTAAATTGTTTTGCCTCAGTTTCCCTAAATTGTTCTGCCTCAGGTTCCCAAATTGTTCTGCCTCAATCTCCTTAGTTGTAAACTCTCCTCCACTTCATTACAATTGATGTAACTCAGGGCTAGTTACTCTAAGGTTATAAATTGTAAATGTGTAAACTCAAGATAAGGGAGAGTTCAGACTTCCTGGTTCCAAACGCTTCCTAGATTAGTAAGAATTTATGGCCCTTCCCCCCAACCCTTCAGAACCAGATTGATGGTCCCTTCCTGGAGATTCCTGCTCACCAGAGTTTGGACTCTATCCACCTTTTTGTGTACCTGAGCTTGGAGCTTGCATATATGTCATTGAGAACTCACATTTGTTGCTGGATGCTTTGGACATCAGCCCTGGGGGCAGCATGCCCCCAGCACAATTTCTCTCTCTCAGAGATCCAATAAAATATTAAAAATTCTCTAATCTCTATCTTGCCTCAGTTTCTCCAGCATTACCACAATGGATCCAGGGCCATTCCTGATCTATAACGGGGCAATTGGACCCAGATGGCTCTGGAAGAAAAGGTGAAGCAGATGACCTTGCACAGCCTGCAATTCACTTGCATGTCATGTCATCACTTCCCTGATATCATGGTCCCCTTTGAGAACAAAGGACAAAATAACAACAACAACAACAACAACAACAAAAGTTACTGAATGATTCACTTCTCTAGTCCTCAATTGCTTCGTGTAGAAAATAAAAGGAATTATAATACTTCTCAGATCTATTTCAAATTTCTATTCTTTAATCATTTAGAAAATTATGCTCATCTGTTTGAATGTTGATTAGAAATAGAAGTTCCTTTCTAACAGTAAGAAGTGCAAATATCACAATGATATTATCCAGACTATGAACTTTAACTTTGGGTTTTACTAATGCGATTGCTACAGACAAAATGATATAAAGTAGATTATTATTACCTACATAAAAAGTGCTACGGCATGTCACCATAAAATGAAGAAACCTTCTGTCTGATTAATTAAGAAGAAGAAGGAAAAAAAAATCATTCTGGATAGTCTCTCTTTTAGCTATTATTGTAAAGTGTCACCATCTTGGATGGGCCAGGATTATGAACTGATATGCTGAAAATTTTCAGATTGACGTCTATGCTTTGCATGGGTGATGAAAGGAGGAAAGGCAGTGGTAAGGAGATATATTTTGATTACATTTTCAAATGTTTAAGACAAACTTATGCTTCCTCTTTTCCAGTTTGTTTGGCAGATGAACAAGAACTCTCATTAATATACAAAGGGAAAAAGCAAAAGTTATTACTCCAAAACACTTTCAACTTGGCAATATTATATATGGTCTTAGCAAAGTAAAGTGACAAATGTGTCACTGTTTCTTAAAATGCATAAAATTTAAAATTCTTTCAAACCCTACTGATAGTAGGCATTCTGGAAAAAGCCCCAAGCTCCAAGCCAGAGAAGGCTTGAGTTCATATTTTAGCTTTGTCACTTGCTAGTTGGAAGTCTGTGAGCAAGTCCCTTAAACTCTCTGAGATTCCATCACCTTATTCATTAGGCGAGAAAAATAATAATTGCATGACGTTTCTAGCCTTTTTCTATGTTACTCCTCTTCATGCATTCTACAATCCAGCTACACTGGTCCACCTGCTATTCCTCCAATATGGCACTCCATTTCCCAACTGTTATTTGCATTGGAAATTCCTCTCTCAATACTCCAGAATTCTCCCCCTTCTATACCTTTCTTTTAATTTCCCTGGTTTCCTTCAAAACTCCACTTAAATCTCATCTTCTGCAGAAGGGTTTTACCATTCTTTCTTCTCCTCAGTGCCTTCTCATTGGAAGTTTCCTTCCATTTACACTATCTCTTACATGTACGAATATTTGTGTGTTGCCTCTCCCATTAGCATCTTTGAAAGGAAGACTATAATTTTTACCATTTTTGATATTTACAGTGCTTAGCACAGCGTCTAACATATAGTAAGCACTTCATAAATAAATACTTGTTGACTTACTGACAAGATTTTGATATCAGGATGAATGAGAATGAGGAGTCAAAAATGATAATGAGGTTATGAGTATGATTGAGAGTGTTAGTATTATTAACAATCATGGAGAACAAATATTGTAATTATTGAATTGAATAGTAAAGCATTTATTGGTAGACTATTAGGAAACATGTCCATTGGAAAGGCTAGGGTGTTGATAAAGATAAGGAACAGAACAAGTTGCCCTGCTGTCTCTTTTTTAGGGTTATGTGAAAAGTATTTTAAAATGGTAAAGCATTATATAAATATGTTATTACTAAGATAAAGAAAATAAAATTACTAAAAATAATTTCCTTCCTCTTATCTTTGTTTGAATGTTTTGGATTTTCAGCATAGATACTAAGATGAATTGATATAAAAACTATAATACAACCCAGTTTTATATCTAAGTGTATCCAGAGGCAGTTACAGATCAGTTTAATAATAGAATGAATGCAAGGAGAAACTTTGATATAGAATGGCTCAGTTGTACAAATTAATTAGTAGTTTCTAGTCCCCAGTACTCAACACATCCAATAAAATACAATTGATTTGAAGAGAATGACTATGTGTCCCTTAAATGTAGTAGAGAACCAAAGTGATTCCATTTGTGTGTGGAGGTGGGGGGAAAAAAAAGTCAAGCTATTTTTATATTGTATAGAAGGGGCAAAAATAATTCTTTAAAGTTAATTTATACTTTATTGTGCTCTCTCAACATAGATGGAAAAGGAAATAAAGAAATATGTTCAGAAGCATCTAAATGGTACAGTGGATTAAGCACTGATCCAAGTGTCAGGGGGACCTGAGTTCAAATTCAGCCTTAATCACAATTCTTACTAGCTATGTGACCCTGGGCATATCACTTAATCCCAAATGTTTTGCAAAACAAACAAACAAAAACAAAAGAAATATACTCAGATTCAATTAACAATTTTCTGATAAATATTCAAGGAATATGGGCAAGTACCTTTTTTAAAAGAAGAAATCTACTATCAACAAGTATAATTTAAAAGTATTCTCAAATCTAATAATCAGATAAATGAAAACCTTTGAGTTTCTACTTCATATCCAACAAATTGGCAAAAATGACACAAGTAAAAATGACAAATGTTGGAGGGACTGCAGGAAAACAGACCTACTAAGGTATGGTTAATGGTTCTTTGAACTGTTCCAGGTATTCTGAAAAGCCCTTGGAACTATGCCCCCAAAGTCCCTAAACCATGCATCAAGGTCAGCACTAAGCTTATATAGACTGAAGATGAAGCATGTTACACACTTCCTTATAGAGAGGGGATGGATTCAAAACTGAGATTGAACCATGCATGTTTGGTTATGGTCAGGGAGGGAATATGCATTGCTTAACTACGTAAATTTGTTACAAGAATTTTACTTTTCTTTTTGTTGTTTTCTCATTTTAAGGGATGGAATGGGAAAGAAAGAGAAAACAGACATTTGCTCATTTAAAGTTATAAAATAATTTTTTAAAATGGAATCAACATGTTTCCCTTGCTCATCTCTACGTAAGTTGCAGCTACTTTAGAGCAGTATTTGAGTATACTCCATTTACCTTTGACAGATTCCTGCCGAAACACCAGAGATGAAATCAAATTCCCCCATACACCAGAGGACTGAAATATGAGATAGAAGATACCAAAATACTGATTGACAATATCTTTCCCAAGTTTTCCTGTTTTCTTTGCATAGATATTTCCACTTATTGTAAGGTAAGTAGACTCTGCAGACCACAGTGGGGCTCCTCCTAGACCTAGGATTATGGCAGTGGGGATCAAGGTGAACCTAGGAAAAGAGAATCAGTTAGTCAATGTAAATGTTTTTTGTTTCTTTGAGAGAAATTAAGTAGCTCGGGTCTGCTTTGTTTAAACTTCCATGATGTCCTTCCCAGGATAAACTGATTACTTGGAATCTCATGATCATATCAACTCAGCCTTGAATACTCAACACCTTCCCAATTTCCTCAACCTCCTCTCCTATCTGATTGGAAGGCTGGAAGGTAGAGGAAATATTAAACTTCTCCCCAAGCTTCTCTTAATATTAAAGCAGGCACAATATGGACTTTCTGGTTCACCCTGCATTTTTTTATCTGCAGCTCAGCTTGGTTTGACCTCCACAGAACAAGATGCCCCTATTCAGGTACTTCCTGGCATTCCTGTCTTCCCCCTTTTACCTTTTATTGTTGTCTTCCACCATTAGCTTATAAGTTCACAGGCAAGAATGTCTTTCATTTTCTTATTTGTATCCCCAGAACTAGAACTATGCTTGGCACAGAGTAGGTGCTTTTAAAAATGTTTTCATAATTGGGTTAGACAAGCCATTTATCATTGCACTTAAAGAAATGACTAAGCAACATACTTTTTAGCTGAGGTACATGTGGAGAGAAGGCATTAAGTGCCAATGAATTCCAGCACTGAAAAGTTCAGTAGATGGTTACCAGGCATTTCAAACAATGTGAAGGTGCTGAAATGATAAAAAGCCTTGGCCTTCGCAGCCGGAATACTGTGTGTTGCTATTAAGAGTAGGAGGAAGCTTTTAAACAGCTGATCTTTTCTGACATCCTCCACTGCTGACCTCTCCATATATCTGCCCTATACCTAGTGAGCAGCAGAATGCAATTGGCTGAAGGTCAGGGCTTTTCATAGGAGTTAGAAGAAGAGATATACCAGCTGGCATAGAAGTTTCCCAGAGAGAAAGTGATATAGCAGCACATGGAGGCTGTGATGGTCCACTTGCAGCCAAATTTCTTAATGAGAATTGGAGGAAGGAACATAGAAGACACAATCACGGATGCATAGATAACACTAAGTGTAGCCATCCCTAGTCCTTCTGCCCTATTAAGGCTGCTCTGTAAAAACAAACAAAAAAAAAACAAGCAAACAAAAAAAGCTAGTTACACAAATTCAAATGTTTTGTTATTTGAGGATTTTTCCTGAAATTTTTTGAAAAAATAAAATAAAAATGTTTTTTCCTTTTTGGAATAAATAAATTTATTGATTTTTACATCATTTAGAAATCTATCCCTCCAATCGTCTCACTGATCCCTAACTGAGCAAAGAAAAACTTGATTTTAAACAATTCAGCAAAACAAAATCCCACTTTGGACATGACCAAAAATTAAAGTGTCTCTGTATTTTAAATATGTCAGTTTTCTGTCAGGAGGTAAGGGATATGACAAATGCCATTTCTCAAGTTCCATGTGGTTGTCTTTAAAAAAAAATATGCACCAAAATTTTATATCATCACTTTTTTGTAATGGCAAAGAACTTAAAAGAAAGTAGATGCTAATCCATATAACTAATTATATTCATTGTGGTACATAAATGAAATGAAATATTATTCCTCTGTAAAAAATAAAACAAAAAGTTAATAACAAAGAGCTGTGAAAAGACATGACTTGATACAAAGTAATTTGAACAGAACCAAGGAAAAAAATATACAAAATACCTACAAAAATATAGAACCACAAACATAAAGAACAACAAAAATAAGAACCAAATGCTATAAAATTACCATGACTGGGTTTAACTTACAAAAAAAGCAGAGGTAGAAGAATATACTTTTCTCTCTTCCTTACAGATGGGAGATAGCATGTGATGTCATATTTGATTGACAAAATATTTGGAAATTAATTATCTTCTTAGGGAAGGGTGGGGAGAAAGGAATGGATATTCTGGCTGTACACCAAAGTAACCATAACCTGATGGTAGGATATAGTCACAGGACTGCAAACAAGAATATATGCACCAGGGAGAAAAAAATGAAATCCAAACTGGTTTTTCCTTTTTCTTTTTTGATTCAAATTTCAAGATTAAAAATTATGCCTGACAAGATGTTTTGAAATTCTACCCAATGAGACAATTATATCAGAGTTTTCTCTACACAGATTTAAATGAGAAAATAGACCTGGCAAGCTTCAATTAGTACTTTTGAACTTAGAGTAGACAGAGAGGAGCTCTCATGCCTCTGAAGGGAAACAAGACTGTCCAGAATCAGGTTTTAGTTTCCAAAGCAAAATCATCAGTGAGCAGGAATAGAACTAGCACATGGCAAGTAGAGAAAACAGCAAATAAATCCAAGCTAAGTAATGACCAATCAATGATTCATTGAACATTGAGAAAGAATCAATCATACTTCTAAATCTTGCTCCTTATAGTATTTCTACATTTATCTTTTCTTGGCTTAAAACTCAGGCCTTCTTCTCTTCCCTTCACTTCCTCTCCTCTCACTGACTTCTAAACCTACTGTATAGCCTAGCTGCTGAGCTTATTTTTCAAATGAAATTATTCTCTCTCAAAATAAGTGATCATTTAGTGAACAGATCTATTGGTCTTTTCTCTATCCTCACTATTCTTGACTTATCTGAAGCATTTGAAACTTGATTGTTCTGCAGGCATCTCAAACTCATATTCAAACCAGAAATCATTTTTCCCCTTAAGTCCATCCTAAATTTCCCTATTTCTCTCAGTGACTCCATGATCCTTCCATTTATGTAATATCATTTCCTCTTTATCATTTTTGACTTGTACTCATCTCACATATCCAATGAGTTGCTAAATTGACTTGTTTCTACCTCCAAAATCTCTCTCATTCACATCTATCCCCTACTTTCTATTCACACAAAGACCACCCTATTTCACCTTATCTCCAATTGATTAGATCACTGCAATATAGCCTGCTTATTTTTCTTGCCTCAAGTCTCTCTCTATTCCAATCCATCCTCCATTCCTCCAAAGTGATTGTCTAAACATTTTGTCTGACCATCTCTCTCCGTCTCTCTCTCTCTCCTTTTTCCTCTCTCATCTCTCTGTGACCTTTGCAGGCATTCTCCCCCATCCCCAGAATGTTCTTCCTCCTCACTTTCATCTCCTGGAATCCCCGTCTTCCTTTAAAACAAATCAAATATCTCTTTTCTGTATGAGTTGTTTCCCAGTCCATATCCCCTAATTTACTAGTGCCTCCCCAACTAAGGTTTTTTGGTAAACTTAAATCTTCTTTAAATTGTAAATCTGCTTTCTTTACCTACATATGTGTATGTGCTTTTTCCTACTAGAATGCAAGTTGAGAGGAGGATGCTTAATCTAGTGCTTAATCCACAGTTGATACAAAATGCCCATTGACAGAGTGATAAAGCAGTTAACTATTTCATATTGTTATTTTGTTTGTAGTAAAAGTCAACATTCACTGACTCTTGTACTCATGCTGATATAAGGTTCATGATATTCTAACAAGCATCACTATCTCCACAATGAGAGCCTTCTAAAATGTAGGATATTGAGACTACTAAGAGGAATAAGACCTCGCCTTAAATCTCAATAACCAGACTTAGAGCCTTATATAAACTAACTAATCTGTAAAGGGTGTATTCTAAATCTTTTTAAGTTCAGACAAATATCACATCTACTCAGGTACTGGCTATGTGATGGATGAGAAAGTGATATGAGGAAGAAATTTGTAAGAACAATATTATTCAATAAAAGTGTCCCACTCTTCATATCTTCTTAGTCTACACTGTTTTGAAAGGTGCTATAATATCAGAGTAACATAACAGAATTTCAGGGCTTATATAAGATTTTATTTTTTATTATTGTTTTATTATTGTTGTTTTATTCAGTCCTGTCTGATTCTTTATGACCCCATGGACCATAGTATGCCAATATTATCCATGGATTTTTCTTGGCAAAGATACTGGAAGGCTTTGCCATTTTTTTCTCCAGGGGATTAGGGCAAATAGAGTTTAAGTAACACGCCCAAAAGTTCACAGCTAGAAAATGTCAGAGGCCAGATTTGAACTTAAATCTTTTTGATTCCTGGCTCAGCCTTCCATTCATTGAGCCTCCTCTCTTCTACATAAAATTAATATACCAGGAGAAAGAGGAGAATTGACCACAGTGAAGGTGCTAAATATAATCAAATAGGTATAAAAGTCATTTCTTTCTCCGCAATCTTGCTACCACAATTT
This sequence comes from Sminthopsis crassicaudata, assembly GCF_048593235.1. NCBI lineage: Eukaryota > Metazoa > Chordata > Mammalia > Dasyuromorphia > Dasyuridae > Sminthopsis > Sminthopsis crassicaudata. The sequence continues at coordinate 123,329,351 of NC_133620.1, read as the reverse complement.
ATCATTAATTCATACTATATATTAAAAGGCCTTCTAGGAGTTTTAAAAAACCATGCAGGTATTTAATATGTATGGGAATGCCTGCCATCTAGGGGAGAGGTTGGAGGAAAGGAGGGGGAAAATTCAGAACAGAAGGAGTACAAGGGATAATGTAAAATATTACCTATACATATGTACTGTCAAAAAATGTTATAATTATAAAATTAATTTTTAAAAAATCATGCAGGGAACCCATAACTTGTACTTAATATATGTGGGTACTCTTTTTTTGCTTAGAACTCTTGTTTCTTGAAATAGTCTTCTGGTTTAGTTTTTGGAACACCACAATCTTTAGGTTTTCTTGCACCTTTCAAATTTTTTCTTCTAAGTTTTCTTTATTTGATCTAATAATTCAAACTTTATTGGGAAATTCAAAATTTATTGGGAAACTTTTCCATGATGCGGTCCTTGACCTTTTATTCTTCACTCTTTGTACACAATTCCTCTGAGAGTTTAAGCTTCTCATAACTGATTCCATTCTGTGTGGCTCATAACTCCTCATGTACATCTCCCTATTTCCTCCTGTCCAAGCTGATCTCATCATTTTTCCCACCAAAATTAATTTCATTTATCTTAGATAATTAATCATCTGGGTCTTCTTCCTTTTGTTCCCTTCAATGTTCAGTTAGTCACTAAGTGCTGTCAATTTTCCCTTCCTATTATTTCTTTCATTGTGCTCTCTTACTTTTCAGTACCATAGTTACAATCCTAGCTAAGAACTTTATTATCATCATATACCAAAACTACCAAAATAAGTTATTATTCTTACTACCAGTTTCTCCCAACTCCAATTTCTTGGCATCATTTTTGGATTAATCATCTTAGAAAATGGAGAAACAGCTTTTATTTAGGACAGTGCAAAGCATGGACTCAGAGTGCAAAGATAATTTGAATTGTAATTCTACTACTTATTATCTGTGTGACCTATGCCTATATAGGACCTGGTTTTGTCACATATAAAATAAGGGGATTGGAATAAATGAGGTCCATTCCTACTCTAAAACCATGACTCCCTTTTATGTCTGTAACCTATTTGATAACAATGTCTGAATGATAAAATTCAATATCCATAAACTACTATTCAGTGCTTTCTGAAATGCAGCTCTATGTTTTGAATTCTTTTTAAACCTGTAAAATTTTGCAAATGGGATTTATCTTTTTAGACTACTGCTGCCCTTGGCTCTCACATGGCTCTGCTTATATGTAGATCAAGTTCTGTTTAAGGCAGTTTCTGGGCTCTTTTAGTTTTTTCCTTATAAGAAAACTATTGGGTTGGCTAAACCTGCTTTTGTAAGAAATGATCCGCTCCAAATTTGACTTTTATATGTAGTGAATCTCTTATTCTTAAGCATCTTTTCATAGATCTATAATTCTTATCTCTCTAATTACATTGTAAACTCTTTTAGGGCTCATACACCTTTATGTCCTATGCATAGTAGTACTTAACAAACATGTTTTTTGATAGATTGGTAAAAACCACGACAAGAAAGAACTATTCCTCAGAATATCAGGAAGACAGAAGAAAAAGTTAATCATAGTTCATATTGGCACAGCAGTTCAAGTCTTCTCAGAGCAATGCAGAAGAAATACATGGAAGGAAAGAAGGCTTACAATCTTGGTTAGATTAATCATAGTCTAAAACTGTGGATAAGAAGGAACATTTACATAGAATATTGGAAACAGAAAGAAGAAATCAATGATAAATCACATTGAATAGGCATTTTAAGTTTTACTAAGCACTATCTCACAACCTACCAAAGTAGGTAGCACAAATAGGATTATCTACATTTTACTAATCAAAAAATACATTAAGGCTAGAAGTGAAAGGATTTGCTCAGGGTCACACAGTGTCACAGCCTTCATTAGAACACAAACCTTGCAACTCCTTTCACTCTGCCATATTGTTTCTTTGGAGGGCAAATGTGCCAGGCTTAATTTACTGTATCATAAACCGGGAGTAGAGCCAGTCATTCAGACTGAGACAGTTTTTCTATTCTTAAGGATAAGTTTTTGAATTTATCCTATTGTACCTTACAAAAAACTTTGAAGCACTTCATTAAATTGGTATTTCTTCACTACTCACAGCATTCCTACAAATCAAAAGGTGTCCTTTCTTCCTTTGATCCTGGTTACAAGTGGGTGAGCAGGGAGATTTAAATAAGTAAACACAAAACTTAAAATGCCAAATTTATTTTCTGTGTGAAGAAGCCCATTGACACTGAACCAAAATTAATATTTATAAGTGGAGCAAGTCCTTTCTCCTCCCCTTTATGTATATATCCAATTAGGTAAGACTCGAAAATACAGTTGTAGAACCTTCTTTCCAGATTGTGTTCCAGATTGTGTTGTATGGGACCCTGAACATATAGAACTCCATTGAGTTCCTCTAGTCATTTTTTCTTTCCATATTCACTTAATAATTTCAGTTAGTTGTTCGATCAACAAACATTTATTAAGTGCTTGCAATGTGCCATGTGCTGTGCTAAGCCCTGGCAAAAACAAATAAAGAGAGAGGGAGGGGGAAGAGAGAGAGAGAGAAAGAGAGAGAGAGAGAGAGAGAGAGAGAGAGAGAGAGAGAGAGAGAGAGAGAGAGAGAGAGAGAGAGAGAGAGAGAAGCAGAGGGAGAATAGAGAGGGGCACAGACAGACAGAGATACAGAAAGAGAGATAGACAGACAGATATAGAGGGAGAGGGAGAGAAGGAGAAAGGAGGAAAGAAAGGAGGAAATGAGAAAAAAGAAAGAGGAAAGGAGGAAAGAAAAGAGAGAGAGGGAGGGAGGAAGGAAGGAAGGAAGGAAGGAAGGAAGGAAGGAAGGAAGGAAGGAAGGAAGGAAGGAAGGAAGGAAGGAAGGAAGGAAGGAAGGAAGGAAGGAAGGAAGGAAGGAAGGAAGAAAAAATAATCTGTGTTATTTAGCACAGTTTAATGATTGGCAATCCTAAATTAGGTCTTTGCTCTGGAAAGGCCCTTGAATATGACCTAGAACATCTTTTTCTCTTATTTCATAGATTAGGAAAATGTAGCCAAGGTAAATGAGTCAGATAGGGGAATTCATTTACAGAGCAAGGATACAAAGACAAGTCTCCCTACTCCTTAGACTTTATTGGTCTGTAGGTGTTAGTAGTTTCAGTAAAATTTTATTAGCTGCCTAATACATTTAGAGCTTTAACATTCCTTGGGTTGTATTATATGACAAAGATTTCTGAATAATTAAAATCATGGGTTACTTAGAGGCCAATGAATAGAGAGGCACATGGTTGGGAAAGGACTCCAATATATTCACCAGAAAGGACTGACTACCCTCCAAAAGCTTCATAAAAAATATCATCTAAGAACTGTAAAACCTGAGAAGGAGAGAGGTTCATTACATAACAAGATCAAGGGATCAGAAAGGGATAGCCCTTTTGCAACTCGGTACTATGTTTGATAGAGTTGCTGGGCCTGTAGTATGGGAGACCTGAACTCAAATATGGTGTCTGATATTAACTTGATAGATGACTGGAACCTCAGTTTGACTCAATTTTTCAACTATAAAATGGGGATAATAAGAGCACGTACTTTACTATGCTGTGGTAAGGATCAAATGAGATATTTATAAAGCATTTCTGGCTCTAGTTGCTATATTAATGCAATTTTTATTGCAATTATTAATTTTTTGTAGTCTTGGCCAACTTACTTAACCTCCATTTACCTCAGTTTCCTCAATTATAAAATGAAGACAATTATTTCTACCTCTCAATGCTGTAAGGGTGAAATGAGATATTATGGGTTATATAAGCATTAGTTTATTATTATTATTTTTAATCTCTTGATACCTATACAATGTCAAGAGACTCGGAGGGAGGTCTATGTCAAGTGGACACTGCATGGAAAAGTTATAAGAAGATGTGGACAACAGCCTCACAAAATGAATGATGGAGAGTGATGAATAACACAATCTGCATCAAAGTATATGGAAGGGATTGTTTTGAGCCTGGGGCTACACAGATTAAAAAGGTTACAGTTCCTAGTTTTAATGATCTTCTAGTCTAGTAGAGATATAGGTAGCCAGAGATATATAAGATGGCTAAGTATACAGCGAAGGTCCACTGAAGTGGGACTCTTAAAATTCATGGAAAGAAGATAACTTCTTACTGGGGAATTGAGAAAGACCCTGTGTGGGACAGATTGGCCCTATGCCTGAAGTAAGAATAGCCAAGTAAAAATATAATGTCACAGCATGGACAGTGAAAATCTTAAGGCTGATTGTAGTTAAGGCAATCTTTTCCTCTGGATTTTAAATTCAGAATCCTCTGGATTCTAAATCTAAATTTGCAAACATTTCTTTTAGCAACATTTAAAAAAGAAAGAAAAAAAGAAAGAAAGAAAGAAAGAAAGAAAGAAAGAAAGAAAGAAAGAAAGAAAGAAAGAAAGAAAGAAAGAAAGAAAGAAAGAAAGAAAGAAAGAAAGAAAGAAAGAAAGAAAGAAAGAAAGAAAGAAAGAAAAGAAAAGAAAGAAAGAAAGAAAGAAGAAAGAAAGGGAGGGAGGGAGGGAGGGAGGGAGGGAGGGAGGAAGGGAGGAAGGGAGGAAGGGAGGAAGGAAGGGAGGGAGGAAGGAAGGGAGGGAGGGAGGGAGGGAGGAAGGAAGTATCCCTTTAAGCTCAACTTCTTGGGGGAGGTGCTAAGTTTGCAGCATTATTAGACTTATCCCCAAGCCTGACCCATGATCACAAAACAGCTATTTTCTCCTATTTGGGGGAAGCTTTCTTATTCAAATATTCATAAGGGACACACATATCCCCCTGTTCTATGACCATCTCAGTAAACTTTGTTTCCTATGAACATAAGCCTATGTAGACTCAGTAGTATTTAAAACAACAACCACCTTATTTTTCTAGCTATAGAAGACATAACCAGACATGGTTACAAAAAATAAAATCAGTACCTGCTTTTATGTTCTTCAGTTTTAAATAGGACAGTAACTTCAAAAGCTTAAATAGAAAGGCATTTAAAGAAAATCAAAGAATGATTTTTTAAAAATATTTAAACATTATCTAGTTTTATTCTTTAAATTTGAGTGAGGCAGTAGCTCTGAAATCAAAGTAGAAAGTAGAGAGAGTAGACAGTTTTTTGTCTTCCCTGCCACATGCTTCTGCCATTCTCATTCCCCTACATGTGCCTCAGGGAGTACTATAATGGGCTAATATCTATACTGACTCCTCCGTAGGTACACCTGGCTCCCAACTAGGTGACTGTGGTCAAGTGATAGGATCATAGCTTTAGAGCTTCAAAGAATCTTGGAGGCCATCCAGTCTAACCCCAGCCTTTTACAGATGAAGAAAGTGAAGCACAAATAGCTTAAAAGACTTGTCCAGGTTTACATAATTAACAAGTATCTGAGGCAAGATTAGAATGCTGGTGGTCCTGGTTCCCAATCCAGTCTTATCCCAAATCTGTCGGTATCCCAAAGAGATAATAAAAAAATAAAAAGGACCCACATATGAAAAATGTTTGTGGCAGCCCTTTTTATAGTGGCCAAAAAACTGAACAGATGCCCATCAGTTGGAGAAAGGCATATGAATGTTATGGAATATTATTGTTTTATAAGAAGTGATCAGCAGGATGATTTCAGAGAGGCCTGGAGAGATTTACAGAAACTGATGCTACATGAAGTGAGTAGAAGCAAGAGAACATTGTACACAGCAACAAGATCAATAATCAATTCTGATGACACAGCTCTTTTAAACAATGAGGTGATTCAGGCCAATTCCAAAAACTTTTTTTTATGGTAGTAAATTTTTTGTAGTATGGTAGTAAATTTACTACCATAAAAATCAGAGCAAAAGGGAAAAAAAACAATAGGGAGATTTAAAAAAGAAGAAGTGAATATAGCATGTGTTGATTTATATTCAGTCTCCTTAGATCTTTTTCTGGATGCAGATGGCATTTTGTGTCCAAAGTCTATTAGGATTGCTTCAGATCACTGAACCAATGAGAAGAACAAAGACTTTCATAGTTGATCATGGCACATTCTTGCTGTTATTGTGTACAATGTATTCCTGGTTCTGCTTGTTTCACTCAGCATCAGCCAATAGACGTGATGGAGAGAGTCATTTGCATCCAGAAAGAGAACTATAAATGTGGATCACAGCATAGTATTTTCACTTTGTTGTTATTGTTTGCTGGCTTGTTTTTTTCTCTAATTTTTTTCTTTTTGATCTGATTTTTCTTGTGCAGCATGATAAATGTGGAAAATATTCAGAAGAATTGCACACATTTAACTTACATTGGATTACTTGCTATCTAGGGGAGGAGGAAAGGGTGAAGAGGGAGGGAAAAATATGGAACATGAGGTTTTGCAAGGGTGAATGTTGAAAACTATCTTTGCATGTATTTTGAAAAAGATAAAAAGCTATTATTAAAAAAAGAAAATAATTTCTTGTTGAAAAAAATAAAATAAAATAGCAATTAGACCATATAGCAGCTAAAAAGTTTTCATTTCAGGAATACCACAAAGAATCATTGCTCAAAATGCTTTCAAATCTTTTTCCTACAGAAGTATCTAAAATATCATTAACATTAAAAAATGCATTGAGCAATCTTTAAAAACAATTCTAAGAAAAGTAAATGCCTTCAGAAGGGCATTCCGTTTCATAGTAAGTATAAATAAGTGATGCAACTTTTTCTTCCAGTAAGTAGCTTTTGATAAAGACATCAAGACTGAAAAAAGAAGGAATAATGTGGGAGGGCACACAAGGGATTAAAAAAGGGGGGGCATGGAGACAGAACTTCATGTACTCTACGAGTTTGTCCAAGGTCTAACCTGAAAGCACCATTTAAATTTTATGTTTTTTTTTATAGATTCATATAACAGAATCTGACCTAAAAAAAATAAATGGTTCACAACACAGGCTGATTCATAATAATTTGTTTTATTTGTCTTAACTACTGTAAAAGAAGGAAAGAAAAAACACTTTCCAAATCATTAATCTCAATTCTTTGAAATCCCTATCTAAAGTATAATATGATTTATTTCATAGATACAGTAATGCCCTGTGGGTGCAGTGGGCGATATGAACTAGTCCAACAATTCTGGAGAACAATTTGGAACTAAGCCCCAACTACCACTAGATCTGTACTCCAAAAGAAACAAAGAAGAAAAAAAGAAGGAAAGGAATGCATATGTGCAAAAAATTTATAGCAGTCCTTTTTGTGGTGGCTGAGGGGAATGGATGATTAAGCTATTTTATATGACATGAAATACTATTGTGCTATAAGAAATGATAAAGGATTTGAGTTTGAAAAAAAAATGATATGAACTGATGGAAAGTGAACAAAACTAGGAGAACATTGTTTTCAGCAATAGCAATATTATGATAATAATCAATTGTGAAAAATTTTGCTATTCTGATCAATATAATTCATTTTTGTCCAACTCTTTGGGGGTTTTCTTGGAAAAGATACTGGAGTGATTTCTTATTTCCTACTCTAGCTCATTTTACAGATGAAGAAACTGGGACAAACAGAATTAAGTGACTTGCCCAGGTTTATACAGCTAGGAAGTAGCTGAGATTAGATTTGAAGTTAGGGATTCATTACTCCAGGACCAGCTCTCTGTATTGTTCTACCTCATGGCCACTTCTCTGCCTCTTGAGCAATAAGATGGTCCATGACAATCCAGAGGACTCATGATGAAAATGGTAGTCATCTCCAGGAGACAAAAGTGATGAGCTCTGAGTTCCAATTGAAACATATTATTTTCACTTTGTTTTTGGTTTTTTCCCCATAACATGTCTAATAAAGAAATATGTTTTGCATGACTTCATAAATATACGGGTATTGCATTTTGTGCTTTCTCAATAGGTGGAGGAGGGAAGAAGAGGATTTGGAACTGAAAATAAATTAAAATTAAAATTTAAAAATATTGATTTATTTTGTCATCAACACCCAGTGAGAATGTAATTGGGAAAAAAGTTTTATACATAACATAAAAACAAGCATTTAAATTTAGAAGTTCTTAGAAAAAATGAATACCAAGTTAATTGAAATATGTTCCTTTTAATTTTATTCATGGAACATTACTCTCCTTTGAGATGAGTTCAAATCACAGCTGAAACTATCTCTGTGGCCCTTAGCAAACCACTTTGATCCTTAAGTAGTACCTGCAAACGCCAAGAGCATGCCCTTTGAAGACTTGAAGATATTAAAGTTAAATACATACACCTACCTGTAGATTCTGAAGAGCTCCATAAGATGTAAATAGAAATAAAAAGCCAACAGCTATGACAAGAACATTCTTCAAGTTACGTTCCATTTTGTTTAATGAAAACCATCAACCATCAGCTGAGAGTGTAAATCTGTAGTTCTGAGCTTCAGTGGAAAAAAGAAGTCTGGGCTTTGACGTGACAGTCTCTCTTCTTTATCTAAAAAGAAAAAAAAAAAAAAAAAAACTTGTGTTAACCATTTGGATTAGTTAATAAGCTTTCTTATGAGGAACACATAATTCCCCAAACCAGTTAATTATTCACTTTCTCTAGGATACCAATGGCAATTTTCCCAATGAGACAGAAGTTTGGGGCTTTTGACAAATGGTTGTTTTTTTCTTTTTGGGTAGATGAGGCCCCACAATCAAATAATGACTTTCCTATTGTGATTATATGGGCAAAAGTTGATATTATGGCATTCAAAAATGGAAACCACTTTGCCCCCAAATAACAGAGTAAATATCACTTTTTTCTCCTAATAAGAGCCAATAAAATTATAAGGCATAATAATGGTCAAAGTTTTCTCTATTAGGAAACACAAATGACTAGTATGGACATGTTTTACATGATAGCACATGTATAACCTATATCTGATTGCTTACCATCTCAGAGAAGGGAAATAAAAAGAAGAAAGGAAAGAAGGATAGAATTTGGAACTCAAAACTTTTTAAAAAAAGTTTAAAAATTGTTTGTGTCATAGGTGATACACATATATATGTATATATATATTTAAATATGCTACAAATCCAAAGCAAGGTCAATAATTTTTCCATATAAAAACTTAGAATTTATATTTGAAAGTTAATTTCTAAAAACCAATTTATGCAATTATAAAATAGCTTTGGATTTGCATGGCCCCTTTACTTTTGACAATCCCATACCAGGTTGAAAGGTGAGAAAAGAGTTATATACTGTTGTTCATTATAAAGACCCAGGATACTAATCAATCAGAAATCCCTGGAGTAAAAAAGCTGTAGCTGTCCAAATATAATAGATCCAGGAGACATGGCAGAATACAGGATTGTAGATTTTGAATCTGGGAAGGATCTCAGAAATCTAGTTTATCCCTCTTCCCCTCTCTATTTTACTGATTAGAAACCTGTGGCCCAGCAAGGTGACATGATTTAATAAAAGTTTCTCAGTTACTAAAGCAAAGCATCAGGATTTAATGTTTACTTTTTTATACTGTTCTCACCTAATCTGCATCCTGGAATATTAGTCAAAAACTAGGGAGATTTTTGCCAAGAAGAAGATAAGGAAAACACAAGACAGAACAAAATAAAGTTTTGAGTGAGAGGCTAGCTATAACTCCTCCCAAGTCGTCAGAAGGTAATGAATCTTTGTACTTGGGAAACCATCCATTGTCCCACTTGTCAATGGGAAAATATGTTTGATTCAATAGTAGAGATCAAGTATTTTGCAATTTTCTTTTAGGTGGCCTCAGCATGAGCTAATGAACAATTGCCACTATGTGGAGACCCTGCTGCTATAAGCCTTGCTATATCTAGATTACTGGTTTATCATATAGATGTGTGTATGTATGTGTATATATATATACATATATATATGTGTGTGTGTGTATGATGTATATAAAATTATAAATACATAATATTATATAAATTATCATATTTTAATATAAGATTTCCTTTGTAATCCTAGGTATTTTATTTTATATATTTAAAAACATTATTCTATAAAGGGATCTTTAACATTTTTCTCCCCCCTGAGGCTGGGGTTAAGTGACTTGCCCAGGGTCACACAGCTAGGAAGTGTTAAGTGTCTGAGACCAGATTTGAATTCGGGTCCTCCTGAATTCAAGGCTGATGCTCTATCCACTGCGCCACCTAGCTGCCCCTTAAGGGGAGCTTTAGATATCATCAGTCTATGAAAGAGAGTCTATAGGAAAACTAAGGAACTCATATTCTAAATATTACATATTTATTGAAAACCTTATTCAGACTTGATTTCAACAAGCTGCTTCTTTGGAATACTGTTATGCTATCTCTTTGTTCATATTAACTTATTTTACTATTTCTTTGGCTTCTATCACTTATTCAGAAGACCCTGGCATGGTATTAATTATTTATTTGCTGATGAGAAAAGTTAAATATACAAGAACATTTGGCCCTCAACAACAGTCTGGAAGATTACTAATAGCAAGATTATCTTCTTTTTTGCCATAAAATATAAGCCCTTAAAGAAAGGGATTTTTTTGTTCTTGTTTGTTTAAGATCTCCAGCCTAGAAAAATGGCAGGCATTTAAATAGTCATAAGATCACAAATTTAAAATCTGGAAGGAATTTTAGAAGCCATCTGAACTAATCCTTTCATTTTATAGGTGCTCAAAGGATCACAAGAGTGACAGGGCTACTATTCAAACCAAGGACCCCAGACTCTCAGTCCAGTGCTCTTTCTTTTGTATCAGATATTTTTCTTGTTAAATTGAACTGATTTGTCATTTTATAACAATCAGTTCTAATTTCCTCTTATCCTACCCACACCAGAAGAGCAGGCTGGGAGTGCCCAGCCCTCTCTTCCAGCTGAGATAGGTCATAGCATTAGCTATCCTTTAGCTATAGGAAAATCAAAAGTGAAGTCTAATATCTCATATACTAAATAAAGGCTTTGCCCAGCTACAAAACTCCTTTAAGACTGTAAGCATTACTATTCATTTATACTTATTTCCCCATGTCTAATAATTTCCCACTAATACCTACTCTTTTCCCTCTATTTCTCAAATACTGGCTACATGAGTGAACTATTCCCTACCTTCTATTCCCCTATTCTCATAATCTTCCACCTTTCCTCATCTACATTCCACTCCAATGTTGCCTGCTTCTTTCACTGTACTTTTTGAACTTATTGATCCATAATGAAGAAAGGTCCCCTTATTACGGACCTCTTTCTTTTATTCTACATTAGGTATCAATAACTAGCTTCCACCAATGACACTACATCTTTTGCTATCCTTTCTACGACTGGCTGGAGAAGACTTCATTTCCCACTCCTCCCTACCGCCTACCACACTTTCAAATACTTTTCTTGGAGGGGAGTAGGATTTGCCTTGATTTCTGTTACCATTTCAAGACTCAATTTGCTTATATTATGAAAATCTCTTTCTTTGAAGTTGACTCCAATAAAAATCTTCCATCTAATCTAGGTCATGGTGGCTGTTGTACATCAGACTTCAGACCATTACAAGTAGTTCAGCACCTGGCTCACCCTATTTCCCTTCTCCCCAATTCCCGACTTTATACTAGGGGACTTCAACATCCATAATGATGCTCCTCCAAACTCCTTTTCCTCTTAATTCTTCAGCTTCCTACAATCTTACAATTTACTCCATTATTCTATTTTAGCCACAAAAAGAAATGGACAAATAGTGAATCTCACCATACCCACTAGTGTTCTATCTCCTTAATTAAAACTCTAACATTCCTTAATATAACTATAACCTCTTATTATTCCAATTCTCCCTTACTAATTACTCCTAAATCAATTCTTTTTTTCTTTTTGTGTTACTAATCTTTTCACCCCTTAGGATTTTCTCAGCTATTAATAATTCTTGCTCTGATATAATTTTCTTCTTTTACTAATGTGGATCCTATGGGATGGACAATTAATATTATTTGGCTTCCCAAATCATCATTCAACTGAAACTGTTACTTCCAAAATAATCAATAATGTCGGCCTCTCCCTAGTCTTCATCCTTCTTAATCTATCTCAGTCATTTTGTCAGTGTTCATAAGGATTTTTAAAATGTTAACTATGTGTAAGACGTGCAAAATATTGGGGATATAAAGAAAAGGGGGGGACATGTAGTCCTAGCCCTCAAGCAGTTTACTTTCAGAAGGAGAAAGAAGACCAAGAACAAGAACAAGATTTACATAGTACTTTCAGGTTCAGAGTGTGCTTTATAAATATTATCTCATTTACTCTTCAAACCAACTCTAAGATATAGATGCTATTTTTATCCCCATTTTATATTTGAGGAAACTGAGATAAAGGAGAGGTAAGGGATTTTCCCAATGTCGTATAGTTAATAAATGGTGAAAGCTGGATTTGAACATAGGTCTTTCTGACTCTAGATCCAGCACTTTGTCTACTGTGTATTTGGTTGCCTCAAAAAAGTTAAATTGGTACCCATCTGACTTAGTGGATTTCTGAAAACTACACATATCACCATGATCTACTCTGATGAAAATGTTTTCATATGGAGATGAAGAAGTCTTCATCTAGCAAAGTTAAAGGCCATTATATTCTTATTACATACCCTTATTGCCTTAGGGTTAAATAAATATCCTTCTGTTAAATTGCTTGTCTCATTTTGTCCTAAAATTGAACCTGAACTAAGAAACTTTGGTATGTGGATCATTGTAACATTTGTCATAGTCAACATGTACAATAGATATATTCAATGTATAATGAAGGTAATAGTCAAGAGAAGTGATTAGTAATGGGAAGAATAGGATAGGAAAAAATCTCTAAAAGGTGGTGAGATTTTAGCTGAGGCATGAAAAAAGCCAAGAAATGAATGTGAGGAAGGAGAGCATTCCCTCCTCACGAGGGAGATCTAGGAGACCACCAGTGAAGAGGCCTGAAGACAGAGGATGGAGCGCCAGGCATGAGGAACAACAAATCATTGTTGCTAGACAGTAAAATACATGGATAAGAATAAAGTGTAAGAAAACAGAAAGGTAAAAAAAATGTCAAGTTTTGAAGAGATTTAAAGTTAAACACAGAATGTTATATTTCATCTTGGAGGTAAGGAGTCATTAAAATTTATTGAATAGTCTCAGACTTGTGCTTTAGGAAAATTACTTTGGAAGTTGAGTGGAGGATAGATTGGAGTCCAGAGACGTGCACAGCAGAGAGAACACTCATTCACTTATTTATTAAGTGCCTACTTACATGCCAGGCTCTGTGCTAAGCACTGGGAGTACAAAAAAAAAAAAGGCAAAAAGTCCCTCTTTTCCCTGTATAACTTACAATATAATAAGAGAAACAATATGAAAAATATCTATACGAGGCAAGCTACATACAGGATAAAAAATAATAACTAGAGTAAAAACATAGGAATGAAGATGAATTAAGGAAGGCTTCATGTAGAAGATATAATTTTAATTGGAACTTAAAGAAAACCAAAGAGTTTAATAATTGGAGAGAAGAAGAAAAAGTATTCCAAGGTTGAAGGACAGTCAGGGGAAATGCTCAGAGCTAAATAATGTCTTGCTCACAGAATAGTCAGAAGGCCAATTAGAAGGCTATTGAATTAGTTGCTTGCTATGAGGATGCTTCATGGAGTATAAGAAGTTCTTCTCTGGTTCAGATTAGTTGTTGCTAGACTGCAATATTATTGTCCCAATAATGGTAGCTCACATTTTTAATCAACTTAAAGTTTATAAAGTGCTTTTCTCACATTAATCCTGTGAAGATTGTTTTAAAAAATCCCCTTTTAAAAGATTCTTGTTAACAAAAGATCCCTTTGACAAAAAGACAATTGTCCTACTCTCCTGTGAAAAAGGGAAATTTTAACACATATTATAGTTATTATCAAGCCCATATTAACAAGATATATAACAAAATTATCTCTCTGAGACACAAAGAGATTAAATGATGTGCTCTTGTTCACACAGGTTGGGAGTTTAGGACTGGTGTTTGAATCCAGTTTTCTCTTAACTCTTACATCCAATGTTTCTTCTACTATCTCTTGACACTTGGGTGTTGAGTGCACAGAGTGCTGGCCCTGAAGTCCAGATGACTTGAATTCAAATCCACTCTTAAATACTTAATAATTATGCGCCTTGGCAAATAATTTAATTTATATTTACCTCAGTTTCCTCAATTGTAAAATGGGAATAATCATAGCATTTACCTTCAGGTTGATGTAAAGATAAAATGAAATCATAATTGTAAAGCACTTGAAAAATATCAGATAGTAAGATATCAATGAATACATTTTTTTCCTTTCTAGATGCCTCTCTCTGAGCTTTTTGCCAAAGAGAGAATTCAGCTCTGCCATTACAGCATGCTGTCTTGAAAAAAGGGACTACATTTGGATTCTGAAGTTGTTGTTAAGTCAGTCGGTGGTGTCTAATTCTTCATGACCCATGAACCATAGCATGTGTGATGTTTGTGAGGTGTTCTTAGCTAAGATACTGAGTGATTTGTCATTTACCAGTGCCTCATCAACTCCACGATGACCTACCTGTTCATCTTAACTTACTCTGAATGTCATAGCTTAGCATTTCATACACAAGCTTTTCTACCATGACAAGGCAGTGATCCAGGCTGGGTTAGATTTAGGAAATCAAGGTTCGAGTACTAGCTCTACCACTTGGATAACTAGATAATAATTTTCTAGTCCATAAAGTGAAAAAGTCCCTTAAAGTTCTAAATTTATAATTCTGGATGAGAAGTGCAATTTTTTGTCATATTCACATTTCTCTTAGATCCCTGGATTAATAGATTGTTAATAGGAAGGGAATCATAGGGAATATAGATTTGGGGAAAGCCTAAATTTATGTCTTTCTTCTGGCATATCCTGGCTGTGTGACCATAGATAAATCATGTAACTTCTCAGTGACCTAAGCAACTTTTTAAGACTTTAAATTTAAAGAGAACTGCTAATCTTCATTAGCAAAAGGAATTCCTATACCAGAATTTTACTACATTGATGAAATCACATTTCCAAATGGCTTGAAAAAATGAATAGGGGTAGGGGGCTATAAGGAAGGTGTCAATCAGCCTGTAGGGAAAGGAAGGGGTTATAAGTATATCATGCTCTAAAAAATCCTAAACAGTAGCTGATAAGCAATTTCTAGTATATGAATCAGAAGTTTTATACAAAGTTTAAATTGAGACATCTTGATAAAAAGAATATACTAGTCTGAGGCTAGGAGCAACATGGAACATGAAGAGTATGATTAAAACAAAAGAGTCAGGTTTTTTTTTTAAAAGATAAAAACAAAAAGAATAAGATTAAAAAAAAAAAAAAGTTCAGCATGTCTTATACTGATGAATTACCTCTCACAAAGAAACATCCTGATGTAGTATGCAAGGTAATACTCATCTCCACTCAGCTGAAATTAGATGAAATTATAGAGAGAAATGTGATTAAATTCATGAGCTGGTCTTTAAATGGCCTTTTAAAATATATATATGAAAAACAAAAAATGAAAAAAATAAAATCATGTAAACATTGATTAAACACTAATCACCTTTTTATGCTATAAATGCAAATACTAGTTAGAACAAGATTTTAATAGCCATAACTATAAAAACATAGAATAGAGAGAGACCTGAGAAGTCATATAGTCAAACAATTTATCCTATTTAGGAATATTTTCTACATATCCCTTATAAGAAGTCATCTAGTATTCATCATCACAATACTTTCAGTAGTGATGATCTCATAAGTCGGACCATTCCATTGGTTTACAACTTTGCTAGAAATGACTTCTTTATGCTGCTTCCCATTTCCCTCCATTTCCATTGCTTTTAGACTTCTTTGGACTTCTCAATCATGCCTTATTTCCATAGGAAAACTCATCATTTGGAAATCTCCGGATTGTACAAAACTGAATGTACATGGTATGTACATCTAATAAGTAAACTCTGCTCCATTTATTGAACACTCTGGATGGGGAAAAGAGCCATAAGCTCCAGTACCTTTATTCAAGAAAGATGCTCATCACAGTCTTCTACCTATTTTCCACAAGGCACACTAGATACTAGAGTGGTTTGCCATTTCCTTCTCCAGTTCATTTTACACATGAAGAAATAGGATTAAGTGATTTGATCAGGATCATACAGCTACCCCAAAATTAAGAGTGATAAATAAAATGTAAAATTTTTATTTAAAGTAGAATATCCTGGGATATTGTCTTAGCTGGAAAAATCCTTAATGCTCCATTTTGCAACAGCCAACTGTAACTTACTTTAGATTTATTCAGTTTGTAGCTGTTATTTCTTTCTATCTCTGAAGCTGCTCATTGTTGTTGGTCTGTTTCTCTGCTGATTTACTGCCATCTGCTGACACTATCATCAACTGCTAGGGTTTCTTCTTTCATAGGATTGTTAGGATTCTTTGTGTAATGCTACTGTACTGTACAAACATATCTAGGGAGAGGCAGAGCCAAGATAGCAGAGAATAGACAAGGACTTCCCTAAACTATCCTTAGACCTCTTCAGGTACCTTTAAATAATGTCTCAAAATGAATTCTAGAGCAGCAGAACCCACAAGTGGACAATGTGAAACAATTTTTCAGCCCAAAACAAGTAGGGGGGTTGGAAGGAAAGGTCTGTTGCACCCGAATGGAGTGCAGTACAATAGAGGTCACGGTGGAGACCTGATTCCACCAAACCAGGAGTAGACTTAAAGGAGACTAAATCAGTGGCAGCAATGCAAATTCCAAACCTCTCAGTCCATAGATGGTAAGGGGTTCAGACAATTGGTCAGAAGAAAAATATAGTAGTCCCTTTTATGGCACCAGGGGCAGGATTCTGTTGCATTGCTTATACCTAGATCTGGGTAGCTCTCCTGGATCTCAGTCCCACGACAAAGTAAATTATTACCACACTTCTATGGCTTATAGCCATAGAAGAACAAGGATCCTGGTTACAATTCCATAGTGGAACAGACCAATGCACAAAGCAGGAGAGTGGTAAACACATCTCTCCCTAAATCATACCATCTTGGAAAAACCAAAAAGTTACAGGTCTCCAGAATTACCTCTGAACACATATATAGAAAAAAAAAACTTGAAGCTTGGGACAATGCCCAAAAAGGCTGAAAATGAATAAACAGTAGAAAAATCTTGACTATAGAAAATTATATAAAGACAGGGAAGATCAAAACACAAACTCAGAAGGCAACAAAGTCATGACCCTCCCACCCAAAGTCTCAAAAGAAAATATGCATTGTCATTAGGTCATGGAAGAGCTCAAAAAAGATTTTTAAAATGAACTAAAAGAGGAGAGGAAAAATTAGGAAGGCAAAAGAAGTAATTCAAGACAATCATGGAAAAATCAACAGTATGGTTAAAAAAAAAAAAAAACCACTCACACACACACACAAAAAAAAAATACTGAAGAAAATACCACCTTAAAAAAGAGAATAGGCCAAATGGTAAAAGAGGCACAAAACTTCAATGAAGAGAAGAATGCCTTGAAAAACAGAACTGGCCAATTGGAAAAAGATGCACAAAAGTTCATTGAAGAAAATCCTTAAAAATTAGAATTGAGCAAGTGAAAGCTGATGACTCGATGAGATATCAAGAAACAATAAAGCAAAAAGAATGAAAACATAGAAAATGTGAAATACTGAAATACTTCATTCAAAAACCAACTGACCTGGAAAATAGATCCCCAGATAGATAAGTTAAGAAATAGTGGACTACATGAGAGACATAATTAAAAAAAGAACTTAGATATCATCTTTCAAGAAATTACCAAGGAAAACTACCCTGATGTTCTAGAACAGAAAGTAGAACAAAAATTGAAAGAGTCTATCAATCACCCCCTGAAAGATATCCCAAAATGAAAATCCCAGAAATATTCTATAATTCCAAAGTCAAAGAAAAATATTTCAAGCAGTCAAAAAGAAATCATTTAAATAGTACAGAGCCACAATAAGGATAAAAATACAATATTCCAAATGACAAAAGAGATCTGATTGCAATTAAGAATCACATACCCAGCAAAATTGAGTATATTCCTTCAGGGGGAAAAATAAATATTCAATGAGATAGAGGACTTTCAAGCATTCCTGATGAAAAAATCAGAATAGAATAGAAAATTTGATTTTTAAATATGACTTAAAAGAAGCATAAAAAAGGTAAGCAGGAAAGAGAAATCAAAAGGAAATTATTAAGGTTAAATTTTTTTACATTCCTACATGTGAAAATAATATGTATAACCTTTTAAAACTTTATCATTATTAATGTAGTTAGAAGTATACAGAGATAGAAAACATAGGTGTGAGTTAATATAATGGGATGATTATCTAAAAAAGGTAATTAATAGATGAGAAAGAAGAAAGCACTGGGAGAAAGGAAAAGGAGAGATTGAATAGGATGAGTTATTTGGCAAAAAAGAACGCTGATGGAGATTTTATAGTGAAGATGAAGATGGGGATAAAAAGGAGCATGTGAATCTTATTCTCATTGGAATTGACAAAGAGGGGAAAATATACCATACCAGAAAATAGAAGGGGAAGAGGAGAAGGAGGGAGGGGAACTTTGATAGAAGGGAGGACAGATTGAAGGAGGCAAAAGTCAAAAGCAAAACACTTTTGAGAATGGACAGGGTGAAAAGAAAGAGAGAGAATAGGATGAGCAGGAGAGAAATAGAATGGAGGAAAATACATAGTTGGCAATCTTAATTATGAAAAAAAAAATTTACAGCAAGTTTCTCTGATAAAGATCTCATTTCTCAAATATAATAAATTGAGTTAGTTTTATTGAAATAAATGCCATTCCTCAATTGATAACTGGTCAAAGCATATAAATAGATAGTTTTCAAAATAATCAAAACTATCTACAGTTTTCATATATAACATTAAAAAGTTCTAAATCATTATTGATGAGAGAAATGCAAATCAAAACAATTCTGAGCTACCCCTGCACACCTATCAGATTAGCTAATAAAACAAAAAAAGAAAATTATAAATGTTGGAGGGAATGTGAGAAAATTAAAACACTTGGTAAAGTTGTGTACTGATTCAACCATTATGGAGAAAAATTTGGAACTATGTCCAAACCATGGACATAAAACCATGTATATCCTTTGATCTTGCAATATCACTACCAGGTCTGATTCCAAAATTTCAACATCCATACCATTAATCTCCTTAAATCATAATTATGTTGAGTTGAATCATATTTGTGGGATTGACCACAGGCTAACATTATCTTTAGGCATGGGAGTACATTTTTAGAATACTTTATTCTGACACGTCTAAAATCAAGTCTAGTCAATCCATCTCTGAACTTTGTTCTTCCCTTGAAAAATAAAGGACCTCTGAGATTATAGAATGATAAGGCATGTTCTACCTCGTTTATGGATTCCTTGAAATATGTGTGTATCCATATATACAATAACATTTAGTTACTCTGAGCCCTTATTTTCTGGGGCAATTGTGGCTTCTTCTTTTGTGTATATCTTCAAAGAATTGGAAAAGCCAGACATAGGGTATCATTAAAAAGAAATAGGAGATGCAAAGACTGTAGCTGTTTAATAGCAGATCCAGGGTTTAAAGATCCACTAATTTCAAATTCATTTCAATTTCAAATCAAGTCCTCTTTACCTCCCTGAAGAATATTTATCTTTCTTACCCCTCTTTCTCTTTCCCTTATCATGAACTGGGCAATACTTCTCATGTTACAAGTTGTTTATTTGCCTAGAGAAGAGATGATGGTTCTTGTAAAAATATATAGTGGATCACTCTGGGGTTTCCAAAAATATATTTTTTTTTTCTTTCTGAACTCTTGTAATAGGAAGAATTTAGGTTCAATAGTGTCTGTGCTTGTTGTCTGTGTTAGCTAAGATCTATTATTGTTCAATTCTTCCTATAATGATTTTTTAGCAGTCAGTAAAACATTTAATAACAAAGCTCCACAGAATCTCTGAGCTATAAGTGTAAATTGTACCTAAACAAAACCCTCCTCTCCACCATGCTTGAAGACTTCTAGTGATGAGAACTCCCTTAATTTATATGGTAGGTTCCTCTTTGGGACGGCGCAGCCAGCTTCTACAACCTCTTTAGACTGGTGGCTGTCTTCCTAAAATCTAATTCAGGAATCATTCAACTATACTTTACTATCTCTTCTCTCACTACTTCTCCATCAAATACCTCAGTTAATTAGGCATATCCTTCCTTCTTCCTTCTCTCCTTACCACTTCCAGTTCTGGATCCATTTACCATAAGTATATCAACATTTTATTTCCCGATGAAATGTATCATCACCCTTATGGCAACACTCATTATGCTGGTAGCCAGCAAGTTCAAAGTACTCTTTCCTGTTTAACACTTACTTTATCTGTGGGGTTTTTTTGTTTTGGTTTTGGTTTTGGTTTTTTTGCCCAGTGGAAGTCTCTCTTTGAGAGCAGCAATTTTTATATATTTGTTCTCTAAGGACTTAGTATAGTTCTTGGGACCTAGTAAGCCCTTAATAAAGGGTAATTTTTTTTGTTATTCATTAAGTTATTGTTTAAGAACTTCCCTTAAGTCAAGCCTGAATATGTCCCTGCAACTTTTTACCATTGCTGTCAGTTCTGCCTAAGGACTAAGCAGAACAAATTGAATCCCTCTTTCATGTGATAATAGCTCTTTAGGTGCTATTCACTGTATTATCATAATGTGTGTCTTTTTTTCTCTAGACTCATTGTCCCCACTTCCTTCAACTAATTCTTATATGACATGAACTCGACTCCTTACTATCCTAATTATTTCACAATAGCTACTCTCCAGATGAGAGAACATCAAAGACTATAATATCCCTAGAGATAGACGCAATAGTCCTCTTAATTTAGGCCAAAATGACAATAGTTTAGGGTTTTTTTTTAAGCTTCTATATCATTTTGAGTTTACCATTCCCTCGGTTTATAATCTCCTTTAAGATCCCCTAAATTTATAAAATGAAATGGATTTTAGAGATTATCAAGTCCAAGTTCCTCATTTTATAGATTAGGAAACTGAGGCCCTAAGAGGTCAAGTCACTTGCCCAATATTACTTGGATATCCATGAGTAGATTTTAATATGATTCCAAATCCAAAGCCTCATCTACTATTCCAAGCTGTCTTTATAACTCACAAATCTTATTCAGATCAATGGATATACAGCTACACCATCCCTTTCTTGAGCTTGAGAAATCAGGTTGAGGTGGTTTTTTTTTAGTTCAATTATAAGATTTTATCTTTATCCCTATTAAATTTCATTTTATGTAATTCACTACACTGTCCTAGCTTGTCAACATCTTTCTTAGTCCTAATTCTATAATTCAGTTTATTAGCTATCCCTGTTAGCATTGTAGTTTTTACAAATTTGATAAGGTTTCATCTTTACAATTATCCAAATCATTAATAGAACTGTTAACAGGACAGAGCCAGTCAGAAATCCCCAAAGCACACTCCATTGAACATCTTTTAAATAGACATCTAAATGTTAATGGCTTGGCCATTTAACCAGTTCATCTAATTAAATTCTGTCATTTAGCCCTCACAATTTAGCCCTCATAATAATAACAATTTGCCATATGTTTTACTAACATAGTAAATCATATTACCACATTCCCCTGATAAACCAGTCAACTAATCTTATCTAAAAAGAAAATATAGTTATGTTGGTATGATCAATTCTTGATAAACAATTCTGCCTCTTTGTCATCTCTGCTTCATTTTTTCCCTAGAATTTCCCCAAGAATCAAAATGAAGTTCTATAATGTTTAGATTTAGCCTCTTCATTAAAAATAAAAAATCAATACACTTTGCCATTTCCTGAACATGTGGGACCTTTTTTTGTGTCATTCAAAGATTACTGAGATTGAATTGGGCATCATACTATCAATGCCCTAAGAAGGAATTACTATGTCCCTATTGACTAAAATTCATCAAGAAAAACTAGGTGTTCTCTTATTCTCTTCCTATTTACCTTATTTATTTTGAAAATCCATATATTATAAAGGTTCCTTTACTTTCTTGTTTCTCATATTTACTTCTGTCCTAGCCCCTTTGCACAAAATTTAGTCTTTGACCCTAGTCTGGTAGAAATAGCTACTCTGAAGTTATGTATGATAGACAGCTTCTAGGTGAATAATATGTTTTTTTAACATATTATCCCCTCCCTACATGCTAATGTCCCCCAAAATTGTTTTTTTCTACATTCCTTACACACAAGATCTCTTTTGTACTGCTTTTGTACTGGCTTTTTCTGCTCAGTCTATAAGAATACTTTCTTCAAGATTGAGATCAAGCCTCATTTCTACAGAAAGCTTTTTTTTGAGATCCCCAAGTATTCCCCATCTCCCTAACTATCTTGTATTTATTTGATATTTATTCTACATATATTATAAAATTCTGGCTGATATGGTGGATAAAGTGTTAAACCTCAAATCAGAAAGTCCTGAGTTTAAATCCAGCATCAGATACTTACTAGAGTGAACTTGGGAAAGACATTTAATCTGTCTGCCTCAATTTCCTTATTTATGAAATAGGAATAATAATAGTACTTGCTACCCAAAGTAGTTATGAGGGTCATGCAAGATAATATTTGTAAAGTATTTTGCAAACCTTAAGTGTATTATTGCTGTTGCTAAGTTAATATACATGTTGTCTACATCACTTAATTATAAACATCTTGATATTAAGAACCATTTTATTTTATGTCTTTTTGTTCTTAGGACCTTGCAGTATGTCCATCATATGATATGTATTTAATAACTGCTTTTTGATTGGTTAATTGAGTGATCAGTTCACAATTTAGATGGATAATATTCTAGAAAGTATATTTAGGATGTGCCTTCATTTCTTTCTAATGTTGCACTATTTTGACTTTATGTAGGTTCTAAAGAAAATGCAATCTGAATCGTTTGATTCAGATGCTTTTGTCAACATGGATGTTGATATATGCTTCATTTCAATATGTTCTTAATTAAAGAAAAATTAAAACATTAAAGAACAAGTGAATGGGCTGGAAATTATTGGTGAACAAAATCATTGGCTTATTGGAGCTAAGGTAGCCCTATCTTTTGGACTCTTAACAAAGGAGAAGATGGGGGAAGTCCAAGCTGCTTCTTGCTGGTATAATAGCTTTTTCTGAGCATTCCCAAACTCTAGGTCCTATGGATAATACCTGCAGATACACTATCCAGAATTTTTCTGATTCTCATCTTTGAAGGGGCTAAGAGAAAGAACACATTTCAATCAAGTAGAATAAGGAGAGTTAAAACTCATCATCCCCCAAAAAGAAGTTTAAGTGTGTAGCCATCTTAAAGTCTAGCAAGTGGACCACTCCTCTTGGTCCTTAAAGTCTAGCGTGGATCAGACGCTAGTCTTTGACAGGCTGACTCACAGGAACACAGGTATAAAATAGGAATCTCTGGCTGCAAATATCTTATGGCAAGGTATCAGGGCCTAAGCCCATCCCCAGGCAGTAGAAACCAAAAAACCAAAACAAAACAAAATCTATATTCACAATAACACCAATATAAATGGAAAGAACAACAATTTCTTCCACAAAATCAGAATGTGCAGAGTTCTGGGAAAACAGTACTTTCCACCAGGAAAAAAACCCTGATTCTCCATCTTCTCCCCACCTCCATCACCTAGCTTTGAAGGAGCTACCTTAATAAAGAACCTATTAGAAACATTGTCACAGATTATATTGTATCTTCAAATGGTTTGAATAGGAAAGAAAAATTGCAATTGATGGGAAATGGAATTTCCCATTGATAGATTCTTTTCTACACACAACTTCAGGTTTGGTCTACACAGGGAAGTGGGCTTTTGTTAAATTATCCAAATGAATGTACCAATAAAATAAGGTAATAAAGATGATAACTTTGTGAATTGTTCAGTGATTTACAGTTTACACATTATATGTACTATCTCAGGGAGAGGCAATTTTGTTGCTGTGCAAAGAATATTTAATTTGTATTCAGTAGACTTATGTTTCAGTCCTAGCTCTTTTATTTTAATACACATGATTCTAGACTTCCTTCTCTGGGTTTCAGTTTCCTCATATGGAAATTGAAAGAGTTGGACTAGAAGCTGAGGCTTTTCATGTTGGGGACTATGAACTTTAAAAAATGCTTTTGTTGGGGCTAATAATTGGATAGAGCACCAATAGTGGAGTTTTGATGACCTGACTTCAAATCCAAACTCAGATCTTAATAGGTTTTATGGCTTTCAGCAAGTCATGTAACTCTGCCTCCAAAAACATTTCTTTGGACAATTGTATTTCAATAGAATTTATTTCGCTGTGTAGCCATATGTATTTTATTTTGTGAATTTAAAAGCATTATTCTGAGAAGGGTTTCATAGGATTCACCAGATTGCCAAAGGGAGTCTGTGAAATAAAACCCCATGACTAGATCATCTTAGATTTTAAAGCCAGAAGCAGGAACATACAAACATTGAAAATACTTGATAAAAGGAAAACTTTCCTTAGAATTAGAGCTATAGAAAAGTGAAATGTCTCAAGAAATAATAACTAAATCCTCCAGCTATCAATAGAGTTTTTCAAGTAGAGACCAGATGATCTATGCATTTTGTAGAGTGATTTTTGCTTATGTTTGGAATGAGTTAGATGATCTCTGAGGTGTCTTCCTTCTCAATTTCTTTGATTCTAATACAGTTATTATTATCCCTACTTTAACCAAGGAGAGTCAATGCAATAAGATTAAGTGACCGTCATACAAGTAGTAAACAGCAGAATTTTATCTTAAACACATCATCTTTATCAACAATCCTGCTATCTTTTCTTCAAACAAATAAATTTTTAAAAATCAATGGATGGATGGATGAATGAATAGATTACAGATGAAGATATGCTCTGACTTTCCAATTATCTATGTAACTCTAATAAAATTTTATTTCATTTTAATTGTGAATATAGTCTTTGGGAAATCTCTTGTTTTATCTTCAAAGTAAACAGCTAGGTGGTAAAGTGGTTAGATCACTGAATCTGAAGATCAAGAAGATTTAAGTTCACATCCATCTTTGGACATTTGCTAGTTCTGTGACTCTGAGCAGGTCACTTAACTTCTGCCTATAAGTTTTCTCACTTTTACAATGGTGATAATAATAGCACCTATCTTCCAAACATGTTGTGAAAATAAAAGATTTTTTTTTTGTAAAGCACTTTGTAAGCTTTAAAGTACCATGTAAATGTTAACTATAACTATTATTCCTCAAAAAGTGCCTATACTTTTCTTTAGCTTATAAATTGCCTACATTTTAGAACTAGTAAAGGAGAGGCGTTCAACAGTACTTTGTTCTTATGTTTTTAGTGCTCAGTCCAGTATTTCAATTCCCTTTCTCATTTTGAGATAAGATTGGGAGCCAAATATGCCAGAGAGCCAACTTGGCATGCTGGTTATTGAAATCCTAAAATATGGAAACCTGCTGGGCCAGCAGCTGTAATAGTGAAAGGAACAGGAGGCTGGGAAGATTATCCAAGAGAGAACTCTCTCCCTATACTTCAACAAATACTTTTCTTTTTTAAAGAAAAAGTTAGTGCTTTGAAATAAAAATACCTTGGCAGGTGGCTCTATATTTACCTCAAAGACATGTATTTTGAAATACAAAAGGACATAAAAGACAGCTTTCAAATCTCCAAATATGACATCATTTAAATTTGTGGTCATATGAAATTTCAAATAATATTATGACAAACAAATAAAAAAAACCTTTGGTGCTAAAATTTATAATTTATTCCATCCTGCTCCCCAACTCTAGCTAATATTTCTTGTTTCTTTCAAGGAAATGTTCTATGATTAATCTGATTTGTCACTGGTTGAACAGACAAAGTGCTTTAATTTTCAGGCACTGGAAAACTGTTCTTTCTATCTTGGATAGAACCTGCTACAGCATAGAAATAAGAGCATAAGCTCGCTTTAGGGCATAAAATGAAATTTCTCTAGGGAAATAACAAGAAAAGGCCTAGTAGTATGTAGAATCTAAGTTCCTAGTGTGCTGTGACTATTTGATTTTTTTATTTGTATACCCATTGCCTGATATTTGGTAGATAATTAATAAGTATGTATTAGATCGAATTGAATTGAATCAAAATGTTTTTTATTTGGGAAATGTCCCAAATCATCATATTAACCCCACCAAAGGTCAGTTCCCAGAGATTCCAAGTGCTAATCTAAGGGCTAAAAGTGGGTGGTGGTACCCATTTTTAATAGGAAATATACTAAATCTGGAACTAGAAAACATGGGTTCAAATTACAACTCTACTACTTTCTATATATAGGATCTAAAGAGACTTCCCTCATCTCTTCATATAAAATGAGGGAATTTGACTTCATGATTTCAAGGATTTCTTTCTAGATACTTCCTTCTGGGGAATCATGATAATATATGACTTAAAAA
The DNA here is from genome assembly GCF_048593235.1 of Sminthopsis crassicaudata. NCBI lineage: Eukaryota > Metazoa > Chordata > Mammalia > Dasyuromorphia > Dasyuridae > Sminthopsis > Sminthopsis crassicaudata. Next base: position 123,302,976 of record NC_133620.1, on the reverse strand, counting down.
AAATAGGGATAAGAAATTATTTATTTGCTCTGGTTTTCTCTATCAAGGAAAAACATATTTTCACTAGAAATATTAGAACAACTGTATGTAATATGGAGTTTATATTCAAGATAAAAAAGAGATTTTTTTTAAATAGGTAAGGAGATGGTAAAAGAACACATTAGATTAAAAAATCTAGGTTAATGAGGTTTTTTGTTTAAAACTTTCAATTTAGATGTATTTGACAAATACTCTGACAATACATACACACATTCAGAATAATTCAATGCACAAAATTTTCAAAATAACTAGATATTATAATAGTTCACAATTTAGCTTTAATTGTACAAATACTCATCATAGGAAATCAATTTTGCAAATATATTTGTTTTCTTTTTTAAATACTTTAATACAGAAAATTTGTCTCTAATCATCTTAAAGCACATTTTAGTAATTAAAGATTTATTTCCTATTACTTGGTTTACTCATTTCAGTTTTTCTAATTTAACACAGCACATCAGTCACTTCCAAATGAGCATAGAAACAGTGCTTTCTGTCTCAATCTGTCATTTCTTTTCAGATACTGCTGCCTATAAAGTTTAAAGGATTCTAGCCCTTTTTTATTGAACTGAAAAAAAAATCAAGTTTTCTTTAGTAGAGCTCATTTAAACATCTTTCCTTCTGAAATGTACCTAGTGTAAAGTTTAAGATGTTTCACTAACCCTTAACTGGCAACATTATCTTTTCCATTCTAATACACATTAGATTAGCTAGAATTTGTCTTACTTTTGACTGGACAAGCATCCTTACATTTTCCCTCTACCTAGAATTTCAGAAACTTTTAGTATCTAGTAACAAAAGCAAAGGATCAGTGTAATTTGGTCAAAAAGCAAGTAGATCCAGAATAAAACTATTAGTGAGTTTTTTAATTTAAATAGTATTACTTAGACAGTAAAAGAGGAGGATGCATTAGATAAGGTTTAGTCAATCATGTACTTTCAGCAAAGTATATGACAAATTCTTATTCTAGAGAAATATATAATAATCAATAGTACAATAGGTAGATTTGGAATACTCATTAATGGTTCTATATTGTTTTGGAGAGAAGTCTGCAGTATAGTGTCCTAAAGATCTGTGCTTGACCCAGTGTAGCTTAGCATTTTAATATGTGACTTGGATAAAGTCATAGATGATCTACCTATCAATTTGCAGATGACACAAAAATGGCAATGATAGCTAATAAATATATTAGATAAAAGAAACAGGATTCCAAATAATAGCTTCCATCTCCCATCCTTTTAATCCCTTTGTCCTCCATGTCTCTTTCCTATTTTCTTTCTCTTCCCTTACCTCTCCTCTCCTTTTCCCCTTTTCTTTTCTCCTTTATTTTCATGCTAATTTTAGAAACAGGAGGTCTATATGACCATATATTAAGACCAAACTGGGTTCTTCTGGAAGATACTAATTCATAGTATAATCTTATTATATTTGTAAGAATTCTTTTGTGTCTACATCACTGGAGTTTTGGCTAAAAATTTCACTCTCAAATTATGAAAGTCATTTTAATAGATATACATATTGATACTGAACTAAAAATTTCCTTTAGAGACTGTCTCCTTGTAAGTCTTAAATATTTCTTCCCCTCTTTTACTTATCTCGATCCCTGAGTGTCCATCTAAGTAGAAAAGCATGGAACTTTCAATAGCTTCAGAGGGCTTGCTCAGATCACACAATCAAGGCATATGGGATTATAAATGACTATGTGACCTTTTTCTGAGTCAGTTAAATGAATAATTCCCCACCTAATCTTTACAACTGATTCCCTAGGGATTCATGTCAGCTAAACACAAAGCAGCAATTTCAAAATAACAGTTTTTACAAAGTACAATTTTGATTTGATTTTGAATTGATTTGAATGGGCATTACAACTGATGATCCATTGGAGGATACGACTTTTGACCTATATAATCATATAATCTTTTTTCTCTTTTTACAAGGCTTTTGGGATTAAGTGACTTGCCAAGGGTCACATATCTAGTAAATGTTAAGTGTCTGAGGTTGGATTTGAACTCAGGTCCTCCTGGCTCTAGGACTGTTATTCTATCCACTGCACCAACTAGCTGGCCCCACCTTTGTTCTCTGTGTGTGTACACAATCAACTTTAGCTTATAAAGTAAATCATTTCAATGATTCATTACTCCACAACTTACTTTTAGCTCTGAAAATTTTAATACATTTATGTCAGTAAAACTGACATAAATCTGGGGAAGTACTGGAGAAAGAATGAATAAGGAATCAGCATGTCCTTAATTTAGGATAAAAAGCTAAAAAAATAAGGGAAAGAGGAAAATGTGATCCCATCTCAATAAATTTTTGAAAACAGTCATTTGGCCCTGAATCACATATTGTCTTGTCAGATGTTTTGTTTTATTTTCCTTATTTTATTTATTGTTTTCTTGCTACTTAACTTGGGTAGATCAAGAGAGATACTAGACTAACTTGGTGAGTTTACTAGGAGGGATATTTGATGAAGGGAATTTCCTCATCAATTTGATGAATTTTCCTACTTTCTCTACTCACCTGAAAAACTTGCAAACTAATGTCTTCCCAGAGAAGAGTGGTAGGTAACTGGAGACCCTGAGAAAGATTATAAAATGACTACTTCAGTACAGGTGATTTTATCAGAAACAGAAATCAGAGTGTAAGTGTAAAGTAGCTACTGTGAGACTAATGGGTCACACTCCCACTAAGCATCTGAAGAAGCTTATAGTCAAGTCTTGCTTATCCATATAATGAGGGCCTGTTTAGTGCCCCAAGTGATATTAAGAGGGTAGCACACCAAAAGGAAAAGAAAAGTGCTATAATTTACAGATACAGGTAAAGTCAGTATCAGTATCAGTAGTAGGGGGGCTTACCTGATAGTCCACGCAGTGGGACGAAATGTTGACTCTTAGAAAAGGTGATATGAGATGGACTAGAAATTGATCAAAATAACTTCAGAAATAATAGTAAGTACCATCCAATGTAACCTGGGAGGGGAGTCAGATGAAAATATTTCCCATCAAATTCATGGCATCTGGTAGCAAGTCCAGCAATCTTTTACTTCAGCCCAAGCAGTTGACTTCAGCAAAATAGATAAGCAGATCATATGAGATCTCTTGCAGAGATCTTTTGCAGACAATGGCTTAGAAAGGCTCAAGTCCAGTCAGAGGAGGACAGAGTACTGCTGAAATGTTAGCAATCGGAAGCAGACTTATAGATGTTCTGGTTGTGTTGAATCTGGAATGCAGGGAGAAAGAGGAGTGGTACAAAAGAGAATTCTCCAAGGCTAGTAAGAAGTAAAATTATTCTGTTGCTGGCACAGGGGTCCTATGAAGTCACATGAGTGACTTGTGGTATAAACACAATGAAAAGATTGTTGCCAAAAAAAGTAAAGCCTTAGGCAACTTTCTAAGATCATGTGATCTGAATCAGGGTTGGGAGTTCCCACCTAGATGAAATCTCAGGTTCTAGGCATAATCAGTTTGAGGGTAAAAAAAATCCTAAAAATTTCTTTATCCTACTTCTGATACATTCTCTACATAGCTACCAGACATTTTCCAAAAGCATGGATCTGACAATGTCATTTTTCTACTTGATAAACTTCCCTGTTTTCTCTGGGATTAAGTATAAACTTTTCTGTCACATAAAAGCTTTCACAGTCTAATACAATCTAAGAGGAAAATGTGATCCCATCTCAATAAATTTTTGAAAACAGTCATTTGGCCCTAAATCACATATTTTTCATTTTTCCAGCCTTATTATACATTATTACCCTTCATGATTCCTATTATCCTTTCCTCTATTATATCATGGCACTCTATCGGAGAGCCTTTGCCTTGTCCATCCTTGTTTTCTGGAATATAGTCCCTCTTCCCCTCTTTCTCTTAGAAAGCCTTTAAGACTTATCTTGAATTCTACCTTCAGCACAAGTCCTATCCTGAACTACCACTATGTCCCTACTCCCACGCACAATTGTTAGAACACCCTACAAAAGTAAAAATATCAGCTTAAAGTAAAAGTATCCCAACCTCTTTGTTTTTCAAATAAGAGAAATGAGATGCAAAGAGCTTGTGACTTGTCCAGGGTCACAGAACTAGCAATATGAAATTGATTTGGAATCCAAATCTTCTTAATTCTAAGACCAATACTATGTAATTTTCCTCATTGCCTCTCACTAATCACCCTGAATCTGTATTGCATAAATATGCACATATGTATCTGCTGTTTATCCTTCTCCTTCACCATCTAGATCTTTCATCTCTATCTTTGTATTGTCAGCATTTAGCCTAATGTCTGAAACATAAAAAGTTCATAGTAAATCTTACTGATTGGTTTATTGTTAGCAGCTGGTACAATGTAAGGTGATGCTTCCTTTCAGGTATGCTGGGTCTTATTCTCCTCCTTCCCCCCTCTTCCCTCCTCCCTCCCAATTTTTTTTTTTTTTTTTTTTGCTAGTAATGTCATATTTTCATCAAAGTTGTTGTGATTAGTCCACACTTAAGAAAGCTGGGGGACATTGAGGATGGAGCTCTTAAGACCTAAGCTCAAATATTGCCTTACACAAATGCTAGCTATGTGTCTCTGCAAAGTATCTGAATCCCTCTAAACCTCAAGTTTTTCCATATGTAAAATCAAAGAAGGTAATAGCACCTATTTCTTAGAATTGTTGCCAAGATCCAATGAGATAATATAAAGTGCTTTAGGAACCTTAAAGTTCTAGATAAAAGTTTTTCTACCAAGTCAGAGAAGGAGTAAGAATAATCCCAAATATTTATTTATTCTTTAGAAAAATAGTTCTTCTGACCAAAACTTTAGAATTATAAGGATTCTCCAAAGGACTTAGTCCTTTGCCTGTGTTGCAGTGATCCTCCATGATCATGAGTAGAGCAAAAACATTCCTTACAGATTTTCATTCTTCTATGCCAAAGAGTATGATGAAAAACAGGGCCTATTATATGTGTGTGTGTTTATATGTACATATATATATATATATATATATATATATATATATATATATATATATATATATATATATATATATATATATATATATATATATATACTTTTTTTTTTTTTTTAAAGAAAATCACACTATATTCAGCTACATGTATTGAGTGTAAGGGTTCATTTGTCTACTGGTTTTCCTTCTAGGTTTGAAAAGGCTGAAAATCTGTTGGTAATCCTGAGGTAAGTGATTTCCTCTGACTTTATGCAGAAATACCCATCTTCTTTTTTAACAACAAGAAGTAGCTCCCCACACATTCTTGTAAGACTATGCCAATAAATGTGTTTTTTTTTTTCAAATAAAATTAAGAATCTATTATATATTTTTTACAACAAATAAGTGAATCCTAAAAATATGTTAGGAATATAATGATGCATTTGTAAGCATAGGGCCACAAGGAAAGAAAAGAATGAACTTTGATATCCAAAAATATATTTTACAATTGAGGAAACAGGAGTAGGGTAGTTAATTAGTTGCCCAAAGTTGTGAACCTCAAAACTTTATTTTTTAAACCTCTGACTATAAATCTATCATTTTCCCCCTGCCCCCCAATAATATGGTGTTTATTCAGGGAGAAAATGTAAGAGGGGCAAATACTCCCTCCCCTACACTTTGAACTTCCCCACAAGGATATACTAGATGTCTGAAATCAAGGGTGTGGGAAACATTTCAGCTTGGCACCCTGTCCCTAAACAGGACCATAACAGTCTGACCCTTGATACTCTCCTCTGTCCTTGATATCTATCTCTGATAGAAGGGGAGCCTCTGAGAAGGAAAGATAAAGATTATCAAAGATCTCTAGACTCAGCCACATCATCAAAGGGCTAGTGGGAGGCATATGATTATCATTGGAATGTATGTTCAGTTTAAGAAAGGATGGAGACCAGGGATTCCCAGAAAAGGAATAGGAAAGGAAGGGAGGTAGTGACTTGTCTCCATACCTGAATTCATATCCTTGAAGCTGGTCCTTCTTGATTTGATCCCTTTCTGCAGTTCTCCAGTAGCTACAACAAATTCTCAACATGTTAGTTTTATTAGGTTGACTTTATTTTCATTGGAAAAAAGTGAATGCATTTATGTAGAAGTTTTCCTTTAAAATACACCACAATTTAGGCCATAATTTTGCACAGTTCTCTCTTTTTTAACCTCCAAAAAAACTGCCCCAGTGTATCCATATCATGAAGTGGAAACTCTGCATTATTCCCCCCTACACACACACACACACACACACACACACACACACACACACACACACACACACACTTTTTAATCTCCTGCCTAGAATAATAGCATCATCCCTGTAACTTGGGGGGGGGGGAGGGAGATAGATAAATAAATCTTGTTTACTACCCACAAGGTTAAGTCTTGACTTGTTTTTGTTATTATTCTAGGTCAGATATTTTGACCTATTTTGTGTGTCATGGAAGTTTGGTGAAGTAAATAGAGACTTTTTCATAACAACATTTTTAAACACAAAATACACAAGAGTACAACAGAAGCTGATAAGGTTGAAACATATCAAGATTATTTTTTTTAAATCAGGTTTATAGATTCCAGGTTAAGATCACCTATTTTAGGGGAGAAATTCCCATTGCAAATTTAGTCCTGCAAAAAATTGAAAAAACAGTTAAAAGATTAAGATTTTTTTGTAATTTAATTTTTATTTTAAGCACCAAATTCTCTCACTTCCTTTATCACTCCCCCATTCATTTAAAAGGCAAGAAATATGATATGTATTATATACAGTAAGTCTTTCACAATTTATAATCATTACTGTATACAATGTTCTCTTTGCTCTGCTAATTTCATTTTGCATCAATTCATGTTAAGTTTTTATAGGTTTTTCAGAAATCATTCTCTTCATGATTTCTTATGATACAACAGTATTCCATCACAATCATATATTATACCTTGTTTATCAATTTCCCTATTTGACAGGCATTTCCTCAGTTTCCAATTCTTTGCCACCACAAAAAGAGCTACTATCAATATTTTTGTCCATATAAGTTTTCCTCCTCCTTATTTGTTCTTCTAGCTCTAAAACAAGTTTTGCTGAACCAACAGGTAATGGAGTTTTATAATCTTATGGACATTAGTTCCAAATTGTTCTTCATAATAGTTGGACTAGTTCATATCTTGACTTAATGTACTAATGCAGTTCATTCTCATAGTCCCTCCTATATTTGTCATTTTCCTTTTCTATTATCTCAGTCAATCTAATAGCTGTGAGGTGGCACCTCAGAGTTGTTTAAACTTTTATTTCACTATATTTAGTGATTGAATAATTTTTCATATGATTATTGATAGCTATGGTTTCTTATGAAATCACCCTGTTTATATCCTTAGACCTTTGGGGAATGGTACTTATTTTTCATAAATTTGGCTCACTTCTCTATATGTTTATAAAATGAGATTTTTATTAGAGAAGAATTCACTATAATCTGCTTTCTCCCAGTTTCCTGCTTTCCTTCTAATTTTGGTTGGATTTGGTTTTGTTTCTGTAAAACCTTTTTCAGTATAATCAAAATTATCCATTTTACTTTCCATGATCCACTCTGTCTCGTTTGATCATGAACTATATTCTTCTGTCCATATATCTGACAGATATTTCTCTTCTCTTAATTTACTTATGACACTACTCTTTTTTGGCTAAATCATGTCCCCAGAATTACTTCCAATCAACTGGTTCTGTGGTAATTTGCAAGCTCAGGAATAGCAGCCATGATTGGAGCCCTCAAGAAAGGGCAAGATTGGGATGGGAGAGAACATAGCTAAGCAGACCTAATTTCCCCTAGGCTATTTCTCTCCACAGCCTGGGATTGGAGAAATCTATCTCTGTCTTTTGGATAATACATAGCCCTCAGCAGAGGTGATTCATGTCCTAATAAATGACCAAGCATGATGAAAGGAATTCTACATACATTATGTGGGTTTTAACATTGTTGGATGAATGGATGGATATCAATTGCCCTTGACCAAATGACCAAGGAATCAGGTAGCATCCTGTTTCCAATGGAAAAGCCTCTGATCCAGATCTCACTGGAAAAGTCTCTCTGACCCAGAAATAAGGGTGAGTAACAAGGAAACTTTGTTAAAGAGCTAAAGTAGAATTTCAGCGAAATGGGGCAAATTTTTAGAAAACAGCCTTCTGTTTCTGTTCAAAGAAAATGTTTAGAGAGCATTGTCAAGGTTATGAAAAGCCAAGGATTGATTATAATTTTGAAGGAGACCACTTTGAACTTTTAAAAACTGTACAGGTCATATGTCCTTGTTTTTCTATGGAAAAAGAATTGGATCTAGACAAGTGGGAATTAGTAGGAGAGGAACTAGGTGAACACTACAATTCCAAACCAAACTTAATTTCCAAAGATATATTTCATAGTACAATTTAATCCAAGTGGCTTTAAAAAGTGTTAGACTAAAGAAAGGGAAGAAAGAACAGGAAGGGAGGATCCAACTAAACTAGGTGAAAAGGATGAATCAAATAAGAAGGGAGTTAAGTACAATTCTGAACAATAGGAGCATTTCCCATCTCCTCCTCCCTCAATTAATCCTTCAGGGGGTGGAGGAAGGAGGGGAAGAGGCAGTGACACAAACAGAATCGTCTTTTAAGCAGCCTATGACAAGATTAGAAAAAGCATTGGTTAAGGCTAAGAGAAGGACAGGGATGTAAGTGATTTTATAGATGCATACCCTGTGATTGAAGAGCTTGACTCTTCAGATCAAAAAAGGAGAAGATATACTCCTTTTGATTTGGATAAAATTAATGATTTGAAAAAAGATTGCACTCTTTATGGGGATACATCCTCTTATGTTAAAAAGTTACTAGATAAATTTGTCTTATGAAATCCTAACCCCAAATGATTGGAAATCCATAGCAAGGACATGTTTAGACCTGGACAAAACTTGTTGTGGCTTTCGGAGTATCATGAATTATGTAGGATTCAAGTCAGATTCAACAGGGAAACAGGAGTTAACAGGTTTTGACCAACTAGCTGGTCAAGGTCAGTATGGAGGGAATTCAGAACAGATTTATTATCCCATAACAGTGTATGAGCAAATTTCTAAGGCTGCAATAAAAGGTTGAGGTTCTCTCCCCAGACAACAAGATTGAGGGGATACTCACAAAAATTGAGCAAGGTCCCAATGAATCTTTTGTGGATTTTGTGGGACATCTGCAAACTGCTGTCACAAGAACTATTGGAGAGAATGCAGCTACAGAAATAATGACCAAACATTTGGCTATGGAAAATGCCAATGAGCTTTGCAAAAGAATTATATGGGGACTAGACAAAGATGCTCCTTTAGAGGAGATCATAAGATGCTATGCTACAGTAGGCACAAATGCTTATTGTACTCAGATAATGATGAACATGGAAAAATGGGGTCCCTCTTGGCAAAGGACTTCTAGAGAAACTCGTCAATGTTTTCAATGTGGAAAAGTTGAACATCTAAGAGCTCCACAATATGGAGATAGAATGAGAAGACAGGCTGAGAGAAAACCTAAAACCCCATGTCCAAAATGTTACAAGGGCTTCCACTGTGCCTCAGAATGTGGATTGACCCAGGGAAATGAGAGGTGGAGCCCAGCTCCAAGATATCAATCAAAAGATAGGTGGGGCATGATGGCAGCTGAGATTACACCTCAGTCTTTAGAAGGTCAGGACTCTGACCTGATCAGCCAACAGAAAAGCAATCAGATAGCAGAAATGGCTTGCATTTGGGGAGAATACAGGCCTTTTAAACCAACAGGGCCGAGTCCAGTGTAAACAGCTCCAATGTAATTGCCAGATGATGAGAAGAGATTTAGAAAGTGGTAAATAGAAGGAAATTAGATAGGTTAACTGCCTGGGAGAGAGGGTTTGCTTGTATTTTTACAGACAGAGAAGGAAACATATGGAGAAGGAAACAGATGGGTGGCAACAAGCACCTGGAGAAAGAGAGAAAAAGAGAAAAATCTGGAAACAAAGGAGAAGACCTAAGAACAAAATTTGCAGGAATCATTGGATTCCCTAACACAAGATAAGACTGTTAAAGGACTTGAAAACCAGCAGGGATCATTAGATTCCTTGAAATGAAAAATTACTGATGAGATTATTCATGTTATTTGTTACATCATTTCTAGCATGTGTTATGTTAGTTATGTGTTTATGTAATTTATGTAATTGTGTGTAATACCTCCCATATTGATGGATTTATGTATTCCTGTTTCAAGAGAGTCCCTTGAGAGACCCACTAATCTGATTTGATTTCCCGTTTGCTTTGATATTTTCATCTCCCTGAGAAGTCAGGGAGGGTGTGACCACCTCCTTTTTATAATGTTTTCACTTCTTTTTTGAGCAGTCAGGGAAGGAATGATCACCTTCTTTTTGGAGGTTCTCACCTCCTTGAGAAATCAAGGAGGTCATGACCACCTTATGTACTAAATCAAAAGAAAGGGGGAGATGTTAGGATTTTTATAAGGTGCTGTCACTGGAATGAATATAATTATCTAATTTAGCACAGTACTTAACAATTCTCTTCCTAGTATTGGTGAGAAACTTATCACTTCAAAATAAATAGATATATAAACAAATAATTTAATGGATAGATGAATAGGTAGATAGGCAGGCAGATGGATGGCAGATAGATGGATAGATAGATAGATAGATCATTTTGACCTTATTTTGAGCTTATGAAATGTTGGTCTATTCCTAATTTCTGACAGACAACTTTCCTGTTTTCTCAGAAGTTTTTGCCAAATAGTGAGTCTTATCATAGTGTCAGTGATCTTTGAGTTTATCAAATAAATTTTTACTAGCTGCTTTGAAGCAACATGTTACCATGTGAGCAAAAAAAGTGAAGGCAAACTGTCCAGATGGTCACTTTTGTTTCATTTTAAAATATTTGACATATCCATTTTTTAAACAATGTAAAAAAAAATCAATTTAAAATGGGACCTATTGGTGAAAATCTTGTATTGCCAAGATAAATTTGAACTTGACACACCAGCAGTGCTTGACCTAGTGGTTTACAAGGTGAAAGAAAGGGGTATATTAATCAAGTTTGCAAATCAATTTTCCATAGAAAACCAAAAAATGTGTGAATGAGCCATTTCAGAAGTATTTATTTCAGACTCCAGATGTGATTTCTCTAGATCAGAGATGTAGAATTAAGAAGAAACTTAGAGGTCATGTAGTCCAACTCCCTAATTTTACAGATGAGGAAACTGAGACATAAATTACTTGCCTGAGGTAATGCAGGTAATATGGGACATAGCTGAGATTCAAGCCCAAGGTATCTGACTCTAGATCATGCCATTTGGTCTCATTTGAAGAAAGAGAAATATTTGGTTTGGTTTTGTTCTATTTGCCACACCATTACCCCATACTTGATCACTATCAATAGTGTTGAATCCAAATTATATCACTATTAGTAATAACAATACATAGCTCATAATAAAAATGTTAAAAACTATTATTTGTCCTTTATTCTCAAAGAGAACCACCACATCAGGGAAGTGATGCCATGATATGCAAGTGAATTGAATTTAAGTAAGGGAGGGCTGAGCAAGGTCATCTTTCTCACTTTCTCCTCCAGTGCTGAATCTAGTGGCCAGATAAAAATTCATTTTCGTTACAACAATCCTTAGAAGAATGAATATGAATCCCCACTTTTTAGATGGAGAAAGTGAAGCTGAAAAAATCAGAAAACTTGTTCAAATCAAGTCACAGAATCAGTAAGAAAAAAAATCAGGACCTGAACCCAAGCCTTCCAATATATCCACAACATATTGTTTCCATCTGGACAGTGAATGAGGTGGGGAGACAAGTATAAGTGATATTGCTGAATTATCCAGGCATTTTGTCTACTTCCCTGAATTCATCATCTAATTGGTTAATTTTCTTCACTACATACAATAAAAATTAGTATGAAAAATATCCAAAGACTAATTCCCTTTGTTTTTGAGATTTGTTTGTTTGTTTGTTTGTTTGTCTTTCAAATTTGAGCCTTTGATTAGTGTTTTTTTTTTAAGTTGAGGAATTTCTATGAACTCTAAAAAAAAAAAAATTTATGAGCTAATATCATTCACTTAATGTGCAAACCTGTGTAAATTATGACCAGAGACATTGAAATATTCTTGTCCCAGACATGAATACTAAGCCCTTGGGTTGTATTTTAAAAGGAAAAAACACAATCACCAAGCTGTCTGTTATCTCTGAAATAGAATTTCTCATTTCACTAGGTCAGCACCTGCTGTATTTAAGAATAATTCCATACAGGGAGCCTGAACTTTAAGGAGGCATAGAGAGTTTTTCTGCATGATGTGAAATAAAAGGTTTGCAAGGGCAAACCTTAAAGAAACTAGGTGGTATTATCTCTGGGCATTTATTTCTGCTGTCTAGGGTTGCCCTTCGTCATGGCTTATAGGTTCATTAGTGGAGTCAAACCCAGAACTTGTTTCTTATTGTAGGTATGTTTAGCAGAAATGGATAATTATGTTCCATTAGAGTGCAGTTTCCGTCTGGGACTGAAAAGACTTCTTCATCCACCTTATAATTATGCAGCTAAAACACTTCTATTATTAGAGTGAAGGGATAAATGACAGTTTTATCATAGTTTTTTGACCTTTGATTGATCTAGAGTAACAAAATGCATTTCAGGAATAGTTTGCTGATATGTATAATGGCAGAAAACATGGTTCTTCCTATCCTTCTACATGATTGTGATGCTTCTATAATAGGGAATTTTAACCTGAGGTCTGTGAACTTATTTTATTTATTTATTTATTTAGGCTGGGGTTAAGTGACTTGCCCAGGGTCACACAGCTAGGCAGTGTTAAGTGTCTGAGACCACATTTGAACTCGGGTCCTCCCGAATTCAAGGCTGGTGCTCTATCCACTGTGCCATTTAGCTGCCTCCTGTGAACTTATTTTATAAAAAATCTTTAGATAGCTAATATTTTTTTCCAAAGGAGTTTTCAAAACAAAATAAAATCTGATATTGCTCTGAATTTGCTTTATTTTTGAATTTCATAATTATCCCTTTAGTTTCTTTTTAGAATCAGTTATAAACTTTTTTTTTTTCTTTCTAAAATGATACCAGCAAGCTCAAGGTTGACTTTTAAAGTTGAAATTGTTTAGCAACTTTGGGATTTATAAAAAGCAAAAGAAATAATGGAGAGAAAATATCAATAATTCAGGCAAAGAAAAATCCTTTTTTATTATATTAATTTAGGTGATTCAAATAAAAACAGACAAAGCAGAAATTTTGCCTAATTAAATTAGATATTTTTCATTATCTACTTTGATTTCATAATTGGGGCAAGGATGCCAAAGATGACAGTCTCTCTCCTGAGGAGCAATCTCTTCAATCTGAGAATGTGACCCTTCCCCAGGGCAATAGCAATCAAGACAAATAAATCTTATTATTAGATAGATCACCACTGGAGCATTGATTTAGAACTTGAAGGGACTTTTGAAGTCATCTAGCTCAATGCACAAAGTTAAGGATAAGAAAAAGGAGGTCCACACAGTGAAATGACTTTTCCAAGATCCAAAATGAACATATCCTGATATATTATCTAAGTATATAGGATAGGATATAGATTAGAGTAGCATAAAGTTTCTAAGATGAAAGTGGTTATGAAGTATTCCTTCCATTAGTGGTGCAGGGAATTCAATGTTTTACTGGATATCAGGCTTTGTACTTATTTCTGAATTTGATTTCCCTATGACTAAGATAAATAAATCTCACTAAGAGACCTGTGAATTTTATAAATATTTCTCTTATTCATCTCCTCTTTCACTTCACAATCATTCTTGTTCAAGTGCTCATCATCCCTGACTTTTTTAATATTCTCTTTTAATTGGTCCCCCTGTCGATAAATTTCCTTCTCCAATTCATACTCTACCTAGTTGTTAAATTGATATTCACCTCTGGCTGTCATTCCCTTGTCAGCAGCCTCTTGTGGCTCCCTATTCCCTCTAGAATAGAAACAATAAAACTGCTATGTGGCATTTTAAATGTTTTGCAATATGGCTCCAACCTATAACTTATCCTCATGTAATCTACAATTCAGGCAATTGCCTATTTGCTGCCCCTGTATTGAACATTCTGTTCCCCACCTCTGTAACTTCAAAGGCTATCAACCATTCCCCAAAATGCTTTTTCTCCTTATCTCTACTTCTTATAACAGCTAGTTTCTTTGTGCTTTCCTATTGCTACTTTTGTATGTATATTTATACATCCTGTATTTAATTATCTATGAACATTTTGTATCCCTGTAGAATATACACTTTTTAAGGACAAGAATTATCTTGCTTTCAGTGTTTAGCACAATCCTTGGCACAGACTTAATCAATAAACACTGATTATATCTTAGATCCAAATAGACTTACCAAAAATATAATGGAGAAAGTAGAATCCTTAGTTTAATAGGTGAAGATTCTTGCTATGTTTTTCTCATTTCAATGTAATAAAGAAATATAGACAGATTTAAATATATCACAAATTTGTCCATTTAAATTGGAATTCAAATTTTTAGAAAATTTATTCTGAGTTTTTTTTTTGGTTTATTTTTTAGGCCATCAGTATTAGATGACTTGTCCAGGATCACATAGCTAAATAAGTGTTTAAACCCAGAATTGAGGTACTGCTGACTCTAAAACTGGTGCTCTATCCACCATAACTCTTAGTTCACCTAATTTTTATTTTTTTGTTCAGGCAATTGGGGTTAAGTGACTTGCCCAAGGTATGCCCTAAATTTTAAAAAGTCATTGTTAAAATTTCTATTTAGATATGCTAGTCTATAGATACTGTAGTTTCATTCATGATAGATTTTCTTTCTGTTTAGAAGAAAAGAAAGTAGGCTGGTGCTAATTTTCCAGATATTTGATAAACTATGTAACTTTTTCAGAAACTTCAACATGATATGAAGGGATGACTTCTTTCATCTCTCTTCGTCCTTAGAGTCATCAGGATAACTCAAATTCCATTATCTCATGCCAAGTAGAATAGCATCACCAACTATTCTCATAAGTACATGGTTCACAAGGCTCACGGAATCAACAGGTTTATTTTCAGGTCAACAATACCAAGCAGAAGTCATATTAGGGCCCATGAGAAATAATTACACATGCCAGTGAATAACTCTTCCCCAGGTACCTGAATAACCTCAATCATTTACATACATTTCTCTGATAAGGGCTCCCAGTGAGTTTAGCTTCTAGTTTGACTCCTTAGGACAGGACTCCTACTGAGGCTGTTAGGTTTACTATTTGTCAGGAGATTGTCACAGTGCCAGGCCATAGCAGATTTTTTTTAATAAGGTAGATCACACTTGTATTTAGAAATTTGGGGAACAATAATTTATTATTATAAATTGTTTTCCCTCTCTAATTAAATTTTCCTTAATCCTTTATACCTATTTTTATGTTTCCAACAAAGAAAGAAAGAAAGAAAGAAAGAAAGAAAGAAAGAAAGAAAGAAAGAAAGAAAGAAAGAAAGAAAGAAAGAAAGAAAGAAAGAAAGAAAGAAAGAAAGAAAGAAAAAAAATTGAAAATCTACATAGTTTCCAATCTTCTATACATAAAACGAGGAACTTAAACCAGGAATATGTGAAATGACCAAATGAGAAAAGATCACATTTTAAGTCATATTGTTGACATAAGTTGAGATGAAATAGTACTATTTGGGTAGATGAAGATTTCCTAGTTTTTGGACAACATTCTTATGGTATAATTCCTTTTACTAAGTTTTCAGACATAAAGCATATGTATGACAAAGGTAATTTTTAAATTTAATATAAAAGAATTTCATGAGGTAATACAGTTTTACCTTATGTATTAATACAATTTGGAAACATATAGTCTATATTTTAGCTACAAGTCTAGAATTGCATTTGTGTTTGAGAAATACCTTTGAATCTAGTTCAACCATCACATTTTGAGGCTTGATGCTTCAAAAACATCACATACTCCAAATATCCTTGGTGATTTACTTCATTCTTTAAAGCACTGTTTTTAGCTTCCTTTTTGAGGAGATTTTATCCTGAGTGTGGATGGCTCAGATAGTTTTCTTTATTCTGAGTGCATTTACATGTATAACCAATTTAAAGCTGTCTGTAGTCAACAAAGCTCCTGAAAATATCCCTTAAAGCAAAGTGGGATTCAGCCCAAAGGGGAAAAATGGTTCCCAATAATAACAAAACCAGGGAGAAAAGGGAGGAAAGAAGGAAAGGATTTGATAGGGTTGTCTCAAATTATAATGTTCAAGCAATCAAAGACACTCTTTTCTAGCTACCAGTCCACAGTTAGATTTTTAAATACATGTAAAATTAAGAGGCTAGAAACTTATGCAATAAATAGATAGAAATACTTCTTTCATCTAAATTTTAAAATAGTCTTTGTACTTGACTGCCACTTATCACTTGTGTTGCTTAGTAGTTGCTTAATTTCTGTGGGATTCAGCTTCTCATGTGTAAAATGAGAAGATTGGGTTAAATGATGTTTAAAGTCCATTTTCACTCTAAATCTATGATCCTATATAATAGCATATGATTAGGAGCATTACATTTTAAGGACAATAAAGAAGTGATAATGAACTTCATGGAACTTTATCAAGATTCATAGGATCATAGATAGATTGAGAGAAAGAACCTCAGTGGCCATCCCACCTCATTTGACAGATGGGGATACTGAAATTGAGAGAGGGCAAGAAATTTTTTCAGTTGTTATTTCTTAAAACACAATGTAAATTGACAGATGGATTGAGTCCTTCCCAAAAGAGTTACGGAACACAGGAGAATACCTTAGTGATATTGGGCTTAATCTTTAAAACAAAAACAATAATAAAACTCTAAGCATTGTCAGTAGTCCTGCAGTTTAAGCCCTATGAAAAGCAGACTCTTACCAGATCAGGGAATGTTGCCTCTCCTCTTCACTATCCTTTCTTCACCTTCACCCTATACAAGGTCTACTTATTTTCTACCTTAAAGTATTGAAACTGGAACATGCAGGAGCCATAAACCTATCTTCTCATTTTAACTGGTATTACCTGTATTACCTCATTCAGTTTCTAAAAAATACCTAAAGCCAAAAACTAGAAAAATATTCAGTCAATGAGAATATAAGTGTGAATCCCATTTCTAGTATTTATGTAACACTAAAGGATTAACTTAATTTCTCAGTGTTCAAGACTAGAAGTATTAAACATGCTTCCCATGGGCCCCACATGGTGGATAACACTTACTATTATGGCCCAAACCAGATTAAAACATAAATTGGGAATTATTTAACAAAATAAATAAAAGTGCAATAAACCTAATGTTTATATGTTGTTTTCTAAATTAGAGATTCTTAAACTTTTTCTAGTTGTACCCCCTCTCTATTTGAAAAAATTTTATATGATCCCACGTATATAGGTATATAAAAATAGGCATACAAATAAAACATTTATTGATAATAAATCTTAATTGCATAATCCCCACATTCAGTTACAAGACTAGTATGGGGTCATAAACCATAGTTTAAGAAGCTGGGTTCTAAGCCAATAAGTTGTCCATAGGTATACTTATATATAAGTTAGCATTCACCGTTTCTCTCTGATTTTGATACCAGGGTTCTAGACATTTCTCAAAGACTATAAGTTACAAAGATTCGACACTGAATTGATAGAGGAAATTGTCTCATTCAAGACCTCCCTATCAAATTATAAGTCCAGTCCCTATTATCTTTATTTACATGACAAAGGCATTTTAGAACATGCAGATCTAGAACCAATTTTATGGTAAACAGAATGGAATGCCTATAGTGATAAAACCGAAGTACATTAGGGAAGTTCTCTTTTCCCCAATATAATAAAGTTCTACTGGTTTATTTATGCCTTAAATTTCCCATCAGTACAACTTCATTTGGCTCCAAACTTATATCTTTGTTAAAATGCAAATCCCAAAGGCAAGAAAAAACTTTTATGTAGAGTGTTGATTATATATATCTAAAAGAATGTTTCAGAGTCTCATTTGTACTCCTATTTTGATTGGAAGTCAAAAACAGTGGGAAATAAGACTACATGGAAGGAGTTCAGAATTGAAAGTGAGAGAATAAAAACAGTCTACTATCATATAGTCTTAGTCTATATAGCATAATACTCTTGAATTATAGGGGCTAAGCAGCTAAATTCTACTAAAATTTGTAGAGGATCACAGTCAATGGGGACCTGATAACAATACTGGGTTCAGTTCCCCATCTCCCCTAAGGTTCCTAAGAAGCCAGGGGATGTTGACAAACTGTATTGAGATTGAAGCAGAGTGAGACCAGATGGAAGACTGATACCAGGTGGCAAACTACGTACAATAGCAAGTTGTTTATGTGGTCCCACGTGCTCAGTGTTGTTTTTGTTATATTATATAAAGGAGAAAGTCCTTGAAATAAACAGACCCCATTTTTCCACCATCCTCAGGAGTCCTGCCTCATCATTTCTCCACTAGGAAGGTATATTTTAATCACCCTAGTGTGGGGGGTCTAGAAAGCAGGACACAACATTTGGTGCCCATACATGGGGCTCTAGGTGAGGTCCTATACAAGTCAGCTGATCGGCAGAGTTCAGTGGAGAAGTCCCTGTGACCCAGAAGGGTAAGTATAGAAATAAGCAAGCGGGAAGAATCAGTAAGGGCTAATTTAGTCACTTTTGTTTCTCAACTGAAATGAGGCAAATACTAAGAAATGAGCCGCCCTACGGAGGGAAGTAAGAAGCATGCTTAGCTAAGTTAACAGAGAATGAGGTTTGGTGGTAACTCAGAAGCAGATCACTGAGTTCTCACATGCTCTGCAGTGCCTGTCTCTATGGCTTTGTAAGAAGACTTTCGAGCCAGAGATGTGGAAGTGAGTGGGAGAACAACTAACTGAATACATTGGAGTAAAATTGATTTTAATGAATCCTAAAAGTATTAAAACTAGGAAAGATTTTAATTGGGTGGCCAAACCAGGAAGTATGAGGAGAAAAACAACCAGAGGGTTGGTGCATATTGCTGTGGAGGATACAGTACTTGGGGCAGAGCTAAGTAAGCTTTTTTTTTTTTTTTTTTTTTTTTTTAGTGTTTTACCGATTTCACTTGCCAACGATTATAGCAAACACTTACATGTCTGGCATAGGAGGATCAATAGCAGCTGAACTTGGTGCTGCTCCTTTGGGGTGGAGGTTTGGGGATGGAGCATGGGATTTTGCTCCTTTTTTACTGTTAAAAAAAAAAAAAAAAAAAAGGATCCCCATCAGTCTATGGGGAAGAGACATTTTACAACAGTTAGAAAACAATTAAGTACTTCAGCTTTTTAGGCAGGGCTGCTGTGGAAGACCTGACAGCATTCTTACCTGTTCCCATTCAATGGAAAATTAATACACTGGTGTGGGTGGAACAATGTTCCTTAATCAGTGAAAAAATTCAGGCCTACTAATATACTCCTAAAATGTAATTTGGTGATATTTATCCAGATTTTGACTCCCAATAACAGAATCCAGGATCAAGCTGCTCCTCCAAAAATAAAAGAGAGGGGGAGCCATAGATAACCCTAGAGAACTTATAAATTTAAATTCATGTATTAAAATTTTTGTTTGATTTTTGATGGAAATGTACTGGCTCCAGCAAATAGGTTTTATAACCTGCTCGAAGGGCAGTGTTCAGTGCTAGCAGATCCACTATTTTTTAGATGATCACCAGGTGATGTGGAGAGATCCAGAAAGTGGTGAATGAAAGGGACCAAGATATGTTAACTGCTTGTATCTCTGGGTTTGCTTGTATCTCTACAGATGGAGAAGAAACCCAGTGGGTACCAACAAGCCATATCCACCTTGTCCATTAGAAAGAGATGAAAGGGAAAAGACCCTCGGGGTGAGGGAGAGGACCTGGGAGGCATCGGGTGGTTCCATTGCTGACTGTGCCCACCACTGAAAGAGACTAGCAGTTAACCCTTTGTGTACTCAGGAACATCAAAAATAATTCTCAATAAGACTGATGCAGGACTTTAAAACCTGCAGGAATCATTGGATTCCCTGACACATAAAGTGATGGACAATAGATTGCTTTTGGACTATTTCCTGGCTGCTGAAGGAGGTGTATGTGAGGTTGTGAATTGATAGTTATTTTTTTACACCTTCCTTTTGGGATTCAAGGAAATCTTTGTAGTATTTTGTTTATTTATATTGTTTGTTATGTTACTACTTGCTTGTATGATATTACAACTTGCCTGTGTGATTCTTCCCATGCTAATGGATTTAACCACTGGTATATACCTACTTCAATTAAAACAAAAGAAAGAGAGAGATGTAGAGGGTCACAGTCAGTGGGGAAACTCTGGATAAGGTATAAGACCCTTTAGCCCAGAGGGAATCTGCTGACAATGTCTGGTTCAGCTCCCCATCTCCCCTAAGGGCTCTCAACTTTCCTGAAAAGTCAAGGGATGATGACAACCTGTGTGGAGATTGAAGCAGAGTGATACCAGATGGAAGAATGGTACCAGGTGCCAAATTGTGTATAACAGCAAGTTGTTTATGTGGTCCCACATGCACAGTGTTGTTTTTGTTACATTATATAAAGGGAAAAGCCCCTGAAATAAACGGACTCCATTTTTCCACCATCTCGGGAGTCCCACCTCATTATTTCTCCATTAGGAAAGTATATTTTAGTCATCCTGGTGTGGGGATTCTAGAAAGCAGGATACAACAAATATTCACATTTTTTACTTTTGAAAAATGATTGTTATTTGACGAACAAGATAAATTTTTTCCTTTTTACAAATAACATAACAGTCTACTTGGCTTTAGAGAATCAAGCAAGAAAACAGATTAAAACAAAGATATTAGAAACAATTAATAGCTTTGGTTAAAAATAACCTAATATAAAATTAAACCACAAAACTGTTAGTATTAATTGGTAATAAACAATAATAAAATTGTGGAAGAAATAGTTCAAAATGAAATCCAACTCAAAATAACTACAAAGTGTATAAATATCTACCAAGAAATAAACAAAATATCTAAATAAAAAAAATATAAAAATTAACATGTCAGCGATATAAAACCCAAAAAGAAATGGGGGCTGCTAAACTATACACAAAGATCTTGGCAGGTTTCATATTGACTCAAAACCCCACATATTAATATTACCTGTCTCTTCCTGTTAAAGCTTACCTAATTACATTTTAATCTGGTTTAACCTGCACACCGAATTGTAGGCTCCATTAGGTTCCACAGTAGTGTTTGACTCCTGTGACTTAAATCATGGGAAAGATATTTATTGATCATGGTTGGGTCATTCTAATATAATAAAAATCATGGTAATAAATGAATTAAGATACTGAGTATATGCTTCATGGAAATATTTTTTAAATTTTATTTGAGAGAGAAAAGGTCCAGATGTTTAAAGCCTTTCCCCACTATTCATCTATTCATCTTCCACTCAAGAGGCACAGAGCAGATCTGAACACATCACCCCCAAAGACTCTGTCATTTGCAGAGTCAAGTTTAAAGTCAATTTAACATTTGAGGGTCTTTATATCCTTTTCATAACTTTTCATGACTCTTTATGAAATTCATAATATTTTCAGTCATCTTATACTTTACTTGAACTCTACTTATCCATGAAATCAGCTCATTTATTTTTCCTTACAGATGGCATTCTATTTGCTGGTTCCATATTTGTTTCATTGATTATCCCTATAACAAGACTATTTCTCCACTTGCCTCTGCCTCTGACATCTCTAGTTTCTTGAAAACCCAATTTGAATAATACTCATCTGTGGTAGTAGTTTTTTTTAAGTACCCTAGCCACTAGAACTTTTTCTTCTAAGTTTACTCTCCTTCAACTTTGTGTATATCTTGTTTGTCCTTATTTTTTGTTTATTTATATTTGTTCATATGTTATTTCTTCCATTATTATGTAAGCTCTTTAAGGACAGGAACTATTTTTGATTTTTGCCTTTCTTTGTAACCCCATCATTAATTGCTTAGTATACAATAAGCACTTAACAAATGCTTAAATTATTGACTGGGGGAAAAAAGGAAAAACGATGAAGGAATAATATTTCCAGGCTTTGAATTATATCAGGAAAAAGTAATCATTAAAAATTTTATTCCTAGTACCTTGTCATTGAGGAGGTATTAAAGAAGAACAAGTAGTTATTAAAAGAATTGAAAATCACCACAACTCAGAAAATCCTTGTCAGTTTTTTTAAAATGAAACTCCTAAAAATCATACTAAATAAATGCAGCCTAGAAATTGCACATTAAGCACATAGTCAAAAGAACTTTTTAACTTTAAGTCAGATAGTCTTGGAACAGATAATGATCTTGATGATAGAAAAAAATAGTTTAATAAAAAAGATTCAAAGCTTGAGGAATTACTTTGCTACACTCTCTAATAGAGCTACTTCCATGGCTAGTTTCTCTGTGTTCCATAAACCTTTTGTTCCTATAGTTTAAGAAGCTCCTCTTGGAAGGGAAATGCCAATTAAATTAAAGCTTTAAGGACTAACAGATTCTCAGAGGAAAGCAGCTTGAGAATTATCCCCTAGACTTATAATTGAGAGAATGAGAGTTCTTTATTTTTATAAGTTATAGCATGAGCCTCTGGATTTTAAGCTAAAAGAAAGATGGTAGAGCCCATTCTTCTTTTTATAGAGATGAGTGACTCTTATGTAAAAAATTCTAACTGAAGCCAGAAGTTCAAAGGAGTAAGACTTTTCATAACCTCTTGTTCAGTGAATCCATAGCTAGAGCAAAGTGACCAAGAGAACCCCCTCCAAAAGCAACCCCAGAAGACTGGCAAGGAGCAACCCCCATATATAAAGACTATATAAAATATTCAAACTCTAGCATTCTCCCTTCGTATAATTCATGCCATGCAAGCTTAGTGAAGAACAAGCTTGGTATTATTACAAGATATCTGCGTTCCTGCTTCATTGGAGGCAAGAATTACTAATGTATCTATATTCCACGACCGTCTGTATTTGTATGTGCCCTTTCATTCGCTTACCCAATATGTCCCTAATTTCTACTAATGATATGTTTATTTATGGGATAGTGTGTACCAGGTTTATAAAGAGAATGTTTTATTTATGCACACACACACATATATACATAATTATGTGGGGAGAATGAGAGAGAAACCCATCTCTGCAGTAAAGAAAAGTAAATACATTTTCTCAAACTTCTCCAAGGGCCATTCTTGGTCATTACAATTATCTAGCATTCCATTTCTTTTTTCATTATTTCTAATTACATAGATGTAGTCATTTTAATATATGTGTAATATGTGTTTTATATTTATGTATACATATATATATATACTCACACACATATATTTTACATAAGTTTTCTCATGTATATTTGAACTCTTGTTTCTTATGGCACTGTTATATTTCATTATATGTATATATTACAATTTGTTCAATTGTTTCTCAGCTGATCGGTATCTACTTTATTTTCAGTTCTTTTCTACAACAGAAAGTGCTGTTTTAGATATTCAGTGCATATATATATATATGAGACCTTCCTGCTTCTGACCTCTATGAATGTCCAAGCTGACTCCAAGCCTAGCCTTGTCTCTTATACCATGCCCTAAAAAACCAAACCAAACAAAAAAACCAAACCAAAAAAAAAAAAAAGTTCAACCTAAGATCTCACTGTTTTGATAAATAAATATCTCTCCTAAATCAATATTTCAGGCAAGTCCCAACCAACCTGGTTCACTCTACTCCCTACTCCAGTCATCACCAGCCATCATTATGTTATCCTTAGTCTTTATCTTATTCTGCATGACTGGTATATCATATCAATGAAAAATTCTAGAGCTATGGTTTTGAGTTAAGGTGTACCCTTAGATTAGCTGAATCCAGAGGTAGCTGGTCTGGAAGAAGCCATATGCTAATAGGGAAGTGCCCCAAAAATGTTACACTGGAAGTCAGTGAAAGGCTCATTCTAGAAACTTTCAATTTCCTACAACTGCAAAATGATGAAAGCCACTGTCATACTCCTTCACAGGGATTTTAAAATGATTCATTCAGATATATTTGCCAAGAACTGGACTCTTTTCAGAAGAAAGTACTAAATGTATAACATTATTATTTAATATTTTAAATGGACTTGAAATATGTTATGCTATGTATGTATGTGTGTGTAGCCTTCATCCCTACTCAACATGAAAACACATGAATTCTGAATAAAGCCAAGAAGAAAAATAAATTCTCTGTATCAGCAAGGAGAAATTCTCTTCCTGTTTCCTAGCCAGTAGTTGCAGCCCAGGTAGTTGCTGGCCTAGCAATTACTTTGACATTTTGAGCTCTGACAGCCTCAGGCCAACATATTGCTAAGGGCAGAAGCCTGTTAAGCATTAAAGTCTCCAAACACCTTGGGTGTCAGTTAAATGTTTTGTAGGAGAATGACTAGCCTAGATGCTGTCACGGTCTGCAATGTTTCTGAGTTGGGTTTTTTTGGTTTAGGTTTTCTCCCCCTTATTATGGTTAAAAATTTCTTTAAACTGCCAATGTTCCCTTGGGTTCTAATTGAGCCATCTGGATCCCTTACATAAATCTCTCCTTTCCCTTCTCAGGCAGTACCCAATCAAATGGCACTAGCAATGATACTTTCCCAGCATGAAAAGATATCCTAGAGCTCCCCTTTAACTATTTCTTAACTTAAGTTCTGCAAGCTTTTTTTTATTCCCTGAGGCTGGGGTTAAGTGACTTGCCCAGGATCACACAGCTAGGCAGTGTTAAGTGTCTGAGATCAGATTTGAACTCGGGTCCTCCTGAAGTCAGGGCTGGTGCTCTATCCACTGCGCCAATTAGCTGCCCCAATGTTCTTTTAAAACTTTTTTAAAAATTATCAGAATGGGTGAATAGAAACTTTTGGGAATACTCCCCAGGCTTTTAGTAAAGAGAATCACCCCTCTGCCCATGCTGTAATCATTTGTTTTTTAATGCTAAGAAACAGGTTGCATTTTATAGTCCCTTCCTTCCCCACTGTTGTTGACAAGCAAACATGAGAACAAGAAATACAAATCTCCAGTTGTACAGTGAAGGATCTAGGAAGACCTAATGATTTGGGTGCAAGTTGTCTGCACTCCAGTCTCAATGTGCCACTAAATACCAGGTGGCTGAGAATTGTTCTCACAGCCTGTGAGATCTGGGTCACAATCTGTTGCCTTCAATAGCAGAACCAGGACTTTGCCTGCTAGCTTGCACAGCCTTTGTTTTCTTAAATCTGAAAATTCTGGAAAACACCTTTGGTTGCAAATCAAGCTGTCTTCTTGGGTTAGGAGTATAGAGTTCACAACTCATGGGATACAATTCAAGATGAAGTATGTCTTTGTGCATGGTAGCAAGGAAAAGTCTTCGGAACACCAAGAATCAAGAATTCTTGAACAAACTAAACATTATTCTTTGCAAATGGAGAGAGCATGACCCAGGATTAAATGGCAATTCTGTCAGGCATAAGACTGGTAGAAGTGAGATGGGACAACGGGCCTCCAGTTCCCTGGCTCATACTGTCCCTGTTTGACTGTCTTCACTCATAATAAGCCCTTTCATTTTCTGAATGTTGCCCAAGGAAGTTCTGGGCTGAATTTGCTTCCATAAATTGTATGGGAGATGTCATGTCAGTAACATATACAAGTGAGATCTTTTAGGAGGCAGAACATATACTAGTGGGATTTTCTTCCAGAGGAAAAAAGTTAAGAAATCTTTTCATTGCTCTAGTCAGTCTATTCCTGAAACAGATTTACTCGGAACTGATTCTTAACAAATGGAGGATTTGCTTATACTGTAATTGCAACTGGCACATTGTAGTGACTGTCATTATAATCAGTGCCTTTTTGTACCTGAATTCCCTCTAAGTAGCTTTCATCACATAAGACTTTTTTTTAAAGTATGTACTTTAAGGAATGTTCTTATGGCACATAGTTTAAGTAATTAATGTCTGCCCATCACACAGAAGAAAGAAAGTTGTTAAATGGCATAGCAGTCTCTCTCATCCTTCAAGAATTAAAACACATTCAATGATTTTCCTGGAGCAAGAAGTCTACATCATTGCATTCGGATATGTAGCAAGAGTCCAAAGCAACAATAGGACCTGTGAGTTGGTAGGAAAATGTCATATGTAAAACCCAAATGGATAATGTTGTATTCCAAGAAGATGGAGCATCATAATATTCCCAGTTCCCACAGGAGACAAGCAAGTCTTTGTCCCCAGTACCCTTTCCTCTTCCTGTAATTAGTCATAAAACCTCTACTTTGGGAAGACTGAGTGACACATTGACCTGGACTGTTGGGTTTGTTTTTGTTTTTGATTTTTTTGGCCTGACAACTAAGTCTGAAATCTAAGAAAGCAGTCTGGCTTGCTAAACTGTGAATGGAGATGAATTGATGATCTGCTTCTGGCCCCATCTTGTTCATCAGTGTGGTCAGCCTGCAACTTAGCTTCCCAGGGCCCCTTTAGTAAATGCAGAATAATACAACACAGAGTAATGAAATAATGATTGATTGCAGCAGGCTTTGACTGTTACTAAATGCTACTCTTGCTTAATGGATGTCACAAGGTCCTGAAGGCAGGAACTAGATTTGCTTTTTATTTTAGGACTACCTCCAAATGCTTTAGCACAGTGTTCCCCAGGTAATGGATGCTCAGTAAATGCTGATAATGACTGACAAGGGATCCTGTCATTGAATTTGATTGTTTTATATGTCAGGCTAATCATTATCCAGATGAATGTTTTTCTTCCCTCTATTCAATTCTTTTTATAAATGCTAAATAATTTTTTTATTGTTAACAGTGATGTGATTAAAAAGAACAAGCTATTTCTTTGTGTGACCCAGACCTCAGCTTTCTCTGATAGGAAATTATATTCATTTAGAGAAAGTATTTGAATAAGGATCTCACAACTATATAAGAATTTCTGGGCATGTTTTGTCTCTTCAACTAAGTTGCAAGCTCCATTATATTGGAAACAGTCTTTTGTGAGCTCCCACCTATCCCCACCCTATTACTCGTAGCACATTTCTAGGCACAGTCAGTTGATTGAGTAAAAACAGGTAAAATAAAAGAATCGAGTTATGTGTATAGGAGTTATGTGTATAGACTTGCATTGCTTTTCTAGATTAGTGCTTGACAGTGCCTTGCACATACAATATATCCAATATTTGTTGTATGAGTAAATGAATAAATTAATAGATTAAGCACATCCTTATATAAGAATAATTTTCCTTATTAAGGGAAAGATCAATTAGCCAAGAGAGGTATAGTATATCTAGAGAAGACTATGTTATAAGAATTAAAGTCATTTGTAAATTTTTTTTTTTTAATTAGCACAAACCTATATTTTATTTGGATCAAAAGTGCAGGGTTCTAGAGAGTAAAGCAAGTAAGAGAGAAATTTGTCACACTCTGATACAGTTTCATTTTCATTTGCTATGAATTAACAGTGAGATGAAGTTCACAACCACCCTTCCCTAACAGTTAAAAAAAAAAAAAAAAAGGCTACTTTGATTCTAGAATGGCCTTAGAAGTACAAGCTTGGCTGAGTATAGTCATCAGGATTCCTTATCATCCATTCTTAAACCTGTAGTGGACTTCTCTGTAAAGGGCTAGAACTGAGGGGATGTACTTGACCTAGGTGCAAGGTAATCTAGCACTTAGGGCTAATTATCAATTGGACAATTCCCTATTAACAAGTTTGGAGGATGACCCTACCCAACTGGATGCTGGCTCGATCTGTGGGTGTGGTGAGAGAAGGGAGGAGTAGGAGAAGGAGGATTCATTCTTTGGCGGTAGAGAGAGAGGAAGGAAGTGTAGAGATTCCTACATCTAATCCCCTGAGAGGGACCCCAAAAGACCAAGAATATAGACTTTTGCTTATCCTGACTCTGGCTGATCCTAAGATATCCAGGGTCTCCACATTTGACTCCCAAACACTTTTCACCCATGTGGACTGGATTCAAGGTAGGTCAAGGTTGACCAGGCCTCTTTTTATCTTATGTTCTACCTACATATTTGACGTAATACACCTGGGGAAGATTCCGTGACCAGGAACAAAAACTTAACAATAATGTGACCTATGAGGCAATATGGAAAGTGGGCCTTTGAAGCAAATATTTTAGAAATGAGAGACAAGCCTTGACATGTGGCTGCCCACATCTAAACCAAACTCAAGCAACACTCCAATAAAAGAGAGGGAAAAGTTTGAAAGGATGATGGGAGAGCAGGAAAGAATATAGGACATTCAGATGTGAAGGCTCTCAACAATAGTGGAAGAGAAGCTTGTGCCATGTGTTCTTTTCAAGTCTTTCAGTCTATAATGCACTACTTAAATCCCCCACTCTAAAGGGGGGATTTACTACTTAAATCCCCCACACTAAAGGAAAAAAATTAAACTAAATAGATCCTCCTGAACTTGAACAACTTAGAATTTCCATAGAGCCCTAAAATCAATATCTCCTTCTGCTATTCATCCAGAGTAGGACTAACCTAGGACCAGACCGGACCTACAATTGTCATGAACTAAATTTGGAGGGTTTTCCCCAAGGCAATAGGCCTTTTGTGATGAGGATCGGTTCATTTAACTATAAATGCCCTTCATTTGCCTAAGACACTTGCTGCTATATAAGGCTGGAGCAGTTATGTTAAATCTCACCCAACCTCCCAGTTCAAAGTCCTGCATCATCCTGTGTCAGGCATGAATTCTTTCTCTGGATGCAGAAAGCATAATTCTTTATATATCCTTCATAGTTAATTTAGGTCTTTATAATAATAAAAACAACTTATTCAGTCAAAATTGTTCTTAAACCAATAGTGCTGTTTTTGTTTTTTTGGGTTTTTTTTCCTGAGGCTGGGGTTAAGTGACTTGCCCAGGGTCACACAGCTAGGAAGTGTTAAGTGTCTGAGACCATATTTGAACTCAGGTCCTCCTGACTTCAGGACTGGTGCTCTACCCACTGCGCCACCTAGCTGCCCCTGTCAGACATGAATCTAAAAAAGAATAGATACCCAACTATTCAATGTGTCTTACTAGACCTATAGCAAATCAAAGGATCTCTAATGATATCATCTAAGTCTGAATTGAGTATCTAATATATTCTTTCCTCTACTGTGAAAACTACTTTGTTTAAGTGCTATTGAAAACACATCATGCAAAGCGGGTATAACACTTCAAAAATCTGTAAAGAAATAAGGGGGAGGGAATTGGATTAGGTGGGATTTAGAACAGTGTGTACATTAATAGGAATGGGATGAGATTATAGAAATGGGATAAAAAAAGAAGGGAAGGTCAGGGGTAGAAAATAAAGGAAAGAATCTATGGTCCAGAGGGCAATAAGGGGACAGTAGGAGGTTAAACAAAAGCAATGCAAGTTAACATATAGAAGTAGAAGAACTAGCAGGGATAAGAAATGAGAGATATGCACAAACACAATAATAATGATCAGGAGTAGAATTTATTAGAAAAAAAGGTAGGGATAGTAGTCATTGATCTCAGATAAAATCAAACTTAAAAAGACTCAATTTTCTTATGCAGCACGACAACTGTGAAAATATGTATAGAATTGCACATGTTTATCGGATATTGGATTAATTGCTATCTAGGAGAGAAGAAAGGGGGGAGGGAGGGAGAAAATTTGGAACACAAGCTTTTGCAAAGATGAATATTGAAAACTATCTTTGCATATATTTTGAAAATAAAAAGCTATTAGTAAAAAAGAAAAAGACTCAATCAAGAGAGAAATTTATTTTATATATCAGCCATATTAATATTCTTTTATATGT
This sequence comes from Sminthopsis crassicaudata, assembly GCF_048593235.1. Lineage (NCBI taxonomy): Eukaryota > Metazoa > Chordata > Mammalia > Dasyuromorphia > Dasyuridae > Sminthopsis > Sminthopsis crassicaudata. The sequence continues at coordinate 123,273,164 of NC_133620.1, read as the reverse complement.
GTGTATGTATATACATATATGCATATGTATATGTTTATATATAATGGCATATATACATAGGTATATGTATGTGTGTAGGTAGGTATGTGTATGTAGTATGTATACATACATACATACATACATATATGTATATAGGGGTATGTGTATGTGTGTGTGTGTACATAAATATATCTATGCTTAACTGTAACCTGCTTGGGAAACTGGATGGGAATGAAAAGGGGAAAAAAGAATTTTTAAAAAGTGCACAGCTGAGAACAAGAGGACACCTACAAGGAAGAAATGAAAAGATAAGACAATTATGAATATAATATCTTCTATTAATATGTATGCTTTCTTGAAATGGAAATTTATTTTTACATATTTTGAATTCTCTCCATGTTCTGATGGGCACATGACAATATTGTTGTTGTTTTTTCCTATTTTGTTTTTTCTTATTTTCCATTTAAGTTTTAAATAAATACTTTTTTTTAAAGGAAGAAAACAGATTATGGATATAGACTGTTCTGAGGGAAATAAGACCCACAGAGAGAAAGTGTCACAAATTCTCTGACTCCAAATCCAGCATTTTTTTCATTAAACTTTAGGTAAGTCATTTCCCTATTGTGTCCTTAGTTCCCTAATCAGTACAATGACGATGTTAAATAACTTTAAAGGACCCTTCCAGCTCTAAATTTATAGCTAACATTCTTTTTATTTCCTGAGACAATTAGGATCCAGTGACTTTCCCAGGGTCACACAGCTAGGAAGTGTTGTGTCTGGGATCACATGTGGGCTGAAAGTTCTCTCATTACCACACTTCTACTTTTAAATCTATTTGCTGTTTTCATATGTTCTGAAGGATTCAAGATTCTTTTCCAATTAAATGTAAAAATATCTACTTTACATGCAGAATTTTTTTTCTCAAAAAGACAGACTGTGGTTCAAAAAAAAAAAAAAAAAAAAAAAAAACCCTGTAATCCAGCATATGCAATTTCAGCTCCAAACACAGACTGGAGTTGTTATCACTACTTAAAAATCCATTACTTGATACTAAAAGTTGGTATGAGTGTGCATTAAAAAAGAGCAGCAGACAGCAATTGCCTTCCAATGTGGCTGGCTACGCTCAGAATGTGTTTGGAAAATTCCAATACTTAGTGCTTATCCCTCCCTTTACAGCTTCTTATAAGCAAGCATATTCGTGTCTTTTCTTGCAAACCAAGATTGGCTCACAGTGAATCCAGAGCACTGATTTCTGGATACCTGCTATGCTGAATATGGATCTACCAGTTAGACTGTGTTTTCAGATTATCTCTGTTGGGCACTATCCTCATTGAAAAAATAACTTTACCCCATCAATATAGCTTACTAAATTTAAAACTTGATGCATTATCACTCCTCTTGCCTAATATAAACTCCCAAAGCACAAAGTACACACACACACACACACACACACACACACACACACACACACACACACACACACACATCATGGCCAAAATATTTTAGAGGGGATTAGTTAGTATCTGAATGAAACCTGGGTCCTAGCAAAATTCTGATTCCACAGTAACTCACTGAGCTCTGAACTGAGTTAAAGAGACTTTAATTTACTCCTCTAAAATTTTTCATCTGTTCATTTCCTGAAAACTCTTAAAAGGACAGAGTTGAATAAATCCAGATGATCCTGTTGGAAAGTGAGCTTGAGGGAAATCAGATATATAGTTCAGAACCTACCCTGGTCAGAAATACCATAGATCAAGTATGAATGGCAATATGATATAAGGGAAGGCATACTACTAGAATGGGCATTGGAAGACCAAGATTCTAATTTTGCTTCTAATACTTGTTAGCTGCAGGACTTTGGGAAGGAATCTCTTTAAATTTATTTCCTCATTAATAAAATAATGAAGTTGAAGAAGATAATTTTGAAGGTTCCTTCTAGCTCTATGATTCTGTCTTCAGCATCTCCAGCTTCTCCTTTCTATAGAAAGAATCTCAGAAAACCTCAGAGGCCATCAAGTCCAACTTGTATCTGAATAAGTACCCTTTATACAACCTGTCCTGAAAATGAATATTCAGACTCTGATGGAAGATTTCCAAACTCCCAAAGTAACTTCTTCCACTTTTTTGATAACTCCCATGGGTTAGATTACCATCTCTATGCATTTGAGTCCCATTATCTATATAACCTGCCTGAATTTTTATCTTGATCTACACCAGATATCTTCTGGACATGTCCACCTGAATGTTTCAAAGACACAAAATCAACATGATCAAAAGATAACTCTATAATTACTCTTAACTTCTCTGTTTCCATTAAGGGCACCATCATCCTAGTTATTTAGATTACCTTAGAGTCATCTTTGAATCTTCCCTCTCTTTCGTGCACCTCATCCTATCAATTACCAAATCCTATTAAGCTGATTGCCACAATATGTAACATATCTATTCCCATCTTTCCATTCACACAACTTCGTTATTTCAATCACTCATCCCTTTTTACCAGGATGATCTAAATAGCTTCCTAAATGGTCTCCTATGATCCACTCTCTCCATTCTCTAATATATCTTTCACACAGCTGCCAAATAAACCTAAGCCACAAATTTGACCACACCATTACTCTGATCAAGAACCTTCAGTGGCTATTTACCACTTGTAGGATATAATACAGAGTCCTGTTTGGCATCTAATTTATTTCCAATCTAGCTCCTTCCTTTCTGTCTAGATTAATTTCCCATTACTCCCACACACATATTTCTCAATCTAGCCAAAATGCTCTATTTGTCTTGTATATGATATCCTCTTTTTGTTTCCTTGTATTTGTACAGGCTCTCTACCAATCCATCCACAAATCAATAATGAATTTTTATTAAGTACTAACTATGTATCATGTAGTGTGCTAAATTTTAGAATTTTTTTAAATAAAATATTCTTTTTCCTCAATAAGCTTACAGCTTTAGGGGGAAAACCTATATGTATAGAAGTAGATTCATAAAATATAAAAATTCACAGAAATGTAAGATACTATCCCTGTGAGGTATTAAAGCAGTTTAATGTTTTTTAAAATAATTTTTTCACAGTATATATGCATGAGTAATTTTTTATAATATTATCCCTTGTATTCATTTTTCCAAATTATCCCCCCCTCCCTCTACTCCCTCCCCTTGATGACAGGCAATCCCATACACTTTACATGTGTTACAATATAACCTAGATACAATATATGTGTGTAAATACCATTTTCTTGTTGCACATTAAGTATTAGATTCCAAAGGTATAAGTAACCTGGGTAGATAGACAGTAGTGCTAACAATTTACATTCACTTCCCAGTATTCCTTCTCTGGGTGTAGTTGTTTCTGTCCATCATTGATCAACTGGAAGTGAGTTGGATCTTCTTTATGTTGAAGATATCCACTTCCATCAGAATATATCTTCATACAGTATTGTTGTTGAAGTGTACAGAGATCTTCTGGTTCTGTTCATTTCACTCAGCATCAGTTGATGTAAGTCTCTCCAAGCCTCTCTGTATTCCTCCTGCTGGTCATTTCTTACCGAGCAATAATATTCCATAACCTTCATATACCATAATTTACCCAACCATTCTCCAATTGATGGACATCCATTCATCTTCCAGTTTCTAGCTACTACAAAAAGAGCTGCCACAAACATTTTGGCACATACAGGTCCCTTTCCCCTTCTCAGTATTTCTTTGGGATATAAGCCCAGTAATATCACTGCTGGATCAAAGGTATGCACAGTTTGACAACTTTTTGGGCATAGTTCCAAATTGCTCTCCAGAATGGTTGGATTCTTTCACAACTCCACCAACAATGTATTAGTGTCCCAGTTTTCCCACATCCCCTCCAACATTCATCATTATTTGTTCCTGTCATCTTAGCCAATCTGACAGGTGTGTAGTGGTATCTCAGAGTTGTCTTAATTTACATCTCTCTGATCAGTAGTGATTTGGAACACTCTTTCATATGAGTGGATATAGTTTCAATTTCATCATCTGAGAATTGTCTGTTCATATCCTTTGACCATTTATCAATTGGAGAATGGTTTGATTTCTTATAAATTAGGGTCAGTTCTCTATATATTTTGGAAATGAGACTTTTGTCAGAATCTTTAACTTTAAAAATATTTTCCCAATTTGTTACTTCCCTTCTAATCTCGTTTGCATTAGTATTGTTTGTACAGAAACTTTTTAGTTTGATGTAATCAAAATCTTCTATTTTCTGATCGATAATGATCTCTAGTTCTCCTCTGATCATAAATTCCTTCCTCCTCCACAGGTCTGAGAGGTAGACTATTCTCTGTTCCTCTAATCTATTTATTATCTCATTCTTTATGACTAAATCATGGACCCATTTTGATCTTATCTTGGTATATGGTGTTAAGTGTAGATCCATATCTAATTTCTGCTATACTAATTTCCAGTTTTCCCAACAGTTTTTTCCAAATAATGAATTTTTATCCCTAATGTTGGTAAGTTTGGGTTTGTCAAAGATTAGATTGCTATAGATGTACCCTTTTTTGTCCTTTGTATCTAATCTGTTCCACTGATCGACCGTCTATTTCTTAGCCAGTACCAAATGGTTTTGGTGACTGCTGCTATATAATATAGCTTTAGATCAGGTACACTTAGACCACCTTCATCTGACTTTTTTTTCATTAGTTCCCTTGCAATTCTCAACCTTTTATTCTTCCATATGAATTTTGTTGTTATTTTTTCTAGGTCATTAAAATAGTTTCTTGGGAGTCTGATTGGTATAGCACTAAATAAATAGATTAGTTTGGGGGGTATTGTCACCTTTATTATATTCGCTCGGCCTATCCACGAGCACTGGATGTCTTTCCAATTATTTAAATCTGACTTTGTTTTTGTGGCAAGTGTTTTGTAATTTTGCTCATATAATTCCTGACTCTCCTTTGGTAGATATATTGCCAAATATTTTATACTATCGACTGTTATTTTGAATGGAATTTCTCTTTGTATCTCTTGCTGTTGGATTGTGTTGGTAATGTATAAAAATGCTGAGGATTTATGTGGATTTATTTTGTATCCTGCAACTTTGCTAAAATTCTGAATTATTTCTAATAGCTTTTTAGCAGAGTCTTTGGGATTCTTTAAGTATACCATCATGTCATCTGCAAAATGATAGTTTGATTTCCTCATTTCCTACTCTAATTCCTTGAATCTCTTTCTCAGCTCTCATTGACGAGGCTAGCGTTTCTAGTACTATATTGACTAGTAATGGTGATAGTGGGCAACCTTGTTTCACTCCTGATCTTACTGGGAAAGGTTGCAGTTTATTTCTATTGCATATTATGCTTACTGACGGTCGTAAATATATGCTCCTGATTATTCTAAGGAATAGTCCATTTATTCCTATCCTCTCAAGCGTTTTTAGTAGGAATGGATGTTGGATTTTGTCAAATGCTTTTTCTGCATCTATTGAGATGATCATATGGTTTTTATTAATTTGATTATTAATATGGTCAATTATACTAATAGTTTTCCTAATATTAAACCAGCCCTGCATTCCTGGTATAAATCCTACTTGATCATAGTGTATTATCCTGGGGATGATTTTTTGAAGTCTTTTTGTAAAGCAGTTTAATGCTAAAAGAAACTGAAAACAATTTTTTTTCATAAAGCAAAAGAGTAAAATCATCTACTAACAAATGCAAAGTATTGCCTCTTTCATAGATGAATAGTTTGACACCTGAAAGGAGTAAGAATAGAAATTTGGTATAGTAAAAACTACTAAAAAAAAAAAAAAGAAAGAAAGAAAACTCACAAAAGTATAAAAATATAACAATTATCAAAAAGTATTTGAGCAGTAATCCTATATGATGTACATAATAAACTATGAAATAAATATAAATATATGGGTCCTTGTAAAGGATATGGAGTGATCCCTCTTGTGAATGGAAAGGTTAATGTTTTAAAGGAGCAGTAAAATACTTTATTTATTAAAGGCTGAAAAAATTAAGTATCAAAAATATATTCAAAGACACAAAATGTAACAGAGGGCCTTTTTTTAAAAATTGGTTGCTATAGGGCATTAATTTCTTCAATCATTTGCACATAACTATTTTCAAACTTCAGAAGATAAAGGAAAAAAAAAGAAAGAAAAGTCATATGACTGTTGACTGAAGGATAGTTAAATTAGGACTATTTCATGGGAGAAATTAGGTGAGTGAAGCATGAGTGATTTACACCAGGACATTCTGATTTATTTGCTGAGGGTAGAGAAAGATGAGATTGAAAGCTACAGTGTCAGAGAAAGGTGGGACAGTTTGGTGGCACAGTGGATAGCATATAAGGTCTGGAATCGGGAAGACCTGAGTTAAAATCTGCCTATTAACATTTATTATCTGTGTGACCCTGGGAACATCACTTGATAACTATCTGCCTCAGTTTCCACATTTGTGAAATAAGGATGATAATAATAGCACCTACTTCCCAAGGCTGTTGCAAGGATCAAATGAGATAATTATTACAATGCATTTAGCACAGTGCCATACACACAGTAAACAATATATAAATTTAGCTATTATTAGTTATAATGGGCAATAGTAGAATGCTCTATGAGTAGCTAGATAGCACATTGGATAAATATTAGGTCCAGGATCAGGAAGATTCAACTCTGGACTCAGATACTTACCTACTGTGTGACCCTGGGCAAGTCACTTAACTCTGCTTAAGCTTTCTCCTATGTAAAATAAGCTGGATAAGGAAATGGCAAAACACTCCAATATCTTTGCCAAGAAAAACCCAAATGGGATCACCAAGAATCAGACATAATTGAAAAACAACTGAACAAATCAAAATCAAAATGCAACTTTGTCAGAATTATAGAAGAAACCAATAGCAAGAACAATTGATTAATAAGAAGGCTTTGGTTGCATCTCCTAATAAGTTGAATTAAGCCTTGAATTCAGCTTTTGCCCTTTTTATCACCTAGAACTTAAGATAAATATATTGATCTTTGTTATCTTCACTGGCCCTTAATCTTATTTTAGAGAGAAACTCAGAAAGGGAAGTGAAAGATTTTGCAGTTGCTTTGCTATAAAACAAAATGCTGAGATCTAATTGAATGATAAATAATATAAGTGAGTAAAAAGCTGGAGAGGCCATTTTGCCTAGCCTAGAGAAGCAACCTGAGTGCTTAGCTTTGAGTTCTGATTTCACTAGGATACTGCAGCAATATGGGGGGAAAGAGGGAAGTGAATAGCTGCCTTGGCTAGTGCATAGTGCCTAGAGATAGCCAGTCTGATAAGGTTTGAAATTCTCATGATTGGGAAATAATAACAAAATTAAGAATATAACAACTGTCTAACCTCTATAAGTTGAAAGAACTTATAATAAATTCAGGTGCAGAATTTTGAAAAGGGAAGATGATTTACTTATCTTCAGAGTGATGAAGAGTAGCTGACAGAGAAGAGATTTTGTATGGTACAAATATTATGGAATGACCAAGTCAATAAGTTCAACTAGCCTACAATACAGATTTATAAGTTATCTCAAGCAGTGAGGTTTTCTCCTTCATTTGCTTCCTTGTTAGATTTCTATAATTCTCCAGCACAGATATTGAGAATGTGACTCAGATTTGATGTGAATTATAATACATGCTTTATTTATGTTTGTGTGTGTGTGTGTGTGTGTGTGTGTGTGTGTGTGTATCTTTTACCCCATTGCTAAATAAACAATAATGCTTAAGATTGAAAAGTGTTGGGCAATTAGGAGGGACAGTGGATAGAGCACCAGCCTTGAAGTCAGGAGGATCTGAATTCAAATGTGATCTCAGACACTTAATACTTCCCAGGTGTGTGACCCTGGACAAGTTACTCAACCCCAATTGCCTCAGCCTCTCCCCTCCCAAAATGTATTATCATTGTTAGTGTCTGATTTGTGTAAATAAAAGCACATTAAAGTGGGTAAAATGGTAACTTGGGTAAATATATTTCCTTTCAAGAGTAATTTGAGAATTTTAAGTGTGACCACATAGTGGTCTTTCTCTGAGAACCTAGAATTTCCCATTCTGAGGACAGAATAGAGTGAGCAATTTGGCTCAAAAAGGGAATAGCTATTCACACATGCCTATGTGAGACATAAAAGGCACAACAGAGTGAATAAGATTCTCTCATGTATACATTATACAAACTAGCTTTAGAAGGGAGTCTGCTAGTAGCTGAGATAATCAAAATGGGTGTCACATAGAATTTTGAACTTAAATTGTATCTGGAAGGAAACTCAGAGATTCTGAGGAGTGATAAAGAGGGAGTATATTACAGATGTGGAAACAGAGAGGAGATAGAATACTTACTGTGTGTATAGAATCATAAGGAGATTACTATAGTTAAATTATAAAGTTTGTAGAAGGGAATCATGTGTAAAAAGACTGGGAGTGTAATATAGCTCTTATATGTATCTTGGTAAATTTATTTCCAAATATTTTATATCTTCGATAGCTGTTTTTGATTAAAATGTCTCTTTCATCTTATTGCTGTGGGTTCTAATTTGGGGAGGGTTTTTTGCTGTTACACAAGAATGCTGGTGGTTAGTGTGAATTTATTTTATACATTGTACCCTACTTATTGTATCAATAATTTTTTTTATTTCTTATTGAATCAGTCTGAGTATTTTATATTTTTATAAATGAGTTTGTAAAATGCACTCATTTTCTTCAAATTATCATTTTTGCTAGAATGTGATTGAGCAAAAGTTTCTGGTAATTTCATTTATTAACAACTGTTTGATTACTATAAAGTCCCTTGTTTTCACTTTTGATATGAACAATTTATTTTTCTTATCTCTTTAAAATATAAATGGTAGTTGTTATTATTCATTATCTATAGTACCTTTAAACATGACAAAATTTCCCTCTTTATCTCTTATTATGTTTTTATTTATTGTAGATTTATCTAAAAATCATGCTTGTTACACCTGTGGGTTTTTTTTTGTTTGTTTGTTTGTTTGTTTTAGTGCATCTAAAACATAATAGATTTTGTTCCAGCCCCTTATTTCATACTTTATATGAACTTTTAGGTTTCACGTTTGTTTCTTATAAGCTACATATTGTTGATTCTGTTTTCTAAACCATTCCCTTCCATTACATGGGTGAGTTCATCCCATTTACATTCATAGTTATGATTGATAATTGTGTACTTTCCTTTATTCTCTCCTCATACTATTTCCTCTTACATTCCTGTATAAATAAGAAGAAAGGGTAAAATAGTTTGTCTGTTTCTATAAATAAAATGGTCTATTTCCATTTTGCTACAGCTTTTTTCTTCATCATGCATTCATTCCTTTCCCCTTACACAATTTAGCTTTCTCATTCTTTTTGATCCCCTTTCACATCCTCTTTCTGAAGTTTAAGAATATCTTGTTACTATTCTTTTAATCTATTCTGTTCTGCCTCTTAAACAGCTTATCTTAGTTTCTTCTAGTTACTTTGTGATTTTAATCCATTTGTATTCCAAGAAATGTGCATTTCTCTATGATTAAATATTCTTTCCTATAACGAACCTCTATTATCTCCATGTTGTAATCTTCACCTGAAAATGGGGCTAATAATACTTATGTACTGAGTTATAATAAAGAAAGTGCTCTCCAGATTTTAAAGTGCTATATAAAATAATAGTGTATCAATTTTATTATTATGTATGCATTATGTCTTCCCCTTAATATATCCTATTTCACTAAGTGGTAAAAATTAGGTGTGCTTGCCTCAAGGAATATGTGTATATATGTGTATGCACTTACATATGTGTGTATTTATGTATATCTACATATATATATAAGTAAATATTTACAAATATATGGATATGCATGTGCATACATAGGAATATGTATGTATGCATATATGTAACAAAAGCAACTTCCAAGGCTAGGGCACTTACTGGCATTACCTCCTACTGAATAATGGGTCCCATGATTTGTGCTTGATATTATTTCTGATGCTTGAAGAGAATCATGCTAGTATTGCCCTTCATCCCTAAATTATCATTATTTTGAATATGCTTATATTATATATGTATATTCATTATATGCATATACTTATTATATATTTATATTATACTTTTATGTGATATGACTATATGTTTATATATTGTATATATCCTTATCTCCATATATGTTCTTTTCCCTGCCTGAATATTAATTTTTTGAGAGAAGGGATGGTTTCATCATTGCCTTTGCTTCCCTAAAGCTTACTGTATTGTCTAAAAATAGAAGGTCCTTAATAAATATTTATTGATTTATTAATGGGCCTAATAACTTATTTCAAATATTTTAAGGGCTATCTTAAAGGGAGATTAAACTCTTTCTTCTTGGCCCCAGAGAGTAGAACAAGGAACAAATAGTAGAAATTGCAAAAAGGCAGATTTATATTCCTTAACAACATCAACAAGAACTTTTATATAGCTCTTTAAAGCTCGGAAAATGTTTTAGAAATACTATCTCATTCTATTCTCACAATAGCCTTCAAAGTATTTATTATTATCCTCATTTTTATGAATGAGAAAATCAAAGTAGACAGAGGTTAAATAATTTCTCCAGAGTCACTAGTATTTAAGCTAATAAGCCAGTAAATATTTAAGAGAACCACTAATAAATACCTTTATTAATAAAATAAATAATAAATTAAATAATAAATTAGAAGGTAAATAATAGTGAGTATTTAAAATAAAGATTTGAACTTGTCTTCCTAACTCAAGGTTCAGCATTCTATCTACTTTACTACCTAGCTCCCAAAGCAATAATTAAAATAGAATCAATCTATTAGAATTAGATTAGAAAGACAGAGACAAAAAACAAATAGACTGAGAGACAGAGAGACAGAAAGACAGATAGAAAGGCAGAGACAGACAAAGAGAGAGAGATAGAAATATAGAGGGAGAGGGGGGGAGGGAGAAAGAGACAGAGAGACAGAGACCATAGAAAGAGACAGAAAAACAGAGACAGAGCGTGTATGTATGTGTGTATATATATGAGTGTATGTGTATATATATACACATATATATATACACATATATGTATGTGTGTATACATATATATGTATATATATATATGTATATATATAGATATAGAGAGAGAGCATATATGTATGGGGAGATACAGACAGAGGATGTGTTTGTGTGGGGGGAGAAGAGAGAAAGAAAAACAGACAAAGAAGAGGGAGAGAGAGAAAAAAAGAGGAAAAGGGAGAGAGAGAGAGAGAGAGAGAGAGAGAGAGAGAGAGAGAGAGGGAGGGAGGGAGGGAGGGAGGGAGGGAGGGAGGGAGGGAGGGAGGGAGAAGAAGAAGAAGAAGAAGAAGAAGAAGAAGAAGAAGAAGAAGAAGAAGAAGAAGAAGAAGAAGAAGAAGAAGAAGAAGAAGAAGAAGAAGAAGAAGAAGAAGAAGAAGAAGAAGAAGAAGAAGAAGAAGAAGAAGAAGAAGAAGAAGAAGAAGGAGGAGGAGGGAGGGAGGGAAGAGATAGACACAGGGATAGAGAGACAGAGACAGAAACAGAAACAGAAGCAGAGACAGAGAGACAGAGGAGAAAGAGACATGTGTGTGTGTGTGTGTGTGTGTGTGTGTGTGTGTGTGTGTGTGTGTGTGTATGGGAGGGAGAGAGAGAGAAAGGAGAGATCCACACATATGTGCATAGATACTAATACACATACATTCCTTAGGATGGGCACACTTCTTTTTTGTTGTTAAATCACTTTAGGCCTGGCTGACTTTTTATGATCTCATTTGGAATATTCTTGGCAAAGATACCAGAGTGGCTTGTCATTTCCTTCTCTAGCTCATTTTACAAATGAGGAAATTGAGACAGAGGGTTAAATGACTTGCCCAGGATACCACAGATAGAAAGTGTCTGAGCTCATATTTGAACTCAAATTTCTTGGCTCCAGGCCCAGCATTCTATCCATTGCAAAACCTCCTTGTCCAAGGCATAGAATGTTGAAAAACAACATTCTGATAGAGATAAGAGTTGGACTATCTTATAATTCTGAACTTTGGTTATTCTGTGTCTGGAGTGTCTATTTTCATTCCAAGTTATTCAGATATATACCTAGTAGAGAGCACCTCATTCTGCTGCCATTCACTATAGACACAAACCAACAATACAACACTATGAATGCAAAATGAAAGATAATAGCAGTTTCAGGAACCCTGAAATGGTTCTTTCTAAAGGGGAAAAATAGACATTTTCTTTGGCTCAAATTCAAACCTTAATTTTGTTGTCCAAGTGCTTTTCATCAACATTTAAAACTGAGTCCAAATGAATCATCATAGAAAAGGTTATTTGGAGTTGAGTGGCTAACCTACCATCTGCTCCATAAACATAGCCATCTAAACAAGTTTTTAAAGGGATTTGCCCCAGTTCAGCTATTCTAAAACAGGACTATTGTGAAATGATTGGCACCTACAGTATAAGTCCCACCCTTCTTTATCTTCTCAACCCATAATTAAGAGTTGGAAATGAAGAGGTCTCCCAAAAGAAAAAGGTTACAGACAGGAAGCATGTTAAAGATCAGATCCAAAAAGTGTTGCTTCCAGTAATTGAATATGGTAATTTAATTAATGGTGTCTCAACCACTGCTTTTTCTAAATTAGACATATTATGATGCTTATTAACTAGAATTTTTGTTTGAAAATCTATCATGACATTATTAAATTTTTTATGTCAAAATTAAATGGTTGACCTCTTATCCCAAGATTTTTTGTCAATTTTAAGTTTTTATAAGTAGGAATTAGGGACAGGAAATAATACTAGCTTACATGTATATAGTGCTCTAAGTTTGCAAAGCATTTACAAATATCATCTCATTTGATTCTCCCAATAGTCCTGTATAAGAGGGGCTATTAATACTCCACTTTTTCAGATGAGAAAAATGAGGCTAACTTACCAAAGGATCACATATTTAGTATGTGTATAAGGTAAAATTTGAACTCAGATATTAAGAATGACTTAGTCAAACATATAGAGAACTGAACATAATTTTTAGCAATAAGGACAACTCCATAAATGAAAAATGATCAAGAGATATGAACAGTTTTCAGATGAAATAATCAAAGGTATTTATAGACATATGAAAAATTTTCTAATTCATTATTGATTGGAGAAATGGAAATTAAAATAATTTTGAGGTACTACCTCATACTTATTAGGACATAAAAGGGAAATGACAGATGATGGAAGGATTGTGGGGAAAATGAAACATTATTGTACTGTTCCTGAAGTTGTGAAATGATTCAACCATTCTGTAGAACAATTTGAAACTATGCCCAAAATGGCTATAAAACCATGCATAACCTTTGATCTAGCAATACCACTGCTAGGTCAATTTCCCCAAGGAGATAAAAAACAAAAAAGGAAAAGGACCTATATGTACAAAAATATTTATAGCAGTTTTTTTCTGGTGGCAAAAAAATTGGAAATTGAGGGGATGCCCATCAATTGAGGAATGACTGAATAAATCTTGGTGATTACAATGAAATACTATCATGCTTTAAGAAATGATGAACAGCAAAAAGTTATCAAACTGTGCATATCCTTTGACCCAGCAGTGTTACTACTGGGCTTATATCCCAAATAGATCTTAAAGGAGGGAAAGGGATCCACGTGTGCAAAAATGTTTGTGGCAGCCCTTTTTTGTAGTGGCCAGAAACTGGAAAATGAGTGGATGTCCATCAATTGGAGAATGGTTGGGTAAATTATGGTATATGAATGTTATGGAATATTATTGTTCTGTAAGAAATGACCATCAGGATGAATACAGAGAGGTCTGGAGAGATTTACATGAACTGATGCTAAGTGAAATAAGCAGAACCACGAGATCATTATACATGTCAACAGCAAGACTATACAATTATCAATTCTGATGGACATGGCTCTCTTCAACAATGAATTGATTCAGACCAGTTCCACTTGTTCAGTGATGAAGAGAGCCAGCTACACCCAGGGAGAGGACTATGGGAACTGAATGTGGGCCACAACATAGCATTCTCGTTCTTTCTGTTGTTGTTTGCTTGCATTTTTGTTTTCCTTCTCAGTGTGTTTTTTTCTTTCTAGATCTGATTTTTCTTCTGCAGCAAGACAACTATATGGATATGAATACATATATTGGATTTAACATATATCTTATCATATATTAGAATACCTGTCGTGTAGGGGAGAGAGTGGGGGGAAGGAAGGGAAAATTTGGAACAGAAGGTTTTGCAAGGGAAAGTGTTGAAAAATTACCCATGCATATGTTTTGTAAATAAAAAACTATAAATAAAAATGATACACAAGAAAAAAAATGATGAGCAGGATGCTCCCAGAAAAACTTGGAAAGATTTACATGAGCTGATACAAAGTGATATGTACCATGTACAAAGTAACATCAATAGTGTAAAATGATCAACTGTGAACAACTTAGCCATTCTCAGCAATACAATGATCCAAGATAATTCTGAAGAACTTATAATGAAAACTGCTATCCATCCCCAGAGAAAGAACAGATGGTATCAGAACACAGATTGAAGCATACTTTATTTATTTATTTGTTTTGCTGAAGCAATTGGGGTTAAATGATTTGCTCAGTGTCACATAACTAGGGAGTGTTAAGTGTCTGAGATTTGAACTCAGGTCCTCCAGACTTCAGGGCTGATGCTCTATCCACTGCAGCACTTTAGCTGCCTCTGAAGCATACTTTTTTTTTTTTTTACTTTCTTTATTTATCTTGGTAGTTTTGGGTTTTTTTTGTTTTGTTTTGTTTTGTTTTGTTTTGGTCTATATTTTCTTTTACAACAAGACTATTATGGAAATGTTTTTCATGATTAAATACGTACAGCCTATATCAAATTGTCTGCCTTTTCAATGAGAGGGTGAAAGGTAGATAGAGAATATGAAACTCAAAGTTTTAAATATAATTCTTAAAAATTGTTTTTACATGGGGGGAAATAAAATATTGAATTATTGTACCAAAAAAAAAATAAGTTAGTAACCTGCTTCAATCTGTGAATAATCCAAAAATGACTTGAGAGGGAAAGAAGAATAACAGTGACTCCATTAATAGCATAATATTAATCTCTTTGTTGCAATGGAATTCCTTTTGTCACAACTCTCAAAGAGAATTAAAATTATTTCAAAACATAGTCCCTATGACATATTTAAATAGAGATTTGTACATATACAAATCATAGAATTTTAGAACTCTACTGACTTCAGGGATTATCTAAACCAAATTTCTCATTTTAAAGAGGAAGAAACAAACCAGGAGAGATAAATTTACTTACCAAAAGCAATATAGCTATTAATCAGCAGTTAAGGTATCTTCTAACTCCTAGTTCAATACTCTTTCTACTATACAATACTATGAATATAAGTTATTTCAATTGCCTGAAATTCACAAAGTGAATTAGTGAAGGGATGAAGAAAAGGAGTTATGTTCAATAATTTACAGTTCATTGACCTCATTCCCTTTCAGAGTTTTATTCTTATCCATGAACTAAAATTCTACTTGGGAAGTCAGCCCAAGGGCTATGAAGAACACAATACTTGAAGACAAAAGTGAAACAATCTGAAAAAGAGAAAACATTAAGTTGTTTAATGAAACCAGTATAAATGCATAGAGAAACTCCAAAATCAATTTAGATGTTTAACAATGTACACAGATGTTAGAAACAAGGATAGGTAACAAAGAATGAAAGAAAAAGTGTGACATGTTGCTTAAAAATTTTGTCTGTCTGTGGTGTTCAAGATCAAAATGACCAGAAGACACTGAGGAATGCTAACACATTTGAAAAGGAATTCCCCATCCTCTTCCCAACCCCTATTCATCTCTATTCCCACCCATCCCCACCCCTGTCTGAATAACATCATGAAGAACTAGAGGATCAAAGGTAGAACTACTAGTTGTGGTAGATGAGGTGACAACAGATAGAAGGCATACCTTCTTGATTTTTATCTTGCTTCTGTTTTAACCACCAAAAAGAATGATCCTTGGACTGGAAAGAACAGAACAAAATTGACAAAATAAATAAGGAGATAATACAGGAATATCTCATTGCCCTTGGATTCCAGTGATCTTTCCCAGATGAATTAAATCCTCAAGTACTGAAAAAACCTATAGATGTGATAGTTGAGTCTCTATTTTTTAAAAAAATGTGAAAAATAAAAGAAATACTCAACATTGGAGAATTAATTAAGATGTCCTTATTTTAAAAGGTTGGGGTGAGAATAAAAACTAAAAATTCTATGTCACTGAGTTTGACTCCTGGGAAAAAATTCTAAAATGCTTTACAGAAGTAAATAAAAGGTTAATAGACATCTAGGGGAAAAAAACAATGAGAATAAAAACAGACATATTATTTCCTTTAAAAAAAAAAGACAACCAAACAGTTAAGAGAATACCGTAGATGTAATTGCTCCCAAATTTTGACAGTGATAAAATAAAAACTTGAAAGAATATGGCTAGTATAATAGATATTAGATGATAGATAATGGAATTTAAAGAGTTGAATACAACTAAAAAAGTAACAGGGCAACAACACTTATCCTTTTGTCTTCCTATGGCATCACAGAAAGGATCAGTACTGTGGAAGATTGGACACAAAAAATAGAGAAAAAATATTTGCAATATTTTTCTGATAAAATTGGATAAAATCTGATAAAAATCTTATTTCCAAATATAAAGAAGTAACACAAATTAATAAGATTGAGTGTTTTCCTTGTCAATAGTCAAAGGATATAAATGGGAAGTGTTCAGGGGAAGAAATTCAAACTAAGATCAACCACAAGAAAAAACTGCTAATTCACAAATGATTAGATAAAATGTCAATTAAAAAGAATTTTTAAGTTCTACTGACACTTATTGGATTGGCAAATTTGACCCCCCAAAAAGAAAAAATGACTAGTGCTAGAGGAGCTGTGGGAAAACAGGTTCACTGTTAGATTTATAGCCCCTGTTAGAGTAATTTGGAACCATGCCTCCATAATTACTAAACTCTATATATTCTTTGACCCTGCAATGCTGCTTCTAAATCTCAACTCCTGGAAAATCAAAGAGGAAAAGTACCCATATGTACACAAATATTTATAGCAACTCTTTTTTTTTTCATGGTAACAAAGAACTAGAAACCAAGGGGGTACCCATTAATTGGCGAATGGCTAAGCAAATTATGGTATATGAATTGATATTCATATATCATAATGAAATGATAGTGTCCTATTAGAAATTATGAAAAGGACTGGGTTTTAAAGAAATCTTTTTTTTCATTTATCTGGGAAATTTGCATAAACTAATGCAGATGAAGTGAGGAAAAATAAAATAGTTTATAAAACAATATTGTAAAAACAAAAGGCTTTGAAAAATTTAAAAATTCTCATCAATGCAATGACCAATCACCATTCCAAGAGGAATCATAATGAAGCATGCTACATATCTCTTAAGAGAGGTGATAGACTGAAAATATAGATTAAGACTTCAATTTTTTACATTTCAAATATGTATATTTACATATAACATGGCCAGTGAAGAAATTCATTTTGTTTTACTTTGCATATTTGTCAAAAGTGTTTTTTTCATTCTTTTTCAATAGAAGTGAGGAGATATGAAGGACAGGCAAATTTTCATTCATAAAATAAAAGCAGAGTTAAGAAAGTTTCCCAGAGTCACACAGCTAGAAAGTATCTGAGGTCAAATTTGAACCCAGTTCCTTTTGATTCCAGAGTCATGCTATGGCTACTATACTACCTAACTGTCCCAATGTTGTTTTGAAGGATCCAACTAGTGACACTAGATAGGGGTATATAATTGTACTACAAGTCTTACTTTATTTCATTTGGAAATTTTTTTAAAGTATCTTCTACTTGGATTTCAAACCCTGATTTGAAGACATCTGATCTTTCTCAATAGCTATTCTCTAATCTGTATTAGGGCTCTTTCACTTCTCTGTTCTGTCTTAATCTATAAGTGAAGAATTCTCTATTGAGAATAGTCATTAATCACTCATTCAAGTGTGTGATATAATTACCATTTTCTCATTGAGCATTTCCTACATTTATTCAGTGATAACAAACACCTCTTCCTACAGAGGAGGTCAAAGTAGAGATTAATACTGCAGTTGGAGCAGAAGTGAGAAGTGAAGCCATATTGGAAAAGAAGAAAGATAATTAACAATGGACATTAATTTTAGTCTAAAATAAGGTCTCAAGACTTCAGTAGGGGGTGTTTAATCCCCTTGCAGATCAGCTAATCAAATCAGCAGCATCTGTCAGGACGGTATAGAATACCCAGATAGAACTTAAATTTGAATAAATCACTATTTCTATGCACTTGTTTCTCTGTCTATAAAACAGAACCAATAGAAAGTCTTTCCATTGGATTTGATTAGTAAAAATTCATGTGCCTTTCAGTAAGCATGAAATTCATATGTGGTATATACAAGTAGAATCCATTCTACTTGTGTACATGAAGAAAGTTTTCAACCATTTCCTTTCAGTAATTAGATTTCAATTTTGATTTATCTTCCATATTTATGGAATGATCTACAATCTTATGGTAACTATGTTCTTTTGAATAAGTAGTTTCAAAATTGCAAAACATTTTGTGGACCATCATTCAGGCCATGTAATAAAATGGTGACACATGTGAGAGCTTGCTCAAATATCCTGTAATTCTAATATAGAAAAGAGGATATAACAGTAATATCAGTAATGCCAGTGATATGATTTGTAACTAAGAGGGTTTCCAAATGAAATTCATTTGAAAAATCATTATCGGACAAAAATCAAATACCATCCTCGTCTTATGGGAAAAGATTAGTGTAAAACTTGATTTAAACCATGAAGTAGAATATCTGAATAGTGAATCTTCAAGCATAATGTCAGATGATTATCTTATGTTTGCAGCATAGATTCCTCCTAATTGGATTCTGAGAAGGCTCACCCTTAGAAAAAAATTAATGTTATTCCTCTTTGAACTTCTCCTGGATAATTCAGTGCCCTCAATTCTCTCTTTTTCTCATTAAGCTCATTATCTATAAGAATAGTAGTTTGTGAAGTATGTGGGAAGGCATATGATCTTAATTTTCAATTTGTTACTTATTACAACTTTCCAGTTTTTGTTTGTTTAAAATCACAGCCTGAATTCCCTCTGCTTGGGTTTCTTTGCACTGCCTCTCTTCATATTTCAAAGATGCAAGAAGTCACCTGTGAAATAACACCACAGAAGGTCTCTTTGTTTGCTTATTCATGAAAAGGAACTGAAAACATGCATTTAAAGCAATCTTTGGATTCAGGGGAAAGGAAAGAAAGGAGAGAAAGGAGAAAGGAGAGGCTATATGATTTTTTTGTAAACCAAATTATGTATGAGGTATAAAAAAGAAGAAAATAATCTTCTCAAAATAAAAACTGTCCTTCTAAATGGCAATATTGGAATCACGTAATCAGGGCCTATATGATAGCTATCTGAGGTTCCCCATGTCTGAAGGAGAATTCCCTCTGTAATATTACCAGCAGGTGTTCATCTAGCCTGGGTTTGAGGAGACCAATCATGTCTCTTAAGTCTTCTCTATTACATCCCTAAAACAAGAGAAGTAATCAGTTTCTGTCTCACTCACATCACATCTGGAGTATTTTGTTCAGTCCTGGAAACTACATTTTAAGAAGGACATTGTCAAGCTAAGCATTACACCCAGGGGAGGGGAAGTGGCTTGATAAAAAGTAGTCAGTAAGATGTAGTTGGAGAAGAACAGACTTAGTGGAGATATGAGCACTACAAGTACAGGAACAAATTGTTGTGTAGAAGAGAAATTAGACTAAATCAGATTGGTCCCTGAGGGCAAAATGAGGAGAAATAATCTATAAAATCTAAAAAATAAATGGGTGGTGAATTCTCTCTCCTTTGAATTCTTCAAGAAGAAAATAGATAACCATTTATTCAGAATGCTGTAGGTTTAATGTTTGGATTTATCTTCAATTAGCCTGGCTTCCAAGAGTGTTTTTTTTTTTTTTCTACTGTGTCATCATGGGCAAGTGACTTAACTTTTGTTTTCTTGATTATAAAATGAGGATAAAAATAATAGCTACCTTTAAGGTTATTGTAAGGATTAAATGAGATTGTATTTGTAAAGTACTGAGCACACAGCCTAGTCTGTTTTGTTGTTCAGTTACATCCAATTCATGATGTCTTGGACTATATTGTCCACCTGGTTTTCTTGAAAAAACTAGTACAGTGCTTTGCCATTTCCTTCTCCAGTGGATTAAAGCAGATAGAGATTAAATGACTTGCCTAGGGTCACACAAGTTAGTGAGTTTCTGTAGCCAGATTTAAATTCAAGTCTTTCTAATGCCAGTTATAGTGCTCTATTCACTAAGCCATTTAGCTGCCACTGCCTAGTAAGCATTTAGTAGGTATTATATTTATTTTAAAAAATAAAATAAACATCAGAAAGACTGAAATTTAAGAATATCTCAAAGGATTTGACCAAACCTTTGCATTAATTAATAAGCCTGCACAAGAAGAATAGCAAGGAGGTTTGATTCCAGTGACTGCTGGATACAGTTAGAAATGCCACCTGTACGCATGTTCCAAAGAGCCATACTAGAAGTAACATTTGGGAGCATGAATAATATTTACTAAAACTACTCAGAATTCTCAGGGAAAATTGCACTTAGGTTGGTGTTGTGCATCATTATTTCCCAAGAGTTATTGTGAGCCCTAATTGTTTTATTTGACTTGTAAATAAGCCTTTTCATTGAGTCTAGAGATCCATGGGCAACTTAGCGGAATTCTTAACAGCTAACTGGAATTAGAGAATTTCTCAAGATTGTCTAGGTGAGGACAACGTATTTTTTTGCACCTTTCATGCCTTAGGTGAGCCTCTGATACTAAGGTATATAGTAAATCCTACCTTAAGCATCTGGCAGGTTGTTAAGATAGACCATGTAGTGGACTAGACTGGGAGTCTGGAAGATCCACATTTAAATCTTGCCTTAGGCAATTAATAGTCTTGTAGTCTTAGTGAAGCACTTAAATCTCTCTCAGTCTCACCTATGAAATGGGAATGATAAACAACACTCTTATCTGCTCTTATGAACTTCAGATGAGAGAGCAGAGTGTGTGCCTGAATAGAAAGAACAAGCTATCAAAGCAAAAAAATGCCCTGTAATGTCTTCCCTTGGCAGCCCTGGAAAGCTAATAATAGTAGAAATAGGTAAAACCCAAAAGATGATGCTACTGGTTGGGTCAAGAACTAGCCTTCCAACTTAGACCTCCAGGGAGAAGTTGTCTATGACCTCCATTTTTTAACCCCAGCCACTACAGGGACTGTGAGAGACCCTGACTAGGGGTATTATATTATCGATGTGGCCTCTTTTCATTATCCCCAGTCTGAAGGTCCTAGCAGGGAAACAGAAACAAACAAGAGAAGACAGGTAGATTTTGATGTTTAGATAAGGCAATAACAGGCTTCAGAAATGGTGATATTAGAATAAATGGAAAAAACAAGGAGCAGGATGGCATTTGTAGAGAATATAAGGCCAATGGGATTGCCATAGCCCATTTGTAGCAGTTGGCATCTAACAGACAAAGCCCAAGACCTTTCTGAGTTTCCCTAGGCTGGGATTATTTATGGCAACTTCTAGATTAACTTCTTTCTTCAATTTGTTACTTTCTCTAAATAAGCTTTTAAATTTTATTCTTCCTCTTGCCATCCAATGATTCCCCAGTGTACTTCTATAGGTTCTTCTTGTTTTGTTTTGTTTTTCATTTATGGAATAAAATAAAGATTTCCATAACATTGTATGATTTTTAAAAATGATTGCATATGTAACTGCAAATCCATGAAACTGCAAAATTTGCTATTTTTTTCAAATATACAACAAAATTATTATGTAAATTTCTTTTTTCCCCTTACCTCCCTCTCATCCCCTATCCTAGGGATGGCTATCATTAGACACAAAATAAGTATATATAATATATTTACATTCATATATATGTATATATAATATATATGTATAAAATCATTCTATTTGTACTTCTATTCATTAATTCTTTCTCTGGGTGCAGAAAGCATATTTCTTTATATATCCTTCATAGTTAATTTGGGTCTTTATAATAATCAAAACAACTTATTCAGTCAAAATTGTTCTTAAACCAATAGTGCTGTTTTTTGTTTGTTTGTTTTTCTTTTTCTGAGGCTGGGGTTAAGTGACTTGCCCAGGGTCACACAGCTAGGAAGTGTTAAGTGTCTGAGACCAGATTTGAACTTGGGTCCTCCTGAATTCAGGGGTGGTGCTCTCTCCACTGTGCCACCTAGCTGTCCCTAATAGTGCTGTTAATGTATACAATGTGGTTGTACAAGTTCTATTAGGAGCTGCTACCAAGGAAATAGAGAATAGACAATAGTATCACACTAGTAATTAACCCTATTCTTAGTAGTAATTGTATGTAGGCATTTGCAAAAACTAGTTTGATTATCCTAGGAAAGTTATCTTTCCCATGGTAGCTGGAGATATAGGGATATGGGAGGCAAATAAGAATGGGAACAATGTAAGACTGAAATAGAAAAGTTTTCAGCCAGAATAGCATTCTATGCATGAGTTACAACAATAACAAACAGACACAAAAAATAAACAACAACAATAACAACAAAAAGTTGTTAAGCATTGTGCTAGATCCAGAGAATATTACAAAGATAAAAAGAACCACAGTCCCAACTGTGTGATATTTATAGTCTAGTAATGAGAATAAAAAATGCACAGATATAAACAAAATACAAATTGGAAAGCAAGCAGCATTCATTCATACATTCTTTCATTCATTCATCAACAAGCACATTAAGTGTCTACTATGTGGCAGAGAAGGAGCTATTGGAATAAAGTTGCAAGATGCAACATAGAGTTAAGAATCCTGGGTTCAAGTCCTTCAGACACTTACTAGCTGTGGGACATAGAGCAAGTTGTTTTCCTTACTTACGATATGAAAATATTAATACTTAGACAATCTAACTTACCAAGCAGTTTAGAGGAAAATGCTGTCCAAATTTTCAGTTATTATATAAATGCAGATTAACACTTTGATTAAAAGGTATTGAACTCAATAGAAAATACAAAGGGTCATTATAGGGTCATAAGAAGAAAGGTACCATATCCTACAATGACACATAGTCAGACATCATTCCCTCAGGATGTAGGAGGTGGAATGAATTCAACTAGTGTAATCAGATATGCAACTCCAGGCTGAATTTGGAAAAAAAAAAAAAAAAAAACTTCATTGATCTATAAGTCACCTCCATGTCATCTCCCACTTACATTCTAGTCAGTGCTATTCTATGTCTGGTCTGTGATTATCTGAAGATTTCTCTTATTATAATTGGGTCATGGAGAGCTCCTAGATATAGGGGTTCAGGAAGGAACAGCATTGTGATCTGTTCTATTGACCTTAATGGGCCAGTAAATCAAATGACTAGAACAGCTTATAGATCAGAGATCAGAGTTGGACAGGAAAATGAATCAATGTTTTTTTGTTTTTGGTTTTTTGGTTTTTTGGTTTTTTCCCCACTCTGATCCTTACTCTCTCAAATGACAGTTGGTATGTACTAATCAACAAAGCCTGGGATCAGATTTCCCCATGGGCAAATTTCTACAGTGACTTATCTGATGAAATTCTACCCTTATTTCCCTGATCCCAAAGACAAAGAAAAGTCAATACTCACTCAAAGAGCACAAAAAATATAATACGTTCTTCCAATACACAATTTTGATCCCTAACACAGGCAACATGAAGGAACAACTAAAAACCCACCAAGAAGATAAAAAGAAAACTAGATCCCAATATTACCAAGGATAGGAGGGAGGAAGATGTGTATAATAGCAAAAATTTCACTGAGAATATACTTTCAGCATAGGGATCTGAGCAGGAATGTTTTATATCTTAAAAACTGGCTCGGTAGAGAACAAGTAATCTATGCCATATGTGAAAGGTGGCATTCCTAATCAGACCCAGATACAATAGAGAAATTTGCTGGGTTACTTATTGATAATGAGGTTTTGAGTGGAGAGAATTTCTTTATTAGAACCAGAAATTGATTAAGAGTTTAAGTTGGCATTCAGAGACTCCAGGGAAAAGGGTACCTCATAGCCCTATAATCAAGCAGCAGTATTATCCAGTAAAGAGTTGTGATTACATAACTGCTTAACATGGAGTCAGACCAAGTCAGGACAGTGGAAAAATGGAAACTGTCATTGCTTACATGTTTATGGCCACCATGCCCACTTACTCTGTGATTCCATAGTAGAATCCTATCATAGCTAAAACATCAAACAATCTATTTTAAAAGTCATAATGATTACAATCTATTCTGTAGTTTTAATGACTATCTAACTGGCTAATCACAATCATGTCTTAGCCATAGTACCTGCTTTCTTAAGGATTTCAGTATGAAAGACTTGTAAGAGAAACAGTGGCAGTAAGAACACAATAATAAAAAATAATCTCTGATAGACTACTAGCCCAGTTGCCCCCAGCCATCAAGCAAAATAAAAAAAGAAAGGAGGAGGAGGAGGAGGAGGAGGAGGAGGAGAAGAAGAAGAAGAAGAAGAAGAAGAAGAAGAAGAAGAAGAAGAAGAAGAAGAAGAAGAAGAAGAAGAAGAAGAAGAAGAAGAAGAAGAAGAAGAAGAAGAAGAAGAAGAAGAAGAAGAAGAAGAAGAAGAAGAAGAAGAAGAAGAAGAAGAAGAAGAAGAAGAAGAAGAAGAAGAAGAAGAAGAAGAAGAAGAAGAAGAAGAAGAAAGTATTTAAGTGTGGGGAAGAAAGGAGACAGAGAAAAAAAAATTTGAACATGCTTATTTGGATTGTCAATTTGTTCCACCCAGAAAAACATCCTTTGGGCCATTATGACTTTTGTCTACTTGTATGCAACAGGGCAGCTAGGTGATACTGTGCATAGAGTGCTGGGTCTCAAGTCAAGAAGAGCTGAGTTCAAATGTGGTCCCAGATATTTAGTAGATCTATGACTGTAGTCATTTAATCCTGTTTGTCTCAGTTTCCTCATCTGTAAAATGACCTAGAGAAAAAAATTATAAGCCACTCGTCTCTACCAAAAAACAAAACAAAAAACAAACAAACAAACAAACAAAACAGATGGGATCACAGAGAGTCTGACATGACTGAAAACAAGTAAAAGTCCACACACTTAACTTTCCAGCACGAAGTCCAAGGCCATATGATTGTCATACACATTGAACATATGCTGGCCTTCAACCATTATTTTCAGGTTCTCCTCTATATAGGTTTGGTCTTTCAAAACATGTACCATAGTTAACTGGACTTCCTTAAGAGAATTCTCATGAGCCAGCTTCATCTTTGCAGTATCAATAAGGGTAGCTAAGCCAATCACAGTAGACAATTACAAGATACCTCCCCACATGTGGTTTAATATTCATTTCCAGAATAAAGTGGGATGTGATCGGGAGATCCTGGGAATGGTTTATAAAACAACAGCTCAAGGTTAAAGGGAGGGAGAGTAAGATAAGATTATTAGAAATGATCATTGGGGTGAGAATATAAAGCAGAAATTGTGGAACTGGTGGTTATAAGTCCACCAAGCAACTAGCATCATTTATACCTAGATCATGCTTATCCATGTAGTGAAAGACCTGCCTAGTGTCCCATGTGACATTAAGAAGAGCACATGAGAAAAAGAAAAAATAGTATAATTTGTAAAGGTGCAGGCAAAATCAGTATTTCTTGTGGGGTTTATCCCATAAGTCATAAAGTGGGCTGAGATGTTGGCTTGAAGTAGATACATGATGATGGGTAAATGGAAGAGTAAGCACTGCCCAATTTGGGGTGTCTAGCAGGGGAATGGGGGGTTCCTGTCAAAGGCAGCATTTGATGAGATGTCAGCCTCATTCATGAGATGAATTATGAAGATAGTTTTCTGTCAGATCTTTTATGACAGTGGCCCTAGAGGGACTCAATGCTAGACAGATGAGGAGAGGACATTGCCAAAGTGTCAGCAAATTAAAACACAGACTTATGGGTGTCTTGTGGTCATGGATCTGACACACAGAGAGAAGCAGAAGTGGTACCTGGGAGAATTCTCCAAGTCTATTTGTTGTTGAGTCCTTTGACTTGGATACGACTCAGTGATATTGTTTAGGGTTTTCTTGACAGATTACTAAAATGGTTTGCCATTTCCTTCTCCAGCTCATTTTATAGATGAGGAAACTGAGGCAAACAGGGGTAAGTGACTTGCTCAGGGTTAGACAGCTAATAAGTATCTAGTGCCATATTTGAATTAAAGGTATAAAGGCAAGACCAAAATTTTTTACACAAATTTTTCAGATCCTGGGGGCACTGTGTCCCTTACTCCTGTGATGTGGAAGGAACAGCTGCACATATGTAGAAGGCTGAAACTCCAAAAAGGTATGCTTGAAGCAGACAACCAAGCACTTAAGGCTAATTACCTATTTGGATGTGAGACAATGACTCTGTTAGCATGTTTGGATAAATGGCTCTTCTCAGCATTGGTGCTTGCTGAATGTTTGGTGTTAAGATAATCATAGGCAAGGATTGGAGGGCTGAGGGAGAGGGGCCAGAGTCACTTAGCAACAGGAAGAGGAGGAAAGAAGTTGATTACTCTGGACTCCTGAATCCAGGATTCTGCTGGGCTGCCTCTTTCAATTCTCCCCCTAAAGACCAAGGACTTTAATTTATCCTGACTCTGGCTGATCCTGAGGCCTCCAGGAAGATAGCTCATACCTTACACATATAACCAGGAAAGAATTATAAAATTCCTCCTCTTGACCAGACAATGAGTTTCTTTTGCTTGGGCACAATATCTCACACTAGTTCCATCCTGAATTTGGGCTACTAAACTTAACTTGCCTGGGATCCTGATTTACAGACAGATCTTAGCCTGGGATATCCTGAGAATTTTTATTTCCCTATTTAGAGTGGGAGCACTTGGGGTTGACATCAGGGAATTCTGACTGGTTGGAGACTAATTCTCATTATGTCCATAACATATTTACTAACTATATCTTTCTTTCTCTCTTCAGTTAAACACTCTAAGAAAGATGCATATACTATGTAACACTATTTCTCTTCTCACCTGATTTTAATGTTTTTGCACTTTGGCCTGTAATAAAGTCTTTCAAAGCTACTAAAGATCTCTAATTGACAAATATAATGGACTTTTCTGAGTCTTTAACATTTGTCAATCACCATTTCCTCTTAAATACTCTCTCCTCTCTAAATTTCTATATCAATATTCCATCCTGATTCTCCTGTCACATCATTCCTCAGTGTCTTTTGATGAATCATTATTTGTCTTTTGATGAACCATTATTCAAATCTTATCACTAAGGTGACGCTCAGTCCTCTATTCTGGGATCCTTATTCTTTTCATTCTATGTGGTCTGTCTCAATCATCTCATCAACTTCTATAAGTTGTTATTATATCTATTCAAATGATTCCCAGACTTACACATAGCTAGTTCTAGTCTAATGACTCCCAGATCTTTATATTCCAGATCTACTCCTGCATTACAAACCAGTTACTTCTTAGACATCTTGACTTAATTATCATATAAACATCTCAAACTCATTATGTCATTATCTTTTCCCTCAAACTCTTTGCATTTCCAAACTTTACTATCACGGCCAAGATTATCACTAGCCTTCTAGACATTAGGCTCACAACTTCAGGATCATCTTGGACTCTTTACTTTCAATCACCAAATATTTCCAATCTGTTTTCAAATTTCATTGTTTCTTTTTACTTTCATAATTTCTCTTGTATATGTCTTCTTTCCCTCATAGCCACAGCCCTAATAAAGACCCTCATCACTTTTCACCAGGACTATTACAAAAGCCTTCTGATTGGCCTCTCTAATTCAGATCTCTCCAACCCTACTTTTACTCATCTGCCAAACTGATTTCCCTGAAATGACACAAAGTAGACTCTTAATAAAAGTTGATTGAATGATAAAAGTGATTACTTTAGAGAAACCTGGAAGACTTGTATGAAATGATGTAGAGTAGAGTGAACAAAAGTAGAAGCACAATTTATATAATAACAGTGTAAAAAAACAAGCTTCGAAAGATTTAGGAACTCTGATTAATGCACAAAAGTACAGTAACGAACCGTGTCTACTTCCTGACAAAAAAGTAATGGACTCAATGTACAGAATAAGACAAATTTTCAGACATGGACAATTTTATATTTTATTTTGCTTGACTATATATTTGTTACAAGGATTTTTCTTTTGTTCAATTTGGAAGGGGGAGGAGGAGTTTCTGCCAAGAACGAGGGAAATCTATCAATATGGATACCAAAAATAAAGAAAAATAAAGGAAATAAAATAATATTAAAAGCATTTGTAATAAATATTAGAGAATTAAGGAAGCCCCCCCCAAAAAAAGATAATCAGGATAGTTTTGAAAAACATGTTAAATGTATTATATAATTAATAGGAAAAGGATGATGTCCATAATAGATACTTGTAATTTCACATATAGTCATGTTTTTCTATACTATTTTGTATATGAAAATAGTCTTTTTTTAGTGTCTGTTGAGCTCATTATGTATATGTATATATATATATATATATATATATATATATATATATATATCATATATATGTATATATGCACAAACACACACACACATATACATATTTTTAAAAATTGAGAAATCTAGGGCAGCTAGGTGGTTCAGCAGATAGAGCATCAGCCTTATAGTTAGGAAGATATGAGTTCAAATGAGGCCTGTGAGATTTATAAGTTCTGTGATTATGGGCAAGTCACTTAAACTCTGATTGTATGCCCCTTAAAAAGAAACTGAGAAGTTTAAAGGGTTTGTATTTTTTTTAACTTTCCCTAAATTCCCTTTCTTGTGCCTTTTTGCTCATAGGTATTTCCATATAATTTTTCTTGCTCTTTAAGCTGTTTTCTAATTATGATTCTTAGTTTCCAATAAAAATGTGTAACTTATATAAGTACCGTCTTCTGAGAAGGAAGGAAAATGGAAGAAGCCAATAAGTACCTGAGAAACAATGAACTAAAAAAACAGGTCAAGGTACTAAAACCTGTCTCAATAATCAGACTTCTATTCTGATAAGAGTCCAAGAGTTATGTATGATTTTTATCAATAACATGTATTTTAATGCTCCCTAGTAATGGGACCATTTTCTCCAAGATAGAAAATGTGTTGTTTATAGCCCAGTGTGAAGCCCAGTCCTTAGGGCCTCCAACAAACCTGCAACCTAGGAGAACAATAGGAGGGATAACAAGTAGATGGGATCACTAGAGATAAAATCACACTATAAGAGATTAGAGAAAGGGGGTGAGTGCAGCTAATTTTGATCCTCAGCAAAGCCTAATAGTTACATAGGATTAAACCTGGCCCTATTTGCATTTGCAAATCAGGTCAGTAAACATGCTTTCCCTCTTCTCCATACCCACCTTTTGCTTTCCTATTAGCCTAGCTCAAAGTCCAGTAATATAACTTACCCTTGAGAAATATTACAGGGAAAGCATCAGGATGGAAACAGATTATGTGTCAGTATGCCAAAAAAAAGACAGAAGATTTTAGTTTTTGGATCACCTTCTCACATCCTGTGCATCCAAGAGCATAATGTGCTATGCTATGCATCTGGAATATATTCAAGGGAATCATCTTTGAGAACATCTGTGAGGACACCTTTTTTTCATTTGAAATTTTAATGAGGATTTAATAATCACAGTGAACCCTATGAATGTGATCTGAGCACTTTGCACGCCCAAGGATAGATGATCTGAGTGGGTGGGGAAGTGAAAAATATGCCAGTTCTGTTAGCAGATTCCATTATCGGCCCCAAATCCATTTCAACACATTATGACAACTTTTTGACATATGATTGAAATTTTCTAAAAATGTAAAGCTTGAAGTCCATGTTCCATAATGTGTGGTATTTGGATTTTCTTTTTTGGGAAGATGGCTGGTGGTAAAGCAAAATATCTTGGGGTCTAATTCCTTAAAACCCTAAATTATGACACTAAAGTTGCCAAAGAGAACACTTCTTCATCCAAACTTTATAGCCCCATATCTGGTAGAATTGATAATAGATTATTATTATTATTATTTTTTTTTTGGCTAAAACAAATATGTTTGCCCTGGGAAAATCTCGATCCAATTGTATTCTTTATTTTGAAACATTCTTTCATCCCAAAGGACATTATGAACAGGTCTGAACTTTTACTTTTTTTAAACCAGCAGCCATCAAGAATTCCTTTTGACCATCAGAATTTTGTCTTTTTCCTATTCTTGCACTTTCTCTGAGCTGTCCACACCTCCTTTGGCAGATCACAAGCCTAAGAGAATTCAGGCATCTGCAACCAGCACCATTTCCTCCCTAACCCTCACTCCTCTACACAGATGCTCATAAAAATCCACCACAAAGGAAATAGGAAGCAGATGAACAGCATGTCATTTATTATTTCTTTTAAGCTCACTATTCAGTTCTCATTAGATCTGTTTTGAGTTCTTTTACACTAGTGGGCCAATATTTAATTTCATGGCTGTTTGCACACTATTTAATTCCGTAACATGGTAGCAAGTAAAATGAACTTGAAATTCAGAGAGTGGACAGTTTTTTACTCCCTCTAATTCTCAACTCTCATAGGAAAAAATAAAAACAATAACGAACAAAAAAGTCCTCTCACTGGTAACTTCACATAGTTATCATAAGGGAAGTACCTAACAATTCCCAAAGCAATAAAAAATAAATAAATTATTCTTAATTAAACTTTTTTTTGTTTTACTCAGTCACCTGTAACATTGAACAAACTAACCATGATCAAAGCTGCGAATTACTAATCTTAAGTGCCCTGCATCCCTGGTTCACATTTCAATCTTGTAACAGAAGATACATTTTCCAGATATGAAAATTGGATTGATGTAAAAAGGAAGAAAGAGGTATGTTGCAAGAGAAACACTGGGGTGGGGGGGAGGGGAGGCACATGCTAAGATAAAAATGATCAAAATGTTCTGTTCCTAATAACTAATTTGTATTTGATAGAAGAAGAGACTCCTCTTACAATAATATTACAATAATAATTCATAATAATATTCATGAAATCCTGATACCATGAATTGTTTGGTAAGTATAGAACAAACCTCTATTGCCTCATTTTGATGGGCAGAAACATGGATTGTGGTTTATCATCATGAGATAGAAATAAGTCCTCTCACAGAAGAGATCCTGTTTTGGACCAATGAGGAATAAGTTGAAAGGAGCAGAGCATAGGACTCTAGCATGAGTGGTATCTGGATTTTCTTTCTTGGGAAGATGGCTGGTGGTTATTTTTGGTGGTGTTTTCTGTTTTTGCTGAGAGAGTGACAAATGTGACAGTATCTCAGCAGTCCAGAATAGAAATAGCCCAATTCTTATTGCAATCTCGCTCATCAAAAAAATTTCACCTACTGTTCCTAAGGGAAATAGTGGACACCAACGACTATGGTTCAGAGTACCTGAACATCTTTGTATCCTACCCTTGTGCCTCTGTTATGCGTCTATAAATTTGTGACTATTATTCCTTCATATACACACTATGTATCAATGACAGAGGGGCTTCTAGTTTACACTTGAAAAGTTGTATTGTTATTACTCTTGGTTTGCCTTGAGTTAAATGTGTGTTTCTTTAAGAATTAATGGAGTTCAATTGGCTGATTTGTTAAATTGGAAAAGACATTGGGAGAGAGCCTCAAGAGCTAAGATGTTTAGAAAGGTAAGTATGTATTTCCCCCATCAAAAATACCCCTAGAGTTCTTAGATAATGGGTTAGAACAGTCCTATCCTCCCTGAGAACCTCCCAATCTAGATTGAGTGAGCCAACTCAGAGAGAGAAAAAAAAAAAAAAACAACAGAAGTAAATAGGGATTATGTGATATACCTCTTCTAGCCAATTACATTTCTTCTTTAGAAAAACACTGTGACATTGGAAGACTTCCAAGGCATTTCTATGCCTTTTCCTAACTTTGAGACTTTGGGAAAATAACAACCTCTCTCTGGATACTTGTACTCTAAAATATAATTATTATTTAAGTAGGAGCCGAGAAAATTCTCCCTATCACAGATTGTGTTATAGAGAGACTTTCCTGAAGTCAAAACATAAAATGGTAAATAATTACTAACTCTCTAGGATGATTTCCCTAAGGCTTCCTAGCTTTATGGATATGAAATCCTGGCAAAATATTCACCATCTCAGAAGGCAGTAGCAATAGATATGCATCACCAAAGCAGTGGGCTACTTAGCCCCAATTCCACATCTATCATGCTTTATAGATAGGATTATAAGTCATATATTACCAACCTCTCATTTTTACAAATAGACAAATTTTAGGACTGAAAGCATAAGTGATTTGGCCAATGTCATGTAGTCACCAAGTAGCAAAATCAGAATTCGAAACTAAGCCTGCTGAGTCCACATCTGGTGAACTTTCTCTTAGAGAATACTCTTTTTACTTTTCTATGTACACATTGCATATTCAAGTAAAATATAAGCTCCTTGAGGCCAGGGACAACTGTTTTCATTTTTGTTTTAGAATTCCTTTTGCTGTGTAGCATTTGTATTCCATAGGTACTTAATAAGTGCTTATTGGGTGGATCTAGCAAACTGAACTTGATTGGGCCATTGGAATCAGGATAATGAGGAGAAATCCTCAGGAATGGCCATTTTGACATGGGCATCTGAAATCCTGTGTTGCTGAAATCTGTGATGTAAGACTCCACATCGCCCATCACCAGCTCCAGAATTGGCTAAAGATGTTTTAAATAACCTGCCTTAATGAAAGCCCCTCACTGCCATATGTTCTACTTGGAGCTGTATACACAATCTTCAAGTAAAGTTTTACTTAAAGAATTGTAATATTAAAAGAAAAAATGTTAATTTTGTATAAAAAATCAAATGCTTATTGAAAGTTTGGCAAATGGGCATATCCTTGAGTACTAATTACTAATAACTCCGAAACTATATTCCATTCCTAAAGTTTCAATTCAAGTACAAGGTACTGTATTAAGTGCTTTGGATTCAAAGAATAAAACAAAAACAAACAAAACCCACAATCCCAGCATTCAATGAATTTAAAGTCTGCTGGTAGGTCAGGGAATGAGACATACACAAATAAGCACCTACAAAATGTCGAGAAAGTAAATTTAAAAATAATTTCAGTGGAGGCTAGGTATTATATATAGCCCTATGGCTAAAAGAAAGTCCCTTAAAGATCATTGCTAATATTTCTGTAATATTTAGTTTGTGCCTGGTACTATGGTAAGCACATTACAATTATTTTATCCTCACAACAACTCTGGAGAGTTAGATGCCATTATTGTTTGCATTTTACACCGAGGTATATGAAGATTAAGTGATTTGCCCAATAAACATCTAAATCTGAATTTGAATTCAGGTCTTCCTGTCTCAACACCCAGAGTTTTATCTGTCCCACCTCACTGTCATATGATTGTTAAGGCAGTGACCTATTGTCAGAGATCTGAGTTTAAGATAGCTGTTTTAACTAAATGTCCTTTAAAGTTCCTCCCAACTTCAAGAATCTCTAAAACAATGAGAATTATAGGTAGCATTTACAGGTAATTTTAGAAGCACCATCCATATATTATCTTATTTTGTCCTCACCACACCCTGTGCTATTATTATTATTAGCCCTATTTTGAAGAGGGGAATTTGAGATCTTGAAATAACAAGTGACTTCCCAGAGTAGTAAAGTTAATAAGTTTTTGAGGGCACATTTGAACTCAAGTCTCTGTCTCCAAGTCAGATAATCTATACACTATCCCTGCATCCTGGCTGCTTCCTAACCCAGAATTTAGTATACCGTACATCTGACATGGACTTCCTCTGAAGGAGCTAATTATATATGAAAAAGACTTGCAGATAACAGCATCCAATTTAAGGTCAGAATTAGAAAGGTTTTAGTGACTTGTATTCATAGCATAGGATCCATCTTGACTTGTCTTATCTAAACTATCTAAAACTTATCTAACTTAACTATCTTATCTAAAACTATGTTTTGGGGAACAAAACTCTGCAGGGTGTGATACCCTCAGACACAGGCCTGTGGTTTAGTCATAACTTGACATACCTTTAAATTGCAATTACTTTTAATTATCCAAGCAATAAGCTAGAAAATGAAACAACATGTTTGCATTCTTATGAGGTAAAATCATAATTGCTGGGGCTAAAAGCAAGAGCCGTCCCCCTCTTTGCTACATTCTTGGTAAAGGTTTTGGAAGGAAGGAAAAATAATGGGTAACAGTCAACGTATTTCAATTGGGAAAACTAAAGTTAAGTCCTGTATATAGCTAATCACATTCCAAATACCTTAGAGGCATCTTAATATTTTTTCACACATAGTTAAGAGAATGTTGATGCTTATGGTTCATCAGTTGAAGTATTTATTATCTCAAGCCACACTACAGACAAACCTGCAGAGCATGGTGCCTGTTGTTTTCCAAGGCAGAAGAATATGTTCCCTCTTTTTATTCATTTTTTTCTTCACAGGGAGAGGTGATTTCACAGGTATAGGCAACTCCTGAGTGAGGAAATTTTCTCTGTGAATACAGCTGTTCACCTTAAGGTTTGGAGAGTTTCTTGGGGAAACTCACAGGTTAAGTGACTTGCCTATGATCACACAATTAGTACATGTCAGAGAGGCTGAACTGAGGTCTTCCTGCCTTTAAAACTGTCTCTCTGTGATAGGTTGCCTCTCATTGCCCTTTATTCAAAAAGAGGAATGGATTTTGCTGCACTGTTCAATGTTTTGAGTCATTGCTACTTTCCAAAATTAGGAAAGGGGGCCTAAGGAATCAAGAACAAGACTGTGAGCTAAAATTCTTATCCCATGTCAATCATTGGCCAAAATTTGAAAGAATTTACTGAACTTACATTTGAAGAACATCCCTCTCTTTGTATAGTTTTGTATTTTATTCTTTAATCCACTGAATAGCACATTGAAGAAATGGACTATTCTTTTATATATAGGAATTTAAAACCCTATATTGTGAGTTATTATAGGAAAAATGTTCTCTAAATCTTAAAGCATTAGCTAAGTATTGGCTACTGTGAGGATCATGTTCATTAAATAGCATACTATTCTTTCTAGTATTCAGATGGCTAGCAATAATCTGCAACAAATGACCTAAACTGCCAGCCTCCAGTAAGCCTTTGGGCCATTAAGGATTTAAAAAAGTCTCTCTCCAAGGTACAAAATAATAGGTGTGGGTTCCTTAGTTTAGCTACTAGCCAATCTACCTTTTTACCCTATTTTACCCTGAATATCATCCAGGGAGGGTACTGAGCTTCTTTACAAGTCAATTTCCACCAGCACTGATCCTGGACCAGTGTTCACAGCCCAACTCTGATCACATCCTCCATACAAGATTGGAATAAATTGATAAAACAATTATTTTTTTTAAATACTGCCTAGCTTTCTGTTTTAGATCAGGAAGCTCCTTGAGAGCAGGAACTGTTTTGGGGAGTTTTTGTTTTAACTTTTTTGGTATCCCCAATACTTAGAACAGTACCCAGTACATAGTAGGACTTAATGAGAGCCAAAAGAATCTTAACTAAAATCATCTCTAATCTTGCCATTAGAGGTTTGCAGGTGAACCTACAGATGAATCAAAAGAATCACTTAATTTGATGCTTTCCCAAATTAAGTTTTCTAAAATGGAAGACTTTTACAATTCATGAAGACATGACAAGCATTTCAGAAAAGAAACTGCATGCTTGTGAATACAAATGAAGGCAAGAGAGGGAAATTCTGTAATCATCTTATTTTTGACAGTCTCCTCTCTTACACATGATTCCTTCCTCCTCCAGAATTTCACGTTCTTTTTTCATTAAGCTTCTCCAGTGAAGAACTGGGAGGAGCAGACAATAATATTATGGGGGGGGAGGGAGAAAGTGACAGCTGTTTCTGGTTGTTTCTCATTAGCAGTTCCATCAAGCCAATAAATGTTGTAACTGTTCGCTATAATAAGCAGATGGTGGATACAGAGTATGGACTGGCCACAGGGAAAGTGTCAGTTTGTGGAATGGTATTCTTTCTAAAAAACAGAAACTGAACTTTGAGGAGTAGGGCATGAAAGAAGAGAAAGGAAATGGGAAGAGATTTTGCTGTGCTTTGGAAGTGAAGTCAAGAGTTATGATCCTCCCTATTAATCTTCAAGCAGTTTTAATTCCATCATCTAACCCAACTAGATAGCCTAATGTCCTGGGAAATACACTTAATTTGGAGTCAGAATTATCTAGACTTGAGCCTCAGATTGGCAACTTAATGACTGTGTGACAGCTTCCCTGACTCAATTTCCTTATCTGTGAATTTAGGATGATAACTATAAGACTTGTAAATGTAAGACTTGTATTGTGGGTTGCACTAGACTTGATGTTTAGACCACCGAGAAACCTTCCTAATGTACCTTTCCCCTTTTTTCCATTCCTATTCTGACCCTCTTTTATTTGTTTTCACAATAAACATACCATTTTTCTAAACCATCAGACTCTCTCTCCCTCCCACTCCCCAGCCCCAAATGCATCCTTCCTGTCTTCTCCATTTCTTTCACCATCTTTCCATTCATCAAGGTTGGCAACTTTGCAGTCATCCTTGACTTTTTCCCTCTCCCTCTCCTCCCAAATTCAGTCTACATTCAATCTATATCCAATTGCTGACTTCTTTCACATATGTGACCTCTCCATTCACAGAGCTACCATAGTAATTCAAATCCTCAAAACTTTTCACTGTGGACAATTACAGCAGTTTTCTGTTTGCCTTGCTTCTACTTTATACCTATACTAATCCATGCTTTATGTCATTGCAAATTTATATTCCTAAAGTACCGGTCTTATTGTATTACTACTCTGTTCAAAAACCTCTTGTGATTCTCTATTGCCTTAAGGATAAAATATCAAGTCATCTACATGGCATCCAAAAAATGGTTCTATCTTATCTTTTCAGCCTGTAGTTATTATTCACTTTCATGTACTCTATGTACCAGCCAAATTGTCTGAACACAACAGTTTACCTCTTATCTTCAATCCTTGGCAAAATCTGTTCCCCATATCTGAAAGGACTCATCTCTGCCTCAAAAATCCTTTACACAGGACTTTTCCTGATCCTCTTTTCACCCTCAGCTATAGAAATCCTTAAAATTACTTTATATTTACTTTTGTCTTAATTTTGATTTATTTTTTAGTACATCTTGTTTTTCCTGATAGAATATAAGCTTTCTGATGAAATAAAATATCTTGTTTACTTTGTCATTGTATTCCTAGCACTTTGTTCAGTCCCTGAGATTTACTGCTACATAAAAAAAAATTGTGCATCAATTGTCCTTCATACATTAAAGTTCAGTAAAAATGAAAACATTTACCACTTCCTCTTTCTCCTCACCAACCCCTTCACTCCATCTATTTTCTACTCACCTTATTTGATTTGTTTAATATATCTTGAATTGCTTAATCATAAACTTATTTTTAAAGATCATCCCTTCCATATGTCTTCCAACACAATAAATTGAAATTATTATTATTCAGATAACTTATATTAAGTACTAACATGTGATACCTTCATGTATTTTCAAAGATTCTGACAGAAATTAATAAGCTTTAATAAGTCCTTTTGTTCATTCTTTTCAATTGTTTCCAGCTCTCCATGACCCCATTTGGGGTTTTTCATTCTCCAGCTCACTTTGCATATAAGGAAATGAAAACAAATAGGGTTAAGTGACTCTCCCAGGGTCACACAGCTAGTAAGTGCCTGAGGCCAGATTTGAACTCAAAGATGAGTCTTCCAGATACCAGGCTTATACATTATGATGGCATTAAGCTGCCCTACCAAATCCTTCCAAGCTATAAAAAAAGGATGAGTATAGATCTACTATGTACTAATCTAAAAAAGTTCAGAGATTTATATCACTAGAATATTGTTCTTCAGCTAACGGAGATATTTTTGTTATAAACACTCATAAAATGGATGTAAATATAAAATGCATCTCATCCCCAGGTAGTCAGTCAGTTTCCATTTATATGGTGATATTGATGGAATTGTAGAAAAGGCTGGTATTCTCAATGTGTGATATTTGTCCAAATGATCTGTTTTGGTACATTCCTTTAGGAACTCAGCCATGAACGGGATCAATAATATTTTCATCATAAATGAAATTAGGAATGCAACTAAATGGAAGCACAACTCAAAGGTTCCCCCTAGAAAGGTGAATGAAGAAGTTTAAAAAGTTGATTTCATTCAGTCATCTGAGAAAACATGAAGTATCTTTTTATTGAACACTTAGCTACCTCATCTTTCAGTATTTGGGTTTATCCCCAGAAAGCTATTCTGGGTTTAAGACACATTGTGAGTCAAAGCCTACTCAAAACCATATCTCACAAGCCCCAACAATGAGTTCCTTTTACTAAAGAGAATAAATTAGTTCAAAGCAAAAGACATTAAATTAGACAACACAGCAGAATAAATGTTAAAAAGTCCCCTCTCTCTTCACATAGGGTTTGCTGCACCACAGTTTACTATGTCACTAGGAAAGAAGACACATTTAGGGAACAGTTATAATTATGAACATGCACCAAAAAATGACAATCAAAAACTGATGTATTAGGAATATTACCTAGTCAGCACAGGCAGGAGGTTGGAGGGCCAACGAAAAGGTTATATTACAAGCCAAGAATATATAAAAATCTCAACTACAATGGTTCCTGAAAGTGTATGTTTTGGGGGGAGAGGAGGGAAGATTGTCACAGAATTACAAAGAAAGGATAGGCTATGCAGGGGTTCTCAAACTACAGCCAGAGGGCCAGGCCAGATGTGGCCCACTGAGGACCTTTATGCGGGCCACAGGGTTATGGCAAATAGGCTTAGGGGCGGAGAGTGCGAGCTTTTGTTTGTACTATAGTCCGGCCCTCCAACAGTCTGAGGGACAATGAACTGGCCCCCTATTTAAAAAGTTTGAAGACCACTGGGTAGAGACTGAATGAATGTGGAAAATGAGGTAGAGGAAAAAGTCAACTATCACACTAAGATTTTGTGTAGTAGAGAAGTAGCACAAAGGATCAACTTTGGGAGAGGTAAGGAGTCTGCTTTTGGACACATAAAGTTTGAATAGGGCATCAAGGTGGCCCAACAGATTAGAATTCTGAGCCCAAAGTCAAGAAGGCTCACCTTCCCGAGTTCAAATCTAGCTTCATATACTTAATGTCTTTGTGATCCTGGACAAGTCACTTCACCCTATTTGTCTAAGTTTCTTTATTTGCAAAATGAACTAGAAAAGGAAATGACAAATCATTCCAGAATCTTGCCAAGAAAACCCCAAACGGAGTCCCAAAGAGTTGGCCGGGTCTGTAATGACTGAACAATAAATTTGACGCAACAGTGAAGCAACCAACATTTCAGTAGGCAGGTCTAAATTTGGGACTTGAATTGTGACTAGAATGTGGGTGGAAATGGGGGAGAGAGGAATTATATGCTTATAATTGATGTGATGGGAGTGATTAAGATCATCAAGTAAAAGAATATAGGAAGAGAAGAAAAAAATGACAGTCTTAGGTGGTATATGCATTTAAGAAATAGAAGAAAAAATAAGGTAATAAGCAAAAAGCACAAAAAAAAGCATGCGGAAAAGTAGAAGAACATAAGACCGTAGTGTCTTGAAGGCCAAGGGAAAAAAATAAAAGTATCAAGGGAGGGACAGGGGCTGACCTGGCAAAATACTGCCAAAAGGTCAGATTAGAAATATCCATGACTTGAATGCAAAAAATGGAGATAGAGAATTAGTTTCCATATATTGATTTGTGATAAAGGAATAAAATGGACCAAATGCTTCTTAACTTTATAAAGAAAAGATATATCTGTATACTTTGTATAGTTTCTTCAAGAGTTTGAAATATCTTCATGAAAAATGAAATTGATTCTAGCTAAAAAGAAACAAGAAGTTATAGAAACCATTTCAAAATCAGCTATGTGTGTGTGTGTGTTGTCAAATCATCTTGTCAGAGCAAAGGTTAAAATAAATATCAGATTAGAAGAAATAGCAAAGATGAGCAGAGAGTAAATTCTTCAATTTTAATAAGTGTTTAAACAAGCTGTCAACTTCAAAAAATGGAAATAAATCAAAGTGTAAAGATTGATTGTCATTATTATCGTTTTCTAGAAAAGTTCAACTGATTCAAAAATGTAGCCATCAAAAGAAAGTCAAAAGAAACCAAAAACTTTCTTAGACAGCAAACAATCTCCATCTTGGGTTAAGAGATGTGATGATCAAGAAAATTATCAGTTTAACATACAATGTTTGTAAAACACAATGGGTGGAAGAGGAAAAGAGAGAGAGATTTCAAACATTATCATCACTCAATCAAGAAAAACAGTTGAGGAAAATA
Source organism: Sminthopsis crassicaudata (assembly GCF_048593235.1). Lineage (NCBI taxonomy): Eukaryota > Metazoa > Chordata > Mammalia > Dasyuromorphia > Dasyuridae > Sminthopsis > Sminthopsis crassicaudata. The sequence goes on along the minus strand of NC_133620.1, from coordinate 123,232,748 downwards.
GATGAGATTAGTGACAAAATGACGTGAAAGCCAGATGGTTACTGTGAATTATCTAGGGAGCGTTAGAAACCAGAATGGCAGAGTTGTAAAATGGAACAGCCCTACCTGCATTTTTATATGAACTTAGGACAAAAATAATGAAACTATTTATTTGTCATACTCTTCTCTTTCTGTTGTTATTATTGCTCTGTTGTTTTAATAATGGTCACTCTTTGAGGCTCCTTTGGGGTTCTCTTGACAAAACTGCTAAATATTAAAGGCTTTAGAATAAAAAGGGTTATTAATTAGGCAGTGAACATTTTCATCAGGTGCATTGCACTATAATAAGTTCTGAGGATACATAGTCAAGAATTGTGGATGTTAGAGACAAACGAAAGCAACAGTTCAAGATTTTCCAAGATGCTTGTCGGGGAAACCTTCCCCTTATACTGTTCTTCCTCAGAAGTAGTCTTGAACTCTATCCCAGATGGAAGTGATCTGGAACTCTTCCTAGAAAATTTAGAATAATATTAATAATAATGGTTCTTAAAGTGGAGAAGTGGATAGAATTCATTCAAATCTAGCCTCAGATATTTACTAGTTGTATGACCCTGGGCAAGTCATTTAATCCTGTTTGTCTCAGTTTCCTCATCTGTAAAGTGATCTGGAGAAGGAAATGGCAAACCATTCTAGAATCTTTGTTAACAAAATCCCAAATAGGGTCAACAAAGAGTTGGACATGACTGAAAATTATTTTTAAAAAAACTAATAACTATTATTATTATTAACATATATGTGCTTTATATAATTTATGCAAAGTACTTTGTAAATATTTCATTTTATCCTTGTAACAACACTGGAAGGTAGATGCTATTGATATTCCTGTTTTATAGTTGAAGAAAGAAACAGACAGTAAGAGCCAGCAAGTGTCTGAGTTCAGATTTGAACTGTCATCCAGATTCCAAGTCCAACGGAAAGTTACAAGTAATGCTAAAATCCATCTAATCCAACCTCTTTATTTTACAGATGAGGGAACTGAGGATCAAAAAGGTAAAAAGATTTGCTTAAACTAACACAGGCAGTTTGGTAAAGACTCTTACCAAAGTGACTTGAATTCTAATCCATATTTTTTTAGACTGGATCATACTCATTGTCTATCTCACATATCTAACATCTAGACACTGACTATATGTAGTTAGTTTTCTATATATTTGAGTATATATTTTAAAATCTTGTTAAGTAGATTGCAGGCCCCTTGAAGGAGAGGCACTTAGCTTATGTTTCTTTATATTCCTCTTAGTGTCTGATATGTTGGGTGTAGGAAGTGCTGAGAAAATATTCCACGGTCATTGGAATCTCCCACTTGGAAGGAAACTCTAACCTTGGACAGCAGTTCAGATAAAATGCCATCTGGCTTCCACTTGAAAATCTTCAGATGTTGAGAATTTATAGCCTCCTGAATCCCCATGAACATAATTGTTATAGTTTATTTTCCCTTTCATTAAGCTAAAGTCTTGCTTCATTGTGAAATGAAGAATTGGACCCTGGCTTCTTGAAGATTATGCCAGTAGAGTGGGAGCTCAAATAGGGTCTACTAAATCACAAAGACTTGGCTTTTGTCCTGGGATTTTTGTTTTCCAAGGACCAACTAGATAGATTAAGAGGACAACACTAGATTGACTGCTAATCAATAATTTTATTTTATTTCATTCACAGTAACTTTTGCAGGCTTTCTAATGACACACAGAGAGAAGAGATTGCCATTTTATTCATTAGTGAGATTGTATACACTGACAAAGTCTCAGATTCTTGATGTATTTGAACATGGCCATGATCAAGGCCAAAACCAGTATCCCTGAAGCTTCAGTTTTTTGCTCCTGATTGTTCCCTCTGGGACTAAAATAAGCATGTATAATTCCTCTTCTAAGTGATAGTCCTTCAAACACTTTGACCTTCATCAAATGTACCTAAATGTCTTCTAATCTAGGTTAACTCACCCAAGGTCTTTAAAATCCCAGATTCTTAAACTGTGGTGCAAGACCCCATATGAGGTCCTATAACTGATACCCAGTTATGATTTATTATCAGTAAATGTTTGATTTGAATACCTATTTTATAATCTTATATACCTGGAGTCATATAAAAATTTCTCAGTTGGGTCACAAATAGAAAAAGTTTTAAGCTGTTTTTTAAATGATCCTCATGGGACATAAATCACTTGTGTAATTTTTTTGTCTACCTATCTTGCAATCCATCTGTTTGCTATCTTAAATACAGATATGTATTTATATATGTATTTTATGACATGAGTGGTTCATCTTTTATTTCATGATATTATTTCTTGAATATAAAATTATATTAGTCACAGTGTCCTTACACCTACCATGTCTCTTTTGATTGTCCTTTCTGTTATTTGTAATCTGAATCAGGTTGGATATAATCTGGATCATGGTGGATAAGAATTTGAAAAAAAGTAGTATCATTGACACAGTTACCTCAAAAAAATGGGATTTTTTAAAGAGTGAGCAATTTAGGATCATTGGAAATGCTACCCTACACAATTTCCCAAAAACAAATGAGCCCCATCTTCTCTTCCTACTCAATGATGGACTCAGCTCATTGTACATTTCACTTTTCTAAGATTCACATAAGAGATGGGTTGCCTGGCTAGTTACATGCCATAATCTAGGAAATATACATTCTTATACACACTGTTTTTCACGTGTGGATGCTTAAAACAATTTCTTTCATAATACTATAATTTTCACTGAGGGGGTTTTATAGAGTTCCAGAATTTGACATAATACACATAATAGAATTTCAAAATTAGAACATCAATAGAAAAATCTTTCTTTAATATTGTCACTATACAGATCATTTTTGATAACCTTTTGGGGAACATATATCTCCTGTTTTAACACTTCATGTGATATCAATATTCAGGGGATCATTAAACAAAAGTTATTTTGTAGTTGTCCTTCATATTTTATATAATTTTCATATGAGAAGTATCTTGAATAAGTAGAGCATTTAAGGATAAGTTTTGCTCTACTGAATAAATTGCTTTAATAAAACCAATATGCAATAAACAGAATGGAGCATTATATTCAATATAACACTTTGTCAGTTTTGTGACAATAAAGATGTGATCCTCCATGGATCACATGGAGCAAGCACTTGTAAAGTCTAGCTACTGACTTTTAATGTTTTCAAATCAAGTCAAGTAAGATGTGCTAAGTTCTAGGGATACAAAAAAGCTAAAATCATTTTCTGTAGTCAAGTTTTAGGGCTCAAATTTTTTATTGAGGATATCCTTAAGGGATCCAAAATCCAATTTTCATTAAAAGAATTTAATAATGAGAAAGTAAGTGTGGGGGGTAATGAATGTTTATACATCCATAGGCATCTAACCACTTAAAGTAGCATTGGAATTCTTCTTTTAAAACATTCTTCCTTTTGGAATCTTTCTCCTTTGAGGTATTATGGGAATTCCATCTTCTTGTCTGGTTTTAAGGTAACGATACCTTTAGAATAGATTTCTTACATTTGTACTTAGGTCTGGTTACGCTCCCAAACTTTATCATTAGTCAAGAAGTCACCATTATATTTGGAGATAGAAAAAAAAAGGCAAAAACAGTCCCTGCCTTCAAGAAACACATTTTAATGGAGACAGTATAGAAACAACTACAGAAACTGTTAGCACTACTGTCTATCTACCCAGGTTACTTATACCTTCGGAATCCAATTCTTAACGTGCAACAAGAAAATTGGATTTACACACATATATACTGTAACACATATAAAATGTATGGGATTGCCTGTCATCTAGGGGAGGGATAGAGGGAGGGAGGGGAAAATTTGGAAAAATGAATACAAGGGATAATGTTATTTAAAAAATTACTCATGCATATGTACTGTCAAAAAATTATAATTATAAAATTAATAAAAAAAGAAAAAAAAGAAACAACTACAGAAATAACAATTTTATTTAGGATAGGCAGAAGGAAGATATTAGCAGTCAAGTATGGGAAGTAGGAAAGTCAGAAGAAGAAAATGAAGCAGGAGAACATTTCAGGTATGAGAAACAACCAGGAAAGAGACATATAGATCAATTGAGAGATGGAATGAGTAACAACAAGGAGGCCATTGATCATAGAATAAGGAGAAGTGAATAAAGTGTAAAAAGACTAGAAAGATAAAAAGGACCAGATTATGAAAGGTTTTCAGTGCCAAATGAAGGGTTTTATATTGAATCCTGGAGATAATAGGAAGTCACTGTAGTTTATTAAATTAGAGTTTATTGAGTAATATGTTCAGATCAGAACTTTAGGAACCTTGAGTGGAGAATAGACTAAAGTCAGGAGAAATTTAAGGCATAAAACCCATCTATTTCCTCATATATACATTAGATACAGAATTAGGTATCTAGAGTGCCAAGCCTGCAGTCAGGAAGACTCATCTTACTAATTCAAATCTGGCCTCAAACCTTAAAACTAGCCTTTTAATTTTGGGCAAGTCAGTTCATTCTATTTGCCTCAGTTTCTTCAACATAAAATGAGTTGGAATCAAAAAAGGAGTCAAAAAGGGCAAACCATCCCAGTATCTCTGCCAAACCCCAAGAGAGGTAACAAAGAGTTGGATACAACTGAAATGACAACAATAATATGAAACACAAATCTGCATTAGACCTACTTGACCTATGTTTTCAAAGGTATGAAATAGCATGTGAAGCTATTGGACAATCTATACTTAGAGCAAATTAGCTTTCTTGTCCCTAGTAAGGCAGCTCTCCTTAATTCAAGACAATACCATGATGCTGATGCTACTGATGATGAGGATGGTGATAGTGATAACAATAATAATTCCTTGTACATAGGGCTTAAATTTTATAGCTTATTTTATAAATATTATCTCATTTTCTTGGAGTTATTTTGTCTTTAGTATAAAGATGAGACTGATAAAGGTTAAGCACTATCATTATCTCCATTTTACAGATGAAGCTGCCAAATATTAACTAGCCTGGAGTCACATCAGTATCTGAGACAACTGAACTGTCTTCCTAACTCAGAGTCCAACACTATCTGTGTTCCACTTAGCTGCTTATAAATATAATTTTAGACTAAACATGTTCTTGGTTTATTTGGTAAGGATTTTTTGTGAATAAAAAAGAAATCCTCCATTCAAGTCCAGTTCCCATGCCTCATTATATCACAGATATCAACCTTAGTTCTTTAAGTGGTCTTATAGTTAATACAAAGTTGGAAAGACTTTGCTAAATCAGAAGGGTACATGTAGACATGAACACTTAAATAATCAATAAAGAATTATAAAAGGAGTAAAAGGCATTATACAAATTATACAAAGGAAGAAAAAAATGGAGAGGTAATAAAGTTAATTAAAGAGGTCCAAGGGGTATCCTGGTTATGTCAGTAAAACACCAGAAAGGTGCAATTGGATGGATCCTATATAGGAAATTTCTGAGAGAACATGAACTAGTTTAGAAAGGAATGGATAGTTTACTAACTGCGTCACTAAAGCTTACTCATGAATACATAAAACTACAAATACATTTGAGTATCCTTAGGAAGATTTTAAAATATTGCCATGGTATTTATTTTGTTGTTCACTCCATAACACTTAATATAAATCTTTCCATATTTTTGAATTCTTTCATTTCTTACAATGTGTTAATATTCCATGACATTCATATTTGACAAATTGTTAAGCTGCTAATCAATTGTTGACCTGTAGATTTTTTTCAAAGTTTATTTCGTTGTTATAAGTCAAGTTGCTATGCATATTTTTATGCAGATGTAACGTTTTCTCCCTTTTAATAAATGACATCTTAAGATAGCATCGTGGGAATGAAATGACTGAGTCAAAGGGTAAGAACATATTTCAGACTTGCCATTTTTGTCATATGTCACTATGCTGGTTTTCCAAAAAGATTGTGCCAATTTACAGCTCTATAGCAATGTATGCATTCCCTGCTTATCTGTGTGATCAAACATAAGAGAACAGAACTTAACAAGATAGAATAATGTGTCATGTGAATTCCCCTTAGACTGGGAAGAAATGACCAGTCCTGGTTTCATGTTTTTAGTTTGTTCATAACTGAAATGGAATGTGAGAAAAGATGTTCAGACTTGTCCTGACCTAAGTCTTCATGTAATTCATCAAACACACATATTAACTAAAAGTTAAAAAGACAGAGAAAAAGAAAGGGTTTGGATTTCTTTCTAGAAGAGTACTTAAATTATTCATTTAAACAGGCTCTTTCAAGGAGCTTTGTGCAGGAAAATGTAAAACACATTCCCACTGCAGCCTTTTGCAACTGGCCTGTTATATGTGGTTTGGAAATAAAATAGATAGCATCTAGAGAATCATTCTATATTCAGGCAGGGAGGAGTGAGCTTTAGGAAATGGGAAGTGAATTTGCTTCTGCCTCTTGAGAAGCTTTTAGAAGCAACATTATCTCTGGAAGTAACTAGGAGACGACAATCATCATTTTCATTTTGATGAGAAACTGAGAGACAAGGTTAAGTGATAAGCTTAAGTACTCAGTCTTTCCCAGGGAAATTCAGATAGAACAAGCCCCTTGGGTATGGCTTCAATTGAGTAAGAACCCAGGAGTCCAGGATCAGAACACTGAGTGGAATTATTTATTTAGTTAGTTTTTGCAATTAGAACAAATAGCTAGAATTTTGTTAGTGTTACTTAGTCATGTCTAACTCTGATCCATTTGAGATTTTCTTGGCAGGTACATTTGTCATTTCTTTTTCCAGCTCATTTTACAAATGTGGAAACTGAGGTAAATAAGGTTAAGTGATTTGCCCAGTGTCATAACAGCTAGTAAGTGTCTGTGGCTAGATTTGAACTCAAGAAGATGAATCTTACTGACTTTAAGCCTGGCATTCTAACCACTGTGCTCACCTGGATGCAAAGAACTGAAAATCTGACTTTAAAATCAAGTTCCTAAAATAAACTCAATGGGGACTGGAGGGGGAGGAAGAAGACAGAGATTCTAAAAGGAGGAACAATGTAAACACTGAAAGGTGGGGGGTGGGAGAGGGAGCTTACCTGGTGTGCCTGGGAAGGAAACATGTCATTTAGCAACTTCCTATATTAATTATTCTTACTAATTAGGTGCTAAGCTCAAATGTATCTCTTCTTCTGGAGTTCAGATATTGTCAGCAGCTTCCATAATTCAGTGCTTCTGCAGCAAAATCCCACACATCCAACTCTATTTAGTCATTTTCAGTTCTGTCCTTTTGGGATTTTCTTGACAAAGATATTTGAGTGATTTTCCATTTCCTTCTCCAGCTCATTTTACAAATGAGGAAACTGAGGTAGACTTACTCAGAGTCATACAGATAGGAAGTGTCTGAGGCTGGATTTGAACTTAGGAAGATAGGTCTTCCAGTCTCAAAGCTCACCAGAACTCTATCTAGTCTGGCTCCAGCCAACTCCAGTTATAGCTTTTATAGAACTACCTGGATCACATGAGTAAGCTAGGTGGTTATATGTGGGAGATTTCTTACATAAGTGTACTTCCTTTTTCTTCTTTCTCACTCACTATCCTTTACTTTGAGATAATAGAATGATGGCAAAGCGTCTAAATAATAACTGAAGTTTATCTGTTTCTCTATTATCTTTAAAGATGAACCTTCCAGGGAAGATTTCCAGTGTCTAGGAGAATAAAAGTTATTAGTCTTGGCTAAAGAAACCAGCAAAGATACTGCTATTGATTGCACATGTAAGAAAGGATTTATGGAAATGGATCTTTTCTCTACTTTTTATATTTGATGAAATGTGTTCTGTGAAATTAATAATAGGAAAACTTTCAAAAATACTTCAAGTCACAGTCAATTTGGACTTCATACCAATAAAAAGAGGTGTGGTCATGTTAAAATCATGGCAATCAAGCCTTACGTGAGTAGGAATTGATCTCTTGGAGGTCACAGAATTCCTTCTTCATAAAGCATCACTTTATTGGCCAGGTACACTATTATTATTTTCTAAACCTTGAAACTAAGGTATTAAAGAGCTCCAGAAATGGGGAGGGATGGGGGAGGGAATACTTATCTATATGTCAGCAACTGGGGAATAACAAGAGAAAGACTAGAGACAAGCAAAACCAATGGTCTAATCTGGCTCTGATTCTGAATTAGGTGATGAAATATGTCATATGCAGAAAGTACTCAGTGGCAACTCATTATTCAGGAGAGAGAGAAAGTATAACACCTAGGGAGGAGAGAGAGAGAGAAGAGGAGGGAGGAGGAGAAAAGAGAAGAGAAGAAGGAAAAAAGGAAGGAAGGAAGGAAGGAAGGAAGGAAGGAAGGAAGGAAGGAAGGAAGGAAGGAAGGAAGGAAGGAAGGAAGGAAGGAAGGAAGGAAGGAAGAGAGGAAGGAAGAGAGGAAGGAAGGAAGGAAGGAAGGAAGGAAGGAAGGAAGGAAGGAAGGAAGGAAGGAAGGAAGGAAGGAAGGAAGGAAGGAAGGAAGGAAGGAAAGAAGGAAAGAAGGAAGGAAGGAAGGAAGGAAGGAAGGAAAGAAGGAAGGAAGGAAGGAAGGAAGGAAGGAAGGAAGGAAGGAAGGAAGGAAGGAAGGAAGGAAGGAAGGAAGGAAGGAAGGAAGGAAGGAAGGAAGGAAGGAAGGAAGGAAGGAAGGAAGGGAGGGAAAGGAGGAGGGAGGGAAAGAAGGGAGAAAAAGCAATATTAAGTTGTTCCTTCTACCATATCCTACAAGTAGGAAATCTCTATAAGAATTATGATATCTCAGTACTGGATGGAGCATCAGAGATCATCTGATCTAATCAGTATATAAACAGAAATTTCCTTTAAACTCTGCCCAAGAAGTGATCATCCAGTTTTTGTTTGAAGGCCACTAGTGAAAAAGAGTCCATTATCTGCAGAGATAGTCCATTCTACTTTTGTACAACTCTAATCAACCAATAGCCAGCTTACTTAAATAAAATTGATTATCTGTCCTTCTTCAACTTCTACTCATGGTTTCTTGTTCTATCCTCTGGGCCCAAGAAAAACAAATCTAATTCCTCTGACAATAGACTTTCAATGCTTGAATTTATGGTAAAGTACTTTTCAAACCTCACAATGCTTTCAGAGGGAAAATGGTCAACATAAGTGAAATGCAGCACTCCCAATTCTTAAAAATCAAAATTTAATGCCCAAACAAATCCACTAAAGTCAAAATTTATCTGCTAATTGCAACGTATTTTGTAGCTACACAGTTGAACTGTCTTAATGGGGACTGTGACCTTTTAGTAATTGTCCCTGAAAGACACACGTGTTGACACATGGTGGCAGTAGAGAGTCACACTCAGGAAACATTTAGAAATTAGCAAAATTCTCCTTTTTAATTAAAAAAATAAAAAATTTAAGTTAGATATCCAAACGTCAATAATCAAAACTTAAGTATGGATGGTGCCATACTGAATTTCCTACCTGCCCAGTTCTTATCTGATTTTATTCAACAAGAGAATTTAAATAGAATCTAAATGTGAATGTTGGATTTTCCATTTACAAGTTCTAGCATCTTGGTCAAGTCACTTAATTTATATAGACCTCAATCTTCTCAGCTGCAAAATAGACATAATACAGTGACTTAACTAGTTTGCAAGATTCAATTAAATTCAATTCAACATGTGGTATTAGAGATTCAATTTCAACATGAAGAGTTTCTGAAATCAAAGCACTATCAAATATGTTAAAACTGTGTTCTCCATTTTTAGACTCGAGTTTACCAGAGATAATTTTATTTAACTTAACACTAATCTCTAGCAATGTCTAGTTTGAAGAGAGATTTGCCCAAACTGGCAGTTGTCAATGTTCTCTAACTAGTAAGTCCCAAGAAACTATCAGATAACATTCATAGGAATGTTGAAAAAGAAAATGTTAAAATAGAGTCTGTGTTAACATTCCAGAATTATTAAGCAACCAGATCTTCAACCCGTTCTCTCTAGTTATTACTTCTCTCACTCCAGAGTAAAAGAAAGGGACATTTCCCCTCCCCTCCTATTAATATGTTTATCCTTCCTTCATGGCTGAGAGAATGTCCTAGATCCAATCACTTCCAGTCGGCAGTCTGACTAATAAGAGAGAATTGAGTACCATACTTATTCCTTTTCTATAGGAAAAAATCTTTTAATTCTCTTTACATCTTTCCAAGAGATTTTTCCAAGGATTTTAGTTAAGACTTTTTGGAGGAAAATATTATTTTTTGATATTTTTAGTTTTGTTAAAAAGATTTTAAAAAACACTTTCATATTCTACTAGATAGTGGGATATAAAATGAACACATACAAGTAAATTCAAAGTTTATGCAGAGTAATTTCAGGAGGTAGAAGAATACCAGTATTGGTAGAGGATCTGGAATCAATCAATTAATCAATAAACATGTATTTAGTACCTACTATATGCCAGGCAGAGCAAAAAAAGAAGCAAAAGACAGTCCCTTTCCACAAGAAGCTTATAATATAATGAGAGAGATAACCTGCAAACAAATATTGTATAAAGGCAAGCTAAATATAGGATATATATGCATATATATGTATATATATATATATATATATATATATATATATATATATATATACAGGATAAATAAGAAATGATTAACAGAGAAAAGGCACTAGAATTAAAAAGGGTTGGGGGAAAAGGAAGAAGAAGAAGAAGAAGAAGAAGAAGAAGAAGAAGAAGAAGAAGAAGAAGAAGAAGAAGAAGAAGAAGAAGAAGAAGAAGAAGAAGAAGAAGAAGAAGAAGAAAGAAGAAGAAGAAAGAAGTAGTAGTAGTAGTAGTAGTAGTAGTAGTAGTAGTAGTAGTAGTAGTAGTAGTAGTAGTAGTAGTAGTAGTAGTAGTAGTAGTAGTAGTCAGGGAAGTGCTCCAGGCATGAATAGCACTTGGAAGCAATTCCTACAGCAGAAGTGTGTGATATATTACATTTATTAGCAAAATTCTGGGTATCCCAAAAAGTCTAGTGCAGTCCTATACTTTCAATAACAGAGATTTTTGAGACTAAGGCTTTTTTTTTTAATTAAGCATTTTAGGACACCCTGCATTTGTTAAGTGTCTACTGAATATAGCATATTATAGACCCTACTTGCCATTGTACTATATCAACATTATTTTCTGTGGAATCAACCTACCCAAAATAGCTGTCTCTTTTTATTTCTCTAAGTTCTATTAAACACCTGCATCTCTCTTCTTCCTTTAATCAGAAAGTAGGAAAATCTTTCCTTTAGATGTAAAATGTAAGTTTTTCACAATAAGATATACTTTTGAGCAGTTAGTAAAACAAGATATAAGTTCTCGGATGCATACTATTTCTTTTTCATAACCGATTTCTAAGTGTTCCTAACAGCTAATTTTAATCAGTCTTGTGATTAAGTTCCCCTGACTCTGTATCATATATCCTGATCTCTGTCAATTTAGACTTCTTTCTGTAGATGAGAATCCTATGATGCTCCAGCCTCCTGGTTTCCCTGAAGGAAAATGGCACTACTGGGTTTCTCAAAAATGTGAAACCAAAGGGTTGTTTTTTGTTAGGTAGATAGTTTTATTTCTTAGCCTCTTCTAGAAAGGATAGAATGAAGGAGGGAAAAAAAGAAATGGTAGAGTAGTTATCTTGAAGTTTGAAGGCCTGTCTTATAATAAGAAAATTCTTGCACACATTAGCTGAGTGACCCTGAGCTAGTTATTCCCATTCTCAGAACTCTGCATATATCTCTAAAATTTTAAGTTGAAGCAGTGCATACATGTACACATGTGTGCATTTCTATGTGTATACAGTTATCCTTTCTACATTGTGACTTTTCTCATAATGGTTTATAAGAAATTAAATGGGAATTTTTCAGAAGCTAAAATGACATGCAATGGTCAGCAGATGACAGAAAAAGTTTAGAATCTTTCACAATATGACTAATATGGAAATATATGTTTGTGCATGTATAACCTACATCACATTGCTTGGTCTTTTGGGGAGGGTATTAGGGGCAGGAAGGAGAAAAAAAATTTGGAATTCAAAATCTCCCAAAAATGAATTGAAAACTATCTGCATGTAATTGGAAAAATAAAATACTATTTTATTTTTTAAAAAAATAAAGGGAGGATCAAAAAATTTTATGTGGATTTTTGAACTTGTGGGGAGACACTACACCCATAATCCTCCAATATGGAAGGGATAACTGTATCTACACACACTATTTATTTATATTTGTGCATGTATGTATATCACCTCACACCTGAATTATTCCAGTAGCTTTTTGGTCCATCCCTTTCCCTCAGTTATCTTCCCACTCTAGTCCATCATCCACTTAGCTACCAAAGTAATCTCACTAAAGCAGAGTTTTGACCATGTGACACCCTCTTTCCCACTTCCCTCAATTCACTCTAATGTCTTCTGAATCAAATATAAAAATCTTTTTTATTAAAGGGCTATTTTTCTATTAAATCCTTTCATAAATTGGCCTCTCCTATCTTTTCATTCTATTAATACCATATTCCCTCCATGGGTATGATAAGTAAAGAATATGAAAATAGATGAAGATGCAAGAATGGAAGGCTATTCTAGCCTTCTAAAGTTATATTGTAGACAGTCTTTATTTAATTCCCTCACAAAAAAAGGAGGGTTGAGATTTGAGGGGTGATGGCCAGCCATAGATCACTGCCCTTCTTTACAATGGGCCCAGAAAAAAGGAGCAAGCTCTTTATTCTCTCTCCCTCACTTCCCTTGTACTACTTTCCTTAAAGGTCTCCCCCCCTTTTTTTCTGAGGCAATCGGGATTAAGTGACTTACCCACAGTCACACAGCTAGCTAGGAAGTGCGGAGTATCTGAGGGCATATTTGAACTCTGGTCCTCCTGACTTCCAGGCTGGTGCTCTATCCACTTCACCACCTAGCTGCCTCAAAAGTCTCCCTCTTAAGAAGCAAAATCCAGAAGAATCATTTTAAGGATTAAGTGTAGCATTTTGAAGTGGAAAAAAACATTCTTAAAAAAAATTTAGTCTAATATCCTCATTTTACAAATGAGGAAAAGGAGTTCCAAAGAGGTAATTAGATTTTTTGAAGGACTGTTTAGGTTTCAGTGTCAAACTCAAATAGAAAGAGGGGGAGAGTAGCATTACACCATACATAGGACCCCTGCAGGCTACATATTGACAAATTAAAAATGTAATGTTATTTATATCTTATACTTTTATTCATTTAAAAATATTTTCTAATTTCATTTTACTTTGGTTTTGGAGGCATGCAGAATTATTTTGGGTGTTAGATACCCAGGAGCACATCAGAATTTGAACTGATTCTAAAATCCAAGGTTATTACTACTGTGCCACAGCTGGCCTCCATCCCCTAATAATCAGTTAACACCTTAGTCAGGGTTAATTGACAACCAGCTGTGAATGAGAATTGGCTCATCCAATAAATAATTATTAAGCTTCTACATATGCAAAGGAAGTGGGATGAAATTAGAAAGCAAAGATAAAGTCAGCCTTTAGCCTCAAGGAACTGTTCATCTGTAGTGGAGGTAAAGCACTATATAATTAAATGCAAAGTAGGTAAAAAGTGCAAAGGAGAAATCCATGAAAATGCTATGAAAAACTGAAGGAAAGCCCATTTGTGGCTTAAAGGAAGAGGTAAGAGGGGATAGAGTAGGAAGTGTCCAAGAGAGATTCCAGGAGGACAGCCAGGAAAGTAAATCCCAATCAGGAGGAGAAAAGTAAGAGATGGAGAAGCGAGAGAAGTCAAAGTCAAACTGTTCGATTTTGTCTAAGATTTTGTCACACAAGGATAGCTTTGATACAGTATTTTTTTAAACTTCCTTAAGTATCCTTTCAAATACTACTCAAATGTCCTTCTTCCATGAATCATTCCTTGTTTCCCTTATCATCTTACCCTCCCCATCCTAACCAACCTTCCTCCCTTTGACCTGTCACATTTTAATAACTTTGTAAAGTCTATGATAAATAAGACTAATGTGAACTTGATCTCTCTGCAAGTGTTTATTCCCACTCTTGCCACAGGGACTCAGAAGGCCAGAGAAGATTGTGGTGACCATTCAGAAATCCAAGAAGCCATTTCATTGGAAATGGAAGTTGTAGAAAGACACTGAAAAGGGATGTGGAGGTATTTTCCAAGTGTGAGCAAATGTTTGAATTTTTTTTTTTATGTTTGACTATGTTACAAGTGACACCTTTGGGAAGCATATAGGTGGGGGTAACTGGGGAATTATATTTAATAACAAATTATATTTCTAGTTGAATAATGATAAAAATAATAAATTTAGAAGAAAAAAGAGGAGGGGAAAAAGAATCTACTTTGTTAAATGAAGGCAGGAGCTGTTCTGAGCAATAGCACTGGGCTTAGGGGTATTCCAGCAGAGGCCCTTACTCTGGTACTCTTCCAGAATAAAGTTGCAAGACCATAGAAATTAGAATTATGAGGGTGAACCAGAAGCTGTTGTTTGTCTTTTGTTCTGGAAGATGACCTCATGGCAGCAAGGTGATGCCATGAAATGCAAGTGAATCGGATTTAAGTGAAGGAGGGCCGGGCAAGGTCACCTGCCTTACTTTTCCCTCCAGAGCCATCTGGCCAGATATAGATCAAGATGACTGGAGATGGCTCAGGATGCAGTGGATGACCTTGGCCTTTTTAAGCTAAGGTCTTCCACAGGTCTCAGCTTGATTGAGGATGCACCCTTTCAGTGATTAAGACTTAGCAGCAATTGAATCAAAGAAGGTGAACCAGAGAGACTTCCAAGAGCTAAGGTTTGCAGCTCTTGAAATAAATCCACTTAGAGAGTCTTTCCTTTACTCTGTCTCTGATTGGATTGGAAGAGTAACTGATGAAGTCATAGGATTTCTGTCTTTCCTTCAAGAAAGAGCCAGAATTAAAAGGAAGAAAAGATGCTGCTTCCTTCCTAGCCAACAGAGAGTAGATAACTTCTTATTTAAATTAAATGCCCTTACTCGGGGTTCATTTTCCTGTAATAGCAATTGTTGTTTTATTCTTGGTATAAATAGAAATTTACTGTCCACTGATTGTGACTGGTATGATTAAATGTAATGGCTCAAGGTAAGAATTGAGCAGAGTTTTTGTCCCACTAAAAGGAGAGAAGAGGGAAGAGGAGACAATTATTCCTTTTATTCCCAGCATGAGAAAAGGACAACTGGGGAGGCCTGTGGATTCCTATGAAACATGCAAATCTAAGCAAGAAACCACTGCACTAATGAGAGCATGAAAACCAACAGTATTTTGTTCCTTGAGTTTAATAATTGTACCATGAGAGATGATCCACCATATATATAGTGAAGAGCTCTTAACAGTCCCTACCTTTGGAGTTTATAATTGAAGGGGGGAAACAGTATGGAAACAAATATATACAACTCAAATTATATACAGGATTTTTTTATGTTTAGTTGCTTTTCAGTTGTGTTTGTCCCTTTGTGACCCTTTTTGGGGTTTTCTTGGCAAAGATACTTCGCCATTTCCTTCTCTACTTATTTTACAGATGAGGAAACTGAGGCAAGATGTTCTTATGTACTTCTCCTGAATAATGTTATATTAATACTATATATTTTACTCATATTATCAAAATCTATATATTTGCCTAATTAGTTAATCTCTTTCTAACTTCATCTTGATCAATGTCATGAGGGATATGTCACTAATCATGTTGTATACTGAGGTGATAAAGTCCAAATGGGTCATAGAAATCCAGTCTCATTGATACTGAAAACAGATCACAACAGATAGTTTGGGAAATTATTTCCATTTCAGATTTATCTATTGTCCTCCTTACAGTTTCATTTATAAATATTCTCAAATTTAACATGTCTAAAACAGAACTCATTATATTTTCTACAAAAACAGTTTATCAGAGGCAAGGCCTAAATCAGTCTAGTCTCCTGATAATTTAGGACCCAAATTAGGACTGAATAACACAGGTAGTTTTACAGAAGTAGGTTTGCTTAGCACACCAGGGAAAAGACACTGTAAACAAGGAAGGAATACTGAATCAGGATAATTCAATTCAATACAGTAAACATTTATTAAGTACCTACTATGTGCCAAGCACTATGGATATAAAAAGAAGCAAAAAACAGTCCCTACCTTTGGAGTTTATAATTGAAGGGGGGAGACAGTATGGAAACAAATATATACAACTCAAATGATATACAGGATTTTTTTTTTTTATGTTTAGTTGTTTTTCAGTCGTGTTTGTCCCTTTGTGACCCTTTTTGGGGTTTTCTTGGCAAAGATATTTCGCCATTTCCTTCTCTACTTATTTTACAGATGAGGAAACTGAGGCAAACAGAGTTAAGTAACTTATAGCTGTTATGGTCTGAAACTGGATTAGAATAGAAGAATCTTTCTGACTCTCAGAACCACCACTCTATCCCATTGTGCCACCTAGCTGCCATATACAGGATAAGTAGGAAATAATTAATAGAGGGAAGGCATTAGACTTGAATGATTAGGAAAGGCTTTCTGTAGGAGGTGGGATTTTAGTTGGGATTTAAAGGAAGCCAGGGAAGTCAGTAGTCAGAGAGGAGAGAGCACCAGAGGAGACAGCCAGAATAAAGCTGTCTTGTTTATGGGACAAGTTAGTGTCACTGGTGTGAAAATGGAATGGTTAATGATTTTACTAATCACCTTGATTTGCCTAAGCTCCCTTACTATGCAGGCTGGACTGACCTGGGAATCAGAACCTGCAAAGCAAGGGTAAAACTGAGCATTCCTTAAATTGGTTTTATCAGAAGTTCCTTGAAGTATTTGCAGATTAGAAATCCCCAACCTAGAACTTCCCCTGCAATGCTTGGTAACCAACTCAGACTGATAATAAATAATCACCATTTTACTAGGCTGCATTCAGAACCATGAGAAGAAGAACTCCAGCCCTTTCTATCCTAGCTGTATCATCCTTAGTGACAGGAAGATATGTTCATGGTCTTAGCTAGTCCACTTAGCCTTCAAAAGACTCAAAAGACTCAAAAGCTGCTCTGGTGTTCTTATTCACTATCTCAAGGGCCAGCTTTTATTCAGAACCGTAAATTGTACAGCATTACACAAGATTGCTTTCCCCCCTATAAAGAGTATCCATGAACTCTACTATTTCTAACTTGAGTATATTCAAAATAAATACAAATAGATTTCTGAGGAGAATGCTAATAGTTTGCTAATACTGATCATTGAATATAATCAGAAAAGAGGAATTAAATATTGGAGTATCCAGTGGATAGAGAGAAGATACATCTTCCTGAGTTCAAATCTGGCCTGACATTTACTAGCTATGTGACTCTGGGCAAGTCACTTAACTCTGTTTGCCTCATTTTCCTCATCTGTAAAAAATGATCTGACTGAAGGAGGAAACAGCAAACCACTTTAGTATCTCTGCTGAGAAAATACCAAACGGGGGCAGGAAGAGTCAAAAACATCTCAAAAACAAGATATGGAAGTAAGGAAGAAAAGCGAGTATTCCCTAGACTGGGGACATCTTTTTTAATGGCAAGAGAAATATCTGAGAGTGACGATAAATATAGCAATTTAGCTACAATATAAGAGTGTGTACGATGAGGAATAATGAAAAATCAGTCTAGAAATATACTCTGAACTTATATTATTAACATGTTTAAATGCCAAACAGAGAAGTCGATATTTTATTTTAAAGGCAAAAGGGAATGACTGAAGCTCTTTAGTAGTAGAGTGATTAGACTTGTGTTTTATCAATTTAGCCCATTAGAATGGCTGAATAAGTTATGATGTATGGATGTTATGGAATATTATTATTCTATAAGAAACAAAAAGGAGGATGATTTCAGGAAGTCCTGGAGAGACCTACATGAATTGATGCCAAGTGAAGTGAGTAGAACCAAGAGCAATTCTGACGAAGGTGGCTCTTTTCAACAGCCAGATGATTCAAACCATTTCCAGTGTCTTGTGATGGAGAGAGCCATCTGAATCCAGAGAGAGCAGTGTGGGGATTGAGTGTGGATCACTTTTTATTGTTATTGTTTTTTACTTGTATTTTGTTTTAGTTCTATTTTCTTTTCTTTTTTTGATCTGATTTTTCTTGTGCAGTATGATAATTGTGGAGATATATATATATAAGAATCGAACATGTTTAACATGTATTGGAATATTTGCTGTCTAGGGAGGGAGAGGGGAAGAGAGGGAGAAAAAAATTGGAACACAAGGTTTTGCAAGGGTAAATCTTAAGTATCTATGCATATCTTTTGAAAATAAAAAAAAAAACTTTATTTAAAAAAAATCAATTTAGTAGTTGTATAGAAAATAGATTAGAAAAGAGGGACTCCTGGAGAGCAGAACTATAATCTACATGGCTCCAGCAAGTCTAAGGTTCTCATTCTTCAGTGGAACTCAGCTGCCTGAATCTCAGGTGGGGAAGACATTCTCCCCATGTGACCTCCTACAAACTGGCACCCACTCGGGGCCTGGGATTTCCTCATTCTTTCTCTCTTTTTAATTTACAAGTTTGCTTCCCTCTGAATTCTCATTCTACTTGCTCCAAAAAGCTCATTGTGGTTCCCTGGGAAGTGAATAGAGGATTTGCAGTGGGGCGTTATCTTCCTCCAGCCTTTGTCCGGCTTTCCCTCACTCCAGTATCTGAGGTTCCTTTTCAAATCCCCCAGATAAGAGATGTGCAGTAGAGAAAGTGCAGGGATCTGTGACATCCCTCCCTTTCCCCTCCCCCCAAACCAGAGAGAATATGGAGGGTTGATATAACTAACCAGCTCCTTTAAGATTGCTAGCTATTACTAGTGCATCCATGAGGGGACCCACTCACAGTAGCTTTTGTTTTTTTAAAGCCCATCTTCCCCCTCTCAATTTCAAAAAGATTTTTTTTCTTGGGAGATGCTTTCTTAGCACCTATAGTCCCCGCCTTAAGCAACAACAGGAGATAATTATACCACTTTATGTAAATATTAAGGGACAGCCCCAGAGTTCTAATTAGACCCACCTAGTATCTCTCACCACCCCCACTTTCTCCCCCAGCCCCTTTCCTTTCTTTAATCCACAACACAATACACTTAATCAGCTGCCCCAAATTATGCATGCACCAGCCTGTGAGATTCTGCTGGGTCTGGCTTCTCCTGGACAAAGGAATAGATGCAGCTCCTGAATCTCACTTTTGTTTTCCCTAGCTATCTTTTGTGATGTAGCATGGGAAAAATCCTAATGAGCCTATGGTGCAGCAGCCGAAATTCTGGGCAGATAAAGAGTCAGCCCCTCCTTCCTTCCACCTGGTAAGTGCTTTCAAAGACAGAAAACCCAACCCATACAGACAGGAATGTTACTGCTGGGAGCAACCTCATAGCTCACATACAAGATGCCCTCTTATTCCCTACCACAATCCCTAGTTCATGGGAAATCTGAAGAGACTCAGAGCACACAATAAAAAAGTCCAACTAGTATGATTTTTAATGTACCCCCTAAAAAAAGCTTAAATGTCAAGGCAGAATATGTCGACAGCCTCCTGTTTCTCTATTTGATGCTATATTCTTGCTGAGGTGAAAGCCAAAGTCCTGTACCCAGCAGAAAGCTGAGGAAAACAACCCAATTAACTAGATCTCAAGCCCCTCAAGGGTAATGAGCATGTTTCTGATTTCTTTTATCCTCTGTTTACTCAGCAAATGTTAGCTGATTGACCGACTCAGGATTTAAAAATTAAATCACTGCATTACTTGTGTTCCCAATCCTTCCTTAGGTCTTCACTTTCTTATGTTGTTACTTCCCAGAGAATGAGAGAATCCCACTCCTCAACTCAACTCAAACCAACTCCTCCACTATTCAACCAATAGTTCTGTTCCAAAAGGTGCGGCTATTCAGGAGATACTTAAAATCATGTTTTGAATTAGTGTGGCTTTGAGGTGGTATGAGGCAAATGAATTATTTCCTGCTTGGCCTGAGATTCTCTGCTGCTGGCAAAGGAATGAGGGAGGAGAGGAGAGGAGAGGAGACAAAATGGCACGGAGAAAGGAAAAAGTGAATTAAAAACACATGGGAACCAGTATCTCTCTCAGCAATTTTTCCTTATGACCTCCACTGCTAAGGAACAACTTAGGATGTCAAGTGAATTGGTTTTTGCTAATAATCATCTGTAAATCTATTAAATTTATACATTTCAGTCAGATTGATAATTATTTCCTCACTGTTTTCAAGTGTCTTTCATATGTTCTAAAAAAAGCACAGTAATTAAATACATATAAAAAAGAGATTTTGTGAAGAATTTCCAATTAGATAAAGGCTATTTTAGCCTTTTTCTTTAAAAGGAGATCCTCTAGCCTTAGAGGACCCACAACTGTAAAAGTAGGATAATGAGCAAAGGCTCTATCAGAAAGAATTCTGATCTTGAAAACAGAAAAAGGGGCTTATATGAATAAATGGGTGAATGAAGAAAAAGCATTTAATTATTCAATGTGACAAACCTCAGCCTTATTTTCCAGAATTCCGTCTAAGAAAGACAAAACAGGATGTATCTGTGGGTTTATTCTTCCTAAGAAGTTAGACATGTAAACTTGGAAGCACTGAGTTCAGAGTGGACACATGCAGCAGAAATTATAAAAATAAAAATCACAGTGTGGGAAGAGGTGTAATTGCCTCCTGGTCTTATCAAGTCACTCTGGGGTGGGTTGTTTTTCAGAACTGGGAGTGGAAATGAATCAGTCTGAGTTAATGATCTGGCATAGCAGGGGAAGTTCTGGGTTTCAGTATGCTAGTACCAAAAGGAACTTCTAGTATGTGAAAACTGCAAGGAACTTCTGATAAGCTCAGTTTAAGGAATGCTCAGTTTTATCTCTTGACAAACTGGTTCTGATTCCCAGGTCAATCCAGCCTCTGCTGGAAGGAAGCTTGAGCAAATCAAGGTGATGAATAGTCATTAGCCATTCCATTCTCACATAAGCTAAGTGCTGAAGACATTTTCTGCTTACTTAGGCAACACTTGTTTCACTAAGCTTTCCTGGAGAAGCTATGAATTCTGTTGTTCAGTCAGGTCCTACTCTATGTGACCACATTAACCATAGCATACCATTCTTGCCCATGAGGTTTTCTTGACAAAGATATTGGAATGGTTTGCCATTTCCTTCTCCAAAGGATTAAGGTAAACAGAGGTTAAGTGCCTTGCTGAGGGTTACATAGCTTAAAAATATCTGAAGAGAGATTTAAACTTAGGTCTTCCTTTCACCAGGCCTACTACTCTTTCCATTGAGACATCCAGCTGCTGACAGATATAATTACTGTATCTTTAAGGATCAAATGAAACATTTCAGGAATGCAGATAGAGGGTATGGTTGCAAATGTCATTCTATGTGGTTCTTTTCCCTGTAAAGCCAGAATATTGTATCTTGGATATAAAACATGATAAAAGCAGAGAAAAATGGTGAGGAGAAATTTTGTTTTTATGAGAGCTATCTTAAAACTATGGTATCATGAAGAAATTTTATAAAGAAAATTCTATGAAGACAAAGGACGTTTCTCTTATTTATTTAATAAATAATGTTTGATGAATTGTAGTGAAACTTTTAGCCAAAAGATTGATGAGGAAGCAGTTACAATTTTATTAAGAAAATAATCCAATGCATACTTGGATTTCTCTAGAGTGGTAGAATCAAACTCAAATAGAAACAGGTACATAAGGATCTTGTGGACCGCATGTTGGCTTAGAAAACCACAAATTATCATTATCTATGTTTTATTTCATTTTATTAACTATTTTCCAGCTATATTTTAATCTGGTTCTATCAGCATTTGCTGGCCACCATGCAATAGAGAACTCTGTGTTTGGCACCTCCTTCCTAGAAAATAGGATGGTAAGATTAAAGATAGGAATGAGCCAAATAGGGGCAGCTAGGTGGCGCAGTGGATGGAGCACCAGCTCTGAAGTCAGGAGGACCTGAGTTCAAATTTGACCTCAGACACTTAACACTTCCTAGCTGTGTGACCCTGGGCAAGTCACTTAACCCTAATTGCCTCAGCAAAAAAAGAAAAGGGAAAAAAAAAAAAAAGGCAATGAGTCAAATAGTAGGTTAAAGAGTAACCTGTGAGTATGGCCTACTTCTTCACCCTTTTGTACTTATCTGTTAATATGTTGTATCCTCCCCTAAACTCCATTGAATGTGACTCTCCCAGATCACCTTAAGAACAACTAATGTGAGGGAAAACTGGCTAACTACAATTATCCAAAAGTGAAGTGAGCTGATTTAGGCATAGGTTCCCTCTTACTGGAGGTGTCTAAACAAAGACCAAAGACAGGATAATCCCTTGTTTGGATTATTGAAGTGACAGATCTTCAGGTCCCTTCCAATTCTCTGATTCTCTTTGAGAGTAAAGAAAGAATCTCAAAGGTTTCAATCTTACCTAACTTTGATAATGGTTCTAGCTTTCCAACTCTTACTTTCCAGTTGATATTGAATTCTTTTACCAGAATGTAAGCTCTCTGAGGACAAGAACTGTCTTGTTTCTTTCTATTATATACAGTGGTATTACAGCCTGTCCACCCACATGTAGCATGGAAGTGTCATTGTGGGAGTCAAAGGGAGGCAGAATATACATATGTCTAGCCTCTTCTTCCCATATTCTCTTCTAAGGAAGACTTTGAACTGCCAGGAGGAAAAGTGAAAGTTTGGATCTAGAACTCATTCTGCTCTTCTCAGAGAGAAAGAGAGAGTATTGGATTATAATTATATTTTTCTACTCCTTTAAATATTATTAGTCTAGGGAATGTGATCTGGGCCAATCTAATTTCTGATCATTTTCCAATATTGGAAGGGAATAAGGACTTTATATGGAAGGCTTGATCTCTTTTCCACCAAATGTCAGTTCCACTATGAACATATATAGCATTTAGCCAAGAAAATCCATTTATCCAAATCAAATGCAAAACAGAAATTGGAGAATTTATATATAGGAAAATATACACCTGATAATATAGAGTAAAGGAGCTCTCCAACTGGGAGTAAGGTAGCTTGTCTCAATCAAGAATTAAGTTCTCCGAGACTCTGCTATAGCAAGCTAAAAATAGGGGCATATTGGAGATGACCACTTTCTCTCCTATCAGCTACTTTCCAACATCTTTTTCTTAAGCAACCTAAAGTAGAGTGAGCTCTTTCATTCTCCCTCTCTGGAAATTTGGCAGACAAAAATTCTAAAGCAACTGTAGGATCTGAAGTAACTGGAAGGCTATCTCAGGAAGGAATGAAGAAGGCTGGAGATCTGCTCTCATCAACTTTGCTCTACTCCTCACACAGAATAGGATTCTCATTTCCACCAATAAGGAGAGAGTCCCATATCAAGAAACTCTGGGGTTACACTTCAATTTGTACCTCACTGTTTAGGACAATGATTTGCACATAATAAGTATTTAATACATGATTTCTTTTTCCAATTCTTTAACAGAAACAGGTTGAAAAAAGAGACAGGTTTTTTAAAAGGAAGATGAATTCAGTTACAGAAAAGTTAAAGTATCAGAGCATACTAAAGCAGAGAGACCCAGCAAACAGTAGTTTGACCCAGGGAGGTCAGTGTAGGAGATATAGATTTAGTAGTCATTCACAAGAGGTGATAATTTAAGTCATGAAAGTGAAGAAGAGTAACAAGGGAGAGAAAATAGAGCATCAGTTGTTAATTTGGGGTCTTCAGATCCCATAAGCAGGACCATCAACTTGGATGGGGGAAAAATTTACATCTTTATTTTTTATTCATCCCTAGTTGAAATTTAACATTTTCTTCAATTATTTTAAAAAATACATTATTTTAAATAATCCACCAGAAAGTAAACAATAAATAATAATAAATTCACCAGATTTACAGGATATAAAATAAATATACTTAGAGCATTCCTGTATAAGAGATATTTCATTAAAAATAACTATAGAAGCTAAAAGGGTATACCTGGTTATGATATTGAATCAAATCAAAATAAAGTACTCTTTCTTGTGGAAATAAAGATAGACTTAAATAATTCATGAAACATTAATTGCCCGTGGGCAAGTTGAGCCAATAAAATAAAAATTACAATGTTATCTAAATTAATTTATTCAGTGTTGTATAAATCAAACTACCAGAGGAATATTTTGCAGAGCTAAAAAAAAAAAATAGCAAACCAATTCATATGGAGAAATAAAAGATCAAGAATATGAAAGGTAAAAATGAAAAAGTAGGGGAAAAGTAACTCTCTAAGTACTGGATCTATGCTCTAAAGCAGTAATTAATAAAATCATTTGTTATTAGTTTAATTTTTAAAATTAGTCAAAATCTACTTTTCTCCCTCCCAGGCTTGCCCCCATTGAAAAACAAAGGGGAAAAAAATCCTTGTTAACAAATATGTATATTTAAGCAAAACAAAATCCTATATTGTCCTTGTCCAAAAAAAGTACTAGGTGTCAATCTGCATGCCAAATCTATTATCTCTCTGTTGGGAGTATGCTTTATCATTAGTTGAATATTTCAGTTTTCAAATTTGAATTTGAATAATCCCTGTTTGAATTATTCAGTTTTCAAAGGAAGAAATCCAAATTTTCAACAACCATATGAAAAATGCAACAAATCACTAATGAACAGAGAAATACAAATTAAAGCACCTTTTAAGTTTCATTCTATACCAGTTAGATTGACAAAGATAACAGAATTGGAAAGTAACAAATGTGGGAGAGGCTCTAGGAAAATAGGAATTTTAGCATTCTTCTCAAAGTAGAACTGTGAACTGATCAAATCATTTTGGAAAGCAATTTGAAACTACAATGATACCTCAACACTTCTCTACTTAGAAACTTGTCAAATTTGGTATTCACAGTATTTCAAGGGGCTGCAGCAGTGGACTCCTGGCAGTCCTAAGTTCCAGGTGGCAGCCGGAGCCCTGGGCAGTAGAGGGATCAGGACCATAGTTTCCACCTCCAGCCCCTTCCTTCACCCAAAGAAGGGTGGGGGCAGAGACAAGATAACAGAGGGTAGACATTGCCAGAACTCTCCCCAGCTTTCTTCAGAATCAATGCTAGATCAAGCCTCCGAACAAATTTTGGAATGACATAGCCTACAAACATTTGAAGTCTAATAATTTTACAGCTTGGAAGGACTTCAGGAAAGGTCTGCTCAATTGAGCAGGGGGGAATGGACTCCGGTACAGTGCAGAAAGACACAGGACAAGATGGCCCAGCTAGGGAATTTAGGAGATTATTAGCCAAAATACAACAGTGTTGGCAACAGTAGGACAGTGGATCAGCAGATCTGCTGTGAGATCTCCAACACAACTACAGCAGGCAAATTGTGAGTTCCCAAACCCCATCATAATAGGCAGGACTTGGACAGGTTCACCCAGAACAGTGGGGACAGTCTGCAGCACCACCAGCCCCAGTCAGTGGGAGACCCCTTTCCCTTGCAGGGAAAGTGCTAGACAATCTTGCCTGTGCCCTAGAAGTAGAGTTCAACTTCTAAAAAAGAGCAAAAAAAGAAGAAAAAAAAAAAAAAGGGGGGGATCAGGAGACAGGGAAGATCAGAACACAAACCCAAGACAGTAATGACAAAATGCCTACATAGGAAGCCTCAAAGCAGGGGATATGAACCGATATCCAACTCAAAAGCTCTTTTGAAAGAATTCAGAAAGAATCTTAACAGAGAAATAGAAGAGAAATGGGGGGGGGGGGACGGGAATGAGAGATATACAGGAGAATCACAAAAGTTTGGGCAGGAGAAGTCAACAGCTTGGAAAAGAATGCACAGAAATTGACCCAAAAAAACTACTTAAAAATAAGTTTGGTAAAATGGGAAACAAAATATACTGACAAAACTTCTTAAAAAATAAATTTGGCAAAATGGGAAAAAAAAACTCCTATAAATTTGGTGAAATGAAAAAAAAAAATCCACTGAATAAAACAACTGCTTTAAAAATACAATTGGCCAAATGCAAAAGGAGATTTAAAAAAAAAAAAAAGCTACTGAAGAAAATAATTCACTAAAAATCAGAATTGGACAAATGGAAGTGAATGACTCAATGAAACATCAAGAATCAATCGAACATAAGGAAGCTTGGACAGCATGGAGTTGGAGAAGAATATAATGGCTTTAGTTCCTCTCAAAAAGTGAGTTGGGTCAAGAAGGGAGGAGCCTTGTTGGGCTGGATTAGGCTAGATTGTTTCTCCTCAACTGGAAGCCCCACTTGACCCTTTAGGGAATTGTGTGGGGAGGAATGGTTAGGCTATGGGCTGGAGATATACTCCTTATGGAAAAAATTTGCTTAATATTTATTGGTTTTGCCTTCTGGAGCCAATTAACAATGAGTATAGAGATAACATTATACATCCAGAAAATTATTAAACCATTCATATCTTTGATCTAATGTACCACAAATAAGCCTATCCCCCCCAAAAAAATATCAGAAGAAGAAGAAAAAGATCTATATGTACACAAACATTTATAGCAGTCCTTTTCATAGTGGCTCAAATTGGAAAGTAAAGGTATAAATGAATAAATCAGTTATAGTATATGAATCTTACAGAATATTGTATTTAAGAAATGAGGAAATGAATAGTTTCAGAGGAAACTAGGAAGACATCTATGAAACGGTACAGAGTAAAATGAACAAAACTAAAAGATAATTTATATAATGACAACATTATAGAGAAAAACAACTTTGAAAGACTTTAAAACTCTACTCAATGAAATGAAAAAAAAAAAAAAATCATGAATCCAGAGGACTGAAGAAGAAAAAAATCCACTAAACAAAACAAGTTCTTTAAAAGTACAATTGGCCAAATGCAAAAGGAGGTTCAAAAAAAATAAATTAACCAAAGAAAACAATTCAATAAAAATTAGAATTGGATGAATGGAAGTAAATGGCTCAATAAAACATCAAGAATCAATCAAACAAAAGCAAGTTTGGACTGAGAGGAGTTGGGGAGGAGTATAATGGTTGCAGTTCTCAGAAAGTGAGTTGGGTCAAGAAGGAAGGAGTCCTGATAGGCTGGACTGGGCTGGATTGTTTCTTCTCAACTGGAGGCCCTATTTGTCCTTTTGGGGAATTGGGTGCTTCCCTTTTGTTGGCAAGGTGAAGAGAGAGAGAGAGAGTAGAGGGAGAAAGGTGGGGAAAAAGAGAAAGACAGAGACATATACACACAGAATGAAAGAGGGAGGGAGAGAGATTTTTTAGGCATGGTCAATGTGGCAATTAGGACTGCTAGGTGACATAGCGGATGGAGTCCCTGGCCTGGAGTCAGGAAGACTCATCTCTCTGACTTCAAAGCTATCTTCAGACACTTACTAAGAGTGTGATCCTAGACAAGTTACATAATCCTGTTTGCCTCAGTATTTCATCTATAAAATGAGCTAGAAAAAGAAATGCCAAATCTCTCCAGTATCTCTACCAAGAAAACCCCAAAAGTGGTCATGAAGAGTTGGATATGACTGAAAACAACCCAACAACAAAATCTGGCAACTTGTTTTCCTAGATTATGCATGCTTATAATTTCTTTTGTTGATTTGTGTGTTCTTCCAAGGTGTTGAGAGAAAAAGTAAAATTGCATGTAAAAAATAATTTTTTAAGAAACGCATACAAAACTGCCAAAAAGTTATATGACACACATGGTTGTTGTCCTTCATTGTCAGAGAGGACCAAAATGACATTATTATGTTAGAAAGGAGGTGCAGTGTGTCTAAGTATGGCTGATCAGACCAATTTGAGCTTTGAATGCTCTGCCCCAGATCTCACACAAATAGTCCCTATGAACATTTGGAGTGGACGCTCTAATTTTGCCCATGTTGTATTTCCTTTGGGCTAACTCAAATTCTGCTTTGTCCACAGAGCACAGCACTTTCTCTGATAATGGCTTACCACGCCGGGCAGTCCTGATCCAGTGTCTTCCATGCCATACTATTGATTCTAAAGTTCTTAAAAAAATACTTTAAGAGTGTCCTTTTTCTGACCACCCTGTGAGTGCTTGCCTTGGGTGAAACTAAAGGTATGAATGGATAAATCAATTATAGTACATGAATCCTACTGAAAATTGTATTTAAGAAATGTTGAAATGAATCGTTTCAGAGGAAACTAGAAAGACTTATGAAATGATGCAGAGAAAGAACAAAACTAAAAGGATAATTTTGGGGCAAGTGCACCTTTGGCATTTGAACAACGTGTCCAGCCCATCAGAGCTGTGCTCTCTGCAGTAGAGCTGGAATGCTTGGCAGTTTAGTTTGAGAAAGGACCTCAGTATCTGGTACCTTATCCTGCCAGGTGATCTTCAGAATCTTCCTAAAATAATTCAAATGGTCCTCCGTCCCTCAGCCCCACACCATCCATATGTGGAACCATCAGTTACAGTAAATGGTCAAGTTTTGAATGCTGTGGATAAGTTCTTTTACCTTGGCAGTATATTTTCCAGGGATGTCCATGCTGATAATGATACATACTTTGCCACAGCTAGCTCAGTGTATGGGAGGCTCCAAAGGAAAGCGTGGGAGAAGAGATGTATTAGACTGACTACCAAACTATTGTGCTGACCTTGTTATGGTGTGTCTATGAAAACTGGACAGTATACTAGCACCACACCAGGAAACTGAATCACTGCGATGACAAAGCTCTCAAATAGAAAGAGACAAATTGAGAGACCAAGGACATGATTGTGGGAGGATACCTATATTTAGCAGGCAAGAAGAAAAGAGACAGTATCCAAGGAATGAATTACATTTCTCAATCTCTCCCCCAAACTCGCTGGCGAAATAATGAAGGAGATACTAAGAAGCAGTCTGGGGACTTCAGCATCCATTGTTGTTTGAGGAATTTTTGCAACCCTAGAGGATATTAGATCCTTTAATTGGTCATATGGCTTTTAATCACATATTATATGAAAAGGAGGAATCCAAGTCCTCTTGAGATTTGTTGTAATCTTTTCTTTGTGTTGAAGCAGGAGAGAGTTAGGAGAGGAACATGTACACTGTCTTCTACTATTCCTAAAGAATGGGGAGGGAAGGGTGAGGAGATGGGGGAGAAAATGATTCAGAGTATAGACTGAATCGTTGATCAGCCACTGCCAGTCAATAAAGGGCATAAAGGCTCCATTCAATCTATCACAGAGCTGTCTGAGATTGACAAATCTACCAATCAGTGACTTTGTTAAATGATCTATAACTACTTTTAGTGCTCCAATCGCACAAAGTCCCCCAAGTGTAATTTTACTACAATAGCCAATCTGAAACCATTAATGATTTAAGGAGTGGGAATCACTTTAAAGGAAAAAAAAAAGGAAACTTTGAATCTCTCAGCCTGGTCCTTTTCATTCCTCAGGACAATTTTAGTATCGTGATTATCACTTGATTCTAATGGTTAAAGAACCTATCCCCCCCAATTCCTTAGCTATACTTCTTGGCACGTGTAATTGGTTTCTCTCAGCTATGTGCTGGTAAATGCCTCTCTTTAGGGGGGAAATAAGTTCTCTAAGGAGGGCAGATTCCCCATCCCAAAATTTATTTATTTTTAAAAGCTTATTTTCAAAATATATGCCTAGATAGTTTTCAGTATTCACCCTTGTAAAACCTTGTGTTTGTATTTTTTTTCTCCCTCCCTTCTCCCCATCTGTTTATAATGTACAAGAAAAATCAGATTTAAAAGAAAAAAAATGAGAAAGAAAACAACAACAAAAAATGAAAATATTATGTTGATCCACACTCAATCCCCACAGACCTTTCTCTGGGTGCAGATGGCACTCTCCATCACAAGACCAGTGGAACTAATCTGAATCACCAGGTCTGTTGAAAAGAGCCATGTCCATCAGAATTGTTCATTGAATACTTTTGTTGCTGTTGTGTACAATGTTCTCTTGGTTCTACTCACTTCATTTATTCATTTATGTAAATCTCTTCTGAAATCCCTTCCCAAAATTTAAAAGTTGATCTGCATTATTATTACTTTCTTAAGTTTAGACAATTAACAAACAGTACATCAAGCCCTGATTTGTTGTATTTACAGAATTCGAAGGGATACATGCTCACACTGAAAATTTACCAATTGATCCACCAGTTTTTAGCAAGAGCACACTCAATCCTGTTCTCTGATGTCTTCATTTAGTGATTTAAACAGGGGGACTGTGGAGTAGAGCAAGTGGTAGATGTGAATTTGGGAGGGACCTGAATTCAATCCCCACCCCATCTCTTGTTTATTGTGTGGCAACAAGTATTACTTAATCTCTTAGAGTTTTATTTACTTATTAATAGTATTACAGTATCATTGAAGGGACATCAGAAGCCATTAATTACATCCCCACTTCCCACCCTAGTTTTGGATGGGAACACAAGACGCAGAGAGGTTTAGTCATTTGCCCAGTGACATGCAGGTAATGGGGCTGGAGGATAAGTGGTGAGAGTAATTTGATTCCGGGTTCTCTGATTGCAAATCCATTGCTCTCTCCACTTTGCACTCCCTACCCCCATTTAATTATGGAGAAATGTTATATAAAAGCCTGCCCATCATTTAACTATGGAAGAATGTTATACAAAAGCCTGACCATCATAGTTCCTGAAAATGATTGTGTATGGTATATGATATGCAAGGTGGGAGAGAGAAGGAAGGGTTGGAGTAAAGGAATGGAGCAAAAGCAATTAGCTGGGCATGAAATTCTGGAATCATGAAATACCATCTGAACACAGCATCTCTTTTAGGCCTCACATATATGTAGTATAAGTTCAGCCCAGCTCTGGAAATCATTTCTTACCTCAAATGTGATATATTTTGAAATATATAATTGTAATCAATAATAATTACTTAAAATATGAAAAGAAAACCATGTTTTGTTGTACAGACTGAACAAGATCAAATAACTAATAGGGAATTAGTAAAAATGGAAAATAATCGAGCAACCAAACCATTCTTAATTTTCCTATTTGGAAATGGATATATCCATATAGATTATAATATAATCTAACCTTCATTTCCAGAATCCCCATGCATATTAGAAGAAGGATACAGCTACCACTAAACTTAGCTAGTAAGTGGTTAAAAAAATAAACAAATAAAACTATTTAACTTTCAGTGCCATCTGCTTAAAGAAGCACTGTGGTGGGCTCTGGGGTGGGCTAGAAATATGCTAATGCTGTTCCTTTGGCACTGGGCTCATTAGAATCCTTCTCTGACTCACAGTGTCAGAAATGTCATGGCAGTAGCCCTCCAAGCACTCCCACTCCATCTCCACAAATTACCATAGCTTCTGGCCTACTTCTCCCTGTCTCCATCAATCCTATATATAAGAGCTTGCTTTCTTTTAAATCTCCAACACCCCCCCCCCAGAAGTCATTCTCATGAATGACTCCTTCCTTCATGGCAGAACCATTTTATATTCACACATAAAACCTCTTAGGACACTGGGCGCCTTTCCCAGTAAGAGCAACATTTTGGGGGTTTCAGACATCATGAGAGATATAGTTGGACAGATCATATTTGATGTGCCTTTAACTATACCTTAAGGAGGAGCAGGGCTGAGTGTGGGTCAAATGATGATTAGGTCATGTACACAAAGATATTCTTAGTCTTCTTTCCCTCTTCAGATAGCTATTAAATCTTTATTAGCTGTGAGGTGCTATGGGAAATATGATTTAGAAACCTCCTACCTAGAAGTTCAAATTCTCAGAAAAAGGAGATATTATTATATGTACTGAAATCAAGGATGGTAAACTGGAAAGATTATTGAACTTGGAGTCAGAAAACCTGCATTGAATTCTGGAAATGTTTATCACTACCTTTAGGTAAATCTCAGTTTCATCTCTGACAATGGGGATTTCTACTCTTGTCCCATTACCTTCCAGAATTGTTAGTTCCAATCAGATAAAGTCCTCTGCAAATTCTATCTCTCATGGTTATTGTAAGGAGG
The DNA here is from genome assembly GCF_048593235.1 of Sminthopsis crassicaudata. Classification (NCBI taxonomy): domain Eukaryota; kingdom Metazoa; phylum Chordata; class Mammalia; order Dasyuromorphia; family Dasyuridae; genus Sminthopsis; species Sminthopsis crassicaudata. Next base: position 123,200,890 of record NC_133620.1, on the reverse strand, counting down.
TAAGAATTTTACAATATGTAAATACATAATTTTTTACATAAAAAATGAAGTAATTTAAAATTTGAAGTGTAATATAAATATGATTTTTACTATTGAATAACTAAAAAATGTATAAGGTGAACACAAAAGAAGCTTTCAAAAATCTTATGAACTTAAGGATGAAAAGATAATCACATATTAAATATATATTTTTTAAATGCACAACCACATGTGATTATAGTCTGGCAAAGTCAGGAAAGGTATCTTGGAAGAAATGGAACTTTAGCATGAAAGAAATGGGCCTACATCTAGATCTTGCATAATAGATAGGATATGAATAGATAAAGAAGAGGAGAGCTTACTCCCAGAGAGTAGGACAACACAGGCAACATCCTGGAAGTTTGATTATTTATGGAGTATTGAGGGGAACAATGAAAATATGGTCCTAGATAAAACAAAGATTCAAACTATGGGAAGTAGAAGCAAGGAAGAAAAGAGAAGGCAGGTCCAAATTGCAAAGGACTTAGAATTTTAATCTTACTAAAGGTAGTTAGCAAGTTAGATGGTACAGTGGATGGAATGCTTGAGACATTAGAAGACCTGAATTCAAATAGTGTTTCAGATAGCTGTGTTCACACATAAAACCTTCTGGGACCCTGGGAGTTTTTCCCAGTAAAAGCAACATTTCCTGGGCTACAGGCATTATGAGAGAGAGGGACAGATGGATAGATCATACAGTTTAGGCGCATAAACAGGGCTGAGTAAGTCACTTAACCTCTCCTGGACTGTTTCCTCAGCCATAAAAAGGGGATAAAATAGCACTTATTTAATAGGGCCATGTGAGGATCAATGAGATATTGGTAAAGTACTTAGTGAATTTTCAAGTACAATGTGAATATTTCTAATAGTAATGATAGTACCATAGTACCCATGTCCCTTGTAAATGTTAGCACAAGGTTAAAGAATGTTGTGATTATGGATTGGTATCCATCACAATACACACACACACACACACTCTCTCTCTCTCTCTCTCTCTCTCTCTCTCTCTCTCTCTCTCTCTCTCTCTCTCATGGGCCATTAATGTCATACTTTTACAAGACATCCTTTTACAATTACAAAAAGTAATTAAACAGCACAGCAAACTCAGTGACAAGAAACCTTAACTTACATACACAAGATATACTTTCCTATAGGTTACCATCCCACTAAAGTACATTGGAACTTGCCTTGGGGGGTACCCAAGTGCTGAAGTCCCATTGCCAGGGCATTCATATTCCAGGAAAGATTCATGATACCATTGTAGCTAAGCACTAGTGATGGCCACATAAGCTGTTTTCTCTCCTATGTCCTAGATTCCTTCCTTGTGGGACTTCTCTGCTGATTGCTTTCTGCTCTCTCTTAGTATGTTCTCAATTTTGTAGACTCTTTGGGTCTCTGCTACCATCTGCTGGAATTCACCTGCCAATCAGTCTCCCTTTTGGAAGGGGAGGGCTTAACTTTTTAGCCACATCTTAGGGTATTGCTCAACTACACCCAACCAGCTTCAGCAGAAAGGAAAGGAGACTTTAGGGGAGCAAAATATTACCTAATCTGTAAACATAAAACTACTATATTCATTGTTTTTACAACCTTTTTTTTTTTCAAAGAAAGAACACATAAAATATATTTTTGTAAAAATCTCCCAAAATCCCTCAAGTTAATATTTTCTGCCATTTTAATGACTTCTTTGTTGAACTTAAACTCTCTAATCCCAGTCTTCTAGCTAGCTAGGAGTTGGATTATTCCTTTCAATCCATCATAGTCCTGTTGATAGTCTATTCAGTGAAAAAGATCAGACACTTCATTTAGAAAAGCTATAAAGGAACTCTACAGAGTCAGGATGACATTTCTCTTGAACTCTCAAAATGTTCTTTGTTGCTTTACAAATTAACTTTGGAGAAGACACAAAGCACCATGTGGAGTAGACTTCCAACTTCATACTATTTTTTTATTCTATATTTCTGTCTATTATGCATTCCTGCCAGCATCAAATGCTTTGGTGTCCCTACAAAGATCCTTGTGTGGGAGAATGACAGGGTTAGAACAGTGCTTTGGCAAAGTTATATATCATTGATGTGCAGAGTAGTGTATGGAGTGTATGGAGTAAGATGGTGGTGGGTGGACATAGGAAAGTAGCAAATCATGTGAATATTATTGCTAGTAGTTGTGGTGGTGATGGTGGAAATGATAATAATGGTGCAGTAGTAGCAGTAGCATTTATATAGTGCTTTTAAAATTTATCACGTGCCTTATTTGAGACTGACAAGATGAAGAAACTGAGGCTGAATAAGGTTTAATGACTTAGTCATATTTATAATTTGACAACCCACAAGAGTAGAAAACAAGATTTTGAACATATTACTTTCTACCATCAGACTCCCCTTTGATAGCTACTAGACATATCACTTCTCACATGCAAAAATAACCAGCATTTCAAAAGATGAATCAGCAGTAAATTCTGACTAATAGAAGGAAAAGGAGGAAAAATCAGTGGTAACTACAGAGTTGTATACCAAGTGATTGAGAAAAAAAAAAAAAAAAAAAGTAAATCATTGACAAAAGAAGGAAATTGAGAAAAAGAGTCGTTACTGATTAGTCATTTTTAGTTGTGTTTGACTTTCTGACCCATTTAAATTTTTCTTGGCAAAGACACTAAAATGGTTTGCCATTTCCTTCTCCAATTCATTTTACAGATGAGGAAACTGAGGCAACAGAGTTAAGTGATTCACCCAGGGTTACATAAAGTCTAGCCTGAAATAAAAATGTGTTAATGTGGCCTTCAGAACATCCCATCTGTGTTTTTTCCATACTATTATCTCTTTTCCTATCCTCTACTCAGTTTTTGATCCATATATCTCATGAAATTTGCTAATTGTGCAGTCCAGCCAGCAGACAAGGAAGGCAAGATGTGACTTCCTGATCTTTACAAAACTGTCAATGGGATTTGTGATGAGTTATTCTTTTCCTCAATGATAAGTTTATCCTGTCTATCCCATTTGGCTGCAGACAGGAACTATTTTACATATAATCAGTCAAACAAATATTTTTGAACACTTACTCTCTGAAAGCTATTGTTTTAGGCACTTATTAAGCAGCCACATGTTCAGTGAGATAACAGAATTATGCTAATCCAAGGGTGCAGAAACTGTGCTAAGAAGAGCTGTAAATTCTGCAAGAAAGAAAAAACTCCTCGCTTTTTAAAAAATACTCTTTGAGCAGCCAGGATGGTGGAATACAGAGGGCATGCAGTGTGGTGGACAGGAAAGAGCCTTTGACTCTTGGTTCCTTGGTTTTGTTTCTAAGGAGTTATAGAACTTTGTCAAATTGACTTAATGACCATCGTAATAACAGCTAATATTTATACTTCATTATTGAGGTTTGGCAAACAACTTTCATATGTTATCCCACAACTGTAGGAGGTAAGTGCTACTATTCTTCTCATAATAGAGATGAGGAAACTGAGTAGTTGCCCAAAATTCAATAGCTAGTCAACTTTACAACTGGGATTCAGCATTTCTAGATCTCTCTGGGGAATTGGACTAAATTAACTTCAAGATCTAGAATACCTTTTTAAAAGATATGTGCTTATACATTTTTTTTCTTTAGAACAAAGCTACTAACCTTGAATTCAGGAGGACCTGAGTTTTAACACTTCCTAGCTGTGTGACCCTGGGCAAGTCACTTAACCCCAGCCTCAAGAAAAAAAAGAAAAAAAAAAAAAAGCTACTAGATGGGCAGGATTCATGACTTTCTTTTTATGTTTCACCAATATTGTTCTGACACATAATAGAGCTATTTTAAAGTATTGAAACACTTGTAAATCATTGAATCACCAATGGTAATTTTGAAGGAGTTGTGGAGAAAAGGAATCATGTCAATCAAGTAAATACCTAGATTTTCACATGTAAAATGAGGAGATTGATAGGATGATCCTTAATGTCTCTTTATGCTTAAAATTCTGTAATTTGGTTGTTAAATAGTGAGAAATTAAATAACTAAAATCCCCAAATTAGCCATGACCAAAACTTTAATACAATCATTAGGTCACAATTAAGGAATACTTAGTTTTCTGCCTATTCCAGGCCCTTCCTTCCCTCCTCCCAAAAAAACCCTGGATCTTCCAAATTTTCTGAGCAATAAAGCCTGAAATGGCAAGAAGGAGGCTACAAGGGAGATTCTGATTGAGGTAGGTCTATTTTTCTAGCTAAGATTACAAGAGGCAACTGAGTTTCATAAAGCAATTGTACTCCATGTTTATCAGGAAAAAAAAAAAAAAAAAGGTGTACCTGAAGATTTCGTCTCTTTCTCCAGCTACATCTAATCATAAGATTTTTCTACTCTCTGAGGGCCCCCCTCTCCCTTTGGGATCTCAATAAATGTGGTCTTTTAAGTTCCCTGATGGTCACTGACTCACTGGAGGGAGGAGGGGAGGGGCAGTTCAATCTATTTTAAAAGTTTTATTCATTATTGTTAATAAACTGTTATTTTGCCTGGAAAACTTGCCTCGATTTACCTTTGTTCCCCACAGTATGGGAAAGTCTTTCTAACAGGCTGAATTACTGCTTACTAGCTACCAGAACTGACTCAACTAGCAGATACCCAAATTATTCCTTTAACCTATTGAACCTTCAAGTATCTATGTAAGGCAGATTCAGAATGATAGTAGGAAATGAAAAGTAATATTACTTACAATGGAAAAATCTATAATCTATAGGATTTTTACCTTGTGAAACTCTAAAATATGGGTACTGAGAAAATGAAATCCCCTTTTGTATTATTATAGTAGCATTATATGAGATAATTTGTGATCATTAAAATTATGGAGTTATACCTGAAATGAGATATTAACCTAGTCTTAATAAACTCCAGTCTTAGGGACTTAATTAAGGGAACAATATACACTACTTATTCAATATTAATAACTGAGTAAAGCCCTAGGCTATGATTAGTGAAATTCTCTGTTTAAGATTAAATCTTATGGGGCTATAATTGATATTATTTAGAGTTTGATTACAGATATGATCATTGGGAAATGTCAGTCAATCAATGACCCATATGCCGACTTCACTTTGGGAATGATATTTGTTAATTACTGCATTTGCAATTTCTGTCTCAGGGAAGTCGGAAGAGCAAGTATTGGTATGGGCTAAGGTAAGAATCTCCTGACTTGATTTTCCCAGTGTGATATTTTCCTTTTGCACAGAAAGATTTCCCACCTGTCTAATTCTGAGCCTGTCTGTGATAACCTGACAATAAAGCCGGCATCCTTCTTTTTCCTTTTCTAGCAAATTTTATAATTGTGGCAAGTGATCAATAGAAGACATGAACACATTAAACTTCATCTAACAGACTAATACTGAAACACATCTAATTACTATAGTGTGATTCAAGCATGTAAGATCAAAGTTATTCAACTTGAAGTCATGGTCCTTTTCACATCCTAAAAAACTAAGTTGAGGAGTACTTGCGTTTGTCCTATACCTACTATTGGTTTACATATGCATGTGTAAGATTAGGTCTTTGAAATAAATCTGCCTGTAGAGCATGTTCTGAAATGCAAGAGTTACCTTAAATATGTCTCCATGTTTAGAGACTGTTTAAGAGCAGTTAGGAGATTTAATATTAATTTCTGAATGGTTAATAACTGAACATGTTTTGCTATAGATAATGTATTTGATTCAATTTAGGATTAATTACTTAGTCCATATACCTGGGCAGGTAGTTGAACAGTAGTTAAGGCTCCAGAGTTGGAATCAGGAAGATCTGAATTCAAATCCAGCCTCAGACACTTACTAACTGTGTGACCTTGGGCAAGTCACCTAACCCTGTTTGACTCCGTTTCCTCATCAGTAAAATGAAATAGAGAAGGAAATGGCAATCTACGCCAGCATCTTTGCCAAGAAAATCACAAATGAGGTCATGGAGTTCAACATAACTGAAATGACTAAACAATAAAAAATTTTGCATGCTATACCAGGTCTTTTGTTATGAATGTAATAAAATAATGGAGTAAAATTAAGTAAATTCATGTATGACCATTAAACTTTGGTAATAACACTCTGTAAGTAGGTGATTTCTATGCCTATGTGCTTATATAAGGATTAGATCCTTAACAGCATTTCATCATCCTAAGTGGAATAAATAACTAGAGTAAATATTTTCTAAGAAAACAGAAGGTGATTATATATGTCAAAGAATGATTCTAATGGGCTATAAAGGCCTGGAGCATATTTTAATAACAAGTTCTAAAAATTAAGTTCAGAATTTTATATATGTAATTGTATTGTTTATCCTCTGCATAAATTAGGCTATGTAAGAGGGTTGGCTCTTTTCAGTTGCTATTTGAATGTAACAATTTGCTTATTTATATCACAGGGCTGTGATAGATAGTAAAACTGAATTTTATATTACAAGGCTATATATAATACAGTAAAGTATTAAAACTGTAGTTTTAGTAGTAGTAAAACTAATGTTTATTCCCTTTGTGGGGTTAGTGCTCAAGATAAAAAAAAAAGAATAAATGAATGCTAGTCTTAAGAAGTTAAATGATTTGATGGGGATGTAGTAGGGATGGTAGGAATTAAAATGGCAGCACACACCTGACCTCTCCTAAATTTCCCTCCAAACAACAACTCTTAAGTAACATTTTAAAACAAATTCTGGAGCAGCAGACCCCACAAAAGGATGAGGTGAAACAATTTCCAGGCCAAGTAAACATAGAAGGTTGGCAGAAAAGGTATTTCACACTAAAGTGAGAGTAGAGTACAGTTTATCACTGGCAAAAGTATAAGACAGCAGCAGGCCTTGGAAGCAGCTGAATCAGCAGTAATGGCTTCTGGAGCTCTTAACCCACAGACAGTGACAAGATCGGGTGATTGATTAGGAAAAAAAAAAAAAAGATGACAGGGGCCTATTTATTGACACTGGGTGCAGGTCTCTCTTTTGCCTTGTTCTTACTTAGATCTGGGTTATAGTCTTGACCAGGTCTCTATTCTATGGTGAGAAGGAACACTAGCACACCAAAACTTGTAACCACAGAATGTGGGGAAGCTGGTCACAGTTCAAGGATGGAAAAGAAACCATAGCACAGGCCAGGAGAGCAGTGACCACACCACTACTTAAATCACATCACCTTGGAGGAACTGAAAACTTATTTCAGAATTAGCTCTAAAAAGAATTCCCCCCCAAAAAAAGACCATCTAGAGCTTGAAACAGTGGGCCTCTCCCCCAGGAACAGAGTTCAACTTTAACATAGAAAATGAGCAAACAACAAAAAAGGAACCTGATCATAAAAAGTAACTGAGGTGAGAGGGAAGATCAAAACACAAACTCAAAAGAAGATAATAAAGTGAAAACTGCTACATCCAAAGCCTCAAAGAAAAATGTGAATTGCTCAGTCACATCCCTCCAAAAGAAAGTAGAATTCCTGGAAGAGCTCATAAAGGATTTTTAAGAGAGGTAGAGGAGAAAATAGGAAAAGAAATGAGTAATGCAAGAAAATTATGAATAAAGAGGTTTTAGGTTAATAAAGGAGGCACCATACATACACACATATATACATGTATGCATGTATGTATGTGTACATTTGTATATGCATGCATGTATACATGTATACATAAATCTACCCCCCTGTGTATATACTGAAGAAAAACATGAAGAAAAATCAGAAGAGGCCAAAGGATAGAAGAGGCACAAAAATCTACTGAAGAGAACTCCTTTACAAAACAAGAATTAAGGAGATAAACTCCATGAAAAGCAAAATTGGCTGCATGGAAAAAGATGTTTAAAAATTCACTGGAGGAAAAAAACTCTTTAAAGTGTATAACTGGCTAAATGGAAAGGGTGCTACAAAAGCTCAATGAAGAAAATAATTTAAAAATCTAAATTGCCAAGTGGAATCTAATGACTTTATGAGACATCAAGAAAAAAAATAAAAGAAAATTAAAAGAATAAAAGAAATAGGAGGATTCTGGGAAGATGGCAGAATAAGTTTCTAAATTTCAAGCTCTCCAGATTTCCCCCACAAACAGAACAAATTTGTGCCCCAGGGCAAACATAGACTGGTGAAAAATCAAGAATATTTGAAGCAAAACAGTGGTCCTTCTGGTACAACCCAAGAGAATCTGAAGATGCCAGGCCAGGGATCAACCCATGTGAAGTGCAAGCACCTCCAGGATAGCTCTGCAGAAAAAGCAATTGGGAGCCCTGAGGCTAGCTGGATTTGGCTAGATCTTCAGCAGGAACCATAAAAACTTTCCCCTCCTAGACAATATGCAGAGTGAGAAGTCAGACTCAGAGAAGACTAAATGAATTTTAGCTGATTGGGAATGCTAGGCCCAGCTGTGCTTCAGAGATACAGCCTGAGTGAGAAGGAGCCAGCACACCAAGTGATGCAGAATCAATGGAGCAAGAATCTGCTGGCTGTGAGCACTTGCAGGAGCCAGGAGCTCTTAGCTTAAGGTTCCCAAACAGAGGGAAGAGCTGAAGTAAAGCCAGAGGCACTATTCCCAACCCACAATTAGAGGTGCTTACATGAATACCTCTTATTTAAAAAAAAAAATGGATTTACAAACAAGAAAGAACCCAACCATAAAAACTTACTATGGGAACAGGGAAGACCAGGGTTCATCTTCAGAGGACACAAAAATAAAAAACTGGAAATTAAGTGGATGCCATCAATTGAAGAATGGCTGAGTAAATTTTGGTATATGAATATTATGGAATATTATTGTTCTGTAAGAAATGACCAACAGGATGAATCAAAGAGGCTTGGAGAGACTTATATCAACTGATGCTGAGTGAAATGAGCAGGACCAAGAGATCATTACATACTTCAACAACAGTACTATATGATGATCAATTCTGATGAACGTGGACCCCTCTTCAACAATGAGATGAACCAAATCAGTTCCAATAGAGCAGAAATGAACTGAACCAGCTACACTCAGAGAAAGAACACTGGGAGATGACTATGAACCACTACATAGAATTCCCAATCCCTCTATTTTTGTCCGCCTGCATTTTGGATTTCCTTCACAGGCTAATTGTGCACTATTTCAAAGTCCGATTCTTTTTTGTACAGAAAAATAACTGTTTGGACATGTATACATATATTGTATTTAATTTATACTTTAACATATTTAACATGTATTGATCAACCTGCCATCTGGGGGAAGGGGTGGGGGGAAGAAGGGGAAAAGTTGGAAGAAAAGGTTTTTCAATTGTCAATGCTGAAAAATTACTCATGCATATATCTTGTAAATAAAAAGCTATAATAAAAAAAAATAAAATAAATAAATAAGTATTATGGGACTACCTGAAAGCTATGCTCAACAACAACAAAAAGGTTATCAAGGAAAATTGGCCTGACATTCTAGAGCTAGCAGACAAAATAGTCATTCAAAGAATCCAACAATCACTTCCTGAAAGAAATCCTAAAATTAAAGCTCCAAGGAATAATGTAATCCAAAATCCAGAACAATCAGGTGAAAGAGACTATAAGCAGCCAGGAAGAAACAATTCAAATATCAAGGAGCCACAGTCATGATTACACAGAAATTAGAAGCTTCTATATTAAAGGATCAGTAGGCTTGGAATATGATATTCCAGAAGGTAAAAGAGAATGAATTACAACCAAGAATCAATTACCCAGCAAAACTGAGCATAATTGTTCAGAAAGTTGGATATTCATTGAAATAGGGGACTTCCAAAGTTTTCTGATGAAAAGACCAGAATTGAACAGAAAATTTGATCTTTAAATATCCAAGAGAAAATTTAAAAATCTAAGAGAAGCATAAAAAATGTAAACTGAAAAGAAAACAGCCACAAAACAAAACATGGTTTTCAATAAGGGCAAACTGTTTACATCCCTATGGGGAAGATGATACTTGTATCTCTATAAGGATGGTTAGAAAGAGTATACTTAGAAGATACAGATATAATTGACTTTTATTGTGATTATAAAAAAATTAATTAAGTTGTGAAAAAAGATATTGATTGCACTGGGAGAAGAGGAAAGAGGGAATAAAGTAAATTATATCACATGAAGAGACATAAAAGACTTATTTATTACAGGACAAGGATTAAGGAAGGGTTTAGGCATTGTTTGAACCTAATTCTCATAATATTTGATTCAAAGATGGAATAACATATGCACTTAGTTGGGTAGAGATCTATCTTATTCTATATGGCAATTGGAGGAGAAATGGAAAAGAAAAGTAGAGAACTGGAGAAAAGGAGAGGTTAGATCAGAGGAGATAGTAGTCAGAAACAAAATACTAGTGAAGAGAGATGGATTAAAAGGAGTGAGAAATGGAGGAAAATACACAATTAGTAATCATAAATGTGAATGAGAATGGGATGAACCCTCCAATAAAATGGAAGTAAACAGTAGAGTTTTAAAAGCCAGATTCCTACAATATATTGTTTAAAAGAAACATTTGAAGCAGAAGAACACACAATAATAAAGATCAAAGGCTGGAATAGAATACATTATGCTTCAATTGAAGTTTAAAAATTAACAAAAGAGGTAACAATTTTGATCTCAGACAAAGCAAAAGAAAATATAGATCAAATTTAAAACGACATGGAAGAAAACATCTTGCTAAAAAAAAATTACCAGAGACCAGGGGTTTTAAAACATTTTTCATTTATGATCACTTTTTACCTGAGAAATATACTGACATATACCAGTATATACATTTACTGAAATAAACCATAATTTCATGACTCCCACATTCAGTTATGAGATCCCATATGGCATCCCAAATGACAGTTTAAGAAGCTGGGTCATAGACAATAAAGTAATATCAATACTAAGCATATATGTACCAAGTGATATAACATCAAAATTCTTAGAAGAGAGGTTAAGTGAGTTACAGGAAGAAACAGATAGCAAAACAAAATGATATTAACTGGGGGACTTCCTCCTCTCCCTCTCAGAACTAGATAAATCTAAACACAAAATAAAGAAGGAAATTAAGGAGATAATGAGAATTTTAGAAAAGTTAGATATGATAAATCTCTGGAGAAAATTGAATGGGGATAGAAAGGAATATACACCTGATCTTAGAATAGATGGCACCTATATAAAAACTGACTATGTATTTGGGCATTAAAAAACCTCAATCAAATGGAGAAAGGCAGAAATATCAAACTTATCTTTTTCAGATCATGATGCAATAAAAGTTACAAGTAATAAAGGGCCATAGTAAAAAAGATTTAAAATTATTTGGAAACTAAATAATCTAATCATAAAGAATGAGTGGATCAAACAAATCATAGAGACAATCAATAATTTCATCAAAGAGAATGATAATAATGAGGCAACATACAAAATAGGATATAGTAAAAGTAATAGCTTGGGGAAATTTTCTATCTTAAAATGCTTATATGGATAAAATATAGAATGAACAGATCAATGAATTGGGCATTCAATTTAAAAATCTAGAGAAAGTACAAATTAAAAAGACCCAATTAAATACCAAATTAGAAATGCTGAAAATCAAAAGAGAGATCAATAAAATTGAAAATAAGAAAACTATAAATTAATAATAAAATTAAAACTGTTTCATGGCAAAAATAGATAAACCTTTAGTTAATTTGAATTTAAAAAAATGAAAAAGAAAACCAAATTACCAGCATCTAAAATGAAAAAGACGATTTCACCACCAATGAAGAGGAAATTAAAGCTCAGCTGTATGTCAATGAATCTAACAATCCAAGTAAAATGGATGAATATTTGCAAAAATATAAATTGCTCAGATTAACAGAAGAAGAAATAAAATATTTAACCCCATCTTAGAAAAAGAAATTGAATGAGCTATCAATTAACTTCTTTTAAAAAAAATCTCTAGGCCAACTGTATTTATAAGAGAATTCTACATTTAGAGAACAATTCCAATACTATATAAACTATTTGAAAAAATAGGAAGAGTTCTACAAAATTTCTTTTATGGCACAAATATGGCAGTGATACTTAAACCAGGAAGAGCCAAAATAGAAAAAAGGAATTTACAAACCAATCTTCCTAATAAATATTGATACAAAAAAATTTAATGAAATATTAGCAAAGAGAGAATAGCAATTTATTATTAGACTCCTACAATAGGAACAGGTAAGATTTATACCAGAAATGCAGGAAAACAACCAATTAATCAATTAATTAATAACAAAACCAAGAAGAATCATATAATTTGTTTTGTTATTAATATGATTTATAATGCTAGTTTTTTGACAAAATACAGCACTTGTTCCTATGAAGAGCATGAGAACATAGAAATAAATAAAGATTTCCTTAAAATGATAAATATTGTCTATATAAATCATTAATAAGCTTTAACTGTAATGGGGATGAGCTGGAATTCTTGCCATAAGATCAGGGGTGAAAAAAAGGATAGCCATTATCATGACTATTATCTATATTATACTAGAAAGGTTAGCTATAGCAATATAAGAAGAAAAAAAAAGAAATTGAAGGAATTATAATAGGCATTGATGAAACAAAACTACTATTCTTTGCAGATGATATCATAGTATACTTAAAGAATCCTAGAAAAACAACTAAAAAAAACTGCTTGAAATAATTAACAACTTTAGCAAAAATTCAGGATGTAAAAACTATCAGCAGTTCTATATATTACCAACAAAACTCAGCAAAAAAGAGATAAAAAGAGAAATCCCATTTAAAATAACTGTAGACTATATAAAATATGTGGAAGTTTACTTGCCAAGTCAAACCAATAACTATATGAACAAAATTACAAAACACTTTTCACCCAAATAAAGTCAGACCTAAACATATGGGAAAATATCAATTGCTCATGGACAGGTTAATTAAATATAATAAAAATGACAATTCTACCTAAATTAATTTGCTCATTCCAGTTAAATTACAATCAAACTACCAAAAATTATTTTATAAAACTTGAAAAAATATTAAATTCATCTGGAAGAATAAAACATTGAGAATATCAAGGGGAATATCAATTTAGGGAACAAATGCAGAGGAAGTACAAGATCTAAAATGCAGAATTGTATAAGATCTAAAACTACATTATAATTTAGTAGTCATCAAAATTTTTTGGCACTGGCTAAGAAAAAGTGCTAGACCAGTGAAAGAGATTAGGTACACAAGACATAGTAGTCAATGACTATAGTAATCTACTGTTTGATAAACTCAAAGATTTCAATATCTGGGATGCAAACTAACTAGCTGACCCCCTCAAAAAAAAAAAAAGGCAAACTGGAAAAATAGTATGGCAGAAACTTAGGCATCAACCAACATTTCCCACCAGATACCAAGATAAGGCCCAAATAAGTACAAGATTTATGCATGAAGGGTAACACATAAGCAAATTAGGAAAACAAGAATATTTTACTCTTAGCTCTACGGAGAAGGGAAGAATTTATGAAGAAATAGAGAACATTATGAAATGGAAAATGGATAATAGTGATTGCATTAAATTAAAATGGTTTTGCACAAACAAAACCAATGCAACTAAGATTAGAAGGAAAGCAGAAAGATGGAAAATGTTTTTACAGCCAATGTTTATGATAAAGGCTTCATTTCTCAAATGAACTGAGTCAAATTAGTAAGAATACAAGTCATTCCTCAGTTTAAAAATAGTCAAAGAATATGAACCGTTTTTAGCTATCTATAGTCATATCAAAAAACGCTTTAAATCACTATTGATTAGAAAGATGCAAATTAAAACAACTCTGAGTTACCACCTCAAACCTCTAAGATTGGCTAATATAACAAAAATAAGAGTGAAAAATGCTCAAGAATTGGGGAAAATTGGACATTAATGCATTATTGGTGGAAATGTGAATTGATCTGACCATTCTGGAGAGCAATTTGGAACTATACTCAAAAGATAACCAATCTGTGCATACCTTTAGATGCATTAATACCACTACTAGTTCTATAACCTCCAAGAAATTACTAAAAGGGGGAAATGGCCTACATGTACAAAAATATTTATAACTGCTTTTTTTTGTTGAGGCAAAGAATTAAACACTGAGGAGATGCCCATCAATTGGGGAATGGCTGAACAAGTCGTGGTATATGAATATAATGGAATACTATTGTATTATAAGAAATGATGAGCAGGCAAGTAGATTTCAGGAAAATCTGGAAAGACTTATATAAACTGATGCTGAGTAAAGTGATCAGAACTATAAGAACATTGTGCACAGTAACATCAACACCTCTTTTTCACCCATACAATGATCAAAGATCCTTCCAGAAGACTTCTGGTGAAAATATTTTTCGCATCCAGAGAAAGAACTATGGAATCAGAGTGCAGATGGAAGCACATTATTTTCACTTATTATTGTTGCTAATTTTTGTTTATTGTGGCTTTCCTCTTTTGTTCTGTTTTTTCTTTCACAACATGACTAATATGGCAACACGTTTACATGACTGCACATATATAAAATATATTGTCATCTTGGAGGAGATAAGAAGAAGGGATAGAGTAAAAACTTGAAACAAAATCTTAATTTAAAAATGTTGAAAACTATCTTTACATGTAATTGAAAAAAATAAAATATTATCAACCCAGAAAAAAATAACCCTTGATGAAGTGTTTAGTACCTTCAAGTCTTTTGATACCCTGGTGAGTCAATTTTGAGATGAGAATATATTGAATGCCATTTTATAATTGACATATCAGTTAGTGATTCATTGAGGAATTGTATTTCTCAGTGAGTCAAATGAGAAATGAGGAAAATTATCATTACTCTGTAACATCCTATTCCTCATTTTGTCAAACCCCATTTCTCATAGTAGATCAAAAGGAGCTTAAAAACTAATTTTCCAGTCCAAACTAAAGCCATGATGGTTCAGGAATGGGAGAACTCCTAACTCCTTGGGATATTTGCTCTATAACCAGTTTAAAGTTGGTATCTAGCTTCTGTTTACCTATAAGCAAAAGAGCTAACTGGGCCTGAGTCCCAGGGGACAGCTTTTCCTCATGAAAGTTAGAAATGATTTGGAAAAGACTAAGGGGGCCAGTGGAAGATCCTGATTGATGTTGGATCTGTTTTTCTAGACAAAATTACCAAAGGCAGCTGAGTCTCATAAAGCAATTAGCATTCCTTAATTGCCAGAAAGAGGTGTTATCAGTCACACCTGAAGGTCACTTCCTCCAGTTGCAACTAGTCATAAGGCTTTTCTAATACCTGAAGGACTCTCTCCCCTTCATTTGGAGTCTCAATTAATATGGTCTTTTCAGTCCCATGGTGGTAACTGACCAAATGAGGGGGACAATTTGACCCATTTTATTAAGTTACATGTGTCGCTGTTAAGTAACATATCTTTCCTGGAAAATTTGCCTCAGTTTACTTTTATTGCATTTTTACTCACCTTAATATGAAACAGTCTTTCTAATAGGTTGAACATGCTACTGGTCATCAGAAATCACTCAGATGGCTGGCACCCAGATTGAATTATCACCTGATGAGTCTTCAGTTTCAAGTGTTTGTGTAGGAATTTTAGAATTATACGAGGGGATAAAATGGAATATTCCAAACAATGGAAAGATCTGGAATCTATAGTCTATTCATAGCTCCAGAGCAAGAGTTCTTAATTTTTTCTTGTCATAGATCCCCTTGACAATCTTGTGAAACCTCTAAACCCTTTCTTAGAATAATGTGTTTTCTTTTTAAACAAAGGATGCCAATTATATTGAAATAAGATGTAATTTTTTCCCATCTAAGTTCATGGTACCCCTGAAATCTATCTATGATGGTCTCTAGCCCACAAGTTAAGAACCTCTGCTCTAGAGCCCTCACTCCATAATCAGTCTCTTCTTTCTCTGGTCATAATTCCTGAAGGATTCAGGCACTCACATACTATGATAAATTAGCCTATGTTTTGTCTTGTTTTAAGGAAAGGAATAGAGGAAATGGGTCATGGATTTATGGATTTAAAAATTATGGGTAATTTCATAAACATCCCATTTACCTTCTCAGATCTCAGAGATGGAAAGAGAATATTCCCAAAGAAGTCACATCCATGGGTCAAAGACAGGAATAAGGGATGTGTGTGTGTGTTCAGGACTCACATCAATGGATTCTGGGCTTTAGCAGAAAAATAAGCATTAGAAATTAGTCTCTTCTTAACCCAAATAGTCACAATAATTGTCAGCTTCAGCCATCATGTTCCTCTCAGTTTTGTCTGTGGGTTGCCCACAGCAGATTCAATTACTGGCTATTGGAATCCTAGACCATAGCAGAAGAAAACAAGAGTCCCAGCCCTTCCTGTCCCCTTCCAATGACATCTGGGTCTCAAGAGAAGAAGAAAAAATAGAAAGTGAAGCTAGAATCCAGATTTCATGTTCCTCTATCCTATTTTATAGTTTCCTGCCTACTATGAATTTATACTCCCTGAGGTCTTCCAGTGATGGTGGCAGAGGGAAATCATTCTCTCATGTGTCAGGACCATCTGAAATTGCTTCTCCAGTCTCATTACCCTTCACATAACTTATTTGTTTGTATAGGAAGTCCAACGCTGGACTCCTCTGCTAAGCTATTTTCTGTTCTCTGCTTTGCCATGTTCAGTTATATAATCTCTTTAGGTGTTCTGACTTGACTGCTCTCTCTAGTTCGAACCCTAATCACTTCTTCCGCATTGCTGCAATAGCCTTTTTGATCTTTCCTTCTACAATCACTCCAGTTTCCCATCTTTCACAAAGTTACCAAAATTATCCTACTAATGAACAATACTAATTACATTTTTCTATAGGATTATTCTTGTGCTCAAAAGCACTTAGTGAGTGCCTATCATCTTCAGTTTAAAATCTATTTTTTCCACCAGCATTTAAAGCCTTCATAATTTGACTCCAAGCTTTTTCCACATTACTTCTCTGTAAGCATTCTACATTTTAATCTCATTAAATTACTAGATATATCTCAGTTTTGTCTTACATTGACGCAGATTAGCTACCATATCTAGAATGTAGCCCTTCCACATATCAACTTTCTGAAACCTTTCTCTTCCCCTCTCAGGATATCTTCCAGATATTCTCTCTCCCTAAGCACTGGGAAGAATGTAAGCTCTTAAAGCCAGACACCCTCTTTTTTACTTTAATTTTTATTCCAACTTCTTAGCACAGTGACTAACACATAGTTAGGATTTAAAATCTTAAGTCATGAGCTATGCTAATTTTTTTCTATCTTTGAGAGTTTTTTTCCCCCCTGAATGTTTCCTAAACTAATTAAATTTTGGGTCTGGCTCCCCTCTCTTACCTCCCTAACGCCCCACCTCCAAAAACAAAAACAAAATCCAAACTTCTAGTACCTAGTACAATTATATAGGACAGATATTTAGGAAGTATTTGACTAATGCTTAGGAAAAGGAATTCAATTTAACAAATAGAACCTATTATGTACAAAGTATCATGCAAGGCAAAAGACACAGAAAAACAAAAATGAGAATTTTTGCTTTTAAGAAGGTTCTAGAGAAAGCCATCAGTGGAAATGGGAAAATGTTGGGGATGTTTTGAAAGACTATAGCTTCTAGGGAAAAACAGCAGTGATTTTAGGGAGCTTCTGTTCTGGCAATCTAATTCTTAAATCCTCTGGTTTGCCCTCCCATAACCAACCTAGTAATGCTATTATTCTAATAATCTGGTCTGATTCAAAATAAACCACTCTTCAGTCAGATAGTTTCTGGCTTCAGGAGAGTCCCACAGATCAAACTCCTGAGATAATAGTGAATAGACAACTCCTCAGTTCATTGCTGAGTGATAATCTGGTCAGTATTAATCTGGTCAAAGAACCCAAATTCTGGAAACTGCTCCTCTATCCTACCTATGGATCACTGAATTAACATGTCAATGATAGAAAGCTGGATAAAAGTGTCTCTTTGCTTCTGTTTCTTTGCTGAATCCTCTTGGAATTTAGTTCACTTGTAATAATGTTACAATTATAATAAACTTTGCCCCTTGACTAGGAAATGGGTTCAAGCCTGCTAATTTTTTGAGACACCTTGTGACATTGGTCTGTGACCCCAAACTTTTGGGGTCCCCTTTCCAACCTCAACAGTTTGAGTCCTATTTTGAATATATTGACTGTGAAATGCCTATGGGATAACAGATGAAGATATCAAGTAGGCAGTTGGTAATATGAAACTACATTTCAAGAGAGATTAGAGATGGACATATATATGTGGGAATTGTAGAATATTTATTCTATTACCTATTACCTATATTTATTATCAATAGAAATGGTAATTAAAACCATGGGAATGTAATTGAGGGAAAACAAAATATCATTTTTAAAAACCATGAGAATTGATTCAAAGGAATAAGAATTAAAGCAGAAAGAAATGCAAGTGTTCAGAGGAGGAAAAAGCAAAAGGAGAGTTAGGAAAGTAGATGCTATTAGAACCTACTAGAATTGATGACATGATGGTATACTTAGAGAACCCCAAAGACTCTGCTAAAAAGCTATTAGAAATAATTCAGAATTTTAGCAAAGTCGCAGGATACAAAATAAATCCACATAAATCCTCAGGATTTTTATACATTACCAACACAATCCAACAGCAAGAGATACAAAGAGAAATTCCATTCAAAATAACGGTTGACAGTATAAAATATTTGGGAATATATCTACCAAAGGAGAGTCAGGAATTATATGAGCAAAATTACAAAACACTTGCCACAAAAATAAAGTCAGATTTAAATAATTGGAAAGACATTCAGTGTTCTTGGATAGGCCGAGCGAATATAATAAAGATGACAATACTCCCCAAACTAATCTATTTATTTAGTGCTATACCAATCAGACTCCCAAGAAACTATTTTAATAACCTAGAAAAAATAACAACAGAATTCATATGGAACAACAAAAGGTCGAGAATTTCAAGGGAAGTAATGAAAAAAAAATTAAGTGAAGGTGGTCTAAGTGTACCTGATTTAAAGCTATATTATAAAGCAACAGTCACCAAAACCATTTGGTATTGGCTAAGAAATAGACTAGTTGATCAGTGGCATAGGTTAGGTTCACAGGGCAAGATAGTGAATAAAAATAGCAATCTAATCTTTGACAAACCCAAAGATCCCAAATTTTGGGATAAGAATTCATTATTTGACAAAAACTGCTGGGAAAACTGGAAATTAGTATGGCAGAAACTAGGCATGGACCCACATTTAACACCACATACTAAGATTAGATCAAAATGGGTCCAAGATTTAGGCATAAAGAACGAAATCATAAATAAATTGGAGGAACATGGGATGGTTTACCTCTCAGACTTGTGGAGGAGGAAGGAGTTTGTGTCCAAGGGAGAACTAGAGACCATTATTGATCACAAAATAGAACATTTTGATTACACCAAATTAAAAAGTTTCTGCACAAACAAAACTAATGCAAACAAGATTAGAAGGGAAGTAACAAATTGGGAAAAATTTTTTACAGTTAAAGGTTCTGATAAAGGCCTCATTTCCAAAATATACAGAGAATTGACTTTAATTTATAAGAAATCAAGCCATTCTCCAATTGATAAATGGTCAAAGGATATGAACAGACAATTTTCAGATGATGAAATTAAAACTATTTCCACTCATATGAAAGAGTGTTCCAAATCACTATTGATCAGAGAAATGCAAATTAAGACAACTCTGAGGTATCATTACACACCTGTCAGATTGGCTAAGATGACAGGAACAAATAACGATGAATGTTGGAGGGGCTGTGGGAAAACTGGGACACTGATGCATTGTTGGTGGAGTTGTGAAAGAATCCAACCATTCTGGAGAGCAATCTGGAATTATGCCCAAAAAGTTATCAAAATGTGCATACCCTTTGACCCAGCCATACTACTACTGGGCTTATACCCCAAGGAACTACTAAAGAAGGGAAAGGGACCTGTATGTGCCAAAATGTTTGTGGCAGCCCTTTTCATAGTGGCTAGAAGCTGGAAGATGAATGGATGTCCATCAATTGGAGAATGGTTGGGTAAACTATGGTATATGAATGTTATGGAATATTATTGTTCTATAAGAAATGACCAACAGGAGAAATACAGAGAGGTTTGGAGAGACTTACATCAACTGATGCTGAGTGAAACGAGCAGAACCAGAAGATCATTATACACTTCAACAATGATACTGTACGAGGATGTATGCTGATGGAAGTGGATTTCTTCAACATAGAGAAGAGCTAATCCAATTCCAATTGATTAATGATGGACAGAACCAGCTACATCCAGAAAAGGAACACTGGGAAATGAATGTAAACTGTTATTTTTACCTTCTGAATCCAATTCTTCCTGTGCAACAAAAAATTCAGTTCTACACACATATATTGTATCTAGAATATACTGTAATATATTTAACATATATAAGACTGCTTGCCATCTGGGGGAGGGGGTTGGGGGAGGAAGGGAAAAAATCTGAATAGAAGTAAGTGCAAGGGATAATGTTGTAAAAAAATTACCCATGCATATGTACTGTCAAAAAATGTTATAATTATAAAATAAAATTTAAATTAAAAAAAAAAAAAAAAGAACCTACTAGAATCTGAGTCCTTAACTTTGTCATTCACAGTAACATTCCTTGTTGATTAGAAGTAGAAGTGCACATTCTAAAAGCAAAGAAAAGGAAAAGAAGAAAGAACTTTTCTAATTCCGTTGTTTTATATTTTAATCCTGTTTTAGATGTCTTATCTTAGGGTATCTTGGAGTGGTCTATACCTCTGACATAAAATGACTGGTTCTACTTCTGTGTATGATCAGACATAGAATAGTTAAAATGGATTACTTAACTAATGGTCATTATATATTACAGCTAGATTGAAGAAAGCTTTTCTTAAAGAAAAATAGAATCTGTTGAAAACTATCTCTGCATATATTTGGAAAAAAATAAAAGACTATTAAATTTTTTAACTCAAGATTTACTCAGAGAATTTACTAAAATATTATTATTCCAAACCTTACCTATATTTTATGATGATTATGAGATCTGAAGTGTATTTTTTAAATTATTGTCTACTTCTTTTCTGAATCAACAATCTCGCTGATTTGAACAATTTGTTGACTATTTAAAATGGCTACAAATAAAAAAAAGTCCAATAATGTTAAGTTACATGTCCATTTACATGGATTGGTCTTTATTAGGGAGGCAGTGTTTATATATGTGTATGTGCACATACATTTGATTTGTTATAGTATTAAGGGTAAAAGATTAACATAACATGGAGGAACAGCACACATTTGTTAACCAGAAATGTCAGACTATGGCCTGAGGGTCAAATCTATTCCCCTTCCCTGTTTTCAACTATATTTACAAATGTAAAAAAAAAAAAGAGAGAGAATTCCTAACTCAAGAGCCACACAAAAATAGCTAGGAGATAGTAGTTTGCCCATCTCTGGTATAAATAAAAGGTAAAATTGTCATTGTTTGCATGAAAAAACACTATACTATTGATGTGGCTGATGACATTGTACAATTTAGTCATATAACCAATGTAGCAGAAGTGACTATGAGAAATACTACAGATCATCTATGTAATTTTCTCATCACTGGGGACAGGAAGCATCTTCATTGTTCTAGATAAACAGACACAGACACTGGTAACCAGTGGATCATCCATTAAGAAACCTAATAGTGGAGCTAGACGTAGAGTTTTGAAGCTGAGAGAGGTGAATGTAATTGGGGATGAGAAAAGTACCATTTAAAGAACAGTAGAAGAAACCAGAATGAGCAGAAGAAAAAATTCTGGGTATTGGTACTAGAGATGAGAACACTAGGGATTGTAGTCAAATAACCAGACAGAAAAGATGCTGCTCACTTGCTCAGGGGAGCTGAGACACAATGATCTTGATCTTGATATCAGTTGGAAGTAATATTTGCCTTACCTACCTCACAGGGATGCTGAGAGGAGGATTTGAGAGAGAGAGATAAATCTACTATTATAATTAGTATGTGTCCAATGGAGACAGCAGGTTATATCAGAGTATCTGAATTCATATCCTGCCTTTGCTACTTATCATCTATGTAATTCTCCTTGGGTTTCAATGTCCCCCTCTATAAAAGGATTGGCCTGGAATTTCCAAAATCTATAATTCTATTATAATTATTTAATTTTGATTGGTCTGGAGATAGAAAAAAGGAAGAGAAAATCAGACTTCTTTGAGAGGCAGCAAAGAGATAGATTTGATTTGCAAAGGGGATTGATTCTATATATAACCTACAACTATATTTTGCCTATACACGAGAGACAGACAATAAATAAGAAGAGTTCTCACATATAGTAAATAGCTTTCATGTATTTCCTAGATTTCATAAGCTATATGAAATGTAATTTTTACTATGAACTACTATATTTATAGTGCTCTGTTTTATATATAGATATGTATATGAATATACATATACTATATCATATACTACCATATATAGTGAATAGCTCTCAGATATTTTCAATATTTTCAATGGTTGATTGAGTTTTCTTTGGAGATAACTCATTTCTAACAGAATTAGTACTATGAGCCTTAAGAAATACTCAAAAGAAATGACGTAAAGAGTTGCCTGCTAGGGAGATTTTGCTTATTTTACATGAATGAAAACTTATAACAACATTGTCAAATATCCAAGATTCATCTTCCCAGTTTACCAAGTAAGGAAATTGAGCTATAGAAAAATTAGTTTAACATAAAACCAGTAAAAATTGTGAATTTTAATAGCACAGATGTTACAAACAAGATAAAATATGGTATTTTGTATTAACATGATGATTCACATATTTTTCCCCTTTTGATCTCTAATATTTACCATCTAAAAGAGCTTAGGGTAGAGTTTTATAAGTATTTCAATATGAAGCCCCATGATAATGTACTCAAGAAGCAGGTGTGCAGCTGATATTGATGCCTGTAGGACAAGACAAACCCTTAGTAAATTCTGATCTGAGGACTGTAGAAATGTGGCTTTTGGGGGAACGGGGGGTGAGGAGGAAGGGATCTCTTGTTTCTCTTCCTTAAAAAAGAGAGCTGAAACATTAGGCAACAGAAATTTAAACAAAAATTCTAACCCCTTTATTTTTCCCAAATACATGTAAAAACAATTTTAATGTTCATTTACTTTAATAGTATTTTACTTTTCCAAATAGATGCAAAGATAGTTTTTAACATTCACCTTTGCAAAATCTTGTGTTTCATTTTTTCTCCTACCCTCCCCCCAAAAACAAGCAATTCAATATAGCTAATATTCATTTTTAAAAATGAATACTTTCTCCATTTCTTCCTTCTTCCCCCCAAGGCAATAAGCAATCTGATATGCTATATATGTGCAGTCTTGTAAAACATTTTCATGTTAGTTATTTTGTAGAAGAAAAAAACGAAGAGGAGGAGGGGGAGGGAGAGAGAAAGGAAAAGGCAAATTACTATATTACTATATTCAGGCATCAGATCTTTCTCTGGAGTTGAATGGCATTTTTCAACATGAGTCCTTTTGATTGTCTTAGATCATTGTATTGCTGAGAACAATCAAGTTATTCACAATTCTTTATCAAACAGTATTGATGTTACTATATACAATATTCTGGTTTTGCTCACTTTACTTTGTATCAGTTTATACCAGTCCTTCCAGGTTTTTCTGAAATTATCTTGCTCATCATTTCTTATAATACAATAATATTTCTTTATAGTTATGTACCACAACTTGATCAGTCATTCCTGGAATGATGGGCACCCCATCAATTTCTAATTCTTAGTTGCTACAAAAAAGAGTTGATATAAATATTTTAGTACGAAAAGATCCTTTTCCCTTTTTAAAAAACTTCTTTGGGATACATTCCTAGCAGTAGTTTTGCTGGATCAAAGAATATGCATAGTTTTCTAGTCCCTTTGGACATAGGTACTAATTGTTTTCCATAATGATTCGATCAGTTCACAACTTCACCAACAGTGCATTAGTATCTTGATTTTCCCATATCCTTTCTGGGATAAAATAATCCCTTTATTATTTTAATTTTTTGTCATATTAGCCAATCAGAGTTGTTTTAATTTGCATTTCTCTAATCAATTATGATTCAAAGCATTTTTTCATATAACTATAGATAACTTTGATCTCTTTTCCTGAACACTGGCTGTTTGTATCTTTTCACCATTTCTCAATTGGAAAATAACCTGTATTGTGACAGATTTGACCCAGTTCTCTTTGAAGAGAAATTTGATCTTTTGAGAAATGAGACCTTTATCAGTGATATTTGCTATAATTTTTTCTCTCAGTTTTCTGTTTTGCTTATAATTTTGATTGTGCAAAAACTTTTTAATTTTTGTAATAAAAATGATCTTATGTGAGTCCCTTAACCACTTTCTGCCTCAGTTTCTTATCTGTAAAATGGGGATGATAATAGCATCTACTTCACTTGTTTGTTGTAAGAATAAAATGAGATTTATAAAGTACTTTGCAAGCCTTAAATTGCTATATTAATGTGTAGCTCTTATTATTATTGTTATTAATTAAAATAAGTGAGAGAATAAGGGGAGGGAAGATATTTTAATGTATTGAAAAGCGAATAGGACTAGGAATCTAAAGACATTGGGTATAGTTTGTTCTGTCATTAGACCTGGGTGTAATTTAGTCATTTTCTCTTCCTAAGGTCCCAATCTCTTCATTAGAAGGTGTGAGGATTGAAATTGCTGCTTTCTAACATCCCTTCTAGATGGACCATTTTATGTCCATGTGTTGGCAGACATGGCTCCTAGAATAGAACAGGAGATATCCATGTCATGCTGAGTGAGACTACTATAATTACTCACAACCAAAAATTGTATCATTGCTGTGATAGCTCTTAGACGAACCATTTCCACAGCTCCTCAAGAGAATGTGTTGCCTACGCATTTGATGATACCAACAAATACTAAATCTTTGGGTAAAAAAAAAAAAAAAAAATGCAACCAAAAAAAAAAAATCCCTATTCAGATCCTGCCTTCAAGGAATATATATTGTGGAGGTTGTATATATGCAAATAAGTATGATAGTAGGCAGAATGTGATAAATGCCAACAGAGAACCAAATAAAACATGATGAGAAATTTGAATAATAAGAAATCATTTTCAGCTCCTGTTAATTAGGTTTCATGGGAGAGAGAGTCCCCAAACTGATCTTTAAAGAAAAGAAAAGAATATTATAAGCAGAAATAAAGGGTTCCTTTTAGGATTGGGAGACAGAGAAAGTTTAATGACTTGGGAATCAGAGAGCTTGGATTCAAATTCCCCATCTGACATTTACCACAAATTCCCCTTCTGACATCAGACAAGTCACAATCTCCATGGGTCTCATTTTCCACAACTATAAATTGGAGAGGTTGAATTAATTAGTCTCTAAACCCCCTTCTAGCTCTTTAGTTATGATTCTATGTAAAACTAAGCTATAATAAATGATAAACTGAGCTATAATAAATAATAAAAAGGAATATGATATTTGGACTCAGCTTAGAGAAAATTTTGCTTCATATATATATTTTTTTGACAACAGACAAATTGAGGGCAATGAACAAATCAGTGTGTCGTACAGGTGACTTATTAATGAATGAAACTGTGAGACTTAAAAATTCAGGGGAGTGTAGTTAAATTCATGATTAATTGCCTGGTTCTTTAAGCAATAAACCCTAGACTGTGACCTTTAAAGTAGCAACCTCATTGAAAAAGGAGGTCAAGCAGAGAAAGGGCTTCAAAAACACAGTGGCAATGGAGATTAACATTGAACCTGGTGAAATGGGAACTATAGCTCTGGAAGTCTAGCTCAATAAAAGAGATCCAGGGAACCACTGCTTAAGGAGGTAGGTCGTATTTCCAGAATTCAATATGAAATGTCTTGGCAAATGGTACTTTGCCTCAGAGATTCTAATGAAGATTTAGGTCTATACTGAGGTAAAATCACTGGAATAAAGTATGAGAGAGAATATGATGAGAAATATGATTTAATCAGAATTTTAAATTTGGGATTCCTAAATTTTTGTTTCTTGAACTCTACCCAGAACAAGTTGATGGAATCAAGCAGAAATCTATCTAGCAGTATTTTTTTTTACTATCCCACTTTTCTGGTACCAAGTACCCTCCTGAGGAACAGCCTTGTTATATTTTACCAGCTCCAGATTCTGAAAAATTCTGGAGTCTCTTTGGCCAGCAGCTTAAGCACCTATCAACTGTGTGCCCCTCATTTTATAGTCCCAGTGATATGGTACATGAGTACGATCTAGCCATTTAATATCTACAAAGGGACATTTACATCAAATGTACATGTATAAATGTATTTTATTTGTATATTTTAAAAGTGCTTAACAACTACTTGGTTGATTGTATGATATGTATATGTCAATTGCAAAATTAAATAATCTAATTCCCAGTATCAAAATTAGACAGATGGTGAAGTTACCCAAATGTCAATTTAAATGTCCACATTTAAATAAATATTTCTTTCCAGAGAGAATTTCCCTTGATGTAAAGTAAAGGTGACATCTTAATTGGCCCAAATGTTCCCCATGGCAGTAAGTCTAATTTTTCCTTTAACAATGTTAACATCAATCTTGAGATTTGGCTGGCTCAGGAGACTAAAAGTTCAGGTTGTTGACATTGCTTCCTGGTCATCTGAGTAAAAAGCATCCATGAGGAGATCCAGAAAGGTCTTCACCTTGGCTGGTGGCCTTCAGTGAACAGCTCAGGCCAACTTAGTCCAACTATAGGCATCCTTATCTTATCTTAAACCTATTTTATATTGAATATCTTTCTCCTACTAAGAATAAGTAATTATATTTTTGTTAACTATTGAGTGACTTCTGAGTGTCTCATGCTTTGCAACATTGAGACTAAACTACCAAGGACTAGGTCTGAGTCAGGATCAGCCAAGAACAGAAACGAATAATATAGAATTACTTCAAAGCAAAATAATTTGTCTCAGGAAGTAGCTGGTTCCTTCCCCTTGCTAGAGGTCTATGAGCAAAGGCTGGGGAGAGAACAAAAGAGAGAAATTCCATTCAATTCATTAGACATTAAGTTTGCCCTGTGTAAAGCACCATTCTTGGTGCTAGAGGAGATAAAAAGTTAAAGTAAGACATGGCCCCTAAGCACAGAACTCTTTTTTTTTTAAATTTGGTTATCAGGTCTCCAATTCAGGATGCTGTTTATTATTCTAATATTGTCTTTTTTCCGGAAATATAGACTCTACAAAAATAATTTTGACTTTAAATCTCCTTTCTGAGATTATAACTTGTTATCAATGTGAGGAGAGATAGTGATAAAGAAAGAGAGAAAAAGAGAGAGAGAGAGAAGAGAGACAGAATGAGAGACAAAGGCAAGAGACAGACAGAAAGTGATGTACATAGAGCTGTACATATGTATGTATATATAAGCCTACATTTGTATGTGATCCAAGTTCTAGAGCAAAGGCTCATCTTTATACTACTAATACTCTGTAGTGTTGTATAACTCAGTCACAAACACTATAGTCTCTGAAAAATTAAAAATGAGTATCAGAGCACAATGGAATCATGCATGGTGTGTGTTATCAGGCTGAAGCATATAACACAGAACTTTGATAACAGATGTGATGGAAATTAGGGAAATATATTGAGGGGAAAATTTGCTTGTCACATGACAAGAAGAAGGGATGACATGTAAACAGTGTGAATACTCCATGGGTATCTTCCTGATGTTAGGAAAAAACAAGGAAGGATCACAGAGTGTAGGGTTGGACCTTCTGTGGCAAATTTTGGAAAGACAGAAAAAGATATCTTAGATCCTGCATCACTGAGGAGAATATCCACATTGATGAAATCACTAAGCCATCTGAATATCTGAGCATTCAATGTCTAATAGGTAGCCATTTTTATATATGTTTATTTACTACATGAATGTAACCTTATATTATTTATCCTTGTATCTCCCATAGTACTTGCTATTGTTCTTTGAACATCATAATTGTTTAATAAATATTCATTGATTGTTGTATGAAGATGTATTCTGATGGAAGTGGATATCTTCAACATAAAGAAGATCCAACTCACTTCCAGTTGATCAATGATGGACAGAAACAACTACACCCAGAGAAGGAACACTGGGAAGTGAATGTAAATTGTTAGCACTACTGTCTATCTACCCAAGTTACTTATCCCTTCGGAATCCAATACTTAATGTGCAACAAGAAAATGGTATTTACACACATATATTGTATCTGGGTTATATTGTAACATATGTAAAATGTATGGGATTGCCTGTCATCTAAGGGAGGGAGTAGAGGGAGGGGAGGGATAATTTGGAAAAATTAATACAAGGGATAATATTATATAAAAATTACTCATGCATATATACTGTGGAAAAAAAATTCTAAATAAAATAAAATTTTAAAAATAAATAAATAAATAAATGTTCATTGATTAAGGAAAAAAAGGAAAGATCATAAGACTCTACAATTATTATTTCCTGCTAGATGCAGTTTACCCTTAGATTAAAAGTAAGCAAACTATGACCAGAGAGCAAATCCAACCCACTCCCCATTTTTGTTCAGCCTGCAAGCTAAGAATGCTTTTTACATTTTTAAAATACAGTAAGACTATTTTAAATTGTAAAAAAAAAAAAAAATTCTTAGCTCATAAGCAAGTGTAAAAAACCAAGTAGCTATAGTTTATCAGCCTCTGCTTTAGACCAATCCTAAATATGCTTTCAGGTTCATGTAATTTGTATAGGCCATTAATGCTTCATTTTTTTAAACTTTATTTTTGTTGTTTTTTTATAACATGATTAATGTGGAAATGTTTTGCATGATTTCATATGTATAATGAATGACTATTGTATTTTTTTTGTCTTCTCAATGAGTGAGGAAGGGCTAGAAGAAGGGAGAGAATTTGGAACTGAAAATAAACAAAAAGAGAGAGTTAATGCTTTCTTCCTTTCACCTGGAAATAAAAAAAAAAAACAAAACAAAACACTGGAGTGCTTTGATTTTCTTGTTTGCCTACACTGTCACCCCCAGATTGTCACCAGTGATCTTTCCAGACTGCAGAACTTAGAGTGGTACCTTGGAATGAGAGCCAATTTGGAGTTAGAAGTCCTAGGTCAAATCCTTTCTTGAACTCAGTTCCCAGTCTGTAAAATGAAAAAAAAATTAAGGCAATGTGTTTTTTCTCACTTCAAATCTGTGCTCCTTGTTATAGAGGTATATTATGGCTAGCTTTTACCCTTAACATTAACTTTGCTCTATTATTATTATTACTGCATTTTTTATGGAAAGCCATTGACTTCTAAAGTTTCCTCCTTATCTTGTATTTGTCACTTTCTCTGGGTGGCAGAAAAGATATATTTTGATCTCTATTCATAGATTTAATTCCCTAAAACACTGCTGGAAGTGAAAGTCTGGTCTGTAAAATGACTTATCCTTGGAAAATTATTAATTAAGGTACTTGAAACCTTTAAGTCCCAAACAATAAATTAAACAAATGAGTTTTGATAGTTTCACTTCCAGTTTGGATCAGCTGAACCATACAGCTGCCAAAACATAAATCTCATATATTTCACCATGGCAGCCTGATATGGTTGAAAGATCACAAGATTTGGAGTCAGGAAATTGGGTTAGGATCAAAGTTCTGCCATCTAAGTGACCGTGTAATTATGGGCAAATCATTTAACCTAAGTGCATATCTAGGAGCAGCCAAATGGAATTGTGGACAGCAGGCTGGACTTTGAATGAGGAAGACCCATTATCTGTAACCTGCCTCAGATACTCACTAACTGTGTGGCTTTGGAAATATCACTTAAATTCAGTTTCCTCATCTTTGAAATGAGAATAAGAGTAACTTTTACCTGATATGGTTGTTTTTGAAATAAATAACAATCTCTTCAAAAACAAGTAAGTCTTTTGCAAACTTTGAGGCACTATATAAATGTTTTTATTATTATTGTTGTTGCTAATACTATCATCAT
Source organism: Sminthopsis crassicaudata (assembly GCF_048593235.1). NCBI lineage: Eukaryota > Metazoa > Chordata > Mammalia > Dasyuromorphia > Dasyuridae > Sminthopsis > Sminthopsis crassicaudata. Next base: position 123,170,946 of record NC_133620.1, on the reverse strand, counting down.
CATCATCTACTTCACAGGATCCCATTTATTCAGTCATTCATTTAAGAAACATTTATTAAGTACACAAGTAAGGTTAAAATCTGAGACTACAAAGAGCTTTGACAAAACTCTTTCAGTCAAGGACTTGCAATATACTAAGGTGAAAAAACAGGTATTTTGGATATACAAGTATATGATAGGGTTACTGATACAAATGAGGTGAGATATCTAAATATCTATATAAAGAAATGGGCCATGAGTCAGAAGAAACCATTTTCACTTGGGGAGCAAAGAATTGGGGGAGGAGCTAATATCTAAATTGGGACTTGAAAGAAGGGAGAGATTTCAAAAAGTGAGAAAAAGGAGTCTATTTTAGAGGTAACAGAGAAGAGTTGAGTTTGAATAGAACATAGACTACAAGGATAAGATCAGTCTTACAAGATAAATTGGATTAAGATCATGGAAGTCCCTGAATGTTAGCATAAGAAATTGACTCTTCAACTAATGGGAAACCACTAAAAAGTGTTTTCAGTTAGAGGAATGAGATAATGGGAGTGGGTTAGAAAACTAGTTTAGCAATTTGTGGTGAATGAATGAAAGTATGGGAATGAAAATAGACTGGAAGTAGGAAAATTGCCTAGGCAGTTAATATATTACTGTAGGTCAAAGAATACACGGCCTGAAGAAACGTAAAAGTAATGGGAATAGATAAAGACCGATGCAATAGATAATGGAATCAAGATGAGAAATTTAATAGGATTTACAACTAATTTGATGAAGAAGAGAGGGAGCTGAATCTCAAATACAGTTCCAAGATAAAGTTCACCATCAGTCAGTCAACAAGCATTTATGAAATTCTTACCATGTACCAGTAAACATGACTGCAAGAAGAACTTGGAACCGACTCACATCTTTTTTTAAAGATATTTACAGAAGATGGAAACTAGGATAAGTAACTGAAAGTGAATACAAAAGAGTAGTTTGGTCCTGTTAGAGTAGTACTAAAATAGCAAAGTCTAGAATAACCTGATTGTGGCAACCAAATAGTAAAGCCAACAACACCTTTTTCAATTTTTTAAAGTTTTGCTAGGAGGCAAAATGATAATCCAAGGGGATACATAAAGGACTACTGTGCTGGAAAGATAGATAATGTTAATAGTGAGAAGCTGGAACCACTCAATTCCAATTTTCTCCACTAAGGAGAATTAACTTTAGACTGGGAAAGATAGAACAAAAAAATGCTGAAAAAGATTGAAATTGATGATGTGTGAGAAGATTGCCTCACTACTCTCAAATAGATGGGGTCATCAGCCTAGACCAATTACATGCTAGGTACTGAAAAAATTGATAGGTATGATTGCTGAGTTATTCTTGGTGATATCCCAGAGTTGGGGGAGAAGTCAAACAGCCCGGTGAATGATAAAAAAGTAAGAAAGTGGAAAGCTTAACTTCTTTAGCAAAATTCTGACTTTAGCAAAATTCTGACTCTCTTTCATTTTATCCTTATGGAGAAATTTGAACTACAGAAATTCTCACTTTATTTAAATGAACTCCTTCACAGATCATAATAATTATGTTATTATGTAAAGTAATTTTTACATAAACATGGACACAGACTCCAAAAGGTAGATAACAGGTGTCAGGGAGACTAGGGGACAGACTCTGGTATAAGAACTGGACAAACAGAAGACAGACACAGATGAGTGAGAAGAGCAGGCAAAGGTCTCCTTTCTTTCACCAGAGATCTCTAGCCAAGATCCTAACCAGCAGCTCTACATCCATTCTTCTGCTTTCACTTAGAGGATTTTATGTGTGCTTGTTTTGTTGTTTTTTTTAATTTTTATTTTGTGAGAGAGAGAGTGTGGAGCATGTTCAAGGGGTAAGAGCACAGAAAGCAAGTGAGAGCAGTGCTGTACATTAGTTAACATACATTTTTGTTTGTTTTTATAATGCTGGATTTTTTTCCCAGAATTCTTTATGTTAAATTATATTTGCAGAATGACACTTTGCATAAAGTGAAAATTGTCTCGCATATGTATAGGATGTTCTCCCAAAAAAGTATTATGCCGTTTTCAGCTATTAAAGTTTTAAACCGCACTAAGACTTTGGGGATCTTTTATTTAAGAGAAATATGAACTATTTAATTTTTCAGTTAGGTAATTTTAAAGAGCTAGTGTTTATGCCATCTCCTGAGTAAAGGGAAGCTGGTTAACCTGAAGAAAAGACTTAAGGGTCACAATTGGTTTTTTGCTATCTTCATTCATTTGCACCTTCATTTATTCATAAGCACTTTCTGTGGTAAAGAACTTAAATTTGTTTTGTTTGTTCCCCAGATCCTAGAACCAATGACTAGAAGTTCCAAAGAGGTAGAATTCAACTTAATTCTATGAAAGAAAAACAAAAGAAATAACAACTACTTTCTAACAATTAGAGATGTCCAAATCAGTTGCTTCAAGAATTTGTGGGTTCTGCTTCTTTTAATTTTTCTCTGAGAGCTTAGATTATAATGAAAATGGTGTCCATGGTTCCTTCTTGCTCTGTGATTCTATGATTTTATTCTGCTTAGGAGCCTGATGACTGGTCTTTTGTAGTAACATATTCAATAAAAATAGAGATGTTAGGAAAAAAAAGTTTTAGAGGTCAATATGATTAATACAGTTTTGAAAGGTTTGAATAGAACATGCTAGTATGCCCTCAAGAGTAGAAACAGCCAGCAGACAATTAGGAGCATATTCTCAATTTTAAATGTTTTATTTTCCCTTCGATTTCAAGCTCCTTGAGAGCAAAACTATTTTTAATTTTTCTTTGTATTCTCATTGCTCAGTCCATTGTCTGACACATAATAATTGTTTATAGCTCTACTGATTTAGTAATCACATACAAAGATGTGATAATTGAAGCCATGGGAGTAGATAAAATCACCAAGGAAGAAAGTATCTGTACTTGGGAAACACTTGTATTTGAGGGATGATATGAACATGAGAATCCAACATGAGAAAAAGTAGAGTAGTCAAATAGCTAAAAGAGGAATTACTAAAAATTACTTTTAAAAAGTGTCACAGGAACCAAGGGATGAGACTACCTAAAAGCAGATGGTCCATGGTGCCAGGTGCTACAAAGGTCTTAAGGAAAATGAGGACAAATCAAGATATTTAGCAATAAAAAGGTCACTAATAATCATAGCTAGGATTTATATAGTGAAGATTTTCAAAGTATCTTACAAATTTTAGCTCATTGTATCTTCACAACAATCTTGAGAGGTAGAAACTATTATATATACCTAATTTACAAATGAGGAAACTGAGGCACAGAGCTATTTAAGTGTCTTACCAAACACTTACTAAGTACCTAAAATTAGATTTGAATTCAGGTCTTCTTCATTAACCTTTTAATCACTATATAAACTAAATGCCTTATTTGAGACATTAATGAGAACAGTCTCAGAAGAGTGGTATAAATAGAAGTCAAATTACAAGAGATTCAGGAACAAAACAATTAAAATTTGGTACTAGCTAAGAAATAGATTGGTGACTCAGTGGAATAGATTAGGTTTACATTACAATTATAGTAACTGGCCCAAAGATCCAATCTTTTGGAATTAAAAAAAAAAATCACTATTTGACAAAAATTGCTGAGAAAACTAGAAAACAGTATGGCAGAAACTAGATACAGACCAAGATCTTACATCATATACCAACATAAGGTCAAAATAGATTTACTTATAAAAGGCAATACATTAAGCAAATTAGGAGAGCATGAAACAGATCAATTGTCAGATTTATGAATAAGGAAATAATTTAGGACCAATGAAAATATAGGAATATTACAAAATATAAAATAGATAATTTTGATAATACAAAATTGAAAAAATTTGCCACGACTGCCACCAAAATGAAAAGAAAAGCAGAAAACTGTGGGAAATTTTTGTAGCAAGTATCTCTGATAAATAGAGAACTGAGATTTTTAAAAATACAATTCATTGCCCATTCGATAAATGGTCAAAAGATATGAGTTTTCAGATAAATAAATAAAAGCTCTCTATAGATATATGAAGCAGCGCTCTAAATCCCTATTGATTAGAGAAATAAAAGTTAAAATGATTCTGGGGTATTACCTTATACCTATAAGATTGACTAATATGACAAGAAAAGAAAATGATCAATGTCGGAGGGGATGTGGGAAAACAGAGACACTAATGCATTGTTGGTGGACTTATAAACTCATTCAATCATTCTGAGAACAGTTTAAAATTATGAGAGTTGTAAAACTGTGTATATTCTTTGATCTAGCAACACCACTACTAGGTCTATATCCCAAAGTCATGAAAGAATGTGAAGGGAATGACCTATTTGTACAAAAATATTTATAGCAGCTCTTTTTTGTGGTGGCTAAGAATAGAAAATTGCCAGGATGCCCCTCAATTGGGTAACGGCTAAATAAAGTGTAGTACATAATTGTGATGGAATATAGTTGTGCTATAAGAAATGGCAAGCAGGAAGATTTCCAAAAGATCTGGGGAGACTTACCTGAAGTGATGCTGAATGAAGTGAGCAGAACCAGGAGAACATATACGCAGTCAGAAATATTGACTAGAGTATTCTCAGTAATACAATGAACCAAAACAACTCAAAGGATTCACAATGAAACATGCTATGCACATTCAGAGAAAGAACTGATATTTCTGAATACAGACTGAAGCATGTTATTTTTTTTCTTTCACTTTTTTTGTCATACAAAATGACTAATATGGAAATGTTTTACATGATTGCATATTTATAAACTTTATTGAATTATTATCTCAGGAAAGGAGGAATAGAATTTGGAATTCAAAACTAAAAAATATTTTTTAAAAACTTTAATTGTTCTAATGTGTAATTGGGAAAAATAAGCTAGAAAAAAGGAAAAGGAAAAAAAAAAAAGAATTTCAGAACCATATAGATAAGACAGCATAGACAAGTCTTTCTAGCAACTTATTTGTGAAGAAAAGGAAAGAAAGATGACAATTTATCTTGAGGAAGATATTTTATAAGAGGAGACACTTGAACAAGTTAGTTGACTACAGAGAAGAAACTAGTACAAGAAAGATCAAGAGAAGATGTGAATGAGATGAAGTCATGGATGACTGGAGGAAATGAGAACAACAACATAAGTAGAAGGATTATATTTGGCAAGAAAAGAGTACCTTCTTCCTCTGAGACCAGAAGAAGAAAATAATGGATAAGGACATTAAAAAGTTAATAGGTGTAGAGTTACAATTCATGCAGAAATTTTGACCCGCATTAAGCCTTCAGATCAGTTCTGTGGCCCAAAAGATGGAAATAACAAGTAATACTTTGCTTTGTGCTTAATTTAGTGCCTGGCATATAAGAAGGGTTTATAATATGTTTATTGATTGAGTTAGAAAACAATAAATTATGGTCAAAGAAGAAAGTCATAGAATTCAGGAGGTGAAAGTTTGAGTGATTTCAAATGATGGAATGACTCCACCAATCCATGGTTGAATTAAATGTAAAATGAAGAAGTCTATAGTTGAAGAGATCAAGAATGTGAGTTCAGTCTATCAGGTTTATTATAAATGTGGCTTTTAAAGTCCCCAAGAATGAGGGAGAAGTCAGGGATAGAAAGGAAGACTGTGTTATGAAGAAAAGTGGAAAATGACCAGGAATTGAGCCCATGACGATGACAATTATGAATAAAGGATTACAAAATCTTGGCTTGAACTTTAAAGAAGTTGATTAAATAGTGGTATGGCAATGGTTAAAACAAGGGAGTGGGGAATAAGGAGTTTTCTAGTTTAAATTATTTATATTAAATTTTAAATTTAAATTATTATAATTAATTATGAACTAATGAAGTCACATATTTGATAGTACGCATTGACTAGTCTAATATCATTATTTTAGACTATGTAAAAAATGGGTAACCTTAGATGAAGGAAGAAGGACTTTTTAATAGGAAACTTTCTGAATCAACCATATCCTAGTTCAATCAACCAAGTATATTTCCATGAACTAGTCAATGTCAATGAACTTTTCTTGGTTGTTGTACTTAACTGGTTTTCTTCCTAATTCTTCTAACATAACACTAATTGTTATATATCCTGGAAAAAATAGTGGTTTCATCAAGGAGTAAGGGAATTGAAGAAATCTATATATCATGTATCAATTTTTGAATCTATTTCACATTTGCTTCTTACTCAGGAGTCAATGGGCACCTTTGTACCTCAGTTTCCCATTTATAAACTGAGCACAATGAACACTGGCTTTGAAAGTGGTCAGTGTGCAGAGAGTTGCATAGTATTCTAGGTTTCACTAAGTAATCCACAAATGCTGTATCTATGCCAAAAAAAGCAATATATTGTTTATTAGCTGGAGTCTAGTGAATCAGTGTGCAAGATACATACATCATGACTGCAGAAGTGATGGATGTGACAATACCAAAGAAAGCACAAATGAAAAAGGGGAGTATGACAGGAAATTTATTGCTGGGTGGAAAAAATAAAAGTGATGGATTGGCAAAATTTCACCATCAAAACACGTTTACTTACTGTTGAAAATAAAAGTTTTATATCCTAATTCAGCAACGAGAGGAAAGAAAAATATCAACAATGGAACAGAAAGGAACACTGAAAAGTGAATCTGCGATTTTGTTTTGCATAAATTATCTCTTTTGCTTAAGAGAATAAGAGCTCATCAATGTTTTCTGCTATCTCTCTCTTTAAAATGCTGGAGTTCCCTGAAAGCAACCTGGGAAAATGGAAATACATGATAAATGAATGGTATATTTTTTCCCTCAAACTCATACAATCAGGATACATAATATATTATATTAGTAAAGCAAAATTCTAGACTCATTTTTCCAGAGTAAGACTTGCTATGTCTCCCCCTCAGGATCTAGGGGTACTCCAAGGAGGTTTGGATGTTTTCTCTTCTGCTATCAGCAGAATCACTCATTCCAGTGTTTTTCTCCACTCTTGCCTCATTGTAAGCTGCTGCTGTTACATTCAACCCTAATGAATGCCCCAGTTATGTTTAGGCAATTGACATCCATTAGCTTTTACAATTGAGTCTTTATAGCTATAGCAAGAACAGACATATAAATGTCTCCTTCGCTCCCAAATATATGAGGATTCCAAAGCAGTCATGTGATGATTTAGTGAAGAGTTTTGGCAAATACTAAGTCCTTAGTCCTTTCCCAGCTCCCAGACTGTGGCAGGAGGTAGCATCAGTTAAAAAGAAGAGATATAAGGGTTTCCAATTTATTCTCTTGCCTTCATTCTCCATGTGCTAAGTAATGTTCTCTAGCCCTAAATTGCCCAGAAGGGGAAGAGGGAAGTATTACACTTTTTCTTCTCACTCTACCATTATTTGTACATGAAACATGGACTCAACTTGCATTTGGGTCCTAGCTGCCTTTGCTGCTTCCTATTTCCTTTTCTGAGTAGGTGACAAATATTGCTCTTAACAAATATCTAGGCTTGAAGTTCAAGAGGTCTGGAAATCCTAGGTCCAGTGAGTGGTATTGATTTGTATCAAGGAGGTTTTGAGCACCAAAGCTGAAGCAATTTCCATAATTATGAGACTTCTGGTACTTAACCTATATTGAGGAGTTACAACAAACTTCAGAAATGGAAAGAAGGAAGCAGGTACAGACATGCAATGAACAGTAAGTTTTCCTACTCTATTTAAGATAGTGTTCTATTAAAGAACATTTGTTTACACAGTCTCTGAGTTACAAACCTAGCTGTAAATCAAGATAATTTTGCCATGCACATAAATCCTTTGACCTTAGGAAGTTATTAGCTTTGAGCTATCCTTAAGAAATTTTTGCATTTATGTATGTCTAGGTAGATAGTCTTGATCAATTGCATAGGTCTGAACAATCAGGGAAATAGAACAGAGACTTGTACTTTATAACTACAAGTTAAAATAAAATAAACAATTGGAACTATTTCCAGAAAAACAAAAAGAACATATTTCTGAAAGGTAATAAAGATATATATATATATATATATATATATATATATATATATATATATATATATATATATATATATATATTCAACAATTCTTCGAATTCATTCAATAATGTGTCAAGGATTGCTATTTGTAAAAATGTACTAAGATTGGTCTATTTTATTACTATTATTATTATTACTTTAAAAAGTCACTTTCTCCCATTTTTAAACCCAGAAGAAACAGTATTTTAAAGTAAAGCATATATGTCATTATCTTTGAGGTTTAACTCTTCTCTATGGTTTATATCACTTTACCATTCAAGTCCATATAAGATCTCTTTACTTTCTCTTATTTGAAAATGGGAGAGGGAAGGGAGCAAAATGGAGACAAGGGGAAAGTCTGGCTATTTCATTATTCTCAGATAAATGTGCTCAAGATGTAGATGATCTGGAAGCTGGATTTTGATCTCCCCAGTGTATTTGTTAAAGAAACAACAATAAAAAGAGAGGGCATTTTTTTTAAATCTGGAAAACAATTCCTTCTTCAAAACCAGGACTAAAAATTGCATAATGCATTAGATTTTTATTTGTTTAGGATTTCACTGCTCAGTCCTGCTAGTGACAATGAATAAAATAAGACTCTTAGGAGTCTTGCTTGTTGTGATAATGCAAATCCTTCACAAAAGGAAATGAAATACATTTCCTGAGCTTTGAGTACTAATAACCTCTATTGCTTACAGCCATCCCATTAAAGGAACAGACACATAGGAGGGATTCAAAGCTGATATAAAAAAAAAAAAAAAATCCTCCAGCAACTAAATGCAGATAAAGCCTGGCATATCCTTTCCTCAGTAAGATGAGGAGCCTGAAATATCATCCATGGAAATATTCAATCTCATCCAATTTTCATTTTGATCAAATGAAATGAAAGAATGAAAGAATAGAGACAAGAAGTGGCAATAAAAAGGGGGGGAGGGACAATAAATCTTTAAATATGTGTCTAGATATACATATAATTATAATTCAGGTGAACATTGAAAATAAGGGGTGACAACATAAAGACATACTCAGTGGCATCTTGGCTTTGGACTGGGATGTAAGAGTTCTGGGTTCTAGCCCTAAATTTTGCTCTAAGTCCCTATGCACTTTTAAAGCAAGTCCTTTTTTTTTTTCTTTTTTTTTCCCCTCTTCAATTCCCAGCTTTATCCTTTGCAAAACGAGGTTCTTAGACAGAATTAGCTTTTTAAAGTTTCCTTAAAGGCCTGGACATTTTTTCTATAACATATGCTTATATAAAGATAGCCTTGGCCAATTGCACAATCTGAAGAATAAGGGGAAAAGAAGAGAAAACTGACATTATAAGTGAAATTTTAGGCAGTCTTTTTCTCAGGAATTTCCATGTTCCCCTAAATGTTCAAGAGCTGGATCGGAAAAAAAAAAAAAAAAAAAAAAAAAAAAAACCTGGACAAATGGCAGACATAATGACAAAGTAGTTGCTAAGGAAAACAAAAGCAGAGTATGACCTCTAGTCTTCAGAGGTGAAAGGTTAGGGCTACAATTTCATTCAGTCTTTGAGTGCAGATAAACAATGTCAAGAGAGAAGAACTGCTGGGATTAGGGCTATAAAAATCTGCCAGCAAAAGCTGAGGGAATTCAGGGTTTTGTAGGATTTACCAATCAACAAGCATGTCTTTGTATCTCTGTTACCTAACATCATGTTGCCTGATACTTAATAAATTGGTATTAATTAATTAATTGGTAGATTTCCCCGGGGTTTACTAGCAGAAATCTTTATCAGAAAAGTAGATAAACTTCTGGCAGAAGCAATGGGTGATAGTAGGAAAAGGAATCAAGTGCACCATTCCCCACTATTCACAAAACACAGCAGCAGCAATAGCAAGAATAATAGTTTATAAATATTTCAAATGAACAAATAAATTATAAACATTTCATTTTACCTTACAACAGTTGTTTTGTTGTATTTTACACAATCCTGCGAGGTAAATACTATCATTCTCCTCCCTTTACAATTGAGAAAACTGAAGCAAATAAAAGTGAAGTGCTTTGTCCATGACCATACAAATACTATCTGAGGCAGTATTTGAACTCAGATCTTCCTAACTTTAAAGTCAGTGATATGAGGAGCCTTTTAATAGTTGTTTAATGTACCAATCTTCAGAACATTCCCTCTCCTTTCTCTTGGAGTTTAGTATTTGGTTTATTTACTTTTTTTTTTTCCTCTCCAATACCTTCCCTTATACTAAGGGACTTCAACATCTTGGTTCATGCTTTTTCAAATTCCCAAACCTCCCTTCTCCAGCCTTCACTCTGATTCAGCCAGCTCTGGATCTTATTTTAATCTGTAAATATTCTATTTTTCTTAATCAATAACTCACACACTCCTCTGTGGTCTTCTGTGATTCCATCTCTTCTTGTACCTTACTTCTCCTAAATCTATTCTTATTTTCAATCCCTCAAAAGCAAACCTCTCTAATATCTTTGCCAAGAAAACGCCAAATAGGTCACAAGAGTCAGACATTGTTGTGCCACAGTTCTCTTTCATGGTTCTGACTCAGTTTTCCAAAATTATTCTATCTTGGTTTCCCTGAATTGGTCTGCCTCAATTCCTAATTGTTCTGCAACACCACCCCTCCCTCCTAATCATGATGATCCAGATAAGGAGAAAGACCTTCTATCTTAGACATCATGACCCCAGCCCTTTCCTACTAATCAGAATGCCTCCCCTGACCCTGTCAGAACCAGATTGATGATAGTCTCAGCACTCTGACTCCGCCTCTACTTCGATCTATCCCAGTAGCTGAGCCACGTGTATATCTGTCATTGAGAACTCACATTGTTTGCTGGATTCTTGGAGACAATAGCCTCATTCAGCCCTTGGACCAAACCATGGATCCATTTGGTCCCAGTAAATCTCTCCCTTTCAAATAAATTATTAAAAATTCTCTAATCTCTATCTTGCCTAAGTTTCTCCAGCATTACAACATGACTGAAAAACAAATGAACAATCCCTTAATACTTTCCCAGATTTTTTTTTACTCTGACTTCCCTTTTCTCCCCCACATTTCGATACTATAGTTAACCAAATTATCTCTACATTGGCACCTGCTCTCAAATCCCTAATTCAGTCTTAATTATCTACCTTGCCCCAAAACAAGGTACCCTCATTTTGTCAAAGGTGCAGTAGTAGTTCAGTGGCCGCTTACAGGCCTGATTTCATTATTGATCAGCATGTAAGCTACATTAGAAAATCACTGTAATGATTAAATAAGATTATATATGTATTGTATTTTACAACCAACTATAAACTAAACCAATTATAGTTTCCTCATCTGTAAAATGAGCTGGAGAAGGAAATAGCTAACCACTTTAGTATCTTTGCCAAGAAAAGCCTAAATGGGGTCACAAAGAGTTAGATGCAACTGAAAACAACTGAGCAATAGCATGAGTCTATATTTGAGTGATTATGATAATTTGTCTGAGGATTTTAATTTGTTAGATATATGAGCTAACATTAATTTATCTGCTTTGAGTCCCTCCTTTTGGTAATCTATTCTACACTCCTTGTATATGCGTGTTATTTACATATGTTCTCCCTCATTAGAATGCAAACTTTCTTAGGAAGGATGCGTGTGTATGTGAGGTGGATATGGATTTGAGTGAGTGTATGTATCTATATATCTATATATATTTACAAGGAAGTAAAGAAAAATGGCCATTCATGAATATAATTTCTTCTACTACTATATATGCTTTTATGATCTAGTAATTTGTTGTTATATATTTTGAATCCTCCCTGATGTTCTCTTTTGTTTTGTATTTTTTTTCTGTTTTCCTTTTTTTCTTACTCTGTTTTTTCAAATAAAAAACAAAAATAAAAAGGAGGAGAAAAGGAGAATGTAAACTCCTTGAGAGTAAGAACTAATTTTGCCTTTCTTTGAATCCTTAGTGCTCATCACAGTATCTGGCTTATAGAATTTAATAAATGCCTATTGGTTGTTTTTATTAACTTCCAAAAGCTAACACTGAGTCTTTTTAGACAGTATCAAAGCAATGTGTTTTAATAGCCGATTAACATTGATCTTAGAATCATGAATTCAAAGATAGATAAGATTTTAGAGGTCATTTAGGCTAGTCTGATCCCACCCTGTTTTCAGATAAACTTCCAGAATTTAAATAATTTATTCAGGATTACAGACCTATTAAATGTCCAGTGCAGAATTCAAAACCAAGTCTTCTTGATTCCAAGCTCAATACAATTTTGTCCAATACATATATTGCTTCTCTACTGATTGCATAGCAACACATCCAACTAAACTCTGAGTCTTTGTGATCCTCTTTGGGGATTTTCTTTGCAAAGATATTAGAGTGATTTGCCATGTTTTTCTCCAGCTAATTTTACAGATGACAAAACCGAAGCAAACAGGATTAAGCGACTTGTTCAGTGTCACATAGCTACTAAGTTTCTAAGGCTGCATTTGAATTCACATCTTCCTGACTCCAGCTCTGACACTGTATCCACTGTGCCCACAGTGAAACTTTACTTTGTAGAAATTGAGGGCTGAATGTCTGTTCTATTTCCACTCTGAAATATAGATAAACTAAGCATTTCCTTCACTTTACTGGCAGAGAAGATTCCCCCACACTACTAGAGCCTTTATGAAACTATGTAAAAAGTTTTTCAAAAGAGGAAGGACATGATGAAAGAGGTGCATTTGTTAATCTGGCCTTTTTGTGTGACATGAACTCCTTTGATAATCTGGAGAAACCTATAGACTCTCAGAATCATGTTTTTAAATGAATAAAATATACAACATTATAAGGGAAATAAATTATATCAAAATACTATATATATGTGTGTATACATATCTACATACATGCGTACATATACATATGCATGTATATGTATATATGTAGACCTTGAAGGTACCCAAATATAAAAGATACTAGCTTAGGTATATATCTTTACATTATACATAAACACTTATATTTATGATATATTTCTATATTATACATAAATATGTATATGTTATAAACATTGATATTTATGTGTAAGATGATATAAATAAAACTACACATATATACATACATGTTCCCAAACTACAATCTTTCATACTTGGGTAGCTTCATGGTGGAGATTGGCAAGATATTAGGGATTTTGGAGGCAGAGTCCACAGAGATAATTTCCTTCACTCAACATTTATTTTTGAAGTCCACATGCAGAACATAGTGCTACCTGGGGCAAGGAGAGGAGGAGGAAGAAAGGCAATAATAAGAAGAAAAAAATGATCCTTACTCTTGTAGAGAGAACTAGCTAGTAACTGAATCTAGCATATAGGAGACAGAATAGGAAATTACTAGGAATTCTTCCCATTTGTAAATGAAAAAAAGTCAAGCAACAACATAGTGAGTGACTCTGTTTGTGAAAATTGATAGAGGAACATGGGAAAATTTCAATTCAGAAAAAATAGAAACATTCCCTAGGAAACAAAGTATAAGAAGCTCTTTATTTTCCCAGAGGGAGTTCCTTTAGTAAAGTCCTCCATGCATTGAAATTATGATTCGCTTTACAGAAATTAGGTTGTTTTTTTTTTCATTCTTTTTTCCATGAACATATCTGTTGTGCAATGTGATATACTTGGGCAAAGTGCTAAATTGTTTCGAAAGAAATACAGAAATTGTAGGTATGGCAGTTTGGTTAAGAGCAGCACCATAGGATCACTGAAAATTATAAGAAAAGAAAGGCTTAGGATACCATTCCACCTTTAACCTCCTTCCCTCTACCACCATCTTTCATGTACTGAGTGAGAAATTACTGCCTAGATATGTGAGCAGTTTGCCCAAAGTCACCCAGAAAGCACTCAGTTCTGACTGCAAATCCTTTTCTGAGCTATTTTCCTGATCAAGAATTTTCCTTTTCAGACAGCTTGCCAACTTTCATGTTATTCTGTCATGGCAGATATCATGATTAATCACAGTATCACAATAATCTCATGTATTCAGATGGTACCTCTCCTCCAGAGAGCTCAAGATACTTTCACATATATTATCTCATTTGTCCTCTTGACATCCCCGGTGCCTTTGGAAAGGCAGGTATTCAAGGTGGCAGATAATTCCCCCATACAAATCACTCAGGGCATTCATGATGTTGACACTAAAAATGAGTAAATTGGTTTTCCCAAGAGCTGAAGCAAAGAAACCACAGGGAATTCAATTGTCTGGCAAATAATTGGAATGTTTTTCTACATTGTTAGTAATAATTGGTTAACGTGATAGATGAATAATTTCAGCTAATAGCTAAGGGAATGTTTATCTCCTTTAGATGTACCAGACACAGGGCTAGTGTGTCTACCCTTTCATTTCTTTTGACCATTGATGGAACTCTTTTGAGGGTGTCTGGATCTGGCTACCCTGTGTATCACATTTACCACAGAATTTTTGGTTGTTTTGAAAACATGTCAAACTAGGGATATAGACAGCTAGGTGGCAGAGGGGGTAGAATGTCAGGCCTGGAATCAGAAAGACTTATCTTCCTGAATTCAAATCAGACAGTTACTGGAAGAATCAGGGAATGGTTCTTTTAAGAGAACAGAAATGGTAAAGGAACATAAGATCATGGAAAACTGAGGAACACATTTCAATTCAAGAAGTACCTGCTTAATAAGGCAGTTTCATGGAGCGGATAGGTTATCTAATAAGAACAGTAATGATAACTCACATTTAGATGGTCCTTTATGATTTATAAAGTGCTCTCTTCATAAACACCATACAAAGTTAGACATGTTTTGCCATAGCCCACTTTATAACACAGAAATTTGAAAGCTTGTTTTTTTTTTTTTTTTTTTAATTAAGAAAAATCCTGTGATTTTCTTTGGGCAGAATTTGATTGGTGCCTGTTTCCTGTACCAGGAAAAAAAGAGAATATTTGTATGGGGGAGGCAGAGGAGGTGCAGTCAGAGTCTGGAGACTATAGAAAGCAATGGTCCTTAGTTCCTATAAGTTTTATGTCCTAGGAAAATTTCTTCAAAGGCCTTGGGGCCTACACTTGACCTCTGGGTTAGTGTGGAAGTCTCTTTTCCTTATATGGCTACATCAAAGGAGTGAATGTTTGAAAGGTCAAGTCTGCTAAATACTTCTGGCAGACTTTAGTCAAAACAGGGACTACCTTTTTCTAAAAATAGAAAAAAATATATATTGTCCCCAATGACTCTGGGCCTCCTTTATGTGATAGATGCTCTCTCTCTCTGCTCCAGTACACATCTGTCTTCTTACTTCTTTTGTTATATCGATAAGGTATGAACAAGAAGTAGAAATCATTTCCAGTTCTAAGCACTGTGGCTCTGCTGAATATTTTTAAGACAAAAACAAAAACAAACCAAAAAAAATCAGCTGCTTTATTTAAAAGCTAAAAGGGAGGAGATGAGGTACTATTTCAATCTGTTTTCCAATCTATCACAAAATACTCCGGATCTGCATGAAGAGACAATCAGACCAGTAGCTAGAGAGGTGTTTAACTGCTTGAAAGTCATTAAGAGCCCATTTCCTATCAATAACACAACACCTAAGAAAACATTGAGACATTGGTTTATCTCAAACCAGTTCCACTGCAATACTTGATCCACTCTTTTCAGGATAATCCCAGCATACCATGAAAACATAGTCTCCATAGAAGGAAGAGAAAAAAGAAAAAAAATCAGTGATTTATGAGTGAATATTTCTGCTTTCTCCTTGAAAATACCTAAAGAAACTCTAGTGCCCTCAGGACAGAAAAACTTCAAAACAGTTAAAGAATTCAATTTTTTTTTTTTTGAAGAATCAATGCCAAATAAGGAGAGGAAATAGCTTAAGAGCAACTCAAGAGGAATAGGTTAAGCAACTGAATACTACCACTTCTACAGAGATGTTTCTAATAATGGCCCTGGGAGATTTGGAATATTTTCAGTGGGAAAAGGCAAGGGAGGGTGTGAGGGTACCTGGTGTAGGGAATAGAGAATACTACAAGTGAGCAGAGAGTACAAAAAGGAAATGGGTCACTGAAGTCAGATAGCCTACTTTGTAAATAATAATAATAATAATTTTTCCTAATTAAATGTAAAAATAATTCTTTTTTTAAATTTTATGTTCCACAGCAATAAGAAGATTATGCAATGATTAATTCTGATGGAGGTGGCAGGATGATTTCAGAAAGGTCTAGAGAGACTTATTTGAACTGATGCTAAGTTCTTGGTTCTACTCAAGAGAACATTCTACACAGTAACCAGATTATGTGATGATCAACTGTGATGAACTTGGCTTTTTTCAAAAATGAGATGATTCAGACCAATTCCAATAGACTTGTAATGGAGAGAGCCATCTGCAATCAGAAACAGGACTATGGGGACTGAATATGGATCTCAACATAGTATTTTCATCTTTTTTGTTGTTTGCTTGTTTTTTTGTTTTCTTTCTTTTTTTATCCTTTTTGATCTATTTTTTCTTGTGCAGCACGATAAATATGGAAATATGTATAGAATAATTATATATGTTTACCCTGTATTGGGTTACTTGCTATTTATGGTAGGGGACAGGGGAAAGGGAGGGAGAAAAAATTGGAAGAAAGGGTTTTGCAAGGGTGAATGTTAAAAACTGACTTTTTATACATTTTTGTATATATTTTGAAAATAAGAAGCTATTATTTAAAAAAAACCTGTGTTCCAAATTGTTTTCTTTTTCTTTCCTCATTCCTTCCCAAGACAGTAAGCAATTTGATATAGATTATGTGTACAATCATACAAAATCTATTTCCATATTAGATGTTATGAAACATAGACCAAAAAAGCACACAGAAAAAAAATGTGGAAAAAAGTGAAAAATAGTATGTTTCAATCTGAATCCAGAGTCCAGCAGTTGTTTTTCCGAGGTGGATAATATTTTTCATAAGTCCTCTGGAATAATCTTGGGTCATTGTATATTACTAAGAATAGTTAAGTCATTTACAGATGAGCATCTTAACAGTTTTGCTAAGATAAATTACTTTTTAACCTGGCCCCTACCTGAATATCATGCTAATTCATGTCATGGTCTAGCCAAAATGATTCTCTTGCTATTTTTCATAAATAGTACTCCATCTCCAAACTGGGTACTAGCTGTCCCCCATGCCTGGAAGATATTTCCTCCTCACTATTATGTTCTTCAGGGTCTTGGGAACCTATCACAGAGGCTGGCATGTAGGACTTGATAAATACTTATTGGGTGACTGATTTTCAGCTATTTCTAAGGGTAAGCTTTGGTCTGTGCTTTCTAATTCTGTTCTTCCTATGGAAAGAAACAAAGAAAAATGTCTTGGTTTCTGCAATACACTAGACAAGGATATATTGGTCCAAATCCTAACAATATTGAGCAGCCATGCAGAGAAATTTTCCACTCAGCTTTCAATCCTGAGAATGGCACAAGCCATCTATAACTAAAAGTATTTACCATGCAGCAGTGGCCAAATATGGTGACTAATTTAATTTAATAAATATTTACTAAATATTTAACAGTCTATAGGCCCTATTCTAGGTTCTGGAAAAACAAAGACAAAAAACAAAAGTGAATCTGTCTACTAGAATTTTGTATTCTACAAATTTCAGGTTCAGGGGTTTGACCTAGGCCTGGGCCTCAGGTATAATGGCATATGATTTTTTTTAAAATCCTTAAAGAATAGAAGAAACGATGTCTTCTGAATTTTACTCCTCAGCATTATTCTAACAATACCTAGTATATACTCTTTCCCCATCTGTTTCTTTCACTCCAACCCAGTCCAGTATCTAAAGACTTCTTGTTATTTAGTCATATCCAACTCTTTGTGACCCCATCAGGGGTTTTCTTAACAAAAATGTTGGAGTGGTTTGTCCTTGCCTTCTCCAGTTCATTTAACAGATGAGGAAACTGAAGCAGATAGGGTTAAGTGATCTGCTCAGGATCACATAGCTAGTAAGAGTCAGAGGTCAGATTTGAACTCAGGTCTTCTTGACTTTAGCCTGTAGCTCTATCCACTGTACCACTTTGCTGCCAGTAGATGCTGTGAAATGCTTATTCCCTTTCCTTCCTTTGTCCCTTTCCCTTTCCCTAGTTTCCCAGACAACTCCCTGGGATTATAAATTGAAAAGAAGGCATTTCTGAAATTTTTTGAACTAGGAGGTCCCTATACTAGTCAAATCACAGATCTAATCAAGAAAGAAAAAAGAAAGAAAGAAGAGAGGGGGGGAGGGAAAGGAGGAGGGAGGGGGGAGGAAAGAAGGAAGGGAGGGAAGGAGAAAGGGAGGGAGGAAAGAAGGGAAGGAAGGAAGGAAGGAAGGAAGGAAGGAAGGAAGGAAGGAAGGAAGGAAGGAAGGAAGGAAGGAAGGAAGGAAGGAAGGAAGGAAGGAAGGAAGGAAGGAAGGAAGGAAGGAGGGAGGGAGGGAGGAGAGAGGAAGGAAGGAGAGAGAAAGGAAGGAAGAGAGGAAGGAAGGAAGGAAGGAAGGAAGGAAGGAAGGAAGGAAGGAAGGAAGGAAGGAAGGAAGGAAGGAAGGAAGGAAGGAAGGAAGGAAGGAAGGAAGGAAGGAAGGAAGGAAGGAAGGAAGGAAGGAAGGAAGGAAGGAAGGAAGGGATGGATGGATGAAGAAAAAAGAAAATCTTACTTTCCAAGATTCTCATGAAAGAACTGAGATAATACCTCCTATTAGTAAGTTGGACTGACATGTTTAACTTATCACTAGTAGGTAACAGACCCTAAGTAGAGTCTGCCTCATTAATAGTGAATGATAGTAGGGAAAAGAAAAATGCCTTCCCCTGAGATAATCATGGGTCCTGAAAGCTGTTTCCTGGGAATATATTTAAGAGCTTGCTATCTGTAGTGAGAAAAAGAATTCTTTACTAGAATAATTTGTGAGCCTGTGGGTTTCTTCCTCAATATTTATGTTCCTTTTTCCCTCTACAAATATGTTATCTGGAGGCAGAGACAAGCTAAGGGAAAGGACTCTTGTGAATTTTCTTTTTAAGGAAGGAATAAAAGGGGCAAAATAAATTGGAAAAATAAATCATAGGCTCTGACTATCCTTTTACCACAAAGCATAGGAAATGGCAACTGCAGTTACCGTAGGGGAAAAAAACACCATTGTTACTTCTCAATTAAATATCAATTTCAGAAAATCTGGATGTGGAATATAGATTGAAGTACCTAAGACAGTAGCCTGACATTAAGAAGCATTTGAGATTTGAGATTTTTTATTAAGCAGTTTTAATTTGTGATTTTCATGGACAGGGATAAGCTAATTTTATGTTCTGCCCTTTGTCTAGTGTGACCTAAGTACTCAATAAATGTCCCAGACTTGGATTCTTAGAAGAATGGAACCCTCCTGAATGAATGACTATAGTTATCTTCTTTGTCAAGGTAAAATAGTCTTTAAAACAACAACAAACAAAAGGTTTGTTGTTAGGTGTTCGTGTTATTTCTGAAGATACTGCAAAGGGAAAAAAAGATGTGAGAGGATGCTATTTTGAGCAGCCACACATGTAAATTTTTCTGTCCAAATTTTATAAATTTGTAAATAATGAATCAAAGCTTATATTTCTTCCATGGTATGAATGTCAAAGGAACATCTCCTGCAGACATCTCTTGAGAATATTGAATGATGCTACTAATTCAACAGTCCCACTCAGAACAAAAGCCCCCCACCCCCATCTGAGCAGAAAAGCCTGTTATGAGTACAGTTGACTCACCACCCTTAGGGCCCTTCATATTGGATGTACCCTTTGCATCGGTCTGCTGCCCCCATGTTGAGAGCATATGAGCTCCAGAGGATTATGCAAATAGCTTCCTCTCACTTCATACTTAATTAGATGTATAAAACATCTCACCACTGTTATTTGCTATACATCATTCAGAATTTATCATCTTGCTATGGATTTCATATTTTGTGTGTGTGTTGCTTATTTTTGGCCTCTAAATTGGAAAAACAAAGCAAAGCTATGGATGAACTATTTCATCTTTGCCAGGAGTGACAATAGGTGAGTTTTAAAATAAAGGTACTTTTTTAATCTGGCAAAGTTTTCATTTATAGGCAACCCTTGTCATGCTGTATTCATTAACACCATCAAATTCCCATATGCCAAATCAGATTTTTCAATCAGAACAATATTATCATTGGGGCTTTTGTTTTTAACTAGGGACATGATATCAAAATCAGTTATGACCAATAATATATCAAAAATGCATATTTACAACAAATGTAGATGTCTATAATTTTTTTAAATAACATTATGTTCCCATATAGTAATGCCTCTAACGTTAACTAACTGTCTGACCACAGGCCACATTACCTCTTAGTCTTAATTTCTTCATTTGTAAAATAGAAGTTAAGTGAATTGCAGAGACAGAATTTGAACTCGAGTCTTGTGATTCCAAGTTTAGCACTTTATATTCCAGAATTTTGTTCAATCATTTCAACGGGGTCTGACTCTTCATCAACACCCCATTTGAGTTTTTCATGGCAAATCAACTGAAGTGATTTTCCATTTCCTTCTCCACCTCATCTTAGAGTCCAGGTAACTATGGCAAATAGGATCAAGTGGCTTGCCCAGGAACACACAGCTAGTATTTGAAGCCAAATTTGTACACAATTCTTCCTAACTCCTGGCTCAGAGTTCTATCCTCTACACTATTTCACTATGCTAAAGAAATAGCTCATAGATAGAAAAATAGGAGTTGAGTGATTTGATTGCTGGAAATTCAAGCACTCCCATTGATAACAAAGATTGAATATCAAGGAAGTGTTGACAAATTTGTTCTGAACCCTTAGTAAATCTGATTAAAAAAGAAAAGAGGAAAAGCAAATTGTTAGCCTTAAAAATGAATTCTACCAAACATTTAAAGAACAACTAACTCCAATGCTATATAAACTATTTGAAAAAATAGGGATTGAAGGAGTCCTACCAAATTCCTTTTATGACGCAGACATGGTACTGATACCTAAACCAGGTAGATCGAAAACTGAGAAAGAAAACTATAGACCAATTTCCTTAATGAATATTGATGCTAAAATGTTAAATAAGATATTAGCAAAAAGACAAATTTGTTCTGTTTCTTATTCATTTTGCCCCTGAAAGTTCATCTACAAAAGTTCTTAGTATGTTGTGGCTTATTTGGACTCCTTGCCAAGGCCTTTTTCCCTCTTCTGCTGCTTTTCATTATTTTATGAAAATATATTACTCATAATCTTCTACTTTACTCTCTTATTCTTTAAAAATGAGCTGGTATTCTAAATTGGATTTCACCCTTGGATGCCTTGTCAGTTCATTTGGCAAGAATTTGTGGGCTATAATGGTTCCTGGATTCTTTTGACCTTCTAATGGTGACTACTTGAATCAGTTCAGCTTTTGAAGAAAATTGTGATCATGACTAATTCTTTGCCTTTGCCTCTGTGTGTATGTGTGTGTGTGTGTGTATCTGTCTGTTTCCTCCCTACCCCCTTCTCTCTCCTTCCCCTCTCTTTCTTTCTCTGTCCCTTTGTCTCCCTCTCCCTCCCTCCTTCCCTCTCTCTTTTTCTCTCTGTCTCTGTCTCTCTCTGTCTCTGTCTCTCTCTGTCTCTCTCTCCTTTTCACCCTCCCTCTGTCTCTCTCTTTTTCTGTCTCTCTCTTATTTAAATTGTTTTCATTTCATTGGATTGCCTTCTCATCATTTTTCTTTTTTCTACTTTGATATTGATTTTGATTTTTGTCTTTACTAGACAGTGGTCTAATTACATATAAATAGTAGATTCCAACTATCATTTTTCTGTCATGATCTAGTTTATTTCACTTTTCATGGCATTGTTCAGTTTTCTACATGTTTTCTACAGCATCTTCCTGCTCTCTTAAAGAATGTAGGCCTTTAAGCAGGCTGATTTCAGAAAACTTGGAAAGACTTATATGAACTAATGCTGAGTGAAGTGAGCAGAACCAGAAGAACATTGTACCCAGTAATAGCAAGATAATGTGACAATTAACTATGACAGGCTTAGCTCTTAGATCCAAGACAATTTCAATAGACTTGAGATGGAAAGTGCCGCACTCATCCAGAGAGAAAACTATGGAGACTAAATGCAGCTCAAAGCATCATTTTCATTTTGTTTGTTTGTTTTTTCTTGTGTTTTTTTCTTTTCTTTAATTGTTCTTTCACAACATGACTAGTATTGAAAAATATTTAAAATTATTTTACACATATAACCTTGTCTTGAGAAGTGAGGAGGTAAGGGAGGGAGGGAGAAAAAATTTGAAACTCAAAAATCTTAACAAAATGAATGTTAAAAATATGTAACTGGAAAAATAAAATACTATTGAGGGGAAAATAGGAAAGCTTAAAAGTCTTCTATTTCATTAAAGATACATTATTTTGTCTTATAACATTAAAAAAGGAATGTATTCTTAATATGGAAGAACAACTTATACAATAGAAACAATATTATAAGGACAATCAACTTTAAAAGCTTTGTTAACCATGATCAATGCAATAACCAACCACATAGTTTTAAGGGCTAGTTATAAAGCATGCTACCAGTATCTTGATGCACTTAGGATGAAGATTGAGACATATTTTTTGCATGTAGCTAATATGGGAATTTGTTTTACTTGAATATGCACATTTATAACAAATATTTTATTTTGTTTTGTGTTTTTTATTTGGGAGGGGATAAAGTTGGGAGGGAGAGAAAATAGATTTTTATTAATTGGAAGAAATTAAATTTAAAATATTCCTGATATCAAAATCACCGGGCTTTTCAGTCAGCTTTTGGCCTTTGATATTTTAATTCTTAGTTCTGTTTTCTTACACATTCTTTATCCTATTCTTTGCCTACCATCACACTGAAGACACCAAAGATCAAAACATTATGACTTGGTTTTAGAAGATCCTGTGAAATTCTTCATAGAATTATCCCTATATCTTTTGCTGAGATGTCAGTGGACAAGATACAATTATCTTCACAATCTTCCTTATGCTTATGACCCTTATGAGCGTTATAAGATAAAGATAATCAAATATCTCATGAAATGATATCTTTCAGTGTTTAGAGATACATAATAAAAGTCCATTTTCTCTTTTATTTTTCTCATTTGGGAGAAATAGCACAGATATGTTTGCTGCACAGCAGAACAGTCACATGGGAGAAGAGGATATTTCTGTATCCTGGGACTGGAAAAGTCTACCCACAAAATCCAAAAGATTCCTAAGAATGGTGCTATCCCCTTAGTCATTAATTTCTACAGTATTTCTTTTTTCCTTTTGGTGAGGCAATCAGGTTTAAGTGACTCCCTAAGATCACACAGATAGTACCCGTCTAGTGTCTGAACTAGAGTCAGGTCCTCCTGACTCTAGGACTGGTGCTTTATCCACTGTATCACCTGGCTGCCTCAACAACCTGTCTTTCTATTATCACTTGAATCTCTGTAGCAATTTCAGATCTTTCTCCAGGAACTCATACCCATTTCTTTTCTCCACCTCTTTTTCTCCACCTGTACCTCCAGGGTCCAATGACATAAACAACAAAAAGCATTATGATTGCTCCCTCTTCTGTTCTAGTACCCACTAAATCCATGATTTGAAAGCTCTTGTGAGCTAGGAAAAACTCTCCTACCTAAAAAAACAAAGAAAACAATGAAAACACTGGTTCTCTTACTGCAGTTTCTGTTACTGCAGCATTTCCAAGAAGACTTCAGTAGCTTATGAGGTCACTCCTAGCTAAATGTCATTTAGATTTTTTTGGTACCTGTGTATGTGTGTGTTTTGTTTTGTTTTGTTTTTACTTTTTAATTATTTTTAATAGTATTTCATTTCTCCAAATACATGCAAAGAGTTTTCAACATTCATCTTTGCAAACCTTGTGTTCCAAATTTTTCTCTGCCTCTCCCCAAGATAGCAAACAATTCAATATATATTAAGCATGTGCAATTCTTCTAAACATATTTCCATATTCGTGATGTCATTTAGTTTTGAAGTGGGAGAGAGTTTAAAGAGCACGTGGAAAGCATTTAGACTTTTGGTCCTATGAATATAAAGAATTTACTTCCATGGACCTTTATTTATTATAAAAGCTTCAAATTGGAAAGAAGCAATCACCTTGTATGAAGTAAAGCAAACCTTGTTCCAAACAAAGTCCACCTCGTCTTGTTTGACATATCTCACTTGGAGACCCTCTTGTCTATTTTTTGTTTTATTTGTTCAGTCATGTCGATCTCTCTGTGACTCCACTGGGGTTTTCTTGGCAAAGATAATGGAGTGTTTTGCCATTTCCTTCTCTAGTTCATTTACAGAGGTTAAGTGACTTGCTCAGGATCACATTGCTAATATATGTCTGAGGCCAGATTTTAACTCAGGAAGATAAGTTTTCCTGATTCCAGGCCCAGCACATTATCTACTGTATCACCTAGCTGTCCCTTGTTTTGTTTTAGAACAATAAAAAAAAAAAAAGTTGTAAAGATTAGGGTGCTCCATCTAATCTCACATATAAAACAGAAATTTCTCCACTTTGACAAGAAATCTGTCCTTTCCTTATTATCCTGTGGAGTGCTTTGGAGAAGAATCTAATCTTTATTTATTTATTTTTTTTAAGAATCCCCATGTTATCTCTTGACAGCATTTGCCAAAACAATACAAGACAGTTAGAGCTTAGTGAAAGACCAAACTTTAAAATGATTGATACTTCTATATCACTCCAAGGTTTGTAAAAAGTATTGTATGTGATTTATTTCATTTGATACTATAAACAACCCTGTAAGGTCTCAGGTACTATTGTCTCCATTTTACAGGAAATTAAATAATTTGTCTGTGTTCACACATTTAGGAAATGTCAAAGGTGAGATTAGATACCAGGGCTCTCCTTCAGTTCAAGCACTCTTTCATATATACTACAAATGCTCTCATAATTCTTTTACCATCATAAATAGGGTACATGGTTTTGTAGTTAGAGGACTTGGGTTCAATCCCAGTTCTCTTACTTACTAGTACGATTTTTTGGAAATCAGGCTTTTCTAAACATTAGTTTTATGACTTCAAATCTCTTTAAAAGGAGGTTAAATTCTATGAACAGTTGTTATAATCGAGTCATTTTTTAGTCCTGTCTGTCTTTGTGATCTCACTTGGAGTTTTCTTGGCAAAGATATTAGATTGTTTTGTTATTTCCTTCTCCAGCTCATTTTACACGTGAAGAAACTGAGGCAAACAGGGTTAAGTGACTGGCCCAGCGTCACACAGCTAGTAAATATCTGGAGCCAGATTTGAATTCATGGCTTCCTGACTCCAGACCCAGCATTCCATCCACTGTGCCACTTAGATGCCCATATGATCAATAAGTACCATAAAATTCTGTGATTAATTTTAATTCAACCTTTTGAAATCCTACCTCAAGTGTTATATTTTTCAAGTATTCTTTTTTTCCACTTCACCCACTTATAAGTGTCCACCCTCCCTAAAGTTCCTTGATATTTATTTTGTATATATGTTATGAATAGCACAGTGGACAGGCAGCTGGGCTTGAAGTTAAGAAAACTAATCTTCCTACCCTTATTCACTTACTAGCAATTCAATTAATTCTGACTGCTTCCATTTCATCATCTATAAAATGAGTTGGCAAACATTTCTAGTACCTTTGCCAAGAAAATCCAAAATGAAATCATAAAGTGTCAGACACGATTGACAAACAATCCAACAACAAAGATAGTTTGAATTAACCTAAATATTTGAACATGTTGTTTACCTTCAGTAAAAGCAGGGACTGTTGTGTTTTTTTTTTAATCTTTGTATTCATAGTACTGAGTACAATGTGTTTAATAAATTCAGATATTTATTCAATGTTTATCAAATAAATTGAATTATAATTCTGAGCCATAATAATTACCTTGTCATTTTTATCTTACTATGTTTTCTGATTGCTTCACATTTGTTCATCCAAACCCTCAAACTAGATTGGTTGCTCCTTGAAAGCAGGGACCTCTTTGTATGCATCTCATTTCTGTCATAGTAGGAGCTGAATAAATGACAGAAGAAAAGAGCATTGGATTTAGAGTGAAAAGACTAAGCCCCAAAATGTATCATATGACACTGGGCAAGTACTTCATCTCTTTAGAGCATCAGTCTCCTCTTCTACCAAATGGAAATAATATTCTCATTACTTACCCCATGAGGTAACTGTGAAGAAAGTCTTTTATGAACCTGGAGGCACTAAAAAATATCAGTTACTATTTTTGTAATTATCATAAACTTCTGAATAGGTAAATTGTTCAGTAGAGGGCAGTATTGCACATAC
This sequence comes from Sminthopsis crassicaudata, assembly GCF_048593235.1. Classification (NCBI taxonomy): domain Eukaryota; kingdom Metazoa; phylum Chordata; class Mammalia; order Dasyuromorphia; family Dasyuridae; genus Sminthopsis; species Sminthopsis crassicaudata. The sequence goes on along the minus strand of NC_133620.1, from coordinate 123,144,714 downwards.
TGGGATAATTTTGGAATTGGGTTCTAATCAAAAAATCACTTTAACTCAATATTCACTCTCAAATAAGAGAGGGAAAAAAAAAATATATATATATACACACACACATACATATGTGCATACATATGTGTTTGTGTATGTATATATCAGAATAGGAGAAAATGCTAAAAATGAGGAGCTGAAGGATTTTGAGCAGCAAAATACTTTTTCACTTTATTTCATCTCTATTATCATTTGATACTAAGGTTTACTTTGAGACAAAGCTCCCATAATTTATGCTGGAAATTCTGGGATGTTACTGAATATTTCACTAGGTCTTCTCACAAAGGTTTTTTTTAATTCCTTTCTCCATCCAAAAGATGAAGAGTTTGGCATGTTATCCCTTGGACTTAACACTAGAACAGCAAATTCATAAAAAGGAAGGTTATTGCCAACCAAATATAAAAGAAGGCCAGAAATGGGAAGTGTAAGGTTCTGGTTAGCTTTCTCTGACTAGTCTTGGTTTCAGCAGAATAATCAACATAAGAATAGTCAGGGATAAAATCCAAAGTATTATCTCCTTCATAGTCTGTCTCCTTCACCTGGGGCCTGGCTAGCTTCCCGGAGGCTCTCCAGAATGGGTCTTGGTTTCAGTGAAAAAGGCAGGAGGACCACCACAAGGATCTCTATCTTGAAGTCTGTCTCTAGCTAAGTTTGTCCCCAGTGTTTATATGCTCTATTACAATTACATCATTACAATATACTGAGTATAAACCAATCATTATATCACTAGGGAACCATTATTTGTTGTAAGATGAAATCAGTCATGCTAAACTAGTGAACTCACAAGCTAAACTAGATAATCATTGTCTTATCAATTCCACTGAGTTAACACCTTGTTGTAGAATTAAATCAGTCATACTGAGCCTTGAGTATATTTCTCCAAAGTTCCTGCCCTTTACAAGGAAGACCCTGACAACATTGAGACTTGCTCATAATATACATATTGCGTTATCAGTGATAGGAATTACATATGAAAGGAGTAGTCTGGGGATGCCATTAGCATTATATCTGTTTGTGACTTCCTAGGCATGAAGAATCCAAACGAGCAAAGAACAAAGGCAAGAGCATGGGGGAAGAAGAGAAGAGAGGATGGAGTACTCCTTCCTTAGGATGATGTGTTCCATTCTCTAACTGAGCTGCTGATGGGACCAACCTAAGGTCTCTCCTTAGATCTCCCTTTGTTTCTCCTCCAAAAAAATCTCTCAAAGATGATTACTAGCCTCTTTTATTTCTTCTTTGGAAGACCTGGATTTGTTGGACTGTTTTCTGCATCATGTTCTGCTTCCTCCAATCTAACTGATTTTGACCTGGTGAAAAAAATCCTTAGTTGTGCTTCTGATCTGAATTCTAAGGAGGGGGTAATATACCATTTCCCTTCTCTTTCTACTTCTCTATTTTTTTTTCCAAAAAAAAAGTTTTACAATGTATTGGAACTCAAATCAATACAGAGTCATTGGATAAATACCTACTATGTACCTAGTACATAGACAAATACAAAATCCATTCATGGGTTCAACTATATCATTCCCTCCCTTCCTACTCAAAAAAAAAAAAATTTAAAAAAAAATCCATCTATTGTTACATGTTGGAAATAGGAAAAATGACTTAAGAAACAAAATCAACCCCATAATCCTAAAGCAAATCTAAGCCTACAACTTGCATAGTGCTAATATGGTTCAGACTTTTGCAAGCTACTTGCTGTTTATTTTCTATGTAAGCTTGCAAGTTCATTTATAAACTTTGTATAATCCTAAACTTTTTACAAATATTTTTATAGCTATTCAGTCTTACAAGGGAAAAATAAAAGTTATAGTCACTGTTTGCTTGATTTAAAAAAAAGGCTCCAGTGTCATTCTATTACTCTAGTATCAAATATTCATTCATTTGAAAGCCTTTTGCAATCTGGCTCCTTCCTATTTTCTCAGTCTTCTTACTTCATATACCCTTTATTCTACAATCCAGTGATACTAGTCTTTTTACCCTTTTTCTCTCTATATTTTGTGTTTCCCTCTGAAGCTAATATGTATATGAAGATTGTGTGTGTGTGTGTGTGTGTGTGTGTGTGTGTGTGTGTGTGTTTTTCATTCTTTAGTATAGTATCTTTAGGAGCCATTCTGGAGAAAGAGGAACCAATAGTACAAGTGTTCTGATACTGAAAATCGACAAAATGTCTTTTGGAAAAAAAAATAAGAATTCAGAGGATTTTGTTTTTCAATCATTTTAATCACATCTGACTTTTCATGACCTCTTTTGGTGTTTTCTTGGCAAAAATATTAGAGTGGTAGAATACTTTGTCATTTGCTTCTCCAGGAATATATGTAGAGAGTATCTCTAGTACTAAGCGCAGTGCCAGGCACATAATAGATGCTTAATAAATGTTTGTCAGAATGTCATAAATGAAACCTTTCATAGAGAAATTCAGAACCTTGATGCAGGTAAGCAGGATTTAAACACACAAAATCATTATAGAATAGTACATGATGGACTACTGTTAACTGCTTAAATTCAAGGTCCCTAAAATAATTACTGCAAGAGATCAAAAAAGAGAAAAATGGTTGTGAGTAAAGAAAATCCTCATTAAAAAAATCATTTGTGCTAGATCTTAAAGAGTGGGGAACATTTTGTTAATTCGAATGCAGTCTCACTATTAGTGAGTGTTTTAGAGGGATACTTGTTCAGATATGTGTTGGACTAGGTGGTCTCTGAAGTCCTTTTCCTGTTCTAAGATTCTGTGATTCTTTTCCACTTCAACTTCATTTGCATGCTTTTCTGGGATAATGTAAGAAAAGCAAGAAAGATTCTTTTTTTGAGAAGGAACCTTCCTTAGAAGATAAAGGAAAGCACTTGATATCTAGATTCAAATACCCCTTCTACACTCATTAGCTATGTGATCAATATCAAGTCATTTAATTTCTCAGATCCATAGTTTTCTCATCTGGAAAACTGAAATGATAATACGTATTTACTTAATACTTACTTACTTAATACAACCTAATGGAGTTGTTGTGATGAGAATATGTAGCAGATTTTAGAATTAGACATAAATATGATACATGTTTTATTCATTTGTCTGTGTATTATTTTATACAGTACTTTTTATGTATGTGTTATATTTCTCTATTAGATTATTAACTCCTAGGCTGAGCGAATATAATAAAGATGACAATACTCCCCAAACTAATCTATTTATTTAGTGCTATACCAATCAGACTCCCAAGAAACTATTTTAATGACCTAGAAAAAATAACAACAGAATTCATATGGAACAACAAAAGGTCGAGAATTGCAAGGGAACTAATGAAAAAAAAGTCAGAGGAAGGTGGTCTAAGTGTACCTGATTTAAAGCTATATTATAAAGCAACAGTCACCAAAACCATTTGGTATTGGCTAAGAAATAGACTAGTTGATCAGTGGCATAGGTTAGGTTCACAGGACAAGATAGTGAATAAAAATAGCAATCTAATCTTTGACAAACCCAAAGATCCCAAATTTTGGGATAAGAATTCATTATTTGACAAAAACTGCTGGGAAAACTGGAAATTAGTATGGCAGAAACTAGGCATGGACCCACATTTAACACCACATACTAAGATTAGATCAAAATGGGTCCAAGATTTAGGCATAAAGAACGAAATCATAAATAAATTGGAGGAACATGGGATGGTTTACCTCTCAGACTTGTGGAGGAGGAAGGAGTTTGTGTCCAAGTGAGAACTAGAGACCATTATTGATCACAAAATAGAACATTTTGATTACACCAAATTAAAAAGTTTCTGCACAAACAAAACTAATGCAAACAAGATTAGAAGGGAAGTAACAAATTGGGAAAAAATTTTTACAGTTAAAGGTTCTGATAAAGGCCTCATCTCCAAAATATACAGAGAATTGACTTTAATTTATAAGAAATCAAGCCATTCTCCAATTGATAAATGGTCAAAGGATATGAACAGACAATTTTCAGATGATGAAATTAAAACTATTTCCACTCATATGAAAGAGTGTTCCAAATCACTATTGATCAGAGAAATGCAAATTAAGACAACTCTGAGGTATCATTACACACCTGTCAGATTGGCTAAGATGACAGGAACAAATAACGATGAATGTTGGAGGGGTTGTGGGAAAACTGGGACACTGTTGCATTGTTGGTGGAGTTGTGAAAGAATCCAACCATTCTGGAGAGCAATCTGGAATTATGCCCAAAATGTTATCAAAATGTGCATACCCTTTGACCCAGCCATACTACTACTGGGCTTATATCCCAAGGAACTACTAAAGAAGGGAAAGGGACCTGTATGTGCCAAAATGTTTGTGGCAGCCCTTTTCATAGTGGCTAGAAGCTGGAAGATGAATGGATGTCCATCAATTGGAGAATGGTTGGGTAAACTATGGTATATGAATGTTATGGAATATATAGTGTTCTATAAGAAATGACCAAATAGGAGAAATACAGAGAGGCTTGGAGAGACTTACATCAACTGATGCTGAGTGAAACGAGCAGAACCAGGAGATCATTATACACTTCAACAATGATACTGTACGAGGATGTATTCTGATGGAGAGTGGATATCTTCAACATAGAGAAGAGCTAATCCAATTCCAATTGATTAATGATGGACAGAACCAGCTACATCCAGAAAAGGAACACTGGGAAATGAATGTAAACTGTTATTTTTACCTTCTGAATCCAATTCTTCCTGTGCAACAAAAAATTCGGTTCTACACACATATATTGTATCTAGAATATACTGTAATATATTTAACATATATAAGACTGCTTGCCATCTGGGGGAGGGGATTGGGGGAGGAAGGGAAAAAATCTGAATAGAAGTAAGTGCAAGGGATAATGTTGTAAAAAATTACCCATGCATATGTACTGTCAAAAAAATGTTATAATTATAAAATAAAATAAAAAAATTAAAAAAAATATTACTATAGATTATTAACTCCATAAAGACAAGAGTTTATGTCTTACCTGATTTTATACCTTCTGTATCATCTCTCACCATTTTCTACTTAGTAAGTTCTTAATAAAAGTTTGATGATGATATTGTTAAAGATTCTCAGAAGGAAAGAGAAACATGAATATTAGCACTCCTCTAATTACCATTTAGTACCAAATATGATGCAGAAACCATTCTTCTAACAGCTTCTTTCATAATAACAGACTAAATGTATTTTCTAAGAGTATTGCTAGAAGAATTTCTGAGAAAATAGGAAAAGATATATAATCTAACCAACTAAATAACCAAAGAACAGACATTCACAACCATATATTTCCTTTCCATGGAAAAATACTTGTATTATTTTCTTATCATGTGAATAATAAATATTGGATCCAGCATTTTTTCCTTTCTTCCTTCCTTTCTTTCTTCCTTTCCTTCTCTTTCCTTCCTTCTTCCTTCCTTCCTTCCTTTCTCTTTCTTTCTTTCTTTCTCTCTTTCTTTCTTTCCTTCTTTCTTCCTTCTTCCTTCCTTCTTTCCTTCCTTTCTTTCTTTGTTTCTTTCTCTTTCTTTCTTTTTGTCTCTCTCTCTCTCTCTCTTTCTTTCTTTCTTTCTTTTTTGGTGGGGTGGGAGGCAATTGGGATTAAATGACTTGCCCAGAATCATACTGTTATTTTTTAATCCAGTGAATTTTAAGGAGGAAACATTTTCTCTGGAGTGGGGAAGTTTTCCTTTCTTCAAGGCTTTTGACTGAAAGGTTCGCTTGTCAATAAAAGTATTATTCCATGGAATTATTCATAAGTTTTCTCTTGGGACACAGAACCTGCAAATGTATTTATGGTAAGGATCATTGAGTTTTCTACTGCAGGCCTACACTTTATAAATCCAAGGTCCTTGCCTGAAAAGCTTAAAGGAGTGACAAAGGAAAATAAATGGTTCTATCCTTTGTCAAATAATGTCTACATTCTGTCAAATAGTGGGCCTTCAAAGCCCGCTATGCTAAACCATTTTGTCACTGAAATAAGATCCCATACTTTTAGAATGCATTTTTTAAACAAAATTTTGAAATGTAAGAGGTTCTCCTATGATGAATATCTTCACAGCATTGTTCAGAGGGACAAGAATTTACCAATTTACCAAGAATTTTGGTAATTAGAAAATTTAGAGTGAAATCTTAGCCAGACTTGGGTCAAGACAGAACTGGTAAACTATTAAGGCTAGAATTATAGGGCTAGTTTGAACCCCAGACTTGTCCTCTTACTATCTAGATGACCCTCAAATGACTGTATATTCTACATATTGGATTTGAACAAAAATGAAAATGAAATGATCTTTGCCTTTATGGAGCTTTGTTATTATGTAGTTTCGATCATGGCTGACCCCATTTGGGGTTTTCTTGGCAAAAATACTGGAATGGTTTGCCATTTCCTTCTCCAGCTCATTTTATTATTATTATTTATTATTATTATTATTATTATTATTATTATTATTATTTTTGGAGGCTGGGGCTAAGTGACTTGTCCTGGGTCACACAGCCAGGAAGTGTTAAGTGTCTGAGGCCACATTTGAACTCAGGTCCTCCTGACTTCAGGGCTGGTGCTCTAATCTAGCTCATTTTAGAGATGAGAAAACTAAGTAACTTAGGGCCACATAGTTAGTGTCTGAGGCCACATTTGAACTCAAGTCTCTCTGACTCCAGGCCTGGCATTCTGTCCACTGTGCTATCTAGCTGAACCTCATGACGTTATCAATCAAGATAACCCATGGGTAATCCAGATAGAGTAAAAGAATAGGAAGAAAACCATTCATATATTAGATCCACTATGGAAAAAAAAAACTTACAAAAAAACACAAATAGAAATTTTACAGAATGAGAAGGGGGAGATAAATGCCCAGGTCAGAACTGTATGGAAATGTCTGCCCAACAAGATTATGCTCATTAAAAATTTAAACTAAGACTTTTGGGATGCCATGTATAAGATAGGTATGTGACTCTTAATATGGATAGACAGGAGCTGAGATTTGATTTGGCCTACCCCATCTCCAAAAAAATTGTCTTTCTTTCTTTCTGGGGAGTGGAGATGTGTCTTGCCTATTCTGCCAAAAACCTGGCCGGAAGAAGGACAGAGTCTGGGAGATTTCTTCAGTTTTTAAAAAACATAAGAATTCTGTCTATTTACCACTCATCAAATATTTCTAGTCTAGGTGTAAATCTATGTTCCTAAGGTAAAACACATTCCTGCTGGCTCTTAAGCAGGGAAGGTAGATTTTATTTTAATCTTAACCAATTTAGCCTATTCCCACCAAACTTAGATACAAAAGACCATCACAAATAGCAAATAGAGAGTAAATCTATCTATCTAAACAGAAAATAAAAGTAAAAAACATTCTATAGATTAGACTTTTTTAATACACAAAAGTAAATGAGGCATTCATGCTGGAAGCAAGATAAGATTTTAGCTCAAATTTTTCTCACTCAAGAAATCTACTCTCAGCAGATTTTAGATTTGCAGACCTTGGCAGTGACAGAACTATGATTGGCTCAGCTTCTCTATATACCCATATCTGTAAGGTTTTCAATCCACATTCACAGAAGTCTCTTTCCTGACTGACTCTCTGGAAGCTCTTCTTTCCATGGCAGTGCAACAGCTTGAACTAACTCCCTTATGGTAGATAGTAGCATCATGCCCAATATTCTCTCAGGACTCACATTTCCAGTCTCATATACAACACAGAACACAGCCATCCCTCCACAAAACTATCCCAGGCTTAGTAACCTTGTCCAAATACAATCATTTTACATTTGAGAAAATTGTTTTTTTTGTTGTTGTTTTGTTTTGTTTTTGTTTTTGTTTTTTTCTGAGGCTGGGGTTAAGTGACTTGCCCAGGGACACACAGCTAGGAAATGTTAAGTGTTTGAGACCAGATTTGATCTCGGGTCCTCCTGAATTCAGGGTTGGTGCGCTATCCATAACTGTCCCCACATTTGAGAAAATTAAAGCCCATGGAGACTAAATGCCTTGTCCTGCTATCATCTCAAAATCAACATACCTAAAACAGGATTTCCCATCCCAAATCCTCTTTGTAACTTAACTAATTTCTATTGTCCAATTACCCATATTAGTGGCCTTCTCTCTCCCTTACCCATCCATAACCAATTAATTGTCAAGTCTTATTGGTTCTACTTTCACACCTTCCCCATCTGTGTCTATCTCTCCCTTCACATTCAATCTATTCTCATCCCTCATATAACCTCCATTATTCTGGTATTCCTCACCTCTTGCCTGAATTGTAAAAATAATGATAACATACATTTAATAAATAGGCAGGGAGGGGACCCAGTAGATATAATACTAGACTTTTTTTTTCAGAGTTCAAATCTAACCTCAGACATTTACTAGCTGTGTGATCCTGGGCAAGTCACTTAACCCTATTTGCCTCAGTTTCCTCATCTGTAAAATGAGCTGGAGAAGGAAATGTCAAACTACTCCAGTGTCTTTACCAAGAAAAAACAATTGGGATCATGAAGAGTCACACACAATTGAAAAATAATTGAACAATAATATTACTATAATATAATTTATATTTTTTATTTATATACTATAATTTATATGATATAAAATTTGCAAAGTCCTTTAAATAAATTATTTTATTTGATCATTACAACCTTGGGAAGAAGGTATTATTGTGATCAACAGTTTACAGACTATAGAAACTCCCATTCTTAAGAACTGAAATGCCTTGTCCACAGCCATATAGTTTATTATATATGAAGTATGATCTGAATATAGTTCTTTCTGACTGGAAATCAGTATCTGTTCTTAATATCTCTCTCCCCACCTCAAAGCTTTCTTCTTTCCTTTCCACTCATCCCAGTTAGCAATGTGATAGCCCTAAGGTACAAGTCTGACAGGGAAATTCCCTGCTCATCTATGACTTCCTCAGTCTCCATGGTTTCAATGATCAGGAAGATGACTCTCAGATCTGCTTGCTGTTCCTGGTATTCAGCATTCCATTTCCCATCTCATTGACTACACAGCATGTCCCTTACACCTGGATTGAATGTTCTATCTCCTTACAGTGAGAATAGGTTTCAAGGACCTTATTAAAATAGGAGAAATAAGTTTAGCAAATTATAGTGGATTCCATTTTGTTTTAAGCATCCATTTTGTGACTGACTTATTATGGGCAAGTCATTTTTCTATAAATTGTTTTTCAATAATAAGGTAAGCACTTTTGTGACATAAGGCAAACAAATGTGTTCTCAAATAACTGATAAGCATGTGGACCCTTTGATAAGATAGAACGCCAATAGAAAAATATTACAAACAACTTCATCAGTAGTTTATGTAATAAATCACCAATCAAATTAAGTGATAAACAACTTAGGAACACTCATAATTAAAAATGTAAAAAAAAAAAAAAAAAAAAACCAGGGACCTCAGTTATGAGCCTATTCCAAGGAAATGACTAAGACTGGCTCCTCCATTCCTCACATTCAGATTCAAGCATTCTGGGGTCACTGTTAATTGATGGAGACTTGACCAATAACCTCAGGAGATAACCTGTAAGGAAACCTCTAAGCTTCACGTTGGTGGTTTATTCTTAGAGAAAGATATAGTTTGCATACTTTGATTTATATAGTTTGATCAAAAACATCGAGATGGATAAATCTAATTGGTGTTTCTGTATGTCACTCCCCACTTCTAACTCAGAATTTTCAGATTCCTTTGAGAATTATCTCCAGTGTCAACTCCAGTGACAGCTTTTCCCCAGTCTTTCTAGGTGTTAATACCTTTTCCATAATTATCCTATCTATGATTCATTGGGGCCATCTCTAGTCATCCTGATCTGTATCTTGCCACTCTTGCTAGGGACCCAGATGTCTCTGGAGGAGAAAGTGAGAATGGTGATTTTACACAGCCCTGCCTCACTTAAATCCAATTAACTTGCAAGTCATGGAATCATGGTCCTCTTTAAGAACAAAGGACAAACAGTAACAAGTTTTATGAGTGCCGAAGCCGTTTCTGGTCTTGTTTTTACAAAACTGAGTCACACTTTTAGTCTTCATACTGGGTCTCCTTTCTACCATATCACTCTACCTTGGGAGAACTAAAAGACAGGCTCTCCTCTATAAATAAATGCATAGCTTAGTCTTAGCCAACATTTTTTTCTTCCTCTACCTTCCCTCATGTTGAGGCACTGGCTGAACCGGCTGCTCAGTATCTGTATGATGTTGACTTGAGTTTCTCAGTAAGCCAGGCTTAAATGAGAGAGAACCACCTCTCAGTTCTTATTCCCTTTTCTTCTCTTTATGAAACAATGGTTTTAAAAGGGGAGGAGCAGAATGTGCATTGCTAGGGGAATCTGAAACCAAATCTGGTTTTGTTGCATTTCCAAAAGATTAGGGCCTGTGGGTGAGTGTTTGAGTTAAGGAATGACCTGCTCAAGATTTTATCGAAGCTGTGACAGAGTTCTCCCTGCTTACTTGTGGAAGTATCACCCAATGTTTTCACCTCAAGGGAGGAATAGTTATCTTGGTGTCGGCTCCTGAGAAACTGCAGACATCTCCTGAGCCTTTGGTGACTTTTTGATGACTTTTCTCACCATAAGCATGACCTTACCAATTTTTTCCTTGTGGTTATAAAAAATAACCTTGTGTAAGATAGGTGCTATGTGCTGATAAAAAAAAAAAAAAAAGCAATAAAGTGAGAACTTATTGGTTGGAATCTAGTAAAATTCAGAATTTTTTTCCTTGGCTATCCATAACTGAATACTAGATACTTTCCATGGCCATTATCTAAACAGAACAGGTATTCTATGATAAGGCAATCTGCATCTCTCTTGTATCAAGCATTCTTAAAATAATCTAGGAATCCTATTGAGTCCACCAGATGCTTTGCAATACCAGACGAAAGTAGAATGTAAACCAAACAAGACCACAGTAGTTTATTTCTTTGGGGGAAAACTGATACAGTAGGGATTTGGGGGAACATCAATAGAACAGGAACATGGATAGGGCAGAACTTGGGATTTTACTGGTTTGGAGAATTCCCCATAGGTTTTACTCAATTTTTGTGGACTTTGCCAATGTAGACTAGCACCTGATATGCAATTTAAAGTCATTGAGACTTTTCAGGGGGAGGAAGGAGGACAGCTGGATGGTCTAGTGGATAGAGCATTAGTCCTGAAGTCAAGAGGATTCAAATTCAAATCTGGCCTCAGACACTTAACACTTACTAGCTGTGTGACCCTGGGTAAGTCACTTAGCCCCAATTGCCTCAGCAAATAAAAACAAAACAAAGCAAAAAACAAAAAAAAACAAAAGACCCACAAACTTTTAGATAGATAGATATGGATATAGATTATGTACATATGTATATATATGTTTCAAAAAATTGCACATGTTTAAACTATCAGATTGCTTGCTGTTTAAGGGAGGAGGGAAGGAGAGAGAAATATTTGGACACAAGGTTTTGCAGGAGTAAATGTTGAAAACTATCTTTGCATGTATTTTGAAAAATTAAAAGCTATCATAAAAATGAAAGAATCCCCAGTTTGCTGAGAAGTTAAATGGATACACAGCCAGTATATGTCAGAGACAACATTCGAATCTAGGTCTTCTGTTTTAAAACAAAATCTCTATTTGTTAAAATCTCTATTTGTTACTCTGTGCTTACTCTTTAAAGTATATGTTTCTATTTTTAAAAACACCAATGTTTAAAAATAATCAAATATATAAAACCAATATTCAGGATAGTCAATCAGTTTGTATGCATTTTTTAAAATACTATATCTCATATAAAGGGCAGTGGGGTGGCTCAGTGAATAGGCCTGGAATTAGGAATACCTGATTTCAATTCAGGCCTTAGACATTTACTAGCTATGTGACCCTGAGCAAGCCATTTAACTCCAATTGCAAAAAAACAACAATAACCAACCAACCAACCAACCACAACTCATGGCAGAGATTATTATTTTTTGGTTTTTTGTTTGTTTTATTGCTTCAAGAAGTCTCCTGTAGCAACTAGGACTTGAAGTCAGGAGATCTAGTTTCAAATCCTACCTCAAAGAATTACTAGCTTCATGACACTGTTGTTACTTAATCTCTTTATGCCTCAGTTTCCTTCTCTGTAAAATGAGAAGTTTGGACTTGATAGCTACCAAAGTTTCTTGTAGACTTTAATCTATGATCCTTTCTAATATGTGGTGATCATGTTTCATGGCCATTGCAGCTTAAAGATATGTGTTGAGAGACTCCAAAGACTTAAATTCAGGTTCAGAAAATCATTTACACTTATATCTAAAGGTCCACTAACTCAAGCCTGTTCTTTCTTTCATATATGCTGTAACAAGTAGGAGTTTCCCTTAGAAAATGTCCTAATAATCCTATCTGGAAAGCACTCAAGAACCTTCCTCAAGAGCAGAACTCTGCAGAATCTTTCCAGCTGGCCACATTCCCTTAGCTTTCTTTCCCTCTGCCAACTTTGAAGTCAGGAGGTAAATAGAGTTCACAGAGTATTCCCTATCCACCTGTAAAATGCCTTGTCTCACCCCCTCCCCCAAACACACACCTTTCACAGAATCACAGGTCCTTGACTCCTAGCTCAACTCATTCTCCCAACTTCCCCAACAGCTTTGCCCTCTTCAGGCACCTTTCCCTTGTACCTTCCCACTAATTGGCTCAAACCTAGCCCAGACCCCTCCCTTTTTAGAAGTCCCAACTGTGTTCAGTTCCCTGCCATCTCTCCTTATTGTCCATATTTAATCATTTCTCATTTGTCATCTGTTCCCCCATTAGTGCTCTCCTTCCAAATCCTCTGAATGCTTGTCTTTTCTTACCAGAATGTAAACTCCTTGAGAGCCGAGATTGTCTAGATTGCTTATATTTCTCTCCCCAGATTTATTACAGTGTCTGGCCCATAGCCGGTTTAATGCATGTTTTATCCATCTATCTAATCCAACCCCCCTCATTTTATCTATGAGGAAAATGAGCCCCAGAAAATTAAGCAATTTACCTGAGGTTATGCTGTCAGGGTATAATGGAGTTGAGATCTAATCCAGATTCTCAGACTTCAGAATCCACAATCATACTCTTCTATTGGGCTGTCTCTTTTCTCTACTATCATTTCTTCTGTCCCTCCCACCTTTTCAGGATGTTCAGTAGTAGGTTCAGCTAAGACAGGTTTTATTGACATAGTGAGATCCTGGTAAGGAAATTCACTTTACCACTGCATCTTTATGCTTTCCAGTTCTGAGATCACAAAGCCAACATGTAACAGAGCCAAACTAGAACGACAAACTAGAACCTAGAGCTTAATTCTGTATAGGTTCCAGAAATAATTGAATCCATCAGAAGTAATTTGAACATGAAAGACAAACAAATTTTGTTCATAACAACAAAATATTCTCAAAAAGTTCTAATTTACTCTCTTCCTAAATGTAACAATTGTTGGCTAACCTTTCCACCCTTGGGGATTGTCCAAGTGGGTTGTTAAAAACCTGAACTTCAGGTAGTATGACCAGAGCCAAAAATCATATTGCTTTTGCCCTGCCTCTGCTTATAAAAAACAGAAAATCAAGCCCATGACCCGTGAGAGGTTTTAATCTACTCATTAGAAGCACAGTCTACCAATTCCTAAGCTTTTTTTTTTCCATTCAGAAATCCAGGAATAGTCAAGTGAACAAACAGTGAAAAAAGACTGGACTTATCATTAATAATGTAGATTACTTTTCTTTACCAATAAAGATTGGTACTTTCTCTGTGACAGAATAGTCTAAAAACTGCCTGGAAAACTAACTTGATCAGCATCACATAACCAGCATATGACAGAGAGATAATTTGAAATTGGATTTACCAGGACAACTTTCTATTTATTATCTCTTAATAAGTTTAAAAAAAAAAAAAAAAAAAGACTTTTTTGAATCTGACCCGGATTTCCTAAGAGTGACTGTCATAGCCTTGTGTACAAAAACCTGTTCTGTAATAAGGGAGGAGAGCACACAATACCATTTCCTTGAGCTAACTGTCACTGTGATGGAATGATGAGAACCACATGACTGGTTGTTGAACCAGACTCAGTTTTCAAAATCCTTAAAGATTATCACAGCCTATGAAGCGTATTTATTCTACTTTTTATTGTCATAGGATAGTACCAGAAGAACTAGTTTCCTTTACTTTGTCAGGGAGATGGGCAGGGAAAAGGTGGGGAAGGAAATTAATTCCCCTCTTGGTACATTCTGCTGTTTCAAAAGATGCTCCGAGTACCATTAAATGTTAAATAATCCACAGCCAAGCTTAGTTTTTTGTTTTTGCTTTTTCTTGGCCAGTGTATTTTGGATGTTTCTATTCCAAAATTTTATTCTCTTTAGAGAGATTGCTTTAAGGAACTTCAAAGAATTTTATCAGTGGAAAAAACCTCAGAGATCATCTAGTTTCACCTAATTTTTCCTGAGAAGAAACTGAGGCTTATAAGTTAAGTAATTTGTTCAAGAATGAAGGCTGCACAACAATAATAGGGAATCAGAGACTAAGATTCAAACCCAATGTTTTGTCCACTTTAGCTTCTAAGTATTGTCTTGTGATTCCCCTGACAATTATACTTTGGGGCCTTTAAAGTTATTTTCCAACCTAATATCTTGCTTATCTCCAGTCTTTTTAGATATTTTTCTCCTTCACTATATTATACAAAGCAGTGACATGAACCTCCTTGCTACACTCCATCTCCTGACTCATACATTTTCACTGATTGTCCCCATGCATGGAATTCTCTTCCTTCTTATTTCTATTTCCCGACTTATAATTTATAACAATAAAATAACAATCCCCAAGGGTGGAACGGGTAGATAACAATTGTTACATTTAGGGAGTGAGTAAATTGTATTTGACTTAATTCAAGTCTCATAAAATCCCACCTTCTGTTGGAAGCCTTTCTAAATCCGCCTTAACGTTAATACTTTCCTTCTCTGAGATTATTTCTATATCTTTTTTTTAACCTAGTTGTTTTCTTGATATTTCTCCCATTAGACTTTGAGCTATTTGAAAGTGGAGACCACCTAGCTGTGTGAGCCTGAGCAAGTCACTTAACCCCAATTGCCACAGGAAAAAAAAAAGAAGAAAGAGGGGACCATTTTTGCCTTTCTTTGTACCTCTATTTGTTAGAACAGTGTCTGACAGCATTTAATTAAACTTGTTTACTTGACTGTCATTGTTTGATGCTACCACTTTGGAAGGATAGTAATAGACTCTCTTGAGAATATGAGTTATTTCACTCTAGTAACCAACCTATTGAAGACAGATATGGTTTCTCCCTCTTTAGGGAAAGAACAGTACATGTGACTTTTTCCAACTTGTACAAGGGAATTGCCAGAGAATGATTGATAGTTCAAAAATCATCTCCATTTACAATCCCAAAACTTCTTAATGAACTTTCTAGTTTTTCCAGCTTGCTAGTGAGAACTTCTTTAGAGTGTTGATTCGATGATTCTACTTATTATCTAAGTTTTGATGGAGCCTAAGAGAAAGAAAAAACACGGGGAGACAATGAATGCTTTTTCATTCATTATTCGTTCATAAACATTTATATAAGAAAAGGGCAGTACCTTACTGGAGGAAAAAAGGGGGGAAAGAATGGCAGAAATCAAAGATAATGTCAAGGTTTCAAGTCGCTTTGGAAGGATGATGGTGCCATCAGAAAACAGAAATAGATCTTGAGAGTAAAGATGAATTTAGTTTGAGATGTGATGAGTCTAAAGTCTTATTGAAATATGCAGGTTGAATTGCCAGGATACAAATGGAGATGCTGAACTGAAGCATGGGAAAATTTGGGGAGGTAAAAACGTAAATTTAGTCTGAGGACAGAACCCCCGAAACAGACATCTGGCAAGTTGGAAGAGAAAGATGGTCCAGCAAAGGAGATGGAGAAAAGTTGGGAAGAAAACAAGGAGAATATAGTGCCATAAAAAGGACAGATCATTAGAAAATTTTAGATGACTAACAACATGTCTGAGAAGACTGCAAATAGCTCATTGACTTGATCAGAGGGCTTCAGAAAGCTTGAGTTAGTAAAGGAGTAGTTGAAATAATACTAAACTCATCAATTTGGACCAAAATCCAAATGAGGTGGTTAATTAGTGTAAATGGTTCATTTTTACAGTTATAATCTTTAGGCTCCAAATAGCAAAAATATGAGGAGGGAAAGCTTTTGCAAAGAAATAGCTACAATGGAACTGAAATTTGCAGAGCTAAATGGCCAAATTGATTATTCCTCACACTTGAAGTCAGAATGAAGCCATTTACAGAATTCAATAATAATAAAAATATTAATAATAATAACCTTTTTTAATAGCCCGGAGAAGATAACAATACTATTTTCCTCCAAATCATTTTCTAGGAGATCTCACCCCACTTATTACAGGGAACTATTGTTTAAATATATATCTGGAAGATGAAAAGTTCAGTGTTTACCCAAGGCCAAAATCATAACTCTTTTAATATTACTATTGTAACCAGATTTCTGAAATCTGACAAGACATTAAAGACAGAATTTCACTAAATGTAACTGAGCAATCTTGTATCTGTATATATGTCTATATTTGCAGTTGCTTTCTGACTCAAATGAAAATTGTATTGAATATTTGCAGAGGGGCAGCTAGGTGGCGCAGTGGATAGAGCACCAGCCCTGAAGTCAGGAGGATCCGAGTTCAAATCTGGTCTCAGACACTTAACACTTCCTAGCCGTGTGACCCTGGGCAAGTCACTTAACCCCAGCCTCAGAGGGGAAAAAAAAAGAATATTTGCAGAAATTGTTGATGATAATTTCTTGAATTTGTCCAACCACTAATACTCTGAAAGAAAAAAAATCACAAATCCTAGATTATTGACCTGGAAAGATGTTTGGGTGTATCCTTGATAATGTAGTATATGTAATGAATCCGTGGAAAACTATCTGAAATTCTAGATATTTTTGGGGGGCCTGAATTCTCTCTGAACCATAGCCTATGAGTCCCTATTATTGTTTTGACTTTTACTAGTCAGGCAGAATATTCATTTAGTTTAACGTAAAGGCATTTAATGAAATAACATAAAATAAAATATCAATAGTGCTTCCCCTTTCCCCATAAACTTGGACCTCACAATACAAACATAATAACAGTGAGAAGAGTAAATAAGTAAATGGATCAAACAAGGGCTATACACATGGAGAATATTGGAGATCAGAGATCCCACTACAGAGTAATTCAAATTCCTTTTCTTTGACTCGTTTTCTTTCATTGCTTTTTACAATCCGGCTTCCCATTTAAGCATTCAACTAAAACTTCTCACTTCAAAAATAACTAGTGATCTCTGAATTTCCAGATCCAATGACTTTTTCTAAATCCTTATCCTTATTAACTATTCTTTTTCATTTGACTCCATTGACTGCCCTCTCTTCTCAGATGCTTTCCACTCTCTAGATTTTTGAGGCATTAACTTTTTTAGATATTATTCCATTTGTTTGATCATTCCATCTCTGTCTCCTTTTCTGCATCATCATTTATATCCTGAACTTTTAACAGTGAGTGTATCCGTGAGGCTAATTCATTTAAGCTTTTTTTTGTTCTCTTTTTACAGTCACTCTCAATGACCCCATTGCCTTAAGTGACTCTACTTTTTCTCTATTAAAATTTCCTTTCAGAAATTCTATTAACATACTTTTGAGGGAGCTATATTGGTTCAATTATTCTGGAAAAAAGTTTGTCATAATGCAGGAAAAATGAAACTGTCCATATTAGTAATTCCATTGCTGGGCACATGACCCAAGGAAATCAGAGAGAGAAAGGTCCCCTTCGATGTTAAAATAACCATAACTATCCTTTTCGTGGTAATAAAAAAAAAAAAAAAAGAAACAAAGTGAGTACCCATTAACTGGCAGAACAAACTGGTAAGTGAATATAATGAAATGCTGTTTGTCCATTTTTGAAGAGGACCAACAACATCATCAGGGTAATAGCTTGACATAGATTTTAAGTGAGGCAGAATTGCACAAAGTCATCAGCCTGGCTCTCTCTTCCACAGTCAGCAAAATCTAGTGGTGATGTAAAGTGTGTCTCCTTTGATCTTTGGAGGGAGGGCAGACCTGGATTAGAGAAACCCTAAAATCTGTTCATAGGAGAAACTCCCATAGCGATTTCCACCTACAATTCAATTGGAGATCTTGGCCTGGGGCATACTCACCACTCTTTATTGAATTAAAATGTATACATATATTGTATTTAATTTATACTTTAACATATTTACCATGTATTAGTCAACCTGCCATCTGAGGGAAGGGGTGGGAGGAAGGAGGGGAAAAATTAGAACAAAAGATTTGGCAATTGTCAATGCTGTAAAATTTATGCATATATCTGGTAAATAAAAGCTATAATTAAAAAAATAATGATAAAAAATAAATTAAAAAAAATAAAAATTAGTCCCTCAAATTCATCTGGAGATTGCTCCCTAGCTTCAGGCCACAAAAATCCAATGTAATCAAAAGCTGAACCCCAAACTTTTGCTAAAAATCCTAAGAGGATTTGGCCTGCTGAGAAGTTATTACTTCTCAATGTAAACCCATCTTTGCTGAAAACCTACCTTTGCTTAATTCCTTTGGAACAAGCCCTCTGGGAAGTTATTTCTCAGTATATAAACCCATTTTTTTTTTTTTTTACCACAAACCTCGCCTGCATTCAGAAGTGTGAATTCTTTTGAAAAAAAAAACCTGGGACACTGACCAGGGGATCTCTCAAGCCTCATTTCTCAAACCTCAGCAATGGCAAGAAAAAGTCAAGATGACTGGTGGATGGCTATGATGCAGTGTATGGTGATCTTGGGATCTTTTAACATAGAGCCTGCTTTAGCTGCCTTAGGCCTCTTAGAACAGTTTGTTTTCATCTGCCCATTCCACTGGGGAAAGTTTTCACATGCTTGGGGTAGATATCCCCCAAACTCACCAAAAGGTTTGAGGCCTGTCAGTTATCCTCAACCTTGTTTAGTCCATCTGCCAAGATGGTTTAATTGTGGTATGGCTACTATACTCCATAAGCAAATTTTGCTTAACCATTTTTATTATATAAGTTTCTACTTATCTAGTCTCAGTATCTCTGCTGTCTTCCAGTAGACTTCTTAATTCAACACAAACTGCAACCTGCTAAAGACCTCAGCTTAAAAAGGCCAAGGTCTCCCAAAGCCTCCAGGGCCATCTCTAGTCATCCTGATCTATATCTGGCCACTAGAGCCAGATGGCTCTGGAGGAGAAAGTGAAGTGGGTGGTCCTGCCCAGCCCTCCCTCACCTAAATCCAATTCACTTGCATGTCATGTCACCACTTCTCTGATATCATGGTCCTCTTTGAGAAAGAAGGACAAACAGCAGTAATTCAATATATCCAAAATTAAACTCATTTCCTTTTCCCCAAAGCACCCTCCTCTTTTGAAAACATCTTCATACTCCTAGTCACCCAGACTACCTAAGTATTACCCTCAACTCCTCACTTTCTCCAATCTTCTATATCTATTGATCTTTGCAATATCTCTCAAATATATCCCTTTCACCTCCTGTGATATTACCACCATCCTAGCACAGGTCCTCATCATATCATGTCTACATAGTTGTGATAGTCCGCTGGTTGCTCTGACTGCCACAAGTTTCTTCCCATTCCAATCTATCTTCCACTCAGCTGTCAAATGATTTTCCTAATGTGCAAATATGACCATATCATCCCCTTCTCCCTGCCCAGTAAATTCTAGTGATTCTTTATCAATTCCATGATGAAACATAAAATCATGAGCTTAATATTCAAAGTCCTTACTCACCTGACCCTAATTAGATGCCATTTTATTAATCACAGCAGTGCCTTTTAGCTATAGAAGCCAAATTGCTATGAACATCTATCTTAACCATCACAACAGTCACCTGAAGATAGAGAAACTGAAAGAGCTAGGTAGTATTAAAGCTATTCTAATTCTCCTGGTGAGGAAATAGTTTTTGGAACACCTGCTACCAACTCATTTCATCTATACATTGATAGCTGGTTAGTTTAACTAATTAGAGAAGAGGACTAATAATACCAAAGTCATGAATTCAATTAAAGCATGTACTGGTAAGCTGTGCTTTATTATACGGCTACAGATGCCATTCATAACCTTGAATAAGTGTCTACAAAGAAAATTTGTAAGAATCAAGTAGGAAGAGCCAGAAGAAAGTGTGGATAAATTGTTGTAAATCTGTTGTCAGTAATGAGACTATGTATGTTCTGCTGAAAATGGAACAGTTGGAACACATCTTCAAGTGTATAAAGAATAAGATAGACTCTTATTTTTATTTACCAATTTACACTAACATGTATTATTTTACCAGGGTTGTGAGGTATGACCATTATTAGCAGAGTCATCATAAGAAATTTTCATATCTGGGGAAGGTAGGAGAGGTATTCTTTATGTAGATTGAAGTTAAGTGGGGGAGGACTGAGTTGAATAAAAGATGAGGGAAAGTATTTTTAGGAATGGAAAAAAGAGAGTCATAGGAACTATAGAGGTTGAGGAATTTGGAGAAGAGAGTATTCTAAGTGAAGGAAATTTAGATAGTGATTTGAACATCTTCTGAGGACTACAAGAAAGAATATCATCATATTCTACTGTTCACCAAAGGTTGGAAAACAGAAAATTATTTTTTTTAATTAAAGCTTTTTATTTTCAAAATATACGCATGGATAATTTTCAACATTCACCCTTGTAAAACCTTGTGTTCCAAATTTTTCCCTCCCTTCTCATCCCCTCCCGTAGATAGCAAGTAATCTAATATATGTTAAACACATGCAATTCTACTATACATATTTCCACAATTATCATGAAGGTTAATCGCTGCACAAGAAAAATCAGATCAAAAAGGAAAAAATGAGAAAGAAAACAAAAAACAAGCAAAGAATAACAAAAAAACTGAAAATACTATGTTGTGATCCACACTCAGTTCCCACAGTCCTCTCTGGGTGCAGATGGCTCTCTCCATCACAAGATCATTGGAACAGAATTGAATTGTCTCACTGTTGAAGAGAGCCATGCCTGTCAGAATTAATCATCATGTGATTCAAACCAGTTCCACTTGTTCAATGATGAAGAGAGCCATCTACACCTAGAAAGAGAACCATGGCAACAGAGTGTGGAACACAACATAGCATTCTCACTCTCTCTCTTGTTATTTGCTTTCATTTTGTTTTGTTTTTCCCCCTCAGGTTTTCTTTTCCTTCCTTCTTGAGCTGATTTTTCTTGTGCAGCAAGATAACTGTATACATATGTATACATATATTGGATTTAACGTGCATTCAACATATTTAACATGTATTGGACTACCTGCCATCTAGGGGAAGGGGTGGAAGGAGGCGAAAATTTGGAACAAAAGGTTTTGCAAGGGTCAGTGTTGGAAAATTACCCATGCATATGCTTTGTAAATAAAAGCTTTAATTAAAAAAAAAAAAAAAAGAATTGATCATCATGTAATCTTGCAAACAGAAAATTCTTATTGGATACTATTGGATAGTACAGGAAGTGGAGAAGAAGAAGAAAGTATAATTTTTATGTTACAAGCTGGAATTTAGATGAGATGAGATTTTGAAAAATTATGGCAAAAACGGAACAAAGATACTACTCCCTCTCAACTTTTCTCTTTCCTCTAGTCCAACATATCTTCATAGGAAGGGAGGAACACCAAAATATTTGGCATTTAGTAAGACTAAAATAAGACTTTCAAATAGGACACTTCATAAAAAAAACAGATTGTGTAACATCCTGGCATTGACTCTATAGTGCCAAATGGCTTGAAATAAGGTTAGCAAAAAAATTTCTCTGGAACACATCTTGCATTAAATGAAATACAGTAGTTAATAAGAACTGGGCAGACTGTAGACAATGTTCTCCATGGTTGTAGTATACATTTCCTTTTGATATAAACAGTTCTTGGGATACTAGCTCTCCATCCTAACCCAAACATGGTAGTGAGATTCTGAACAATTATGGGCATGTGGTCCAACTAAGACCTCATTTCCAGGTTATTTGAACTAGGTCAAACTCAGAAATCTCATGTCACTAAGTACTATCATTTCTATTTTCTAAATTTTTCTTAGATTTATCACCATTCTCTGTGTTCTTATTGCCCTTACCCTAGTCCAGGTCTTCATCCCCCCATGCCTTCCTTAATGTAAAACCCACCAGGTTGGTTTCCCACAATCCTACTTCAAACTTTTGAGATTTATCTTGTACATCAATATTATACTAATCCTCCTAACACATTTCTTTCATTGTGTCAAAAACCTACAGGGACACTTTATCACCTAATACATTAAGTTTTTTCCTATGGCTTTCAAATTCCTTCTTAATCAAGACTCAACCACCTTTCCAAACTGATTTCTCACTATTATATATTGCATGTGTGCTTGTGTGTATATATATATATATATATATATATATATATATATATAAAACATTTATTTATAGCCATATATCTACATGCATTCATTCTTGTGGTTACCAAACCAATTCAATCCAAGAAACATGTTTCAAATGCTCACGTTGCACCGATCATAGGGGATTATAAAGAAAATTGAAAAAGTCCCTGCCCTCAAGGGATTATAGTCTATTATCAAAATACAAAATATAAGCATAAATGCTTGTATGTATTGCCTCCATTGATGCAGCTCCCAACCTCTCCACACCTCAGGAGATAGTTTCAACTAATAAAATTCCTTACCCAAAGGCCAACCTTACTCTGGTAAACCTCTCCAAACTTAGACAGTCCATTCACCTTAAGTCTAATGCCTTCCTTCTGTTGATTATCTTCTATATGTAGTTTGTTTGTTCATAGATATTTCTATGCTCTCTCTCCTGTGAGCTTGTTAAAGACAGTGACTGTCTTTTGCCTTTCTTTGTCTCCCTAGCACTTAACACAGTGCCCAGCACATAGTAGGCACTTAGTAAATATTGACTGACTGAAAAGTCTTTTTTAAGTTGGTAAGGCCTTCCAGAATTTGAGCTCCCCTAATATCGTAGATCAAACCTCACTTAAGATGGTCTAGTTTAGTAGTTATGGTGTTGAATTAGAATGAAATGAGACAAGTTAAAACATTTAAGAGTTTAACAAATGATATTTATTTGGCCATTAGGGAAAGAGGCAGCTAGATGGCCCAATGAACAGTGCTGGACCTAGAGTCAGGAAGATCAGAGTTCAAATTTGACTCAGTTATTTACTAGTTGTATGGTTCTGGGCAAGTTATGTAATTTCCATCAGTCTCAATTTCCTCATCTGAAAAATAAAAATAATCAAAGCACCTACAACTGAGGCTTGGGGTGTGTGTGTGTGTGTGTGTGTGAAACAAAGAGAGACAGAGGATAAGATGAGATAATATTTGTAAAATATTTTGCATTACTTTAATTATATAATTCTTCAGCACCTTATTGTAAAATACAATTCTTAAGCAGTTCAAGGTTTAGCCTATAGATTGTTCAAGATTTGGCAAGGACAAAATTCTGCTAGCACTCTTCTTTTGAACTGAGCTAAAAATAATTTTTTACAATATTAAATCTCATACAAATAAATAAATATAATTTTTATAATTTTAAATACAATAAAGTTATTTTTAAAATTTACATTAAAAATTTAAAAAACATTCTAGCTCCTCGGTTATATAAAAGCAGTGGATTACTTCTATACTATATAAATGGTAGATATTGTTAAGGACTATTCCTCTCTCTCTGTCTCTGTCTCTTTTGCTAGCATGCATGCACACACACGCATACACACACACACACACACACACACACACACACACACACACACACAAAAACACACACTGAGACAGCACTGATTCAGATGGGCTCAGTTTTACCACCTCTGTGCTGGTCATGATAGTCTGCCGTTCAGGAACCTAAGAGAAGAGGAACTGCTAACTCCCCATGTGCTGATTTTTTAGATTTGGGCCATCAGGAAGCGATCTAAGACTTAAGTCCCTGAGCCACTCAAAGATGATTTCAATATCTGTTAAAGAAAAATTAGTCTAACCTACATGACAGATATTGTTTATAACACACTTAGCATAAACCCTGAAAAGCCAACATTGCCTCCATGCCCAAAAAAGGGAGATGATTTTATTGAAAAGTATAATTAAGAGAAGCTATTCTGTCATCTGTTGATCTGGGCTGCAATTAATAAAACATGGAAAAGTACCCAAGCTTGTGAACTAGCTGTGGACAGACTCATTTTGGATCCACCAATTTAATAAATTTGTGTGCAATGAATTTTCTTTAAATGGAAGAACTCATTTCCATTCAATTCAATATTTATTCAAGATAAACTATATTCCCTATAACTACTAGGTGCTAACATGCATTCACATTGACACTGTGATCCTGCATTATTATGAAGAGAATTGAAAACTGTTCATAAGAGGACTTTTTCACAAGGAGAAGACCAGAGCTATGATTGTCCTTTTCCAGTTTCAGAACAAAAGAGCTACATATACAAGCAGCCAGAAATAAGCATAATGCTACCTTATATTTATATAATTTTCAAAGTGACTTCACTTGTTTTGAAAAGAGGGAAGCAGGAATGTGAATACAAAATTGGGCCCAAACTAGTTATTTGACCACAGGCAAATTATCATCATCATCATCATCATCATTATCATCAAACATTCATATGGAATTTAAAGGTTTACACATCAATTTACACATATCATCTCATTTTGTTATATAATTACATAATCTCTACTAATTGAATTTAGCAATTTAGAAAATCATAAAGGGATATATCAATGTAAGTAGCTGTTATGTCCTCTCTCCTCAATCTCATTTGCTCTTCACAACAGTTTTGTGAGATATGCAAGGACCCCATTTCACAGATATTATGGAAGATGAAATCCAAAAAAAGTGATTTGCCTGTATCATGAAGCTAGTCAAGTAATTTCATTGTTGCTGTTTAGTCATATCAGTCATGTCTGAAATGACACCATTTGGAGTTTTCTTACCCAAGATATTGGAGCAATTCGCCATTTCCTTTTCTGGTTCATTTTACTCATAAGTAAACTTAAGGCAAAGGGTTAAGTGACTTGCCTAGAATGACAGTTAGTAAATGTCTGAAGCTACATTTGAACTTAGGTTTTCATGACTCCAAGCCCAGCACTCTATCCACTCATTTGTCACAAAGCCAGTCATGGTCATACTATAATGAAAAGGGTATAAAAATGGCAACCAAAAGCTTATATTTGAATCCTATTATTGTCACTTATGATAGATATAATCCTGAACAAGTCACCCTCCCTGAACCTCATTTACTTCCTCTGCAAAAAAAAAAAAAAAAATCAAATATTACCAGAAATATTTCTCATTTTCTCTGAAGATTCAATTAAATTAATTTAATCATTGACATTTATTCATCAACTATTCATTATCTCTCTTGAATCACACAAGAGATCCTACAAGAGGCAGATTATGATAGTTATATTATCCCAGTTTTACAAATCAGACTAAAACTTCCAAAAAACTTTCTTGTTGATGGTGATATAGCTAGTCTGGATCAATGGAAGGACTGAAAGCCATGTGTTCTTCACTTGAAGTCCAACACATTATCCACATGCTACCTCTCTAAATATGGAATTTGCTTTGAAAACTGAAGTGCTTTACATATATAAAAGTAATATGGCATATGTTCTAGTACCAAAACTCTATGATTATATGGACCAGATTTGATTTTAGGGACAAATCGTATCCCACATGAAGTTTCCCCTGGGAATCTCAGAATGCAGTTTTTGGCATGTTGGTAAAAGGACCACCTAGTTCCTGTGCAATCCTATATATTGGGTTCTGGAAAACAATACACATGCAAAAACAACAATCGTAAAAACATATAGGACTCACAATTGCTCAGCAATAATCAGGACAATTTTTTTCTCTCTTTGTGAGTCCTATCTTCCTTTCTCCCTAAGATCTATATAAAAGTCTTACAGGTCTTCAGAATTGTAACATTGGTATATGGTTATGATGCAATATTATTGTTCAATAGGAAATGATGAACAGAGAAACCTGGAAAGTCCTCCATGAATTAAAGTGAAATGTACTGTATGCAAAGTGATAACAATGGTGTGGGATGATCAGTTGTGAGTGACTTTGCTATTCTCAGCAATACAATGACCCAAGACTATATTGAAGGACTTGTGATGAAAAATGCTATCCTACCCAGAAAAAAAACTGATTGTGTCTGAATACAGATTTAAGAATATTCTTTTTTTTTTTAAACTCTATTTTTCTTGAGAGTTTTTTTTGGGGGGAGGGGAGGATTTATGTTTTCTTCTGCAACATGACTTTATGGAAATATTTTCCATAACTTCACATGTGCCCTTCTCAATGTAGTGTAGAGGAAGGAAAATAATTTGTAACTGAAAGTTTTAAAAACAAATGTAAAAAATGTTTTACATATAACTAGGGAAAATAAAAACATTACATTTTTTAAAAGAATCATAACATCACAATGTCAATGTAAATGTATATTAATATGCAGTAGCTATAAGACATATAATTGGTCTTCAATAAATAATTATTGGATTAAATGGAAATAAGTTTTTCCATTGAAGAATTTGAATGGGATTGTTCTTCCATACTGACAGGAATAAAACTATTTGCAGAAAGATGAAGTTTGGAAACCTCTCAGAAGTGAAATGGAATTGATGTTTCCTTAGAGGCAATCTATCAGCATTCCAACAGGCCCTTTCTTCAGCCTAGAAATCCATAAAGTCCCCCAGCCTCATTGTACTGCCCTAATGCCTTCTTAGAAGGAAATAGCTTAGGGTTGCTAGGGAGTTAAACTCCCTCCCATAAGATCTATATCTTCTTCTTTTTTTTTTTAATAGTTTTTTATTTACAAGATATATGCATGGGTAATTTTACAGCACTGACAATAGCCAAGCCTTTTGTTCCAATTTTTCTCTTCCTTTCCCTTCCCCCTTCCCCAGATGGCATGTTGACCAATATACATTACATATCTAAAAGTATAAATTAACTACAATATATGTATACATGTCCATACAGTTATTTTGCTGTACAACAAGAATCGGACTTTGAAATAGCATACAATTAGCCTGTGAAGGAAATCAAAATTGCAGGTGGACAAAAATAGGAGTATTGGGAATTCTATGTAGTGGTTCACAGTCATCTCCCAGAGTTCTTTCACTGGGTGTAGCTGGTTCAGTTCATTACTGCTCAACTGGAACTGATTTGGTTCATCTCATTGGGCCATGTCCATGAGAATTGATCATCATATAGTATTGTTGTTGAAGTATATAATGATCTCCTGATCCTGCTCATTTCACTCAGCATCAGTTCACATCTCTCCAGGCCTTTCTGAAATCATCCTGCTGGTCATTTCTTACAAAACAATAATATTCCATACTATTCATATACCACAATTTATTCAACCAATCTCCAATTGATGGGCATCCACTCAGTTTCCAGTTTCTGGCCACCATAAAGAGGGCTGCCACAAACATTCTTGCACATACAGGTCCCTTTCCATCCTTTAAAATCTCTTTGGGATATAAGCCCAGTAGTAACACTGCTGGATCAAAGAATATGCACAGTTTGATAACTTTTTGAGCATAGTTCCAAATCGCTCTCCAATGTATGTAGTCACAATTCCACCAACAATATATCAGTGTCCCAGTTTTCCCACATCCCCTCCAACATTCTGCATTACCTTTCCCTGTCATTCTAGCCAATCTCACAGGTGTATAGTGGTATCTCAGAGTTGTCTTAATTTGCATTTCTCTGATTAATGACTTGGAGCATCTTTTCATATGGCTAGAAATAGTTTCAATTTCTTCGTCTGAGAATTGTCTGTTCATATTCTTTAACCATTTATCAGTTGGAAATGGCTTGATTTCTTATAAATTTGAGTCAATTCTCTATATATTTTGGAAATGAGGCCTTTATCAGAACCTTTGACTATAAAAATACTTTCCCAGTTTATTGCTTGCTTCCCTTCTAATCTTGTCTGCATTAATTTTGTTTGTACAAAAATTTTTCAATTTGATATAATCAAAATTTTCTGTTTTGTGATCAATAATGATCTCTAGTTCTTCTTTGGTCATAAATTCCTTCCTCTTCCACAGGTCTACCCTATGATGCTCTAATTTATTTATTATCTCATTCTTTATGCGTAGATCATGAACCCATTTTGACCTTATCTTGGTGTATGGTGTTAAGTGTGGGTCAAGGCCTAGTTTCTGCCATACTAATTTCCAATTTTCCCAGCAATTTTTGTCAAACATTGAGTTCTTATCCCAAAAGCTGAGGTCCTTGGCTTTGTCAAACACTAGATTATTAAAGTTATTGACTGTTTTGTCCTTTGAACCCTACCTATTCCACTACAGATCTATATCTTCTTAGTAACTCTTGGCATTAATAACATACTGCCAAGATTTTTAAGCCATGTTCCTTCTCAGTTCATTACTACTCTTCCAGATATGGGACCATGTGTATAGTTCTTATCCCCAGAAGACTATTAATTACTAAATTCCCTTCTCTTTTTATATGGATTAGTCCTTAAACTCTCCAGAAATTTGACATTTTTAACATTTGTCTATCTTCCCAGGAATGTGGGGTTTAGGAATTCCAACCACTTGCTCATATAGTTTCTAGCTCTTGGGATTCTTTTGAATCTCTTTGACTATGTCCAGAAAAACTCTTCCTTTGCCAACATTGCCCTGGCTTGACTATCTCTTGGGCAGGAATGGTAAGGCTGAGAGTATCTTCTTGCAGACTGGTAAAAACAGGACCTTCCCAAAATACAGACTTCTCTTGGTTTTCTACTCTGATCCATCTCTCTAAAAAGGTTGTTACAGGTCAGCTGTCTTTATAAGTCTATCACAAAGGGATGGCTTTGATTAGCTTGAGCTTATCAATTCATCCCCCATTTCTGAAATTTAAGGAAGTGGCCAGGACGTGACAATGAATACATTCACACCCCAAACAGGAAGACAGTTACTATACCTTGCTATAACTCAAGTTGATGTGCACTCAAGAATAATGTCATTAGTAATCTTAAAAAATGTTGAGCTCTCTCATGTTCTTAAATTCATAGTATACACATTCATATGCAAACATAGCACATAGAACTGAAATCATTCCTTTTACCTTTGACCTTTTTCTGCTATATTTCTCTCTTGGAAGGAGGAGAAAGATCAAGTTACCTCTGTAGAAATCTGCTTACACTTTTTGTCTCTTTGATGCACTCATGTTTCATCTTGTAAAAGTATTTCTTTTACATAATTTATTGTCCTATTTTTAAGATTCTAAAAGACAAAGAAAGGCATAGGGGTGAATGGACCCCCGGTTCATCTTATAATTGAGGAGATTTATACTAAAAGAGATTTTGACTTGCCCAAAGTCACACAGCTGCCTAGATATAATGACAGAGCTGAGATTCAAACTCAGACTTGAAACTCCAAGTTCAGGACTCTTCCCTCTACAATGGGCAGCTAGATGATAAAGTAGAGTATTGGATCTGGAATTAGGAAGAGCTGGATTGAAATTCAACATCAGAAATTTACTAGTTGTATCACCTTAACAAGTCTGTCTGCTTCAGTTTGTGCATTTGTAAAGTAGGGATTAAAATAGCATCTAACTTCTGTGTTTATCATAATTCTTGGCAGAGGGTAGCAATTTAATCCATATTTATTATTTATTGACTACATTCCAGAGGTATTGCAAGGAATAATACTGCAAACTTTAAAGCACTACATAAATGATAGCTATTTTTTAAAATCTGCGTTTCACACTGCTTCAGTAAGATTAAAACTATATTATATCTGTTTAGTATTTCATTTAACTCCTACTGGCTCAAAGCCTTAGAATCATAGTATCATAGATTTAAAGGAAGACCACAAAAGATGTGCAGGCTATTATCCAGGAATTTGTCTGTTCTCTATCCAAAAGCCAAAGGCTCAAGAATTCTAGTATTCTCATTTTGTTCACAGGGGTCCCACCATAGAAGCCCAGAGAGGATGAGTTACTTCTCCAGGGTAAGTGGTTGAGTTAGGATTTGAAATCAGATCCAGATTTAGCACTTTTTATATGGCACCATTCTACCTCAGTAAGATTGTTTCTTATTTCTTTTTTATACCCCCCTCCAAAACAGAGCTATTCTTTTTTCTCTCAGATGCTGTTTTTATACCTGTTGATATAGAAATTTAAATGTTTCTCTTACTCTTCTCCATGATAAGTATAAAATAAATAAATATCTTGAAATTTGGAACAGGTTAATAGATGGAACAAAAACTTGATGGTCTTTTAAGACAAAGTTACTGTCCTTCCACAGTTAACTTCTCTAGTACTTTACGTCCTTCCTTTTTCTTCACAATCAGACTTCAGTCCCACCTCACCCCAGCCCATGTACACATATGTGTGTTCTCTCTCTCTCTCTCTCTCTCTCTCTCTCTCTCTCTCTCTGTCTCTGTCTGTCTGTCTGTCTGTCTCTCTCTCTCTCTCTCTCTCTCTCTCTCTCTCTGTCTCTCTCTCTCTCTCTCTCTCTCTCTCTGTCTCTCTGTCTGTGTGTGTGTGTGTCTCTCTCTCTGTCTCTCTCTCTCTCTCTGTCTCTCTCTGTGTGTGTGTCTCTCTCTCTCTGTCTCTCTCTCTCTCTCTGTCTGTGTGTGTGTGTCTCTCTCTGTCTCTGTCTCTGTCTCTGTCTCTCTGTCTCTCTGTCTCTGTGTGTGTGTGTGTGTGTGTGTGTGTGTGTGTGTGTGTGTGTGTGGGTCTCTCTCTGTCTCTGTCTCTGTCTCTCTCTCTCTCTCTGTCTCTGTGTCTCTCTCTCTCTGTCTCTCTCTGTGTGTCTCTCTCTCTGTGTCTATCTCTCTCTCTCTCTGTGTCTCTGCCTCTCTCTGTCTCTCTCTGTGTGTCTCTCTCTCTGTCTCTGTCTCTCTCTGTGTCTCTGTGTGTGTCTCTCTCTTTCTCTCTCTCTCTCTCTCTCTCTTTCTCTCTCTCTCTCTCTCTCTCTCTCTCTCTCTGTCTCTCTCTCTGTCTCTGTGTGTGTGTCTCTCTCTCTCTGTCTCTGTCTCTGTCTCTCTCTCTCTCTCTGTCTCTGTCTCTCTCTGTCTCTCTGTGTGTGTGTCTCTGTCTCTGTCTCTCTCTCTGTCTCTGTCTCTGTCTCTGTGTGTGTGTGTCTCTGTCTCTCTCTCTCTGTCTCTGTCTCTCTCTGTGTGTGTCTCCGTCTCTGTCTCTGTCTCTGTCTCTCTCTCTCTTTCTCTCTCTCTCTCTCTCTCTCTCTCTCTCTCTCTCTCTCTCTCTCTCTCTGTGTGTGTGTGTGTGTGTGTGTGTCTCTCTGTCTCTCTCTCTGTCTCTGTGTGTGTGTCTCTCTCTCTGTGTCTCTGTCTCTGTCTCTGTCTCTCTCTCTCTGTGTCTCTCTGTCTCTTTCTCTGTCTCTGTGTGTGTCTGTCTCTGTCTCTGTCTCTCTCTCTCTCTCTCTCTCTCTCTCTCTCTCTCTCTCTCTCTCTCTCTCTCTCTCTCTCTCTGTCTCTCTCTCTCTGTCAAAACACTGTGGAACAGCCTCAAGACTGAGGGAAACAAAGCCCAATAGAGCAACCTGTCATTTCTTTGGGTCTTGAGAAGTCCCTTCCTCAGGTGCCTCAGAATCCCATGGAACACAGGAAAGAAGGAGGTGGGACAGCTGCATCTGCTCTCTCCAGCCCACACACTCCATTTCTCTGGAGCTCTGACCTTCCCAAATGGAAACAGATAAATTGGAGAGGGTACAAGTCTCTAAGAAAGGGTGGTGAAAAGAGAGAAAAACAAAAACCATCAAGCTGTGAGAGAAACAGCAGTGTTGCTGTGAGATTTCTCCCCAGTGGCCTAGGGCACAACTACCACCAGATGACAAGACTCAGATTCCACCAAGGTGGTATCTGTTATCATGGGAAACCAGGGATGCCTTTGCTTAAGTAAAACTGAGACTGACATCATCCTTCAAACTGTTTCCATGGACTAGAGTGTGTGAGGTCTTTATCCCAAACTCAGCTTGTAATTACAGGACTGTGAGCCAAAGTACTCATATGCTCAGCTCAGGCTCTAGCCCCCACTTTCCCTGGGTATTAAAAGTATTACTTTCCCAGACAGTGCCGGGCTATTTGAGGAAGCCTGTAGATTACATGGCATTCTCTTTTTTTCCTGCAACTACTCAGCAAGAAAATAAATCATATTTTCAGACCTGCTTGAATTCCAAAAATGTTTCCCCCAACTACAGCCATCAGTCTATATTGAGGGATTAAGTAGGGTACGGTGGGAGTCTGATGATGTGTTAGGAAAATTTCTGGTATGTGGCCAGGTCTGGCTTCTTTCTCTCCAGTCAGAACCTTCTTCCTATTGAAGTATGCTCTTCCTATTTCTCTTTTCCTATCCACTTAATCAAGTGAGATCAGTACCCAATAAATTTAGATGACTTCATCTGGATGGATGAAGATCTCAGGTGCAGTGTGAATAAAAATTCTGATGGGTGAGTGTTTAAGCAAACAAACTTCTGGAGATGGCAGATAGAGATCAAAACCCAAGATGCAGAATTCAATTTTCTAGTCACATCCAATAGCATCAGAGATCACTTTCAGCTTCCTGTGGTGGTTGACAAATTCAATCACATCAATTCAGCAAACATTCATTGAACTCCTACTATGTGAAAAGCATTATTCTAGATGCTGGGAACTTTTTTGGGGGGAATGGGGGAGGAGAGAAGGGGATGGACAAGCAGTGTAATTTAAGAAAGAAGTGCTACTGTGTACTAGGCATTGTCTTAAGCATTTTACAAATATTACCTCATTTGGACCTCCCCAAACTCAGAGAAATATGTACTTTTATTATCCCCATTTTACAATTGGAGGAACGGAGGCAAACTGTTTTAGGTGACTTTCCCAAGGTTACACAGCTAGTAAGTGTCTGATATTGAATTTGAATTTAGTTCTTCCCCAGGCCCAAGACTCTATGTTCTAGGCTACTGGTTGCATTTAATTAAGGAACTGACACTCTATTGAGAAAGGTGTTTCTCAATTACAAGATATTATAGTTTAAGCTGGAAGGAACATTAGAATCATATCATCCAATTTCCTCATTTTTAAGAGAAAACTGAGGATCCAAATGGTTAAATGAATTACATAAGTTCTCATAATTCATTAAGTAGCAGATCTGGGATTTGAATTGGAATTCTTTTACTCTAAATCCATCATTGTTTCCACAATACCCACTTGTCTGCCCAGTAGGTATTTACACACGTATTATACTTGTATCCAGGCTAGGGATAAAGAGGTATGGATGCAGAAAAGGACTTTGGACAAAAATGTGTCTCAGTTTGAATAGCATATATAGATGGTATAAAGGAATAGTAGAAGATAGAAATGGTTGGAAGGAAAAAAAGTCTTAGAAGCATATTCAATTTATGATTTTGAGTGACATGTTCCTTTAGATTTTCCAAAACCTGGTGTGACCAAAATCCCATCTCTCCTTCTAAGGAATATCCTTATTCTTCTCTTTTCAAACTCTTTCACCTCTATTATCCAATTGCATTTAATTGAATTTGTTGGGTTCCAATCTTCAGTGAACATGAGACCATATTTGTGTTCAAGGGACTACCTGGAGAAAAAAATGGAAGCATTTTATAGAGATAAGGAAAATTCACTTCTGAGGCTTGAATGATAGGTTGACAAAGTAAGGTTAAAAAGATCAGTCCTTTAAATAAACTGGATTTGGTGATTCTATTCAAAGACCTATCACCCATTCTCAAGTACCAACTTCTATGGGATTGTTGGAATTCAGCTGTGTCTTGCAAGGCCAGCTTTAATCACCTGCCTCACATACAGTCCCATTACAGTGCAAAAATACTAAGGCTACACTGTGACTTCTGAGACAAAAGAGACAGTGTCATATTGGGAGAAAGTTCTAAAAATGGAATCAGAAGAGTTTGTGTTCAAATCTTGCTTCTAACACTTATGTGACCTTGGATGAAAATTGTATCATCTACTTCATGTAAAGAAAATATGTTGCAAAACTAAAAATAAGCCTCCCAAAAGATGAACTGACAATTGTTTTTATTAAAGACAGATAAGTGATGGAGTGGAAAGAATGCTAGACTTGAATTTATTCAGATCTATTCTCAAATCATGCCTCAGAAATTTTTGGTCTGAGCTAAATTGAAGAAATCATTTTATCCTCCCAATTTTGGCTTCCTCATTTATAAAATAAAGACACTGAACTTCTTTGGCATTTCCTTCTCCAGTTCATTTTACAGATGAGGAAACTGAGGCAGTTAAATGGCTTGCCCAGTGTCATACAATAAGTTTCTGAAAATAGTTTTGAACTTAGAAAGATGACTCTAGACCTGGCACTTTATGTCACCTACCTGCCCCTATGTAAGTGCTAGTTATTATTATTATTATTATTATTATTATTATTATCAAAATTAAATGGACAAAAAAATAGGCAATATAAAAATAAATATTAAACCAGCTAGGCAATATAATGGATAAAGTAAAAGAAGTCAGAAAGATTGAGTTCAAAACCAGCATCAATAAATACTTAGCTATGTGAACCTGAGCAAATCACTCAGTTTCTTAATTTCAGTAAGCATCAAATGAGATGATCTATATAAAGCGCTTTGCAAACCTTAATCACTATATAAAATAGGTCATTATATAAAATTAAGTCACTTTATAAAATTGTCATTCTTTTAAATCAGTCAATGGTCTTCCTTTATTTTGTAAGTCAGTGAAATAGCAATTCTGCCTGATCACTTACTACATTGCTCAGCACTTTACTAGGTGTGGTGGTGGATGGGAAGGTGGAGCATAGAATAAATAAGAGGCAGCTGCCATTCTCAAGCTTTCAAAGGTTTTTTATTTGGGAACAGGGCTGGATTTGGATTGTAGAAGAGATAGGGTGGAGTAGAGAGAAGAATTTTTTGTTTGTTTGTTTTTAACTAACTTTATTCATTTCCATTCTACTATTGAGAACCCAGAGTTTTCACTCTGGAAAAGATTCCAGTTTTTTCTGCTCAACTTAAAGACCACAATAAATAACCAGTTATAAAATGGTCCTGTTGGCCTCTGGTTAGAATTTATGCTTTTAATGAATGTTTTTCTCTGGCTCACTGTGTGGAAGCAGTTGTTTCCCTTCTTCCTCAAAGTTAGCCTTTCCCCTCTCCTGAATGAGCCCTACAGGAGGCCCCTGGTGAGGTGCTCCAGCATTCCTTGGTCGTGCCTGCCCATCCACTCCCCCCTTGATCTTATCCTCACTCAATCCCCTCGGTACCTCTCAAAAACCACGAATCAGTCTAAGGATATTTCAAACAACCAATAAACTTGTCTACACCAATAATTAACACTCTAAGCTTTATCAGTAGGCTAATGAATCTGTAGATTGATATATAGGCATTTTATCATTTTCAGACTATCTGCCATTTCCTCCAGGAGCATTTATGGTTGTAATAAGATTTTTATATCTGCTGAGCAGCCTCAGGTGCCACAGGTATTGAAAAGTAGATTTATACCTACCTCCAGGTTCACAAAAGCAAGACTGACTGCCCTGAGACCCTCCTGTCAATAAAATGCACTCCTTCCTTTCTCAATTCAAATTTCACCAGCTTATTATTAGCAAGTTGTCCTTAAGTATCTGTGGTATTTTAAAACACAACGTCAGAAATTCATCATGGAAAGAGTGATAGAAAAAAAAAAAAAAATCTTCAAGGATGGGAAGGGAAGATGTCCCAAGTTCTAAGTCCTTAACAATTGCTGGTGACCCTTTAAGTGCTGGGCTAGTGAAACTTGAATTAAATGCAACACATGGCATAGTTAATATAAGATACCTCAACTTAAGGTAAAAAGATTTACCATATTCCAATTTAAACCTTCCTGTTGAGACAAAGTCCTTTAAGATAACGCTGGCTGCTATCAGTGCTATGCAGACAATCTCTGTACTATAAGACAACCAGGAAAAAAAAAAAAAAAAAAAAAAACCAAAGGGACCCATTCAGATATGGCAACTGAAGAAGAAATAGAGCAGTGATGGACTTAGGAATGTAGGAAGATTTTAGGAATTTAAGGACACATGGAGTCCCCCTTTCAATCTAGTTTAAAAGGTGTTTTGCTTCCATCCATCCCTAGTTCCCAGTCTCTTTTCTTCAACTCATCCCATATAGAATGTAAATCTATAAGAGCAGGATTGGTTTCTTTCTTTCTTTCTTTCTTTCTTTCTTTCTTTCTTTCTTTCTTTCTTTCTTTCTTTCTTTCTTTCTTTCTTTTTTTTTAATACCTCTGCCTCATTGATTTATATAATTAAATAATTCTGATAGAATTTTTTCTATCCCAACAGACAGCCATTGGATCATAAGAAACCTCTTGGAAAAATGTAGAATTCTTAATACAAATTGAAGCTGCTTTAAGCCTCAGTTTTTCATAGACTTCTTCATCTTGACATCTCTTTTTCCCATACAATCTACCTTGTACCATACTCAGTTTATATTCATGCCCATCTCTATGCTGAGCAACTAGAGAGTAGATGGAGTGTTAGCCCTAGAGCCAGGAAGACCTACCTTCCTAAATTCAAATATGGCTGCAGGCACTTCCTGGCTCTGTGTCCCTGGACAAGTCAGTTAGCCACTTTGTATCAGTTTCCCCATTTGTCAAATGAGCTGGAGAAAGAAATGGCCAAGAAAACCCCAAATGGGGTCGTGAAGAATCTGAAAAAGCTCAATAACAATAATAAATCTCTGTGCTATTTAATAGTACATTATATTTACATATTACATGTAATATATAATTATAATATGTATTATATATAATAAACATACATAAATTTGAAGGGCAAAGACTGTGGCAATCTTTTGTTATTTCATATCCCCCAATATCTACTCCTGTGTCTTGGTTATAGTATAATGCTTAACAAATGTTTATGGACTGACTGTAATGAAGTTGAGGGGAAATTAAGCCAAAAGCTTCAGGCATAGGCCTTTGATGAAGGCCCAGCTCTGGGCTCCAAAACAGAAGGCCTAGATTGGACTCTCATTTCCTGACTTCTCTAAGAAAAGGATCCCAAATGATTTGAGTGACTTTATATTGGAGAAATCTAACAAAAAGAAATAGATTTGTTGCATGTAGGTGATTTTTTTTTTTTTTACTTTCTAAATCCTTTATTCTGTGGGACGGTGTGAAATAAGAGAAAAGATTTTTGTTAGCCAGTATATTTTCCACAGAACTTCCTTGAGGGTCAAATGCAAGATCTATTAACCAATGAGATCATATATTTTTGCTTGCTTCAACCTTATTGTCTGGGTATCTAGCATTATAAAACTAAGACTCTGGAGGAAAGGGGCATCTCAGATCATTAGGAAGATCTGAGGTCCAGTTCATTAAAGTAAGCTATGCATCCTTTAATAAAGTGCCATTGGCTCATAGCTTCGTCTCAGTTTTTTAATTATAATTTGTACAATTTTTAATCCCACAATGAACCAACAAAGGATTGGCTATCCTTCCTGTCCCTTGTTTGATCAGTGATAGAGATATTACCAATTTTTAAGGCTAGATTCAATCACTATCTGGGACCTATTACCCTTCAAGAATCATGGTGGAAAGTTTTTATCTCTGGCTGCTAATGATGGCCCCAATCTGGCATCTTCTTCCCACTGTTTGTTTATTTTGTCCTTCTAGTTGCCTCTTTTCATCTCCTTCAGAGTTTAGGATCAGCAGCAATTCAGGTAGTTTGTCCCATAGGCTAATTCCATAGGTCCCCCAGAACTAGGGGGTGCAGAGCCAGCAAGAAGCTCCCTGGCTTCTTCCCCAACCACAAGCATCTGTGGGCAGGCCCAAAAGATAGAGTTTCATTCATGAAGCACTTTGAAAAATTAAAGCATTTATATAAATGTCAGGCAGTATTATTATTATTATTGCTGTTAGCCTTGGGCAGTCAAGTCACACATTAACACTTCTTTGTCGTTTTCAATCCAAGCTACATTGTTATAAAAATTTCCTACTATAAAGAAAATGTGGGCCTGCAGTAACAGATGCTGAGAAACAAAGGCTGTGTGAATTCTCACTTGCCATATGCTCCAGGCCTCAGGGTTCTAGATTTTCCCTAAAATGGTCCTTTCATAAAGCAGAAAACTAATGACAAAGGAAATAATCAGACTTGAAAGTGGTGGATGGGAATGTGCAGGCAGGCAAGAGTTTCTGGGACTTAGATCCAGAAGGGACCTAAAAAGTCATCTAGCCCAGTGATCTTATCCCAGTCCCAATTCTGTTGAATGAATGAATGAAAAAACACTAATAAGCACTTACTGTGCACCAACCACTGTGCTGCGTTGGTAATTTTCAAGGTTCACATCCTTAATCAGGAACTTAGCTGGGATTCAAATTCAAGTTCTCTGACACTCCATATCCCAGGATCAATATGCTTCCCTTATCATCCTTCTCATTTTACAACTAGGAAACTGAGACCCAGAGAATTGGGAATCTCTGAAGGCAATAGCAAAATTAATATATGATCCCAGGTCATTAGATGCTTCTTTTGGCACTCTTTGTAATATATATCAATGCTTTTCTGACGAAGAAGGCAAAAGAAAGGCCTTTCCTGCTCAATAAAGCTTTGGGAGAAGAGCTGGAGCCTACCTAATTTATCTTTTCTACATTTAGTAGGTCACTAACAAGCCTGTGGATTGTTAAGTAGTACAGTGGATAAAGATAGCACTGGGCTTGGAATTATTTATATATATATATGAGATAAGTGAAAGGAAATTTGAGGGGGAAGATGATGGATTTAGTTTTGAACATGTTGAGTTTAAGAAATCTCCAAGGTATCCTGTAGTTTGAAATGTCCAAAAGGTGGTTAGTGATTTGGTCCTAAAGATCGGGGAAAGACTCAGGCAGGTTATATAGAACAGGGGTGAGAGCAAGATAGGGGCTAAATTGGAGGGTATCAAGATGTTTGGATTCAGCATAGCCCTAAACAATGTCCTACCTTTGGTGGACCCTGAAGCTGAGTTTAGGGATGGTCTCAGAATGCATCTGACATTCCTTCCACCTCCTCCTCACTATATTGGCAGATCCTTCTGTTCTTTCTTCGGAAGTGAATTGTCCTTGCACTTGTCCAGGAGGAGTAGCTGCCAAAAAGCCCCATCTTTGTTTTCTTTATTAGTAAGCCTTGTAATCATAGCAGAAAACATGTGTGTTTCTTTAAAAAGCCATTCCTGGCTTTCTATACCTCCCTGAGCTTTTATGTGAGACTGATAAGGAGCTTCCCAAGCAACACATTTGTTTTTTTGTTTGTTTGTTTGTTTTTTATCATTGCTCAGAAGTAGCCATAGATTTCTTTCAGCAGGTTTCCCAAACAGGCAACTGGAACAAACTGCTGTCTGTTCATCAGCAGGGGTGTCCTGGCACCTGGCATCATGGCCCCAACCTTGCCTCGTTAAGGCACAAAGCAGTGACAGGCTGCTTAGGGAAGATAGCATACTGAGTATCTTCTAATGCAGACATGCAGGGGGTGCATTTAATAAGCCATTAAGCCAACACCCCGTTAACTCTAAGTGCTAGAGAACATCTGGTCCGTTTTCCCTCTAGACCGCGAGCTGGCTTGTTTTCATTTCTTTGTGTTAGAACTTTAAGACTCTCCCTTTGCCAAGCATTTGGAGAAGCCCTGCAGTGAATTAAAGAACAATGCATAAATAAATTGAATTAGCTTACACTTAATTCAGCTAGGGTCTGTAAAATGCAATTTGGCCTCTACTGTCAGTCTGTGGTGAATGGGTGCTTACACTTGGCTCTAGGCAGTGGTCCTGGATTTAGTCACAGATACTGATCTTGGTGGTGGTAAGGGGGAGAGAGAAAGATGTGGAGGAGGTACACATTGTGGAGATGGAGGTGCCTCGATGCAGTATTTGTGCCACCAGCAGAAGCAATTTCTCTGGGTGAACTTCATCAAAAAGTTCATTAAAAAATTTTGTCTATGTACCCCCAGTGCCTAGCACATGATAAAATAGACACTGAATAAATGCTTGTTGATTGACCGTTTGATTATAATTTATTTCCTTTATAGTAATTTCCCATATACATGGGCTTTAGCTTTTTCCTATCAATGAAAAATACTTATTGAATCCGCTCATTCATTTATGCGTTCTTTCAGTATTAATGAGCATCCATAGCAAACATAGTATGAGGGAAAACACAAAGTGAAGGTAAGACATAATATCTGCCTTCAATGAAGGCTACAACTCTAGTGAGCCTATGAGACACAGACAAAAATGGCCATTGAAAGCTACTATTCCTTATTGTTGTTCTGTAAAAAATGATCAACAGGATGATTTCAGAAAGTCCCGGAGAGACTTACATGAACTGATGCTGAGTGAAACGAGTAAAACCAGGAGAACATTGTATACTTCAACAACAATACTATATGATGATCAATTCTGATGGACGTGGCCCTCTCCAACAATGAGATGAACCAAATCAGTTCCAACAGAGCAGTAATGAAGTGAATCAGCCACACTCAGGGAAAGAACTGTGGGAGATGACTATGAAACTACATAGAATTCCCAATCCCTCTGTCTTTGTCCACCTGCATTTTGGATTTCCTTCACAGGCTAATTGTACACTTTTTCAAAGTCTGATTCTTTTTGTTCAGCAAAACAACTGTTTGGTCATGTATACATATATTGTATTTAATTTATACTTAAACATATTGAACATGTATGGGTCAACCTGCCATCTGGGGGGTGGGGAAGGAAGGGAAAAATTAGAACAAAAGGTTTGGCAACTGTCAATGCTGTAAAATTGCCCATGCATATATCTGGTAAATAAAAACTATAATTAAAAAAAAGAAAGAAAGAAAGATACTATTCCTTTTGTATGTGGAGATGAAAACAAATATTTGTGCAAGGAGTACTGATAAATCAGCTTCAGAAGAAACAACTGAGAGAGCAAGAGTGAGTGGCTATATCCAAAAAAGGGTAAAACCAAATTTTATACATGAGAACTGACTCAGAATGTATGGAAATGTAGAAGAAAGGAAGAAGAACAGATTTACAAGGAAATATACTAAGTCCAATGTGGGACAAGCTAAATATGAAGCATTGATGGGACATCCAAGTAGAAATGTCCTATAGGTAAAGGGAGAAATTGATTTGAAAATCAGTTGCATAGAATTGACATAGAATCATTGTGATATCACAGACAGACTAGAACTTAGAGTCATCTAGAGTTGAATTCAATTTTTATTTCTTAATTACTAGCTA
Organism: Sminthopsis crassicaudata; assembly: GCF_048593235.1. Lineage (NCBI taxonomy): Eukaryota > Metazoa > Chordata > Mammalia > Dasyuromorphia > Dasyuridae > Sminthopsis > Sminthopsis crassicaudata. The sequence continues at coordinate 123,103,426 of NC_133620.1, read as the reverse complement.
TTTTGACATGCTCAATTAACTTATTTATTCTAAGCCTTAGTAGCTTTCTGTAAAATGGTGATATATGCACCATAGTGTTTAGCTATTAGCTATTTCACAGGGTTGTTGGGAAGTTCAACTGAAATATTTTATGTTAAGTATTTTGCAATTTTAAAATAAACACAGTAATGTATATGGTATCTTGTTGTTGGTCCTTTTTCTTTTCTTTTTTTACTTTTCAACATTTAATTTTTATGAAATGTTTTTCAAATTTTTTCTCTCTCTTTCCTTCCCATTCTTCAAACCCAAGAAGGCAAACAATTTGATATAGATTACACATAATAATGTAAACATATTTCCACATTAGTCATGTTGTGAAGGGAGAAACAGAACAAAAGGAAAGGCTACAACAAGCAAACAAAACAAAACCAAAGAGTGAAAATAGTATGCTTTGATCTGCATTCAGATTCCATAGTTTTTTCTCTGGATGTAGGTAGAATTTTCTATTATGAGTCTTTTGGAATAGTCTTGGATCATTGTATTGCCGAAAAGAGTCAAATCAATTATAGTTGATCATTGCACGATATTGTTATTACTATGTACAATGTTCTCCTGGTTCTGCTCACTTTACTCAGCATCAGTTCTGAAATCTATAGTGCTTTATAGCACTACAGTACCCCATTACAGTTGTACATCACAACTTGATCAGCCATTCCCTAATTAATGAACATTAATTGTACAGCTTCAATTATTGATAAAGATAACATTTCTAGTATAATACTGAATAACAGCGGTGATAATGGTCATCCTTGTTTCACATCTGATCTTATGGAAGGTTTCTAGTTTTTTCCCCTTACATTTAATGCTTGTTGATAATGATATCATTTTAAGGAAAGTTCCATTTATTCATATGCTCTCTAGTGTTTTTAATAGGAAAGGGTGCTGTGTTTTGTCTAAGCTTCTTCTGCATTTATTGAGATAATCATATGATTTCTGTTGATTTGAGGGCAATTATATTGATAGCTTTCCTAATATTGAATCAGCCCTGCATTCCTGGTATAAATCCCACCTGGTCATTTTGCATGATCCTGATAATAAATTCTGTAATTGCTTTGCTAATATTTTATTTTAAAATTTTTCATCAATATTGACTAGGAAAATTGGTCTATAATTTTCTTTCACTGTTTGGGCTCTTGCTGATTTAGATATCAGCATGATATTTTTTGTCATAAAATGTATTTGGTAAAACTTCTTCATCTATTTGTTTTTTCCAAATAGTTTATATAGCATTGGAATTAATTGTTCTTTTAGTGTTTGGAAGCATTCTCTTGTGAATACATCTGGTCTTGAAGATATTCTCTTAAGGAATTCATTATGGCTCATTCAATTTCTTTTTCTAAAATGAAGTTATTGAAGTATTTTATTTCTTTTTCTATTAATCTAGGTAATTTGTATTTTTGTAAATATTCATCTATTTCACTTACATTGTCAGGTTTATTAACATACAGTTGGGGAAATAGCTTAATTATTGCTTTAATTTCTTCTTCATTGGTACCAAATTCACTCTTCATTTTTAATACTTTTAATTTTCTTTTCTTCTTTATTTTAAAAATAAAGTTAACTGAAGATTTATCCATTTTATTGGGGTGTTTTTTTTCATAAAATCACCTCTTTTATTTATTAGTTCAAATTTTCTTACTCTCAATTTTATCAATCTCTTCTTTGATTTTCAGAATTTCTACTTTGTTATTTAATTTTGGAAGTTTTGACTTGTCCTTTTCCTAGCTCTTTTAATTGAATGTCTGATTCATTGCTTTGTTCTTTCTCTATTTTATTCATGTAAACCTTTAGAGATATAAAATTTCCCCTAAGCATTGCTTTGACTGCATTCCATAAATTTTAGTATATTGTCTCATTATTGTCACTTTCTTTGATGAAATTATCAATTGTTTCTATGATTTGTTGTTTGACCAAGTTATTCTTTAGAATTAGATTATTTATTAATTTTTAATCTATCTTTCTGTGGCCCTTTATTGCACATAATTTTTATTGTTTCTTAATCTGAAAAGGTTGCATTTGACATTTCTGTCTTTCTTCATTTGATTATGATTCCTTGTGAATCAAATGGGGATTGTAATTTGTCTGTATAAATCAAATTATAGCATTGATTTTTAATGCCCTAATACATGGTCAATTATTTGTATAGTGCCAATTTTTGTATAGTACTATTGAGAAAAAAGGCATATTCCTTTCTATTTCTATATGATTTTTCCCAAGGCCTATCATATCTAATTTTTCAAAAATTCTATTCACTTCTTTAACTTCTTTCTTATTTATTTTGTGGTTAGATTTATCTAATTCTGAGAGAAGGAAATTGACGGCCTCCACTATTATAGTTTTGCTGTCTATTTCTTTCTATAACTCTCTTAACTTTTTCTCTAAGAACTCTCCAAGATTTGGATACTATACTACTTAGTGCATATATTTTAATATTCATATTACTTCATTGTCTATGGTACATTTTAGCAAGATAATAGTTTCCTTCCTTGACTTTTAAATTTATAACTATTTTTGCTTTTGCTTTGGCTAAAATCATAGTTACCCTGCTTTTTTTTTCCATTTGAAACATACTATATTTTGCTCCAGCCTTTTTGTCTTAATTGTTTATGTGTCTCTCTGCTTCAAATGTGTTTCTTATAAACAACATGTTGTCAGATTCTGACTTTTAATTGACTCTACTAACCACCTAGATAGCTATATTTGTACCAGAGTTTCTCCTCCACCAATTCCCTAATCCTTTGGTTTTCTTAATAGAAAAAAAAAAAAAAAAAGAGGAAATGCTAAAAATAATTGGCACTAATGAGTCTCTTCCTACAAATACTAACACTAAAAATGATGGCAATAGACATATTGTTGGTAAAAGTCCTAATAAAATGATTAAACAAGTTGCTAGCTTTGCCCAGAAGAATAATTTAAAATAACAAAAGGAGAAAAAAAGAATAATAGAAAGTGGCAGAACCCATCCAATAAGGATCAAGTAAACAAGAATGAATGTCACTAGCCTTATATTAATAGAAAGCCTATAAAGAACAACAGTTAGAATGGAGGACTAGAGTTATTAAATAAGCATTGGAACAGAATAAGAAGTTTAGGAGATTGAAGGAGTCTATTTGCTTCTCTGTACCTTTTAACCAGTTAAATACAGAAAACAGTAAAAAAACAAAAAGCTTCATCATCTCCCCTGGCCTCTGATTGTGGATTCTATTCCAGTTTCTTTTCATGTGTTCAGGGTTAAGTGAGCTCCATCTTTAAAGTATAAGAAGTATTATTCTCCTAAAATCATATGAGCATTCATCTAAGTTCATGTTTTCTAAAGGGGGAAGTGAGGAATAATGCACGTAGCCTGGGGGAGTTTATAGCCAGCTCCTCCAGCCAGAGAGGCCAGAATGGTAAAATAATGGGAAAAGCAGGATATGCTAGGAGTAAACCTTGAGAATCCCTTGGATCATACATTTAGATTTTGAAAGAAATAGGGAGATTATCTGATTCAATCTCAAGTCCGGATTCCTCATTTTCATATACAGGAAAATCTAGAAGAGGAAGGAGCTAGGTGACCCAGAGGATAGAGCACCAGGAAGATTTCTGAGTTCAAATGTGACTTCAGATATTTAGTAGTTGTGCAACTCTGGACAAATCACTGAACTCTGTTTGCCTCAGTTTCCTCAAATGTAAAATGAGCTGGAAAAGGAAATTCAAAGAAACCCTCACTTGGAGTCACAGGGTTGCATGTGACTGAAAAATGAGTGAACAATACCAAAATAACCAAAACCTAGCAAAGTTGGAACTTGCTCAAGGTCACATAGGTGATAAGATAAAGGAAGGATTTGAATCCAGGTCTTCTTATTTTTATCCCAGTGTTTTTTAAAGAACTTGTAAATATTAACGCAGTTGTTAATTCCTTTACAAGTTGAGCTTCCTTTCCAAGGACCCACATATAGATATACAACTGGAGGTTCTAAGTTATCTCAATCTTGAAATTCTTCTTATACATGAAACAAAGAGACAGACAAAAATTGCTGTTAAATGGAAGGATAGCTTACAGGTTCTCCTTGAAGAAACAAGTAAAGAAAATGCCAAACTTCACTTTATGGGTTACAATAAAGCAATAAGAAATATCATGTAATGGGACATTTGGTCACCTCCAATTTTGATGCTTATTATAATTATTTGCAAAAATAGCATCATGAAAGCATTTGCAATTCATCTTATCATCATCTTTTGCAAAAGATGAAGAGATAGCAAAATGTCATGCATGACTAGGTAAAAATTTCCAAATTAAATGAACATACTCTTTGATCCTTGGTGACTTCAATGAAAAGTGTAAATAGGTAAAGATGATCATATATACATATATATATATATATATATATATATATATATATATATATATATATATATATATATATATATATACACACACACACATATGTATATATATATACACAAGGATGTGTTCTTGTGTGTGCATGAACAATATATGTATATATGCACATATGTATCTATGTGCATATATGATATATATACACATGTGGATATACAATTTCTGTGTTTTATATATATATATATATATATATATATATATATATATATATATATATACACACACACACACACCCATATAGTTAGGATATATTGCTTAGAAGTAGAGATAAAGGCCAAAGAAATCTTCTGTTTCTGCCTCATAAATGAGAAAATAATAATCAGAAGGTGCCAGACAGTGAATACTGAATAACTTTACAAAAATGAAATTGATTAGATTTTAACATTTTGAGGAAAAACTCATTGCTAATGGGGAATTCATTACCCAATCAACTATCTATATATAGTTAGACAATCAAGAAGAAAAGATAAAAAATAATATAATACTAGCAGGAAAAATAAAAAATGAGACAAAATGTCATGCAGTTGAAATAACTCCTAGCTGACCTATTGAAACAAGTAGATAAATGTTACCAAAAAATGAGAAATGAATGGAAGAAAGAATGTCAAGTACAATAATTTCATATAGAAGTTTAAAGTATACTAGCACAATACTCCACTGCCTATTCGTGCCTAGCACATAGTGGGAACATAATAAATGTTGATTGAATAATTGATATAAACTAATTGACATGATGAAAAAATAATAATGAAGAGATTTTTTAAAAATAATAATAATAAAGAGATTAAAAAAGACTAGACATCATCTTAATGAACAAACACTTGACTTTCTTAATAGGTGAAAAGACATGGTAGTAAAAAGTAACAATGACTTATAAAGTTGTTTATAAAATTTTACAGAGAAGGGCAGTAAAAGACTGAATCATATTGTTTAAAAACAGAGATAAGCATTAGACATTAAAACCAAGTTAAAGAAAGTTTGACAAGAGAACCAACAAATCAAACACATCCCAAGGCTATTTAAGGAGGAAGCTGGAAAGAAAACAACAAATAGATGAAAGATGGAAGAGATAGGCAGTTTTTCTTTTATAAATAACAAACTTTTTTCAATCAAGGACAATGGAGCCTCCACATTTCAACTTTAGCATTACAATTTGGATTTGCTTATAGAGAAGACAGCACTAAAAGGGAAAAAAAAAAATGGGGAAAAACAGCTGGCCTGTATGAGAGGCCTATGCTGTTGGTAACACAGTTTTGCAATATTGAAGGAATAATTCTCAAAGTATTTTAATAAAGATACCAAAAATATAGGGAAAAAATCATCCACACTATTACCAAAAACAAGTGAAGAAACATCAGTTAATACTGAACTATATGTTCACTTTCCAATCTATGAACAATTTTTAATCAGAATGGTTTATGCAGATACACAATGAAGACATTCCATTTAACAGAAACAGATCTATTTTTGTATTTCGTTGCCCATCACATCTTAACTCCCACATAATTAGCTAGAAGATGTGAAACACACAAAATCCTAAAGTGTTTGTCCTTTATTGACTAATTTTTAAAAACTGAATCAATAAAGCAAAGCTTCATGTTAAAAGCTTTCCTCCAAAAAGGTGTCTCCAATGCATTTTTCAAAATTATGTGAGGTTACTTTAAATCTATTCAAAAATAACTTTTTGTCATCCCTGTGATTATTGAGACCATAAAGAAGGAAGTCATTTTTGTCAAAGTACTCATTCTGTCAATGGCAAAGACGCAACACAGTCCAAGCTAAAGAGGGATTCCCTATAAATGATAAGGACCTTCAGTACCCTTGCTGCAAATGAGATTTTTAAAAATTGAATCAAGACCACAAACATTTCAGTTTCCTTTATGAGAAAAAGTTTCCCACACTCCACCCCTAAAAAAATGCCTGCTATAATACAGGAAAAAACAAATAAAGAAAACCTTTTTTTTCCAAACTATGATATACAGTTGAATTGACAATTTGTAGCACTTGTTTAAATAGCTCTAGGAAAAATGGACAATGAGTTGAACCTAGAATTTAACAGGATGAGGTGAAATAGATTGTCTTTAGGAAATTTCAAATTTCTTTTAATGACTCCAAATTTCTCTCTGAAAGAGACCCATTTTTCTAATATCAGTGTTTATCTAGGGATGTTCTATAGTTATGAATCATGTAACACTAGCTTCTGAAAGACTGAAGTTGAGAATTAACCAAAAAGCAATGGAGAGATACATGGCAAGTGCAAGTTGACCTACCTGCAACATATTGTAAATGAAGAAAAATGAAGAAATTGTATAGTAAGAGGCACTATTAGGGAAATGTATAAGCAAAAAAGGAAAATGGTCTTGTTATGTGACCAGAAGCAGTAGCTAAAGCACATATGAGAAGAGGAATTAGTAGGATAAAGATGGATAAAGGAGTTTACATATTCCTAAATATCCAACCAATGCACTTTGAGAAAAGTAGTCACCCCGGCTATTTGGCCTTAAGTCAACTAAACTACAAATTGATTGATGCAATTTTTCAATCAGCTGTCTTCATAACTTATAAATAGGCTGAGTCAGATAACAGAAAAGAATCAGTTGAAGATATTTAAGAATCATTTTTTTCTAAATCCTTACAATTCCAACATGTGCTGTTGAAAAAAAGGAATTTTAAAAGTTACCAGATTTTCCCAACTTCTGTGGGCTATCTAGCCTTTCTCAACACATTTTCTGGCTTCTTCTCCAAAGAAAAGTAGTGGGACTAAAATGTTTTATCCTTTCTTCCTTTCTCTCTATCCATCCAAAGAGACTGGGTGATTTCCTGCCTACTCGGGTGGAGAACAAGCAGTTAGTTCCTGTTATGAATTATTTGAGGGATGTGGACAAAGTTGGGGGCAATGTTTCTCTAACACATTTTTCTTGACATTAATTCTATGTGTGGTTAAAAAAAAAATCTCACCAACATACTACATCTTTATTGTCAGTTTATTGCATTGTTATGTTTAACTACAATAGACATTTATATGACTTTAAATTTTACCAAGTGTTTTACAAACATGATCCCGTTTTATCCTTACACCAGCCCTATGAGGTAAATGCAATAGTTGTCATTAATTCCACTTTATAGAGGAAGAGGCTGAAGTTCAGATGCTTGGTTTTGCCCAGGGCTATGCAACTAGCAAATGGTAGAGAGGAGATCCAAACCTACAACTTCTTCACCTGTTTCCTGGGATTATTACATTCAGCAAATAATTGTGCAAAACATTGACATTTCTGTCTAGTCAGGGAATGAGCTCACTTTGCCACAGGGCAACCAAAATAAGATGGTTTGGGGGTTGGAAGGCGAATGTGTCTGTGGGAATATTTTATCCTGGGACAAAGAGAGATTCTGCACTCCATGATTCTGATGTGTTCCCATCTGGAAAGTTGCTCTCTGGGATCTGGTCTCTTAATCTCCCCTCTCCCCATGATATAGATTGATGTGAAAGGGCTCCAGAGAAGTAGAATCCAAACACAGAATCCAGGAGAAGGGGGCACTGATTTATGCAGAGGAGGTTTAAAAAAAAAAAGGTAGTACAGCCATCACAGAAATAGGGCAGCATAACTCTGTGGCCTAGGGGTGGTGCCCTCAAATTGGAGAGTAAAGTGGGTTTTCTCAAGAAATGTTTGAATATAAAATTAATATGTTATGTAACCCCCACTGAAAAATTGCTTACCCCTGCTTGTGCTTTACCTACCTCCCTTAAGGTAGCCTAGGAAGGAGAGTGCCATGCTTGACGTCGGCATACCAGAGTTCAAATCTTACTTCAGATAACTGTCCAACCATTGAATTTCTTTCAAACTCAATTTTCTCATCTGTAAAATGGGAATAATTAAAAGCACCGACTTCATAGGATTGTTGTGAGGATGAAATGAGGCAATATATGTCAGGCTATTTGCCAGTCTTAAAGTCCTATATAAATTATTATTGCTTCCATTTCTTAGTGACATTGTAAAACAAAGTCTTTGGGTGTGTCTTTTTGTCTGTCTGTCTCTGTCCCTCTCTGTCATTCTCTCTTTCTTTGTCTCTCTGTCTCTGTCTCTCTGTCTCTGTGTCTGTTTCTCTCTGTCTCTATCTCTGTCTGTCTCTGTCTCTGTGTCTGTTTCTCTCTGTCTCTATCTCTGTCTTTGTCTCTCTGTTTCTTTCTCTCATACACACATGGATGTGTGTGCACATGCACATGCACACACAAACACACACACATCCCATATATATTCTAAGGAACTGGAGAGCCATTGTCCAAGACCCATTGTGAAGACTCTGGGGACAACAATGGAGTGCAGAAAAGTAATGGTGAGCTTTATTATTAGAATGGAGGAGGAGGGGGGAGGAATTCTAGCTGAGGTGAAGTCTAGGTATTCCAGAAAGTCTCTAAAGTCTCTTCCCATTTGGGTTTCATTGTCAATGAGGTCTATAATTATGGTTGGGGAGAGTCCAGCTATAAACAGCTTATTTTAATAGGTTTTGAGAATGGGAGGAAATACAAATTGCATTTTGGAAATAGGATAGAAACCCCTAGAGGATATGTTTACATTGATATATTTTCTATTAGCCTTCAATAAAGGGGGCATGATTTATGGTCAGCTCAGTTTTATCATTGATGGGAATAGGAGGTACCTGGAGTGGAGCCCAACCTTCCCCAAGTCTTGCCACCCAGGGTGCCAGTGTCTAGATTTAGCTGTGGGCACAGGCCAGGGTGGAATCTTGTCAGCTCAGGCCACCTGGGTAGACTTGGCTGGTTCAGAAAGAGCTCATGATGAAGCTCTTGCCTGCCCCACCTTCTGAGGTCCCATTCCCTGGGCCAAATTCTCCACAGGAATACACCCAGCTTCCCATCCCAACATTTTTCCTAGAATAGCTAGAACATCGTGTTGTGCCCTGGAGATGCTACCAGATGGAAAGAGCTTTCAGAAACAGGGTTGAAGGGAGTTGTCCAAGGATTGACATGGATCATGAGATCCCAGGGTCATAGCTGGAAAGGACTTCAGAGTAAATCTAGTTTAACCCCTTCATCTTATAGAGGAGAAAACTGAGGTCCAGGGAAGTTAAGTAATTTGTCAGTCAGTCAATAAGCATTATTAAGTGTTTGTTGTGTGGCAAGCTCCAGGCTAAGAGCTGGAAATACAAGTACAAGAGACAGTTCTGCCCTAATGGGAACTTCCTTTCTAATGAGGAAAGATGGAAGGTAAGAGGGGAACTGGTACTGGGCTGTTAGCATGGTAGAGAAAGTCCCAGAGTGTACTCTGGACAGCAGTGAGACATGGCTGACCTGGACACCCTCCTTAAAGAGAAGTTCTTTAAGGAGCAACTCCGTGAGAAGGAAGGGCCACAGGGGAGGAAGCATGTGAAGTGGAATGTGAGCCTGGATTCTTTAACTCCAGAGACCCAAACTGAGTGAGAAGGAAGGAGGAGAGAGGGAGAGAAGGAGGTGGCAGGGAGAGAGACAGACACAGAGAAAGAAAGAGACAGAGACAGAGACAGACAGAAAGGAAGAGGGAGAGATAGACACGGAGAAAGACAGAGACAGAGACAGGGAGACAGAGATAGAGACAGAGAGACAGAGACAGACAGAAAGGAAGAGGGAGAGATAGACACAGAGAAAGAAAGAGACAGAGAGAGACAGAGACAGAGACAGACAGACAGACAGAGATAGAGACAGACAGAAAGGAAGAGGGAGAGATAGACACAGAGAAAGAAAGAGACAGAGACAGAGAGACAGACACAGAGAAAGAAAGACAGAGACAGAGAGACAGACAGAGACAGACAGAAAGGAAGAGGGAGAGATAGACACAGAGAAAGAGAGAGACAGAGACAGAAACAGACAGACAGAGACACAGAGACAGACAGAGAGAGAGGCAGAAAAAAAAGAGAAGGAAGATCTGGAAATGGAATGCTGGAATGAGAAGGGGCAATAAGAAGGGCAAAAGAGGTGTTTGTACACCCTAAATCTGGCAAAAAAAAAAAAAAAAAAAAGATTTTAATTCCCCCCCTTTTCCTTCCTTTGACCTATAGTAAAAAAGCTGTGCCAGTAGGGCACTTCCCATCTCAGTAAAGCTTATGTTGCTCAGCAAAGAACCAGAGTGTGTGTCCAACTCCATGGCAGATAACTCAGTCCAGCAGACTGAAGTTCCTCTCAGTCCCGTATTCACAAATAAAAAACTTTGACTTACTTTTTTTTTTAATTTTATATTTGTTTTGTTTTCCTTAATAATATATAAACAAAGAATGTTTTAACTTTTTTTTTGTTCCATATTCTATTCTCCAACTTTGAGAAGGCAAACAATTTGATATAGATTCTACATGTGCAATCATGCAAAACATTTCCATATTAGTCATGTTGCAAAAGAAAACACAGATCAAAAAAATATAATAAAGTTTTAAAAAGCACGCTTCAATCTTCATTTAGAAGACTTTCTCTAGGAGTGGATAGCATTTTTCATTATAAATCCTTCAGAATAATTTTGATGTACTTTTTTAATACATGGGAGCAGAATTGCTGCCCTTTATACTGCTTCAACCTCCCACCAAAATATTAGTGCTTTTGTTTTAACCTGACCCAAGTAATCTACATTTCTTTAAATACCACAATACTTACAGCACCATGAATTCTTATTTCCTTTTTTAGGCAAGCAGACTTCTATTTCCTTTCTTATAGCCTTTATAGAACACAGGAATCATTTACATCCTGCTAGCAAGGTCATCCTTTAGATCCTGAAGCACACATAGACAAGATCCTCAGGAAGACAAGAACATGTGGGTTTGATGCTGTGCTTTGTAGTAGTCAAAATAACAAGTTCATGAAGTCTTAGTCATTGCAAACCTTGGCATAAAGTGAAGGATTATGCAAAATTCTTCTTTTTTGATCTACCACAATCTCTCATATTTTTCTGTACAATCCCAGGATCTTGCTTTGGTTTGTAATTAGCTCGTTTCTAATTGGTTCATTTCACTTTCTCAAAGTTCCCACATCTTTATGTGGCTTAAAACTCATTTATCAGAGATAGGCTAACATTCCCTCTCTAAGGTTTCCTTCATCGGTGATATCATGTTCCAAAAAAGATGAGTCAATACATAGAAATCCTAGAAATGTTATCAATAGTCAACTCTGTCTTTATTCTTTCGTGAACATATGATTCATTGCAGTTCTAACTAGGGCTATAGAAATTATGCCTTTATAGGCTCTTTCTAAAAGAAAATCGCTAGGTAAAAAATATTTTGCTCTTGCAAAAAATTTATTTCTTAAGCTAACAAAGGATTTAAATGGAGAACTAACAGATCCAGCTTATAGCCATTTTTCTACTCATCCCATGGGTAATATGTATATATAAAAAGATTAATGATTTCTGCATTTGATGTTCCATTCCTGACATATCTTAACTACTGCAAGCATTATAACATTATGGCATTATGACAAAATAAAATAATTAAAGCTTATTGTAGAGTGACAGATGGGACCCTAAACCTGGAGTCAGGAAGTCCTAAACTGAAATCCTTTCTCATATACTTACTATCTAAATAGCCTTTAAATCAATTAATTTTTCTTTGCCTCAGTTTCCTCAGATATAAAATGAGAGGGCTGGATCGAATGCCTTCTGAAGTCTCTTCCAACTCAAAAATCTATTATGCTACAATACTGACTTCTCTCTAATTAATTATAAAAAATTTAAAAAAAGTGTTGTTCCCATAGCTAGCTAAGGATTCAGCCATCACTATTACAAATAAAGTACGGCTGAGAGAGATTGTCAGGAATTAGCTGCTTCTGCTTTCTGAATCAAATCCTGAGTCAGTCACAGGGATAATAATATTCATGCCTGAATAAGACTGATACCTCCATCACTTATTTTGCCAGAGGAAAAGTAACTCTTCTCTCCCATCCTTTCCAACCCTCCCAGTGTTGGCAAGCTGCTGTGGGGAAGCTTTCTCCCATGAACATGATCTTTTTTTTTTTCCTTTTTTCAACCCCATGTTCTTTTTGAATCTTTGGTGTTGCTTTTCTAAGAGCTATATGAAGGCAGCTCTGTAAGTAAACTTACTCAGAGTCTACACTAATCTACTACACTTATCATCAGTTGCTATGTCACTTGAGTTCCTGAAAAAAATTGGTGAACTGGATTGCATGGCAAGGATGCTTAAAATCTTGGAGACAGAAAATTCTATTTATCAATGATTTAGCAGTAAAAAAAAAAAAAAAAAAAAAAAAAAAAAAAAAATCTGCCTCACAAAGTGAGCAACAATTTTATCAGTGAGCAACAATTTTATCTCTGATAATACCATCTGAACAGTTCCCAATTTTCTTGCTCTTGTCTTTGTTAAAGGTCACAGCATTCTGAAATTAGATATCTATGACCCCCAAAACAGAGCTGTTATGTGTTGTTGAGTTATTTTAGTCATGTCTGACTTTTTTATGACTCTTCAATTCGGGATTTTCTTGGCAAAAATATTGGAGTGCTTTACCATTTCCTTCTCCAGTTTATTTTACAAATAAGGAACTGAGGCAGACAGGATCAGTGATTCGCCAGGTCACAGGGCCTCTCTGATTTTGAATCGAGGTCCTCTTGGCTCTAGGACCCTATTTACTGTATCTCCTAGCTGCCCTGCTGTTATATGTACCACATGACTAATTAACGTGTGGTAGGAAGAATAGCTATTGCTATTCTGATTGGGAGTCATAATTTCAGCCAGAAATCTGCTGTGATGATCCCAATTCCTTGATTGGTTCAAAGAACTAAAACCAAAATAATTTAATTCCCTGATCACCTAAGTCATAAAAGTAATTGTGTTCCTCAATAATTATGAGGGTGGTTAAATCTTACTGAAATTGAAGTTGAGATAGAACTAGACTCTTCCCTTGTGGAAAATATTCCTTATTTTGGCTCTGAAGTTGATTTAGCTCCTGTCTTGTCAGCAACCTAAGCTATTGAAGATCTAGAATAGTATGTTGTCACAAAAAAAAAAAAAAATATGTGATATTATCAATAGAAATACCATTAATAAAAATGCATTATCATTTGTTTTGTCTCTATACTCAAGGATCACTGGGTCTTTCCATCTGCCTAGCAACTAAAATTTCCTATATGTGTTTTTTTCTCCTATTAGAATGTGCTGTTTCTGAGTCTTAGTTCCCTATGGTTAATATGGAGTTTTGAACAAAATAAATACTTAAATGCCTTTTCATTAGTCTCTTTGTTTATTCATTAGTTCATTTTCTTAATTGATAAGTTTAGTTAACCCTGTCAAAAAAGGAAATAAGTCTCTTCTGTCATGACTTGTGACTACGACTTCTTTTTGTACAAGTTCACCAACTATCTCTCTAATTAAACATTCTTGAATTGTTTCCAGAAATTAATCAAGCTAGTAGTCTACTGGTGGCAGACTTTATTCTGCACCTTTAAAAAAAAAAATTGGGACATTTAATGAGGATAATGATGATAGAGAACAAGCACTGTGCTAAATGTTTTACATTTATTATCTCATTTGATTTTCCCGATCTGTGAGCTAGGTGCTGTTGTTATCCCCATTTTTACAAATAGAGAAACTGAGGCAAACAGAAATTGAGTGACTTGTCCACAGCTAGTGAGTGTCTAAGACCCAATCTGAATTCAGCTCTTTGCTATTCCAATCCCAGCACTCTATTAAATGAGCCACTTAGCTGCTATTTGCTTTTCTCCACTTTTATGATTTTTCCCATTGTCCAAAACTTTTAAAATATTACTGACAGTGTCTCAATAATCATATAAGTGAATTGTTTCCCCTGCATTAGATTATAGTTCCTCTGAGCCTAGTGTCTTAAAATCATGAAGAATGGCTGATGGTCACTCATTATCACCCTAGCTAACTTGGTATTAACTCAATTAGTTTTTCCCTTTCTTGTTCTCTTGGCAGATAAAAAACAGGAACAAAATAAAGCTTAGCAACTTTGACTTCTGCGTGGTATTGATCATCACTTTCCATCCTCCCTCCCACATAGGTATCAATATACTTAATCCACACTGCTTTTTTTTTTCCTCCAGAGTTAGCTTTCCATGTCTCAACAGTAATAAGATCAGTATGGTACTGGATAGATGATAGTGTCAATGGAAATTGATTCTGTACATAGAAAGTAGAGAGACACACAGAAATGTGGTGTGTGTGTGTGTGTGTGTGTGTGTGTGTGTGTGTGTGTGGCTGTGTCCTCACAGAAGCTTGAATTTCCTTTATCTTTTTTTTTTTTCTTTTTACATGGAACAATGGAACAAAGCACCTCCCATTCTTCAATACCTTAAGTTTGGCTCCGGTTCCATAATCATGTTTTTCCACAGCAAACACACATAACAGATCAAACAATACAGAGTTCTCAAATAACCAGTTGGTTCCCTTCCTTGGGCCCCTGTGTGCTCTATTTGGCTTTCTTTCAGACATTTTTACAATTAAATGAAGCCAAATTTAGATGAAGATAAATGATGAGAAATATACCATGCAGCAACAATACATAGTCCTTGAAAGATGATTTTACTGGTTTTTATTTGTCTCAAGATTCAAATATTCACTGTGCTAGCTAGTGCTCTCATTACTCTGAACTCTTTGCTTTTGCCTTAAGCAAAAAAAAAAAAAAAAAAGGTTTTCTTTACATTTTTTTGTGAGAGCAACTTTACATTGTAAAATGTACATGATTAAACTTTGTAATCCAGAAATTGAGACTTATGAGACACAAGATGATTCCAGGTGACACACATGTTACTAGTCAAATTCACAACAGGCAAAGTTACAAAGATGAAGTATTTTGCCATTTACTTATGTACATTAATTGATAAATATATGCACTATTTCTTTCTCCATTGCAGTTTCAAAATAGCATAGGTCAACATAAGAAATTAAATGGGAATTTTTTGAGAGTTCTGTGAAAAACTGCAAATGACAGAAAATGTTTAGAAACTCAGAAATGTATAAAATATATATGTATATAATATTGTATAACATGAACATATTTCATCTTTTAATACAAAATAAGTCAGACTTCTTTGATATGAAGGGAAGGCTAAAAATTTTTACATAAATTTTCTAGATTGGGAAGGAATCTTGGTTCTAACTTCCCATGAAGTAGAAAAGATAACTGTATATCATTCAAATAGGTAATGCTTCTATTTTGTTCATTTGGGGCCTATTTAGATCTTTTTTTGCTTATGTCATCATGTAGAAAGAATCTTTGATGGTTATTTCTTGACTACTGAATTAAGTCCAGACTCCTTAGCCTGGTATTGAAGACTTTTTAACCATTAATCTCCAATTTACATTCCATCTTTATCTTATATTACTCCTCCTCCGATACACTATGACTTAGCCAATATTCCTATTCCACACATAGGCCTTAGACTTTTACACTATTCCAGCTCCAAAACTGGTCATTCCCTATTCTTATTAATTCCCTTCTTCAAATCTTCATACAAACTTGCTTATTCCCCACTGGTCCTGTTAGATATTATCGTTCTCCCTTTGGAACTTTCATACTATTCATAGTATTTCCATTCTATTTCCTACTTCTTTTTTTTAATCTACCATATTCTTTTCACCATTTTACTTATTTATCTCTACTGCTAGGTTATAACTTCCTTGACATCAGGGACCATCTCTTGGAACATATCTTCTGTCTTCATATCCTCCATGATCCCTTGCATAATTTCTACACGAATATTTATCTACAATAACAGTATTTATACCTGTCAGAACTTGGATCCTCATTCCCAGGATGATCCTGTCTACATGGCTAGACATTCCTCTGACTGACCAATATTTTAAGCAGTTTTTGCTCTTAGCTAATCTTATCTTCCTTCCACAGATTGTGCCAAGGGTAGCAGCTAATCTAGTTGAACTCATTTATAGAAAACTAAAAAAGATAATAGTTCAAATCCACGTTTTCCTGACCCTATTCCCAGCACTACCCTATAACTCTAAAAAACAATCTTACAGCATAACTAGGAACTAATCAGAGAATATTTTCTCTATTGAAGATGTACAAGTCTCTCTTACCCTTCCCTATAGTTAACTGTAATATATTTGTAGTCTCAGAGGCAACAAATAGTTGGTAATTAAAATGAAACACTACACTAAAAATAATATTAAAGCAAGATCTGAACCCTCATCAGTCAATAAATCAAAGACCTAATTTGCACTAATTAGGTACTGTCCTAGGTGCTAACTAGTACTAGTGCTAAGTATTAGTTAGGTACTACTATCCTAGGTACTTTTAAGCAGTAAAAGTTATAGATCCTACCTTCTAGCAGTTAATAGTTTAGTCAGGGAGAAATCTATATTGCACAATTAAAGAATATTATAGAACAAGGATAGTATAAATTAGAAGGACAGTAAGAGTTCAAAGTCCAAAACAAGGGAAGATATGTTGTTCTACAAATAATCCTGGGAGTGAAATAGAATTTAGACAAGTTCACCTTTGAATTATTTTTCTTCCTGTGTCACTTTTTAATACTAAAATTTTTTTTCAAAGATAGATCTGTTATTGCCTTTGGTGATCTACCACAGTCATTTACCCTAAACATTCCTTCATTGAACACTTCCAGCCTCCCCCA
This sequence comes from Sminthopsis crassicaudata, assembly GCF_048593235.1. Classification (NCBI taxonomy): domain Eukaryota; kingdom Metazoa; phylum Chordata; class Mammalia; order Dasyuromorphia; family Dasyuridae; genus Sminthopsis; species Sminthopsis crassicaudata. Next base: position 123,086,407 of record NC_133620.1, on the reverse strand, counting down.
CCAAGACAAAAAACTTGAGCAAAACCTACTAACATTGTACTATTGTATAAAATACATTCCACATCAATGACCTTAACTTCTCTGAGAGGTAAAAGATATGTTTCCTTATCACTTCTCTAGGACTGGGATTGTTTACCACCATTCATCACAATTTGGCTGGGTTTTAGTGTTATTATCATTTAAATTGTTGTAGTCATCATATTTTTCTCTTGATTCAGTTTTCTTTTTTAACTCAGAATCACACAAATCCTCTTTATGTTTCTCTAACATTCCCATATTCATCGTTTTTTTGTACCCCTCCCCAATCCAGTCAGTTTTGTAGAGTCATTTCAAAAAAATAATTCTTCTGACCATTTGTATATTTTGTACTGAGTCAAAGCTAAAATCAACATGATACAATTCCTAAAATACTAGAGAAAGATGAAGAGGAATTAGTGCTGGCTTGGCCAAATATGTAGATATATTTGCCTGGTTTGCTCCTGTAACACAATCTTGTATAAATCATCTTCCCTTTCTGCCATCCAAGTTTTATCAGGAAAATCCTTTTACTGTAATTCATCCTGAACACATGAGGATCTACCTTCACAAGAGTAATTAACTACCGCTAAGGAAAAGCAGATAAAGATTTACAATGAATTACAAGTGGAGATTAGAATGTAAACACAGAAATCTCAATTAACCTTCTAATCTATAGGTCAGTAGGGGGAGGTCTTCCAGTTGGAAGAAAAATAAAATGCGGATTTACTTGAAGCATGAGGAAGCTGGTTGGTAGGACTTGGGTCATAGTTAACTGTGATAATAGGAGGCAAACAAAAAGTTCTGAAGTTCAGTTTGAAAAAAACACTGAGTCCAGGTGCATAGGCAAAGCTAACTCCAAATGTGAAAGACAAGAGTTCAAGTACAGGGGTTCCAGCTGCAGCCAACCAGAGCAAGCACAAATTATGCATTTCATGATTCTCATTTCCTTCTCTAGGTGAAAAGAAAGGTTGATGTGCATTCATATAAACAAGCAAAGCACTTTCTCAAGCCCATAAAAATAGGTTGGGTGTTTAGTTTGTTTCAGATTTAGGTGAAGGTTTACACTGGTCCTCATTGTACATAACCTGGGGCACATAGCCCACCTCGGCACAATGCCCATGGGAGTCAAGCAAGGACAATCAGAGTATTGTCCTGTAGGTTTTCTGATTCACATATTCTTGGCAGCCACAGACCCATAAGGAATTTTGGGGTAGGTGGGTGTGGGCGGTTGATTATTTCTATCCACAAATATTAACTCAAAGTCTGAGAGAAATTTTCCTGACATGTGCTCTAGTCCTTCACCAGCAGTGGCCAGGAAGCAAAGAATGGCCCGAAGAAGACTTCATGTGTTTCTCACCATTTCTTTTCCCTCCTCATTAAATCTGTAACTATTATTCCGTAATAGTCAACCAGAGACAAACTGAAAATTTCAGGCAAATAAATAGATGTTTAGTTATTATATTGAAGACAAAGCATCAAAGGGTGGACAAAAGTTATGAGATAGTTTTATAGAGATTCAGAAGATTTGTTATATTCTATTATGTTGTGGTAAATCACTTAAGATACTTTCAAACAGAAGCGTTTCTTAATTTTCACTAATTAATCTGATGATCATCAAACAACACTATGGAGACTCCCTTCCCAATACCATGGCTTTGGGGGCCAGGACTTGATCCTTTATTGGTTCTCATGGCCCTTCCTCTCAGTCCTACCTATTTTACAGTATTAACTATTCCAGAATATAAACTTTATTGTCCTCTCAGGACTGATTTAACTGTATCCTAGAAAATTTGACTTCCCCAAAACTTAAAGAGAGACATTAAAATCTCCCAGACTTCTCACATCGGAAGTACCTTCCACCTCTGTGATTTCTCTTCTCTTCTTCATTTCCATTTTTCTTCTTTTTCTGTCTCCAGTTCTAGTACCTTCATGTTTTCATGATTATCCACAAACTTTTTAGCTTCCTTTTATGTGTTGTTTTCTGACAGGGAAAGAGACAGGACGTCTCCTTCTCTAGATGGAATTTCAAGATTCCTGATTACAATCACCATCTCTTTTTGCAAACTGCATTTTTGCATTTAAGACCTATTTTTCTATATTATACCCTCTGGGGCTGAGCAGAATAAACCTACACCCTCTTCCATGTAACAGAGGTTTTGAAGAAATTTTGTATTTGAAGAATTTGTATTTGAAAAAAACAATCATACTTACACCTTTTTTTTCAAGTGAAATATTCAAAAATATTTTTAACTAACCCTTATAAAGGCAGCTAGGTTGTGCAATAAAGGGTAGCAACTGGAGTCAGGAATACCTGAGTTCCAAAGAGCCTCAAACATACCCTAGTTGCATATGTTTTATGTTTGCGTTATGTTTATTATCAAGCTTCTTTTGGATGCTGACCCCATCATCTAATATGTCAAAAATCCCTATTATTTTAAAGTCTTCTGCAAACTTGATAAGGAACTATAGCTATACTTAATAGAATGCTAATAAAATTTTTGATTATCCAAGAGTCAAAGGAATGAACCATTACAGATCTCTTATGTTGACATTAAACTATTAGTGACTAGTCTTAGGATTTAACCATTTAACTTCTCAGAAATCTCTTAAACTAAAATATTGTCTCACTCACATGTCTCAATCTTACTCACAAAAAAATAGTACAAGCAATAGTATCAAATATTTTGAAGAAATGGTAAGAATAAATAACTTACTATAAATATTCCCCTCTATCATGCTAGCAAGTCTGGAATAATAAAAGATAAGAAGATAAAAATAAGTTTGGTATTGATAACTTCTGAAAAAGTTGTGTTGGCTTCTAGTTATTACTGTTTTCTAAATGCCCACAAAAAATCCCTTTAATAATAAATTTTATAATTTTTCCAAAAACTGGAACCAACCTCACTAGCTCACAATCTGAAGACCCTTTGCTCTTCCCTTTTTCAAAAATGTGCCCAACATTTGCCAGCCTCCAGTCTTGGGACATCTCTTTTATTCTCCATGGTTTCCCAAAGATGTCTGACAGCAGTTCAACAAGAATATCTACCATTTCTAAAGTTGGGGTTGATTTGTTTGTTTGTTTTCCCTTAGTACTCTGGGATGGTTCATCTGGGCCTGGAGACTCATTTACAATAGCTGAATTTGTTCTATTTTCTTACATATCTTGTGTTTCAACTTCTTTTTGACCATTTTTTGTCCTAACCTTCCAAGTTTAGGATTTAGAAACACTCCTTAACGAACAAAAGACTAACAAAAATACGTTATGTGTCTGATGTGTTTTTTTTCACCATCATCTCTTCCACTTGAAATGAAACTTCTCTTTTCTTTGATTTTCACACCTATAATATCACTTTAAAGACAAAGCTAGGGGTGGGGAGCAGAGGGGAAGGGCTTCTTAAAATTCTTCTCCAACTTCAATTCATTCTGAGCTTTCCCATATTTTTCTTATATACATCCTCTACTTCCTAACTTTGTTTTACTCTTCCAATTATTAACTAAGATTCCACTTACTATCTCCCAGCCAAGTTCAGTTCCCTGAGGAATGAGTTAAAGGTCAAGTGCCTTTGAGGACAATAAAGAATTCGGGAGAGGTCCCTGTAAGGGTATTCATCGGGATTTGGGGGAGCATAGAATGGAGAGGCCCTGGCAGCCAGAGGGCAGTATGAGGATACCAGATGCCTATTGATCACGGATGGACAAGATACAGTAAGTTTTTTTCTGATGGTTTACGTTGAATCAATTGTTCATGCAAAGTCACCTCTTTCTGATAGATTTGTACCAATGTGGTTGGTTATTTCCACCTCCCTATTCACTACCAATACCTTAAAAAAAAAATGGCTAAGCACATAAGACACAAGGCTATACCTGGAGGATACCACGATTCAGAAACATATAAAATTTTTTCTATCAACCTAGAACATATTCTTCAACCCACAGTTTAGTATTCTTTTGTTATCAATATCTTCTCTTTGACCTTTCCAATGAAATTTATTTACAAGAATATGAGATGTTGAATCAAAGTAGAATAATTCAGTGGAAAAGGCCAGGCATAAAAACTGTGAGTGTATCTCATAATACCTGTGTTTTCATTTTGCTAAAGATTGTAACTACATTTAAAAAAAAAACAAAAACCTTCTAAAACCTTTGCTATTTCTCCACTAGATATATTGCCCTAAGGGCACCTTCAAGATTGTCAAACACATTCCTCAGGCTTTGGTCAAGTTACAAAAAAGACAAATCAAGACTTTGAAGTATATTTATTACTTTCTCCACAGGCCCACTTTGCAACTACCATCACAGTCATATGGTTTATTCTAAGTTAACTGAACTCTCCCATGTCCCTGCTGAGCTTTTGGTCCCTGGAAACAACAATTTGTCCTTCATTCTTTTAAAGGGCCATGACATCAGGGAGGGGATGCCATGACAAGCAAGTGAATTGGATTGAAGTGAGAGAGGACAGGGCAAGGTCATCAGACTCACCTTCTCAAAAGCCATCTGGGTCCAGTAATAAGATATAGATCCAGATAACTGGAGATGGTCTTGGATGCAATGGGAGATCTTGGCCTTTTAAAGCTAGGGTCTTTAACTGGTCTCAGTTTGATTAGGGCAACACCCAGTAAGTGGTTAAGGCTAAGTAAGAAATGAAGCAGAGAATGGTTTCTTTTACCTAATTTAAAAAAAAAAAAAAAAAAAAAAAAAGGAAGGAAGAAAGGAAGGAAAGGAGAGATGGAGGGAGGAAGGGAGGGAGAGAAAGAGAAAGAAAGAAAGAGAGAGAGAAAGAGAGAAAGAAAGAAAGAGAGAAAGAGAGAAAAAGAAAGAGAGAAAGAGAGAAAAAGAAAGAAAGAAAGAGAGAAAGAGACAAAGAAAGAAAGAAAGAAAGAAAGAAAGAAAGAAAGAAAGAAAGAAAGAAAGAAAGAAAGAAAGAAAGAAAGAAAGAAAGAAAGAAAGAAAGAAAGAAAGAAAAGAAAGAAAGAAAAGAAAGAAAGAAAAGAAAGAAAGAAAGAAAGAAAAAGAAAAGAATCTAGGAGGAGAGGAACCAGAATTTCTGGTCAAAACTGAAACAATTGCTATTTACATTCACTCTGAGCCAATCAGGACCTAACCAGTCACCAGCGGGGTTTATCCTGGGATCTTTTGTTGGTTAATCAAATGAGAGAGTGATCTGAGTTTAAAGCATGATCCTTATGAAAGAAATCTAGTCTATTAACTCCAAGGTTTGTGAGGCTTCGGTGGTCAAAATTTACATTCCTTTGGGCAGAGCAGCCCCAGATGTGTAGACAGAGAGGGAAACAATGGAAAAGGACAAAGAACAAAACATTTTTGAGCTTACCAACTAGTGGACAGTTTCTAATACTTACTCACATGTGACATCAAAGAGGTGATAACATGACATGCAAGTGAATTGGATTGAAGTGAGGGTGGGCCATGCAAATTCACCAGCCTCATTTTCTCCTCTGGAGCCCTTTAGGTCCAATGACAAGATGCAGATCAGAGATGAGAAACAGATAGACAGAAAGACAGACAGACAGAGGTGATAAATATTTCCCCTCCCTGAAAGTTCTCAGAAAACAAAATTCAGAGTAGATATATTTCAAAACTGACAAAGAGATAAGCAATTGTTGAGTCAATATACAAATCAGTATACATTTAACTCAAATGATTAGGAGAAACTTAAATTTGACTATCTATCTTGCCATCACCTCAAACCTGAAATATCTAAAATCTAACTCATGTTTATTTTTTAAAAAATAAATCTGTTTCCCTTGCAATTCATCCCAATTTCCATCAATTGTATCATTTTCTCCATCATCAAGCCTTGAAATTTAAATTTAATTTCTTCTCCTTCATTGTTCATTATATCCTGAAATTACTATAAATTATCCTTTCATGATGATTCTTTTCCTGTACCACCTTGTTAGTCTGCCTATTATAATAAACTCCTTACTGATTCCCCTGCCTCCAAGTTTCTCCAAGTGTCCTTTTCCTACCCTACATAACCTGACTACTCTAGCTAAAATCCTTTTATTACATCACACTTTTCTTCAAATGCTTCCCATTGCCTACAGAGTAAGTTAAAAGTTTTAATTTAGAATGCATTCAAAATTTATAATCTGACCCACTTTTTGCTATCCAGAGTTATCTCCTTCTCCCCCTAGTTAACTATCCTCTCCAAAATGAGTTGCACACTCTTTTCATCCTCCCTTGAACATTTCATGCTAATTCTTCTTTCCAAATCTTTGCTCATGTCATTTCCCCATCAATAAATCAAGTACTTATTAAACTCCTACAATGTTTCAGGCACTGTGCTAGGTACCGAGGATAAAAGTACAAAGAATAAAATGGTACCTGCTCCTTCTCTTTTCCCCTTTCCAAACACCAACATCTACCTTCTATATAAGATCTCCAGTCCCTCTTTGACCTTCCCTTTTTTTTTTTTTTTAAATTCCTAGGCTATTACCAAATCACCCATTTAAACATTTAATCATTAATGTTTTATATGGTTATCTGATTGTGTCAAATGTGCTTGCTTATATCCCAGTTAGACTATAAGCTCTTAGAGGGAAGGCATTTTGATTAACTGTTTTTTTGGTTTGGGGACTGTTTTTGTTTTTGTTTTTGGTCTTTTTCAAATGCTCAACTCAGTTCTCTAATATTCTAGGACTTCCATGGCTCTGTGATTCCATCAAAGTGGATCCAATAATGTGTTTCACCACCCACTCATGCCTTATTATATGACAGATATATATAGGCCACCATAAATACATGACAGCAAATCCATTCTGGGTGACTTTCTCTCATTCTTCTGACATTGCATTAATACCCATGGATTGTATGACCTGTCTTTTTGCTCTATAACTTGCCCATCATTTTTTCCGTTTTTTTCATATTTTTATGACATCATTTACTCTTTTCTTTGTCAACCTGACTCCTGAATTTCTGAGTTTTTAAAAATCCATTACAGCTACTTTCTCACCCTGAAGGTGCTCCAAACTCCGTGCTATCTTCTCTGGTTGGTGAGTTCCAACCTAGAGACTTCATTCAAAAAAGTGCTCAGGCCAGTCATGCTCACTTCCCTCCCCACTCTGCTGCTGACTCTCCAGACCTAGGCACCTTATCTTTATGTGGATAGCTTCCCTCTCCCACCCTGTCCCCCAATCTTTTTGGATCCCTTTTATGTGTTGTCTTCCTCCATTAAAATTAATCATATTGAAGGCAGCTTGTATGTGTTATCCTAGTGCTTAGTGCAGTATCTGGCACACAGTAAGTGCTTAATAAATGCTTATATTATTTATTTTCCATTTATCGATTATCTATATCTATCCTCTAGCTAGCTACCATGCTTTCATTTATTTTTTATTCACCTATCATGTGTTACAGTCTGCTCATCCCTACTACATAGTCTAATACCTTCTAGTCCCTAACTCCAATTACATATTGTTTTCTATAACAAAGTCATTCAATATAATAGGAAGAAAATAGTTATTTAAAAGATGGGCTTTAGTTTCAGAGAGAAGCTTGTGGTCATTAATAGAACTTTTTCAGTCTACCAAAGTCAAGCCAGCTTCTTGTCTTCCTCTTCAATTCTGGGCTCAGCTCATTGTCCATTTGTAATACCTATCCAAGAGATAAATCTATTCATGGGGGTATGCTATGGATTGCATAACCATGTGTATTTTTTAATAGTATCAAACTCAAACAGAAGTGAGGACCACTAATATGTATATAAGTAGCCACATATTGATTTAGCTTTAAAGTTATTATATAAGTTTTACTTTTTCTGTTTTAGTAAATATTTCCCTATTATATTGTAATCTGATTCAGTCTCAGTCAGGAATGAGTGACTCACAGGCAGAGATTCTTCATTCACTTTGTTCTTTATCTGTGAATAATTATTCCCCAATCCCTTGAGAGATCATGGAAATTCTTTAGGTAGTTCTGCATTGTTTCAGCAGTTAGAGCAAATGGCATGTTGTCATTTACAAATAGGAACATCTGATGACTGTAACCATCTATAGAGAATCCCTCTTCCCCTTGGACTTTGTGCTCAATCTCCTGAATGACAGTAGCATCTCTTGTTTTTATGTCCTATATGATATTAATAATCAAAATCATTGAACAAAGATTTTAAGGAAATTTATCAAACTTGGATATATGCATAGGAAATTCCTTATTTGGAGAGAGCCTTTAATAAAGGCAAAGTTTTGCTCTGCTGAATTAAATGCTTTTTTTTTTTTTTAACAGTCAACAAATAATAAGGAAAGTAGGATGTTGCATTCTCTATGCCATCTAGTCAATTGTCAGTCAATAAAAATTTACTAAGCACCTTATATGTACCAGACAATGTGCTGAGGATACCAAGAAAGGTGAAAAAAAAAACAAAAAACGCCCTTTACTCTCAAGGGGCCTCACAATCTGCAGGGATAGACAACATACAAGTAACTACATATAAACAAGGTATGTATTGGATAAATTTGAAATAATCAGGAGCTGGAAAGCATTAGAATTAAGGGAGATCATGAAAGGTCTCCTACAGAAGCTGAAAAGAAACTAAGGAAGCCAGGGCATGTAAATGAAAAAGGAGAACTGAAAATACCCAGAGTCTGGAGACATGTTTTATTCAACAGAGAGAGTAAGCAGAGCAGTGTCACTAGATCTCAGAGTGTGTGAGAGTTGTATTCAGCAGAAGATTGTAGATGTAAGATTGGGACAGGTAATGAAGGGCTTTGAATAGCAAACAAGATTTTGTGACTAGTAATGTAGTCTGCTAAGAAATACCATTTGTGGAAATCTACCTGTACCTCTCCATACGTTCCTCAAGAATGTTTTCAATGAATACATACAATTATTCTCATACTGAGCTTGTATAAATGGGAAATGAAGTGCACAGGTCAATAATTATTGGTATTCTTTTGGTTAACTTAAAAAAAATAATAGTCTAACAATTTCCCCCAAGCTTTAGGTATCTTCCCTTCTATGCCTGTAAATACTTACTGAATGAAGGATGGTAATACAAAATGGTTTTTGCTAGAAGCATGCAAGAATGATTGCTCTTCTTTCCCATAGAATTCCCATGGATTTCTCTTTGATTCATATTATAGCAAGACATGTATCGATTCTTTGGGCCATCAGAATACCAGCAAAGCAAATATATTGTAATAATGACCAGAATAATCTTCATCCGCTCTTTCACTATTGAATTCTCATATTGTCATTTTGAATTTGAAACACAATGCGGAAAGATTCACGTCTGCTAAAAGTAGTTGTTGGAGAATGAATTATACTGGGGAAATATGTGTGTGTACATGTATGAATGTAAATATGCAAAGGCACACACATGCATGTATACATATATATGTGTGTATATATATATATATATATATATATATATATATATATATATATATATATATATATATATATATATATATATATATATATATATATATATATATATATATATATATATATATATATACATATATATAATACACACACATGTTTGTATACTTGGTGATTGCAGTCCTTCATTCTCCAAGAGGACCAAAATAATGTCACTATGCTAGAGTCAATTTACAATATGAACAATTGTCACTTATCAGACCACTAGGAGCTCAAAATGCTTTACCATGGTCAGGCACAAATAGTCCATGTGAACATTTGGGATGGATTCTCTAAATTTGTACATCTATTTCTTTGCAGCTAATTCAAATCTGCTTTCTACATAGAGCACAGCATCTACTTGGAAGAGAATATACCATTCTGGGAAGTCTTGTGCCAGTGTCTTCCATGTCACACAATCAATTCCAGAGTTCTTAAGAAAGACCTTGAAGGGGCAGCTAGGTGGTGCAGTGGATAGAGCACCAGCCTTGAATTCAGAAGGACCCAAGTTTAAATCTGGTCTCAGACACTTAACACTTCCTAGCTGTGTGACCCTGAAAGTCACTTAACCCCAGCCTCAGGGGAAAAAAAAAAAAGAAAGACCTTGAGAACATCCTTATATTGCTTTTTCTGACCACCATGTGAGTGCTTGCCTTGTGTGAGTTCTCCATAAAATAGTTTTTTAGGTAAACACACATTTAGCATTTGAACAATATGGCACACATACATGCATATATGAATATACATATCCATAGTGAATACAGTATATATCTACAAATAGAGCTCAATCTCAGAATTTTCAAGCAATTTAGTGAACATCTGGTATATGAATGAGAATTTTTGGAAAGGAGGTTATAAATACTAAGCTATGTTAGGTGTTGAGAACATCAAGGCTTTCATAAATTATAGAGCTGGTTTAGGGCTATGATTCCTTTACCCATAATAGGCATTCAATCTGTTGATTGATTGAAGTTTGAGGAATATTTTGAGATATATGTTCCTGGCATATATTTTATCGTTATTTGATGGTTTGCTGAAAATTTCCTTTCCAAAAAAACCAACGGAAGTAAAGCCGATATTATTATCCCCACACCACAGAATATAACTCTCAGTCTCAAGAGAAAGTAACTTGCTCAAAATGGTTCGGTTAATGAGTGATAAAAAAAATAATTGAAACCAATAATATCTTTGGATTCTTAAGTCCAATCCATTTCCATTACTGCACATTGTTTTCCCCCAGGTTTATCATTTTATAATATGTTCTCTTTAGTATTCCTTGAAGGAAGCCTTACGTTCTGCATCTTAATCTAACATGACACTGCATAATGTTGTCTGGTGCAGAAAAATATTGTGAGAAATGCCAGAAAAGGGAAATACTCTGAACTGCCAGGAAACTGTGGCATAGTATTACACTGATGTATTTTCTATGTTTCAAAGACAAGTCAATACACCATACCCTGAGTCCCTTGGGTTTGACAAGCAGGATTGGTAAAAGAACATTGTAAAAAGGAGATGCTTAGAGGGGCACCAAGAGCCAATCCATGAAGTACAGAATAATGATTCACTGGAGGTCAGAGGGCTGGGAATTGGGCATGCAATCACAAAATTACCCAGGGGTAAGGCCTGATATGTTTCTCATTCTAGGTCTATGAATATTAAATTAAGCCTAATGTAAAAGCTTTTACTCCTCCCCTACCTAGCTTTTTCCTCAAGATCCAATGTAACTTTGATTTGTGAGACAGAGAAAGAGGCTCGAATTCTATCAAGTTATTTGTAGGAAAAAAATAGTCATTCTCTCACAGTAGATTATAGGATTTGGGGATAGGTGATGTAGTAGAAAAAGCACAAAGTCTAACAAATGAGAAGACTGAATTCAAATCTGGCCGAAGCTACTTTCTAACTATATGACCTTAGGCAAATGATTTAATCTTATTTGCTTCAATTCCTCCTCCATAAAATGAGATGGAGATGGAAATGGTAAACTACTCCAATACCTTTGCCATGGAAACCCCAAAAGGGGTCATGAATAGTCAGACATGACTGAAATGACTGGACACAAAAAGGGACTTCAGAGATACAGCTGGCTCATTTTAAATACCCAAATTAGAAAGTCCAACTGCTTCGTTTTTAAAAATCAGGAAACAATGATATTAAATTAACCAAGCTTCTCTCTTCCTATTCCCCTTAAGTCTTCACTGGAGTGTCCCCCAAATCATGTTAGCGGAAGCTTTGTATGAGTCTCTCACGTGACACAAAGGGCATTTTGGGGGGATTGTCACCTCCTTGACTTTTCCCCCTCACAAAAAAATCTGGGAAATTCGCCACATAACACCATCCAGTGCGGTATCACCTCCTCCCCCCGATGACAACACACGGTTGTTAGACAAAACTTAGGAAGAAAAAACTTGTTTATGGGTCAAAGAAAATAAATGGGTTCTTAGCTTTATGCTAGGTAAGGCTCTTGCTCAAGTGTTTCCCACAAGTCCCAGAAGGTGGCGCCTATCACTCCTGTAGTTCTCTACAGGTCCTTCCCTAGAGCCTCTCTCAGTTTACTGAACAGGTAGTTTCTCCCAGTTGCTCAAGGCAATTTTTCCTCCCTTCATCCCTGGACCATCTTCGTGGAAAAGAGGGGACTAGTTCAGAATTCCCCAGTCATCCTCCTTTATATGTTGCCATTGGACTTGTGGAGGAGGAGAAAAGGAGGCTGGTGACCTTGCCCAGCCCTCTCTCACTTAAATCCAATTCACTTGCATGTCATAGCATCACCTTCCTGATGTCCTTCGAAAAGGAAGGACAATGCTGAGTGAAATGAGCAGAACCAGAAGATCACTATACACTTCAACAACAATACTGTATGAGGATGTATTCTGATGGAAGTGGAAATCTTCAACATAAAGAAAAACCAACTCACTTCCAATTGATCAATGATGGACAGAGGTAGTTACACCCAGAGAAGGAACACTGGGAAGCGAATGTAAATTGTTAGCCCTACTGTCTATCTACCCAGGTTACTTATACCTTCGGAAGCTAATACTTAATGTGCAACAAGAAAATGGTATTTACACACATATATTGTATCTAGGTTATATTGTAACACATGTAAAATGTATGGGATTACCTGCCATCGGGGGGAGGGAGTGGAGGGAGGGAGGGGATAATTTGGAAAAATGAATAAAAAAAAAGAAAAGGAAGGACAAACAGCTACAACTCAAATGCTGAGGCCGGATCAATGCACCTCCCCTCTGATATCCTGTCTTTGCACAATAGCCTTACACAAAAAATCAGTGATGTGTCATTTTAGTTTAGACAAAAAGTCATTATTTTAATCTGATATTCTCCAGAAAGAGGAGAAAAAAAACAACAGTCTCTGCTCTACTACTTTGCTCCAACTGTTGTGACAACCTTTGCCTCTGTTACTATCAAGTTTTCCCAGGGGATAGCATAGCAACCCCCAAATTCCTATTGTTTGTTTTTGGAGAACTATCTAGCTTTGCCTTGAAGTGATGTCTGTTTTTAGGACCTACAGGTGCTACCATAAGAATTTTGTATACGTGTTGAGCAACGGACTGGTTAGACGAGTTCCAGACCCCTTGAACCAATTTTTTTTTTTTTTTTGAGAGGTAAAGCCAAACGACTGTTTTATTATATGTATATATATGCCATTTAAATGTTCTGGCCAAAAAAAATGAATAGTTCCAATAAAAATTCTTTGAACATCCAAGATACTTTTTTAAAAGCTTCCATGATGCACTATTCCCTTATGACTCCTAATTTGATAATGCTCTGCGGAGGCTAGGATTTGGGGGGGTGATTTTTTAAATAGTGATTAACTCACTACAGTATACATACATAACTATATATGCACAAAGGCATTTACATATGCATGCATATTTGCGTGTATATGTGTATATATGTGTGTATATGTATATATGTATATTGCGTGCATATATGTGTATATATGTGTATGTATATTATGTGTATATGTATATACGTGTATGTATGTGTGTATATATGTGTGTATATGTATATGTGTATATTGCGTGCATATATGTGTATATATGTGTATGTATATTATGTGTATATGTATATACGTGTATGTATGTGTGTATATATGTGTGTATATGTATATGTGTATATTGCATGCATATGTGTGTATATATGTGTGTATGTATATTGTGTGTATATGTGTATATATGTGTGTATGCATATTATGTGTGTATATGTGTGTATATACGTGTATATATGTATATGTATGTGTATATATGTGTATGTGTGTGCATATGTATGTGTGTATATGTATGTATATGTGTGTGTATGTCTGTATATGTATATATGTGTACACATAGGTGTATGTATGTATGTATTTACTAAGCTGTTCACTGAATAGAATGCTAGAGACCTGGTATCAAAAAAAACTGAGTTCAAATTTTACCTCAGACATTCATTAACTCTGTGAACTTGGACAAGTCATTTAACTTCTGTTTGCCTTAATCCACTAGAAGAGGAATGACAATCTATTTCAGTATCTTTGCCAAGAAAATCCTGTGGACAATATTGGTGAAGTATGTTCTGTAGGGTTATGTGCAGATTAGAAACAACTGAACAATAACAACATATAATTATATATGGATGTATGCACTTTTTATTTTTTGTTCAGTCATTTCAGTCTTTAACAATTCATCATGAACTCACTTCTTAGCAAATCCCTCTAGTATTTCTGCCATTTCCTTATCCGGCTCATTTTACAGATGAGGAAACAAGGAAAATAGGGTAAAGTGACTTGGCTAGGGTCAGTGTCTAAGGCCAGATTTCAGCTCAGGTTCTCTTGATTTTAGGCTCAGCACTCTATCCACTGAGAGACTTGATTTCTCTATGTGTGCGTGTTTATGTATATATGTTTGTGTGTGTGTACATATATATGTGTGTATATATACATATATATACACATAATACATCCATTATATATTTATACATATACATACATACATATACATGCACATGCATGTATCTGTGGAGTGTCCTGAAGGAAACTATTCTCATGATTATTTTCAGTCCCATGAGGAATTATTGAAAAGCAAAAGATTTAGTCACTATTCTTGAGGTATTTACAAGCAATGGAGGAAACAGCAATACCACATGTTAAGATTATAATACTCATAAATAATTTCTGGAGGCTTCTGGATACCCTGTGGTAAGCCACAGGAAAGTTGACTCCAAGCCACTGGTCCTAATATTTAGACTTCTGAGTACTCTGGTCCAACTTCCTTAGAATGTTCAACATTTTTATTGATGATGGGAATAAAGACAGAGATTGTATACTTATCAAATCTGTAGGTGGCACAAAGGCTAATACGCTCAATGAAAAGGATCAGCAGCCTCGGTCAATAGGTCAAATCTAACAATATGACAAATAATAGGAATAAATGTGAAACTCTATATTAAGATTTTTAAAATATTGGTGTTATATACAAGATGGGGGAGACTTGACATATAATTAATACAAAAGGAACACAAGTGTTTCAGTTAACTACAAGTGTTATAAGAACTAAATGTACCTTGAACATCCAAAAAGCCAGAGGTTGTTTTTGTTTGTTTGTTTTTAATTTTTTAATTTTTTACTTTTTTAAAATCAGACCTATGATCTCATCAGTCTAGGGAGCTCATGGTAAGGAATTTCTATCAATGTAGCACAGTATCCCTTTGCAATACTCATTATTAGAAAGATGTCTGGGGTATGAGAAGGTCATAGAGCCAATTCTCATCAGAGACAAGGACTTTAACCCAAGTTCTCTGGCTCCGAGGCTAGGGCTCTAGGACAGGGCCTCTCTTGAGATGCTAGGCCTAATTAATAGAATCACTAATCAGACAACTTCTGAAATGTTGTTACCAATTCTAGGTGTTATATCTTAGGGTGAACATATAGAGATGGGTTAAAGGAAATAATCATATTTAGCATAAAGAAAAAAGTTAAGGAGACAAGGTGGTGACCTTCTAGTATTTGAAGAACTAGTTTATAGATGTTTTGACTACCAGAAAGAGAGGAAGAGAGGGGGGGAGCAGAAAGGAGAGAGAGAGAAAGAGAGAGACAGAGAGAGACAGAGAGACAGAGAGACAGAGAGAGAAAGGAAAGGAGGGAGGGAAGAAGAAAGACTGTCTAAGGTGGACTAAATAACCTCTATAGTCATGAGAGTTGGAGGTTTTTAACACAGCCCCAAAGTGCTCAGGTAGGAAAAAAAAAATGGACTATTTGGAAAAAGAAAAACTCCTAATTCTAAGAATCCAAAGCGATTGCTCCAAACTTGGAAGAGCCAGAACTGGTGTGTGAGATGAGATAGCAGGCCTATAACCCGTGGTAAGGTGGCTTCAGGTTGCTGGGTTCCCCTCGTTAGCACTTTACTGCATGATTAACTGTGATTTTTAATAAAATATATAAATGTACTGTGAATTTCAGGAAGCTAAAAAAGAAAAAGAAAAACCTTGATCTTATGCAGTGATTCCCATTTAGTAGTTCACAGATTTGTGATGATGATCCCAAGAGTTTAATGCTAAAAATTCTTTATTGGCAACTTAAGTGAATAATTACTCAATAGTAAATAATGACCCAATCATGTCATAAATATATTTCTCTTCTGTTACAGTGTGTGTGTGCGGGTGGGTGGGTGTGTTTGAAATATAAATGGTTTGTTTCTGCAGCAACTTAAAACTGTCATGATCTTGGACATAAAGATCTGGTGGATCACTTCTGATCTTCCTGCTCACCCTTCACACCCTCCTGGGACAGTCCTGGACAATGGAGACATAAATGAAGTTTCTAATCCAGCTTTCTAGTCTTTTACTCTTCATGGTGCTTAGCTCTTTTTCCTCACTTCTCTTTATACCATCATATATTCACTGCCTTTAACAACTCAGTGCCCCCTACTCAGTACTAGTCTAAAATATTCTGTATCTTTCTTGTCCCATCCCCCTGTGAGATTCATTTCTCTTTTGTTCCGTTCCCTTTTTAGGTGATAATAAGTAGTAATGGAGAACATTAAGAAACATTATAATCGATTGTTTTATATTCATTTTAGACAATGCAACAATCTAGCAAAGGGTTTGTTGGAGCCAGCTTGGACTGGCTCTCAAGAACAGATGATTAAATTTTTAGTATGAGCATTTGCACCTTGGAAAATGGCAAATGTTACAAATCAGGGTTTTATCTATTTATGTACCTATTACCTTGACTTAAGAAAATGATGGAGAAAATGTTAATGCTAAAGATTAAATATAAAAGAATGTCATGTAATTTTCTTTTGCTTTTTTTCAGACAGATGGTTATTAAACTGATTTTAACTCAGTTACAGAAGTGGCAGATAGTTTGAAGGAAATTGTTTATATACTGAGTATTATTGTCGTAATTATTGTTATTATTGCTTATTGTTTTATTATTTTTATTCTTTTGGGGGCTAGTTTATCTTCCTTGTTCTGTTTTTTACTTTCTTTTTAAATTTTAATTTATTTTATTCCAAACTTAAGAAATAAAACAAGTATTTCCATGGCACTATTAATAAAATCAATTTTCATTTCTTGAAAGACATAACAAAAGGGAAAATTGGTCCTGCTGTCTTTTTTATTCAGAAAGCCAGCATCAAAAAACAAAATACCTGCCTTGATAATCACAGGTTGATTGCAGTCATATTGAAATCATTGAATTAATTAACAAAGGTTAATCTTTGTTGCCCTATGTATCTATATTCAGAAAAACTTCTACATATAATCTCTAACCAGTAGATGAAAATCTCCTTAACTATCTTTAAGGCTAACTGGCAGATATCCAATCCGGAGGCAGTAATTACATGCCATAATCTGTCATTTTTTAAAAAATTCCAGAAGGAACAACCTGGAAACCATGTAACCTTTCCCACTCTACTCAAAGACTTCATTATTCTTTCCCTTATGGGTCTCCCATTCAGGAACTTGACAACATCTTTACTAGATGATAATTTTGAAGATGAATATTTTGTCACTGATACTAGCTGAAGCAATGCTACAGGATCCCCGAATTATCCTCAAGTTTTGAGGAAAAAAGCAGTAGTTCTTTATAATATTTAGGACTAGAAAGTACCTTAAAGGTCATCTGGTCCCATCTTCTTACATTTGTAAGGCTGAGACCCAGAAAAATGAAGTGACTGGGGCAGCTCGATGGTGCAGTGGATAGAGTGCCGACCCTAAAGTAAGGAGGACCTAGTTCAAATGTGACCCTCAAACACTTAATATTTCCTAGCTGTGTGACCACAGGCAAGTCACTTAACCGCAATTGCCTCAGCAAAAAAAAAAAAAAAAAAAAAGAAAAAAAAAAAAAGATTTACTCTAGATCATACAGGCTTGTAGTGAAGCTACATTTACTCACACTTCCCATTCACACACACACACACTATGTGGAAGGAGAAGTTCTCCTCTTTAAATAAGGCTGACCCCATCCAGATTTAAAAAAAATAAAAAATAAAAAATTAGGACTTGCATGTTATAGTATTATCAACATTGAACTAGAAGAAACCCCAGGTCATCTTGTCCAAGTCTCTTATTTACAGTTGAGGAAGCTGAGATCCTTGGAAGTCAAGTGACTTATGCAATGGTACATAGATAGCAGTTTTTCCCAGATGGAATTGGAACCAGGTCCTTTGGCTCCATAGCTTGGACTCTTTTCATTCTACAAAGTCATCTAGTTCAATTTCCCCATTTTATGGATATAAACACTTGATTTTGTGGCTTCCATTCTATCTGGGCCAACTCTTTAACCAAATAAAACAAACTTTATGATATTATCCCAAGCTGCTAGACTTGTCAGTCAGCTGAGGAACACGCCAGACAATATTCTATGACTCATGAACTTTTTTCTTACCCCATCTTAATACCTAGCCAAGCACTTTAACAAATGTGTTAGAGTTACATTAATCAAACAAAAAGAGAATCTGGATCCCAGGTAAAATGTATCTGGGAGGTCCCACACTAATATGAGTTTGGTATTTATCTGATCTTCTTGGAATTCGGCTCTCATTTTTCTGTCTTTACCCACCCCCCAAATCCTTCTCTTTCCTCTCACTTGAGCCATTTTGAGAATTGAGAATACCTCAATTTGACCTTGAGTCAAAATTAACCTTTTCACCTCACAAGACAAAAACTTATTCCTTTTTTTGTATATAATCCAACTTTTTTTTTCTTTTTTTTTAATATGGTGGAAACTGGAATGGGGATTAAGATAGCATAAAATAATTACCTGTCAGTACCTTAATTAAGAATCACTGTATGCAAAGCACTGTAGATTAAGTACAATCAGGGGATACAGAGTCATGAAAAAAAAAAAAAAAAAGTCATCTATACCTCCAGGAAGTCTATAAACTATGTTGAGAAGGAAAGAAGGGAAGAGAAAATATACAGCAGCAGCATACTGAGTCAGAAATACTTTTGCAGAACTTTCCCAATGTAAAGGCCATGGTACATTTCAAATGACATATATGAGCCGTTTGTTGATGGATTGAAGTAAGTTGAACATACTAAGGATATAGCATTATGCAAACTGAAAGCATGATTCCTGATGCAGAGTGATAGCACAGCAGTAAAGTAGAGAAGGTATGGGAATTCTTCCCCTAACAGCACAATATTAAACAGAATTTGGAAAGAGAGGAAGTATGTGTAAGACTGATGAAGAATCCTGCAGAAGAAAGGACATATTCAATGGCATAGGAGAGGGAATAGTAAAGTCTTTTAAAGATGTACTAATACTACTAGCTAAAATAAAGTCAATAAGATGAATAACAAACTAAGTCTGATGAGCAGGTTGGAGAGAGAAAATAGCTTTGAATGTAAGGCTGAATCTAGATTTCGAATTAAAAAATCTTAGACTACTACCAGAAGTGGGAAGAAGTTTGGTGAACACTCAGACTAAATCCTTCATTTTAAATATGAGGAAATTAAAGGCTGGATAAGTTAAGTAACTTAGCTAAGAAATGGCAGAACTGAGACACAAAGCCTGTCATCTGACCAGATGGGCAGTGAAATTTTCCAGAGACTCATATATAATTGTTTCTAAAAACTCTGATTTGGTTAAAAAATTTGCATTTGAGTCAAGAATATGTGTCACACTCTTTCCAACAATGAGATGATTCAGACCAGTTCCAGTTGTCTTGTGACAAAGAGAGCCATCTACACTCAAGAGAGAATTGTGGGAACTGAATATGGATCACAGTGTAACATTCTCACTCTTTTTGTTGTTGTTCGCTTGCATTTTGTTTTCTTATTCATTTTCTTTCCTTTTTGATCCGAATTTTCTTGTACAGAAAGACAATTGTATAAATGTATTGGATTTAACATATATTTTAACATGTGAAAAAAAAAATATGTGTCACCGTTATGTGAAAACTCACACAATTTCTTGGAGTACAGTTTCTTCATCTGTAAAATGGAAGTAGCAATATTCATGTTTGGCAATAAAGTCATTGATGGCTTTGGAAAAAGGAATTTCAATAGTTATGTGGATGGGAGACCATTTTATCAGTTACTTCTTGCTCACTCAGTTTCTAAACCCATTCACTTTTAGATTCAAGCCTCCCTTCCTCAATGCAGGTAATCTTTTTCAACATCATCTTACTCAATATTCAGCTCTTAATAATAAGCTTTCTAATCATCTTTGAAAACAAGGATTTTCTCTTTTTTTTTTCTTTTTATCCCTAGTGCATAACACAATGGCTTGCATTTAGTAAGTGTTTAAATAAAGTTTATTGGTTTGGACAAAAGTTCTGATCTTACAGGAGTGATGGGGCTAACACTAGTAACATTAGCTGTAATACTAGTAGTCATTGGGAGAGATATGGGCTAGAGAATTTTATATAGAGAGTTTTATACATATATATAGTTATATAAAGGAAGCCTCAACATTGGTAAAAGCATCCCACTGTATGTTTCTGCAGTAAGCTTCAGATCTAGGAGACCTCTTAGAAATTGAGATGCTGTCAGTCTTCATCTTACTGTGCTGACCTTTAAATGATATGCTTGGATGCCATATTTCATGAATTAATGCAAATTATCAACAGTATATTCTCAAGTAAAGCTATTAATAGTACAGCATCACTTTAACTAATTGCTGTTTCTTTGCTTTTCCTGTATTTAGATTTGGCCTTGCTTTTTATCAGTTTTCTTGGATCATTTTTATTTTTTTTTATTTTTTAAATTAGTCCACTTTATTTTTGTGTCATAGATCATCAGTTAAGCAGTTAATACTTTCCCCCATTGTATATGTATAACATAAATTTTAGGATAATAATGATAATTATTTAATAGAGTACTTTATTACATGATCTCATTTGAGTTTCACAAGAACTCTGTAGCATAGAATAATATTATTTCTACTTGCAAAATAAGCCAATCCACTTGGATCATTTTTAATAGCATCCTCACATTCTAGGTTTTTTAGTATTTCTAGGAACTGTGGCTTATTGCCTCTAACCATGGTTTTTCCAGTTAACTCTCAGGCACTCCCATTCAGATCACTTTCCTCCAGCTTTCACTCCAGCTGACTCCATCAGTTCATTCCCCAGGTGTTCTCCAAATACCTGGCTCCTGGCCTCTCTTACACACACTTGAAATCAGATGCCCCCCATTCTGGGGAATCCCTGCCCACTCCACTTCTGCGACGTACCTTCCTCAGGGAAGAGGAGGAAAACAATCTGATTCAACAAAATTTCATTATGGTGTTAATGGCTAACATGGTCTTAACCCTTCCAATGACATTTGCTTTAAAAGAAAAGTCACTCCATCAATAAACATTTATTAAGCACATTCTGTGTCAGGTTCTGTCATAAACATTGGAACTATAAAGGAAGACAAATGACAATCCCTGTCCTCAAGAAGCTCACATTCTAATGGGAAAGATAGTGTACAAACATCTATTAAAAATAAGTTATGCACAGATCAAACTAAGAATGATAAATAGGGAAGGCACTAGAATTAGGACAGAATAGGAAAGACTCCCTGTAGAAGATAGGATTTTAGCTGGTACTTGAAGAGAAGTAAAAAAGCCAGGAATGGAAAATGGAGGAGAGCATTTTTAAGATTGAGTATCTTCTTTGAGGAAAGGAAGGAGTATATACATATATATATATATGGAGTAAGGAGTATATACATACACACACACACATATATATGGAGTAGTATATGGAATATAAAGTACAAAAAGACTAGAAAAGTAGAGATTGGAAGAGGCAGATTATGAAGGATTGTGAATGCAAACAAAGGATTTTATATTTTATTCTGGAGGTGACAGAGAGTCACAAGAGTTTATTTAGTAGATATGTTGGGGAGGGAAAGAGAAAGGATGGGGAGAAAGAGGAATATGACATAGTAGATCTGTGATGTAGGAAGCTCACTTTGGCAGCTGAATGGAGGATGCACCAGATAGGGAGAGATTCAAGGCCGGAAGAAAGAGCAGAGCTATTGCAATACTCCAGACATGAGGGCTTGCACCAGCATGGTGTCCTTGTCAGAGGAAAAAAGGGAGCTTATTCAAGAGATGTTCTGAAGGTAAAATTGACAGGCCTTGGCAACAAATTAGCCCAGATGAATCTCTCAGCAACCAGAATTTCTTATAGTATGACAAAGTGGTTAATAATATCAATTATTTTTAAATGCTCTAAATCATGTTTGAGTAGAGAAATGCAAATTAAAAGAATTCTAAGATACTACCTCCTATCTATCAGATTGGTTAATATGACAGAAAAGGAAAATTATAAATGTTGGACAGGATATGGGAAAATTGGAACCAAAAAAACCATTCTGGAGAGCAATTTTGGAACCATGCCCAAAGGACTATAAAACTGTTCATACCCCTTGACCCAACAATACCACTACTAGGTCTATATCCCAAAGAAATTTTAAAAAGAGAAAAGGGGCTAAATGTACAAAAATATGTATACCAGCTCTTGTTGTAGCAAAGGATTAGAAATTGAGGAGATCCCCCTCAACTTGGGAATAATTGAATAAATTGTGGTACATGATTGTGATGGAATACTACTTTGCTATAGGAGATGACAAGTGGGATGGTTTCAGAAAAATTGGGGAAGATTTATTTGAACTAATGCAAAGTGAATTGAGAAGTAGAAGAACATTGTACAAAGTACCAACATTGTATAATGTTCATCTGTGAATATCAGCTATTCTCAGCAATACAATGATCCAAAACATTCTAAAGGACTTGTGATGAAAAATGTTATCCAACTTCCAGACAAAAAATTGATTGCAGATCAAAATCTTCTTGTTCTTGTTTTTGCTCTTCTTCTCCTCCTCCTTTTTTACCTCTTCTTCCTTCTCCTCTTCCTCCTTTCTTTGTTGTTTTTTTTTTTTTTTTTAATTTAAAAAAATTGTTGGGGCAGCTAGGTGGCGCAGTGGATAGAGCACCAGCCCTAAAGTAGGAGGACCTGAGTTCAAATGTGATCTCAGACACTTAACACTTCCTAGCTGTGTGACCCTGGGCAAGTCACTTAACCCTGATTGCTTCAAGGAAAAAAAAATTGTTAAAATTTGTTTAAAAATTGTTCTTACATGTAATTAGGAAAAAAATTAAAAATAACCACTATCCCCCAAAAAAGCATTGTTAAGGCAAATTTTTGAACTGCCCTGTCAAGGTTTCCTAAATAATCTCACATATGAAACTATTGTTGTATCTACTTCTAAGGCCAGCCTAAATATTAATATCTAAAATAGTTTTTGCAAGTTCTCATTGAGTTAGATAATAGTCAAAATTATAACTGTTATTAACCTGAGAGGAATGAGATAGCCAACCCAAAGCAAACATTTTCATGGATTTGCCCCCATTTCAAAGGATATAATTGATCATAGAATCACAAGACAAGAACTGAAAGGACATCTAGTTCCAACTCCTCATTTTGCAGATGAGAAAATTGAAGCCCAAGGAAATTGAGAAACTTGTTCAACTATATATTTGTTTTCAATAATCAAATATTTTCTTTCCTCTAATTCATTGATAATCTTATTTAAAATGTAATTTTTTTTAGTTCATAATGTAGGAAAATATGAGAAACTAGATAAAAGTATATAATGTTTGGATGGAATCAAGTTCTCAAAATGGCATGGTGGACATTGAATCCTGTGGGGAAAATAATAGTTTAAGAAAGCAAAATCTGATTAAGTTATATATGAATCATTGTTATTGTAGGAATTCCATATCTCTTCTCTTGAAGTCATCTAGAAATAAGGAATTAAAGTAAGATTGAGTTTAAACCAACTCAGAGATTGATTAAAGATTTTTTTCCCCAAAAGACCATTTGAGGACAGGATTCATCAGCTGCCTAGTTGAGTACAATTTATTTAGCAATGATTTCTAGCAAACGCCTTTTCCCTTTCTAAGAAGTCAAAAAGCTATTTGCTTAAAAATCCATTCAAGAATGTTGCCATCAAGCTCATTAGTCAATACTTTTTAGATTCCGCTTATTCCTCCTTTTCAAAAATTAAGACATTTGCTTACCTCCAGGATTTCTGTTCCACCTCCTATCCACTGCAACTCAATGGCTAAATGGAGGGAATAGCAAAAGATAGATAAGGTAGCACCAGATACAACTGCAGCACTGGACTCTTGGGTTAGCTTTTGGGAATGTAATTCAATGGAAAAAAAAATTGATGGTTTCAGAATCAAAAAATTTGGGTTTGAATTTTGACTCTCCCTCTTATATGTGTGTCCTTGGGCAAATTATTTTACCTCTAAAGACCTTAATTTCTTTATCTGGAAAATGAAGCAGTCTTGATCGAACCAGATTGATGCTTAGAGTTGCTGGTGATGATTTGCAATTAGCTATCTTGAATTTAGAAGAAAAAGATTGCTCATGTGTCCTGACACTAGGTAATGACTGCCTATCATCCTGGACAATTCCTTTGCTTCTTCTCATCTGTCTACATGACAGGTCCATCTCCAGGGTCAACCAATTTAAAAGAAAAAAATATTAAAAATTAACTTTTAAATAAAAACAAGGGGGGTTTTTTGTTTGTTTTTTCAGATCATCTACTTTAAAATCAGACAGGGAAGCCCAATTTAAGTACTAAGAGGGGAACAGAGAAACAGAGAGGAACAGAGACAAAAAGAGACAAAGAAAGAAAAAGGAGGGGCAGAGAGACACTGAGAGAGATAGAAACAGTCAAAGAGACAGAGAGAAAGAGATTTTTTAAGAACTCTCAAAGTTACTAGTTTCATGGGGAAATGAAGGCCTGATAAATATTCTGATGAAAATGTCAATTCTGGCCTCTTTTTGATTTGGGGGGGAAAGGAGGAAGTGATCTTCTAAAGAACTTAGACTAGGAAAGAAACACACACACACACACACACACACACACACACACACACTTAATTATTTATTATTTGTTCATTCATTTACCTTTCTTTATTATTCTCATTCTTTTACCTTAACAATAATGTCAAGCAATTTTTCCTCCCTTATATCCAACAGAATTACATTATCAGAACTGTTGCTCATTACTAAGGGTTTTAAGTAAGATTGTGCTCCTTATTTTTAATGTGTTTTGCTTTTAATGATGATTATTAAGTTAAAAAAAAAAAAACTTAAAAGATTTTTTAGTGAGCTAATGCCAGAAAGCATTTACAGCCAATCTTAAAATATACACTATGGTTTAATAAGTTGACTATAGAAGTGAGAAGTGTGCTGTAAACTCCCTCAGTTTCCCTATAAATTTAAAGGCCTTACTTATGACCAAGGGTGTGTGCTGGTAAATATTTAGCAATTAGCTCTCCAACTGCATGATTCACACATTTTAATTTTAACCTGCATCAATAATTTTTTCTCCATCACTCCCTCAAGTTTGGAATAGATAGATAATCCACAAAGTTATAAATGAAGCCCTAATATTTAGTTTACAGATTCCTGAGATATAAATTCTCACATTAAAAATTTATCAATTGGTTCACCACATTGGAGTTAGCTCCAGCACAGTCCTGCATATGACTTGACCTTTCTGATCTAATAAATTCTAATCCCCTTCTTATAGAATCTATCAGCTTTACAAATGGATTAGCTAAATGTCCCCTTTCCACTATTCTTTCCTTGTATACTAGAAATTATCTCCAGTCATCCAAATTCCTACAGAGGTCTGCTGGAGCCAGTTTGTGCTAGGTCAGAGATGACTGTTAAATTTTTAGTGTATTTATTTACATTTTAGAAAACAGCAAGTCTTGCAAATCAATGCTTGATTTATTGTGGGGGTTTTGCTTGTTTGTTTTTTTGTTCAAGCTTAATAAAGTGATGGACAAAACATTAACAATACAGGTTAAGCTTAAAAGTTCTTCCTGATTTTGGAAAACTGGTTGTTAAATATTTATCAGCATGATATTGGTTGAACAGCATGGAATTCAACCTTACCCTTTGTCCTCATTGGATAAAAGACACAGGATGTCCAAATCAATCCCTCCCAATGGCATGAAAGATTACTACTCACTCAAGCTAATTTCTTAAATGAATGAATGAATGAATGGATTAAAAAAAAAAAAAAAAAAAAAAAGCCTAAAATTAGACACTGCTTTAAGTACTCTGACACAAGTAACTCTAATAAAATGGTTTGTTGTTGGGTTTTTTTTTTTTTTTTGGGGGGGGGGCGCTTGGTTTTTAGCAAATAAATATCTTAATTTGGAAGGAACTTCCCCTGAAATGATGATTGGCTGCCAAGGAGACTTTTCTTTACTTTCCTAGGCAAAGAAGATAGCAATCATTAGAACCGATAATGGACCAGAAGTCTGCCCTTTCAGAGCATCTTTCAAGGATGTGATAAAACACAATGTGGAACAATGCAGAAAGGTTTTGAACAAACAAAGTGAGAAATAATGGGAGGAGGCAGATAGGTCCTCCACATAGCAATCAGTGATAGGCCAGGGACTACTCAAACAAAAGCTTTGGAATGATCCCAAGACAAAGGGGGCCAAAGCCAGATTTGGCCAGCTGGGCAGAGTAGAGATAGGCTAACTCCAAATCCAGATGCCACAGTATGGCATTGTCTGTAGCCCTAAAGTGTTATCAGTAGGAAGGTCTTGTGAAACAGCGACATATGGCATCTTTAGAAAATGAATTAATGTCATTTCAATCATAGCTAACCCATATACAAAGTGTCCCAAAAGTCTTAGAACAATTTTAAGCCATGGAAGCGTAAATGTAGATTTAAAATGGCATTAAATGCATCTATAAAAGCTAAAAACTGTTCTATTATTTTGGGGATGCTATCTAGAGCTTAGAATTTTGCAAAATTTATGAACCTTATCTTATATAAACTATCCATTATCCCTGTGAGATAGATAAGTACATGATTGTCCCCATTTTGCAGAGAATGGCTCTTTGAGAATTTTCTTAGAAGCAAATGGCAAAGACAGAATTTGAATTCAGGTTCCCTGACTCCTAGGGTTCTACCAACTGCATCACAATGCCTTCGACTATAGCTTTGAATCTGTTCATATAGAGAGAATAGATGAAATGCTTTTGGAGTAAGAGCACTTATTCAAATCTCAGGGACCTTAGACAACTTATTTATCAAATAGACCTTAGTGGTCCAAAGAAATTAATGTCCTTAAAAAACAGATTATCAAACATGGCTTCTGTTAAATATCTGACCTCTCGGGTCAGGAAACAAAAGACATACTCCACTGTCTGCCACAACTCTCCAATGGTGCCTGCTCCAATAGAAATAGAAAAATGAGGGAAAGGGCCAGAGTTTGAATAGTGACGTTTCTGACAGTGAATTTCTAACTTCAATAGTTGGTAATGAAGAGAACTTCTTTGCTGCTCAGGGCTAACAGCCCTAGATCACTTCATACATATCACTAAAAAATCTATTGGAAAAAAAATTTTGGAGCAAAATATATCTTCTGTTCAGTCATCTTATTTAAAAAGAAAGATTTTTTGCTTTCACTTCCAGTATGCTGAACCAGACAGTTGTTTCTAGAGAAACAATTTAAATTGTAAGCCTAATTTTAAAAGGAGAGAATGAAGGGGGAAAAGATAAATATCTCACATTACTAATGGAAATGAGAGGAAAGTTTGGGATCATGGAGGTTTGATCCTTCAATATCAATTTATTACAGCTTTGAAAAACAAAAATCACACTTATATAATAAAGGAATGTTAAAATTCAAAATATTGTGTATCTTATGAAATCTGTATCTTGCATTTAATAGCTACACCAGGAAACAGCATCTGACAACATAAACCAATTTTAGATTTTTCAAGTCTTCATTCACCTCCCCCAAATGTTTTTATACTTTTCTTTCTTTAATTGAAAACATCTTTGTTATTATTATTATTGTCAGAGCCCTTTTATATATAATTGAATAGAAAAGCAGGCACTTTTGTTAATAAATCTGGATGTTCCACAGATCCTATCTAGCTACATAAATTACTCCCACCTGTAGGAAAAGAAAATAAAAATAAATTTCCTAAAGCTGGGTGATGCCTTTCTTTTCTTCTTCCCCCCCAAAAAAAAACCTGAATGTTTTTCCTTTTTGCAAGGCAAAGAGCCTGGATTTCAAATAATCCTGTTTATAATTAATCTCTTCTTTTATATTCATATCACATTGTCTCAATCCTTATTCCTTGTAACTGGGAATTAAAACACTTTTTGGATTGCAATTGTATTTCATCTTCTAAATTACTCATTATTATTCAATCATTAAATGCCAGCAATGTGATTGGAGTTAGCAAATCAGTGCTGGGAACACTGGCATGCTCATAATAAGGAGAATTCTTGGAATCAGAGAACTTAAGACCTGGACTCCCGGGTAAAACAAGCAGTCCATCAAGCCCAAGATTCTTCCTCTGAGTTTATTATATTTTATGGAAAAGCACAAATATTTTCTTTCTGTGTCACCAATCTCAAAAGGTTAAACATGAACCCCAAACATTAATCGTTTCCTTTCATTACAATAATAGCTCCATCCTCATTCATTTATATAAGCATTTCATGTAATCATTGACATTTTCAACCTAGATTATGAATCTCGGGTTAATGAATCCCTGTTTTTCAGAATCACAGCTTTTCAAAGTTAGAAAGCAGCCATCTAGTTCAACCTATACTCAAACAATAATCCTCCTCTATAACATATCCAACAATTAGTTGTCCAGATTTTTCTTAATAACTTCTAATAAAGGTCTTTAATATTAAGGCCCATTCTACTTTAGGATTAAATAAATGGAAAGTAGTTTGCAAACCTCAAAGCACTATAAAAAAAAAAGCATCTACCGCCACTCTCCTGTCATCAGGAAGAGCAGTTATAATTTACAGTCAAAACACATGACTCTGGGAGACATGTACTTGTGGGCAGCCTGAGAGAAGACTGTAGAGCACTATTTCCCATTTTCTTTCCTCTGTTAGAGCAGAGATACGTTGTATTTCCAAGGCAATATGAACCTAGAATACAGTTTGCTAGACAAGAAAGATTTTTCTGAATAGCACTAGATTTGAGAATTATTTTATAAATAACCCCATGTTAAAGATTCCTTGATTTAGAGATTTTCTGATTCAGCATTTTTTTTGTATTAAAAAAAAAAAAAAAGAAAGAAAGTTCATTTAGTAACTATAGAGAACAAAGGCAATGAG
The DNA here is from genome assembly GCF_048593235.1 of Sminthopsis crassicaudata. Lineage (NCBI taxonomy): Eukaryota > Metazoa > Chordata > Mammalia > Dasyuromorphia > Dasyuridae > Sminthopsis > Sminthopsis crassicaudata. Next base: position 123,057,379 of record NC_133620.1, on the reverse strand, counting down.
TCACTTAGTGCCAATTTGATGAAAAGACATTTGTGTGGCCCCAAAGTGCCACTTCCAAGGGAACAGTGGCTCCTGAGTACTTAGTCTTACTTATTTAGCATTTAGTACTTATTCCTTTTCAATGAGCCAAAGTAAAGGCCGTCCCATAGCCAATAGTCATATTGTACATTGAATTCCCATGTAGAACTTGAGGATCTGCCACTTACTTTTGAGATACCCAAGAAACAATCTATCTTTCTGAAGCTTTATTTTGGAAACTTTCCTGTATTAATTCAATCTCATCAAACTTCCTTTAAGTCCCCAAACTTTTGTTATGAATTAGGACATCCTCATGACTACATGACACCTCTTAGTGACAGAACACAGCTCCCTGGGTTCTGAGGTTGGCTTGAGTGTATGCAAAATTAATTAATTCAATTAATTCAGTGGCCCAAAGAAAGAAAAATCAACACTTGGGGTTCAATCCCCCCAAATCAACCTGATTTATGTGATTCCAGAGGACTTGTGAAAGGAGATAGAAGAGCAAGGATGTCAAGAGTTGAATTTCCATAGGGTTGATCATTATTTTCAATCTTAACTTTTTCAGTAATTATTGAGTTTGAAGCCATGAAGAAATGGATTCAGGTTCCTTACCTGACACCTAAACACAGGAAAATCACTTCACTACTTACTTCTCCAATGCTCTAGATAATTCTTAAAGACAAAAAATTGCAGAGAAATTCCCTTAGAAGAAGCAATGTAGGCCCAAATTCTGAAATCACTGATTCCCTTAAAAAGAGACCACAACATAAATGGTTAGACCATAGAAACATGTATTATTGAAACTCAAAAGTATCTTAGAGATTGTTATAAAAATGAGGAAACTGAAGCCTGGAAAAATCAAATAATTTGCTCAAGGTCATAGAGCCAGTCAGTGATAAAGCTTAGAGTCTTGGTCTCTTGATTCCTTCTCTTTTAATACCTTCTACATGTTTTTATTCTAAATTCAAGGAATTAATGAGTAAATGAAAAAGTATTCATTAAGTCCTTACCATATGCCAGTAATAATTCCTTGTTTACATGTACTATTTTGTAGTTTAATGTGACATCATGTATCTACCCAGGGAGGTACACTTATTTAATGAGGGGTCTCAATGAGAAACAATGAATTATTGCTAGATCTTACCAAGTCAAGCCTCTTGTTTCCCAGCCTGATATTTTAACTTCCAAATCCCATTATCTGCCCAATGAGTGATGCAAGCTAAGCCCTAGAGGAAGCATCCCCAAGTGGTTTTAGTCCAGGAATGAACATTATCCATCATGAGTCACCACAGATGGGAAGAGGAGAATAAAGGACTAGAGACACTTTGAGCCTGAGGAGTTTTGCCCAGAAGAGCCTGTGAAAGCATGCATTGCATCTATCTCTGTTTTTTACATAATAACTAGCATTGAATAATATTTTGCAGTTTGCAAACATTTTGCACTAGCCCAAGTGATCCTCACAACCACCCTTGGATGTAGCTGTTATTATTTTTCTTCATTTTACAGATGAGGAATCTGAAGCACACACAGATTAAATAACTTGCTCTAGATCACACAGCTAATCGTGTTTAAGGCAGGATTTGAACTCAATATTTCCTGACTCAAAGTCTAGTCTTCTACACACTACACCATATAATCGCCTCAATATCTGCAATTCTCTTTGCCCTCACAAAATTTCTTTAGTTCTAGAGAAAGAGAAATCAATGACGTCTAGAAAATTTATTGCTTGGTCTAAATGTTTATTAAACTCCTGAGAGTAAAAAAGCTCATTTTCTTGCACCCGCCCTCAGTTCCTCACAGAATTCTAGACACATAATAGGTAAATCAATAAATGTTTGAATAATGGATGAATGCTCCTTTAACCTTCCTGTGCCTCAGTTTCTTTATTTGTATTATCTCAATGAGATAATAACAACAAAGCACTTAGTACAATGCCTCACACATAGCAGGTATTTAATAAGTGCTCATTCACCTTCATTTGTAAAATGATTAGTTTGGATGAATTGATCCTTTTCAGAGAAGTTGTGTATCATACTTGAAAGAAAGCCAACCTCAAAACCCAGGGAGTTGTTTTCTGCTCCCTGCTCTGCCACTAAGAGCTGACATTTAGTTATGAGGATGTCCCAGTTTTTGAGGACTTGGAGGAAGTTTCACAAAACAGATTAGCAATAGCTTTCTTTTTCTCTAGTAAGGGGCCAAAGACATGCTTTAAGATGCCTAAGAGTAGCAGCAGAGGGGAAAAGGCAACCAAGAAAACAATGAGGAAGACTGCCAGTATCTCAGGCCTTTAGGTCTTTAGGTCACAGTAGAAGAAAAAATGTGTATCAGTAATGAGTCTAAGACCAACTGCCCTTGGGCTTAGCATACTGAAATCACTCCTTCTAAGTGATGGGAGTCCTAGTGCATGAGGACAGCCAATTTACCTTCACATATGCTAACTAGGTTCACGGACAGAGTAATTAGATTTATACTTCTGAATGCATGCAATCATGTTATTAATCAAAGGGTGCAAAGAATACTCTCCAATGTCCTAAAGAGGTTTCAATAGACTTCATTCTAACTAGACTCAAATAGGTTCCCTCTCTGCCCCTGCTATAGGGATCCTTCAGGATGTTGTCTAGCAAGTCTCCAAAATATCTACCAGTTCTCAGTAATTTGGACCACTGGTTAATTTGCTCAAAAGTGAGGGAAACATAAGAGCTAGACCAGAACTAAGGCTAAGGAACAGGCTGATGACTGGGATCTCATTGGGTTTTTAAGCTTATAGTCCAAATTGTTTACCATGTAATTTCATAGCTTACTTCAAAATTATTGATAATATTTTTCACTGATGATCTGTCTTATCAAAGGGCCTACAAAGGTTTAATAATTGTTTAAGAATATGCATATGAGGGTAGTTATGTAGTGCAGTAGATAGAGCACCAGCCCTGAAGTCAGGAGGACCTGAGTTTAAATCTGGTCTCAGACACTTAACATTTCCTAGCTGTGTGACCCTGGGCAAGTCACTTAACCCCAATTGCCTCAGGAAAAAAAAAAAAGAATATAAATATGTTCCATTGCTTAATAAATAAATGATCAAAGGATATAAACAAACAGTTCTCCAAAAAATTGCAAAGTATTTATAACCATTTGAAGGAATATTCTAAATCATTACTACTAAGCGAAATGCAAATCAAAACAACCATGAACTTTCACCCTGAAAATGGGTAAAAACAACAAAAAATGGTGATAGTTAATACTAGTGAGATTGTGGGATACAGACACATTAATACAATTGTTGGTGGAGCTGTGAAGTTGTACGGTCATTTTGGAAACTAATTTTGAATTATGCAAATAAAGTGATTAAGATGTCCATACTATTTGACCATGAGACTCTATTATTGGTCTTATACCCTAAGGAAACCATTGACAAAAAGAGTAGTCCTCAAAGATAGTAAAATATTTATAGCAACACTTTTTGGGATAGTAAAAAACTGGAGACAAAATTTATATCCATAGGATGGCCAAACAAGATATAGTACATGAATGTAATGCACTATTTCTGTCCTTTAAGAAATGATATGGGCAGCTAGGTGACACAGTGTATAAGAATGCCAGGCCTAGAGTCAGAAAGACATATTCCTGAATTTAAATATGGTATCAGGGACCTCGGCAAGTCACTTGACCCTTTGTTCCTTATCTGTAAAATGAGCTGGAGAAGAAAATGACAAACCATTCTAGTATCTTTGGCCAAAAACAAAACAAAACAAAGCAAGATTGGTTATAAAGAGTTGGACATGACTAAAACAACTGAACAACAACAACAAGAAATGATGGATGTGTTGAATATAGAGAAGCATGGAATGAATTGATGTAGAATGAATTAAGCACAGAAAAGAAAATAATATAAACAACAGCAACGAAAATGGAAAGAACAACTAAAGAAAAAAATCAAAAGTTATAGCAAAATTACATATATCAAATATGACTTGAATGAAGAGATATTAAAGGACACCTCAACTCATCCCTTCATTGAGATGGAAGATCCACAAGTTTTACACATTGTACATATTTTTGGACTTTTTCCAGCAAATTAATTAGTGGTACTGATTTTTCTTCTTTTTCTTTTCTTTTTCAAAAACCTTTAAAAATACTGTTTGTTATATAACATGGATCTCTAGAAAGGGGGAAAGGAGAGATACTAGAAAAAGCTATGATGATGTAAAAAAAAAGACATCAATAAAAAATGTTTTAAAAGAATATACATGTATTGCTTACTACATCATACTACACAAATGCTTATTTTACCATTGGAAAAAAAATATAGAAAAACAACTTACTCAAAACAGCTCAATCATAAAATAGACATAAAACCAAATGGAACAAGTTATGCTAAATTAACAAATTATTTTATAAAAGTACAGCCAGGTGGCACACTAGATAGAGTGCAGGATCTGGAAGAAGGGCTCAAAGTTCAGATCTGGCCTCAGATCTGAAACAAGGCCCTAATTTGTCTCGTTTTCCTCATCTACAAAATGAGCTGAAGAAGGAAATGGCAAACCACTTCAACATTTTTGCCAAGAAAATCCCAGATGGGGTCAGGAGTCAAAAATGGCTGAAAAACTACTGAACAAAAATCTTATAAAAGTAATTGTTTTTATTTTTATTATATTATCAATTATACTAAATTGACAAATTATCTTATTAAGGTAATAGGACTTAATCATGCAAATTATATCTGAACTCCTGGACCCAGAGAAAGCTGTGGATGACTCATATCTGGGAGGGATCTTCTGTGATAACAGTAGACTAAGGTAGATCCCTCATTCCTGGGGCAAGCCTGGCTGGACCTGGAGAATGGATGAGAATCATAGGCTCATAAAATGTAGGACTTTCTGTTTAGAAATCATATGGCCAAGGGCTGGGCAGACTACCGTGGGAGGGCCAGATCTGGCCTGCTGCCTGTTTTTTGTAGGATCTGTGAGCTAAGAATGTGTTTTATATTTTTTAAATGCAATAAAACTGTTAAGAAACATAAAAGCCATTCTTAGGTGGGGCCATACAAAAACTGGCAGCAAGCCAGATTCGGCCCTCCCACAGGAATTCTCCCACCCCCTACACAGATGATTTTCTAAATTTCCCTTACACTTAACTTTCTGTGAGTCTATGAATATCATCAGTTCCTGAGGCCCAACCTGGTTCCCAAGCATGAGGAACATACCTTGATCTAAAATTATGATTGAAGATAGAATTTATTTCATTGCCTCTTCCACATTAGATGGTTTTGAAATTGATTATGGTTTTATTGGAAACTAATCCAATTTCCTCAATTTTTTCTTCTGCTTTGTGTTTTTTTTTTTTCCAGCCCTTTATTTTTCAAAAGAAACTGGGACTCAGAGAATTTTGACGAATATTACAAAAGTAAAAAATAGCCGTGGCAGAATCCAAATCTATCTTCTATCTTTAAATCCAGATCTCAGTGTAATACTAGTAAAAACTTCCTTTACCCAGACATTTATTCTAAAGTGTTTGGTTCTTTCTCAAAACTGTCATAGCAAGTTAGAGTCAGGGGACTTGGATTCAAATCCTACTTGATGTTTACCAGCTAAATGACTTTGGATCATTATCTATCTTGAGACTCAACCATAAAATAAAAGGGTTCCACTACATGGTCTCTGAGTTCCCTTCTAACTCTACCTCACTGTGACTATGAGACAGCTAAGGAAGCAATGTAGCAGAGCAGAGGAGCCAGAATAAAAACTTGAAAAAATCAAGAATTTACTCTGTGATTCTGGACTAGTCAGTGCAGCAATTTGCCCAAATCCTCCACGTGGGACTCCACAGAATCCAGTTCTCATTTCTAAAGTCAGGCAGAAAAAAAAGTTCTGGAAAATGCAACCTGAATTGTAAAAAAAGAAAGAAATTTATTTTAAATGTACATCCTTGAATTTAGCGCAGAATTTTGCCCACAGTATTGGGCAAAAGCATAGTATCTATTGATAATCAGAAGAATAACCCTGGTGTTGTTTGGAAAGACTCAGAAGGCACTATGGAACTATTTTATAAGTATCAAGTGTCCATTAAACCAAACCAAACATGTTGGAAATAAATCTGAGAACAAAACAGATGGAAGGTAACATGTCCTTTAAAATATAGTTAAAACATTTTTTTAATCATCAGCTTCTCCCAGAAACCTCTCTTCTCTCTAGAAGGGAGGATTTCAATTTTTCAAGTACTTGTGGCCAGGCAGTCCTCCTGGGCTGGGGAGCCTAGAGATGCTAATCAGACCAGCCATTGTTGCAGCCGCCACCATCCCCCACTCTTTGAGCCTGTTTTTGACGTGACTCAGGGCTAGCTGTGCAAGGCCTTTGTATTTCTGCTGCCTGTGCTGATGCCCCGAGTTCCTTTTCTTTGCAGGGTCCCAAACGCCAGGCGCCCTAGTGAAAAAACTGGAACCTGCTGGCATCTATTTTAACAAAAGGGAAAAATTAATTGGCTTAAGCTAAACTCAACCGACCAAAGTTATGTTGTCCTGATGGATCATAAAGTAGCAGGCTGATTTGTTGGTGGTTGTTTTTTAAGTTTATTTCCAAATTCTGAGAAAGGAAAAGCATTCTAGAGAGAATCTTGGTCGTTTACTTTCATAAACAGTACTACCCTATGTAGTAGCTTAAATATCCTTCCCTTTCTTTACAGTTGCCCACAGAGAAGGCTGAATGTTTCTGGGAGTTACCCAAAGGGGATTTTCTTTCCTGCTCACACACCCAGGATATTTCCCTTATCTATGATTTCAGGTTTGCTTTTGTATCAACACCAGGAAGCACTACGGCAGCCACACAGTGCATATTAGATCTCCTACATTTGACTGTAAGCTCCTCGAGGACAGGGACTGTTTTTGCTTTTTCCTTTATCCCCGTGCTTTGCACAGTGACTGGCAGATAAAAAGTGCTTAATAAATGTCTGTTGACTGATTCAGCTGATGGATTGATTGATCTGGTTTGAACACTGAGGAGAAGTCAGAATACTGCTATGGCTTGACAGCCATAGCATTATTTCTATAGTTCAGATGTCATGAATGTAACACAGAGTACTTTTTCCCCCTTTTTGCAGGAATGGACATGACAAAACTCTCATCATGACATCCATTTTCTCTTGAAATAAAGTTAAAGTCAGAATGGGAAAAAAAAGCTTCATTTTTTTGAGAAAAACTGTCAGATTTTTAAAAGGAAGCAACATGGTGACAGAACCCAGCATTGACAGGAATGCAAAGCAAAGGTCTCTCTTTTCTTCCTGGTGTTTTAATAGATAACTTCTTAGTTTGTAAGTGATGACGTGGTATAGATTAAGGCAAGGGGCCACGCACCCTCCTAGCTTCTTCCTCAGTGTTTTAATTGTGATGCAGTCTGGAATTAAAACATTCATTCCGGTGGCATTTAAGTAAGAGCCTCTGCATTGAGTGAAAGAATTTTTCTGCTCATTTCATTCAGGTAGAATGGCCCTCTGGAGCCCAGTCATTTCTGATTGTCCATTAGGGACAGGAAAAAGCTTTTAAATGTATGAATTGTTTTCTCACTGGGTTCCATTGTTTTCCTATGACTCATACCCTGAATGGGAAAGGCAGTTCAGATCCCTTTTTTGTGGATTTGGTGGAGGGGAGCTGCTTGGTCTTTGTCTCACCATGGCACTAACTGCCTTACTGATCTGGTCCCCCATAGGAACTGCTGAAGCATTTTTCTATCACTTTAAAAGACACTGGGATTCACTCCCAACTCCTAAAAATAAAACTGTGATAAAGATAGGCTGATTCTTCCTGCTTGAGCTCATTAATGTGCTAATAGTTATTTTCAATCAGGGCACTTATTTAACAAGGCACATTGTCATCCAAGTCACTATTATATTGAAGTGAAATTATTGTTGTCCAGATGTATTGATGAAGGTAATAAATGGTGCTATTTTCTTCAAGGAAACTCAAATGAAAGCCAGGAAAACACCAGAAACTTGAAAGAAACCTTATTCTACCAAATTAAAGTGTACCTACAGGCTTCTGAAGTTCCTTACATATAGAAACAGAAATTTAGATCTAGTCATTAGAAATCCAGTGAGGAAACTGAGTCTCAGGTCATACATGTATTAAGTAGCAGAGCTAAGATTTGAACTCAGGAAAATTGCTTTTAAAAAAAAGATAGAGGACCTGAGTTCAAATGTGACCTCAGACGCTTAACACTTCCTAGCTGTGTGATCCTGGACAAGTCACTTAACCCCAATTGCCTGTGCAAAAAAAACCCTTTAGATCATAGTTGAAAAAGGAAGAGTCAGCTCCTTTCATTATACCACATGCCTCTTGGTATACAAATCTAAGAATATTTAGCTGGCATAGTCACATGTACAGATCTCAACCAGTCTTACAAATATATAGTATATTTGAAGATCTGAGAAGGATTCTACAGAAAATTCTCCCTGCTAATCGTAATCAGTGTCTGAAATTCCACTTGGATATTCTTTCCTTTGAGCTCCAAAGATTTTTTTTGTCTTCAAGAATCAGCTACTAAAATGCAAATATTCCTAGGAATGTTTACTAATTTCTCCTTCTGAGGATAGTGAATACTTTAAGAATATACTTGAGAGAATCAGCCAGGCAGATATTCCTTAAGCAGGTACAAATCTTTGTTTGGATATACACATGCTAAATGAAAGGATAAGAGAAGTTGTAAGTGTGGCCAAGCTGAGCTTCCTTTTTCCCTACCGTTTTGCCCAAGGTTGGGCTAGTTCCTCTGATGGCATACTTTGTTGTTCACAGGAAGTTACAGAATCTTTTGGTGAGTTAGGCTTTAGAAAAACAACCTTTCTCCCCCTATTTGACTTTCCTCAGATTTTCACTGTTCAAACAAGCTTCAGTAACCCTTCATTAAACGATCATTGGAAAAACAGAGATCATTTTGTAGACCTCTAAAATTTAGCAACTGTTTAAATAATAATTTCTTGTATTTTTGGCAGGATATCTTTCCTCAAAGAAACTCCCAATTCTTTAACAACCTCATCTAGGTTGTTTTCAAAACACCACTATGAGGTGAAATTCTCGTTAATTTTTCTGTCCTCAAGCAGCAACCCACAAAAAGTATAAAAAGTTTCCCTCAAAGAGCAAATTGTACTCATATAGAGTCATCAGTAGGCTGGGGCAACAAAAGCATTCTAAACCTCCACTGACATAAGCCATGTGGTATGACTGGCATGGGATCATCATCCTCAGCATCTCATGGTCTTGAAGTCCAACTTCCAAGCCTCTATCCATCTGCTATCTCTTCCTGTCTCCTTTTAGAGAATTTTGAGGTAGAAGACCATTGGCTGTGCCTTGTGGACCTAGGTTGGCTTTTCTGGGTGACTAAGTTGCCCTAACACCTAACAGAACTCACCTCCTGCTCAACTGAATTTACCTTCCCAACAAGAATTCTTAGCCATGACTCTGGTTTTACAAAACCTGCTTTGGAACCAACGTTGCATTGAGTTTACACAAAGTAATTACAAAGTAATTTTGTCTCCTACCTACTTGGCATTACAGTATGGTAAACCCATTTGGCTGTGTCTATAAAGAAAATTGACACTATGGGGAAGAGAAAACATTTCCCATCTATTAGGGGTATGCCAACTGAAAACCAGAGCACATTTTCTGTAAGCACTTTCACCAAATCATGGGTGAGAGTTTCTGAACAATTGGAAAGCTCACAAGGGAAACCAGTCATCAGAAATATCCCCCAAAGAATTCACCTATCCCCCTTGGCTTCAAAATCATTGTTGGTTCTATTCCCTTGGAAATAATACTTCCCTAGGAGAGTGCTTCTCTGCAAAATAAAGTTACCTTTACCTTTACCTTTAGAAATTCCTTTTTTCTCTTCTTTAAAGGCTTTAATATTCTCCTTCCCATTGAAAGCTCTCCCTGTTGACATGCCTGTCCATGTATGGAAATAAGCTGAAAAGCTCCAGATGCCCTCTGACAAGAATTTGAACTGAAGATGGCCTTTGCCACTCATCATCTGCTCATGGGCTGCACCAGGTCTTATCTCACAAAGCATTGCCCTGTCTCTAATTGCTTCATCTGGGAGATGGGGCCCCTGCTGGCAGTCCCTAGCATTCCACAGATATCACACAGCCCTGGCTCTGCTCCAGTGTCCTCAGAATGGGATGTCATCAACCCTGACATAACCAACTTGCCACTTTTGAAGTGACCTTGGGTCATTATTGGATTTCTCTTGAGCCATTTCTGCATCAGAGCTTCCAGAGTCCAAGCCCACTGATTGGGTCAAATAACTTGTTAAAACAGATGAATCCAATATAGAAAATTTCTTATTGATTCTTTTAAAATGCTCTTAAACAGTTCCCACCATATGACTTGCCTTTCTGCCAGCACATAGTTAATCCTTTTACACTATAGTTGTCCCATCATCATCAGGCTCTTGTCAGGAAGCAGAAAACCACATTGTCATCATTAGCTTTCTTACCTTCCCTTTTAAACTATCAATCAATGATAATAGTCTTACAAGTCTTGCACTGTACAAAATCATAGGATCCTGAGCTCAATCCTTCTCCATAATTTGATTAAATAAACTCTTTAGATTTAATTCATAACTCTTCTACCTTCTAACCAAGCTGGACTCTCTACTCTCCTATTTCTGAGTCTTTGTTCCTACAACCTCTGCGTCTGGAATGGACTCCTCACCTTTCCCTTCTTCAAGACCTGATCTGAATGCCATCTCTTCCATGATGCCATCCCCAAATCTTTCTACTTAGATTAAAGTGATTTCTTCCTTCTCAATTCTTATTTTTAACTAGCTCCCACTACATGAGTAGCTCAACTCATTTTTCAGTCATTGATTTCCAGAATGGCAGGCATCTCTTCTGTTATTTCTTATGCATAAGTTATCATTGGAAGAATGATGCAGCCTATTTGTGTCTGCTATATGCCTTCCTGCTAATGTAGTAGAGGAACGGTAGATTTTTTTAAGATTTTGGTGTTCCAAGACTCATAAGCATGAACGTGATCAGGTATATTGTTATGTTTAAAAGGTAGCTGAGGTTTTGTTGATGTTATATTGTTTTCTGTCCAGGGAATATCTTGGGATCAAAAACAAAATAAAACAAAATAATAGCACCACCACTATCATCAACAACAATGAAAATCACTCTTCAAATTCCTAAATGCAATCCAGCTCACCCTCTTACTCCTCTTCTATTCAGAATCCAATCCATTGTCCATCCACAATCTAATCTGTGATTATCCAAGGTTTACACATTGGTTTACGATGATTTGGTCATCAGCAGCATATCATAGTGGAAACAGTAGACATTTTTATAACATTTTATAATTTCATGCTATGGTAATTATGGTCCATGTCTGTAGGCACATTTATCAAGGAATATTGTATAATCTTAACATGTGTGTGAGACTCCTTGTTGGAAAAAAGTCTCTAAGGCTGTGTTTTTATTTATGGAGTCAAATGCTTTTTTGTAATACAGAAACAATAAATACAAAGTGATCTTGTATTCTTTGCACCTTTCAGTTAATTGTGCAACTGAAAAGATAAAGTCACTGTAGAAAGTAGTTTGCAAAAGGCTATCTGTTACATAGCCAATGCATTGATGTGCTTTGCTTGACTGCATTTATTGGTTACAAGGGAGGACTTCTACTTGTTTGGAGTGTAATCAGTAATTAATAAGAGTGAGGCTAAAATGGAAGAAAAGAAAGAAAACATACACAAAACATTTAAAAATATACAAGAAAGCAGAAGGGACCACAGACAAACAGAGCAGTTTTGCTTTTCTTGTTTTAAAATTAATGTACACATTAAAAATGTATGTGAGAGAAGTTCATAGTTTGATTTATAATCTTTTTCTTTTTTATTTATTAAAATATTTATATTTCATTGATATTTGAAAAATTTCTATATAAAAAGTCACAAAGTTTGTCTATGCCTTTCACATATTTTTTAATCAAGGATATGGGTGTAGATCATCCCATAAAGATATTATAAAGTTAAAAAAGAGGTAATATGCATCAGTAGTAGTTATTCATGTCCTCTTGATTTGGTGTGACTGACCCCTGTGACCTCATTTGGGATATTCCTGGCAAAGATGCTGGAAATGATTTGTCCTTTCCTTCTTCAGCTCATTTGACAGATTAGGAAACTGAAGCAAACAGGGTTAAATGATTTGTAAGTGTCTAAGGACAGATTTGAACTTGGATCCTCCTGATTCTATGATTATCTTTGATGAATAATATTGTCTCCGATTGTTTCCACTCTTCTAGTAGATTCCCATCTTTGAGATACCTTGTGAAATAATTCTTTCAAGATTGAGCTACTACCAGCAAGGATTTTTTCCCCTTGAGGCAATTGAGACTTGCCCAGGATCACACAGCTAGGAAGTGTTACGTGTCTGAGTGCTAAGAATCAGATTTGAACTTTGGTCCTCCTGACTTCAGGGCTGCTGCTCTGTCCACTGCACAAACAAGGATTTTCTTGATGTGTACTTTGTCTTTTCTACCTGCTCTTCATAAGATCATAGAATCATAAATTTAGAGTTGGAAGGGACCTAAGAGACCATCGAGTCCAACCCCTTCATATTACAAAGAAGGAAAGCTGTGCATAGAGATTTAGTGACTAACTATAAGAGTTGTACATTTGTTCTTCTTAACATTTCACTGTATTAGCTTTGGTCAATTGTTTAAGCCAGTTGAAATGTCTTAACGGTAGAATTCTAGTGTTTCAGTACAGGAAATAAAATTCTACCTTTGGAGTTTCAAAGGTTGTCTATTCACCTAGGCACCCATTTTTTGCAAGAATATAAAATAAATCTTTCTGCATTAAGAAAAAAAGTAGAATTCTAAATCCAAAATCCTTCCCAATTGTGTTAGCTACAAACATGTTAAATGTGTTTATGTTTCCATCTAAGCACTTGCTTCCATAAAAGTATTAAACAAGAAATTTTGGGTTCAATTATTCCACAAATCATATATAAATGTATCTGTACTTAGCATATTTATACTGCCATCCAGCACACATCTCTCCATTTTTTCTACAAAAATATCAAGACAGGTTTTGTCAATTCAGAATAATTTTATTTAATTACATTCAACAAGCATTTCTTAAATACCTAGTATATGCCAGGTACTGTGTAGTATCAAATGCCTTGTTAAAATCCATGTGTGCTATGTCTATAAGGTTAGTTTCATAAAAGTTATTCTTAGGGAATCCACGCTGATTTCTAGTGATTACTTCTTTCCTTCTAAGTTCAAAACAGCTATTTGTTTAATAATACATTCTGGAATTCTGTCTTGTGTTGATATAAATAAGCTCATTGGTCTATTGTTGTTATTTCTTTTCCAGAATCCAGTTTTTTTTTCTCATTTTGAAAATTAGACATTTGCCTGTTCCCTGTTCTGAAAAAGTTGTCCTACTCTGCTGAGCGCTTCAGATATCTCTGATCAACAATCACGTCTGCAAGTTCTTTCACCATTCTGGGATTTCATTTCTCTATGTCAGATGATTCGAACTCATTTAAAATAGACATTCTTTTACTATCTCCTCCCTTGTCTTTGTGTCAGTTTCTTCTTAACTATTTTTGTTCTGCCTATCGGTTTGAAAATCATTTTGCATTATAGAAAAGACAGAAGTAAAATAGTCCTGGAACATAGTGCTATTGGTTATTACTTTAAATGCATTGGTTAAGGATTGAAATTCCATTACACAGAATTTGGAGTTCTTATGAGATTTAACCTGATTTCCATAGGGCCCCCTATATACTGAATATAGACATTTAAGCAGCTCTTGGCCTTTTCTTTCTGTACTAGATAGTATCTCATTTCAAGATTTTAACAAATCTTTCCTCTTTAAATGTCTTATTGTACTTTCCTTTGTACTTTTCATATACATTTATTGTACTTTAGCTATAGGTATTTGTGAATCTGTTCTAAACTATAAATTTGTTTAATAAGATTGTGGCTTAATCAGCTTTGAATGGGACCCCATCTAATATAAAGTCTTGGACAGGGTCCGAAGACTTAATAAATGTTTGATGGATGAATGGACAGATGGATGGATGGATGAATAAATGAAATACATCTGACTCTATAAACATAAAACAGAAGATGAAATTATGCCTTAGTTCTATATTCTCCATGGAATCCAGCATCATCAGGCTGTCCAGGATCCACTCACTTGAGTATGGATAGAAAATTTCATTTAGTAATCTCTGGCAAAACTAGCCAGCTTCACAGAGTTCAATCATGGCTTGCTTCAGTCCTACAAATGGTGAGCTAGAACATGTTGGTCAATACTTCCTGAAAAACCTGTTATTTGTAACAATCAAAAACTTCATAGACATTTTTTCCCAGGTCAAATTAGAGTTAAAACTTTAATCTCAGCTAAAATGACAAGAAAATGAATCCGTGTGGCAGGGCATTGGCATGTATAAAGAAATTCCTCAAGGCTTATGAAAATAAATATCTACTAAGCACAAGAAAAGTAATAGATATCTTCACATTAAAGAGCTTTTTTTCTTTTTGAGAAAAAAAAATCATTTGAAAAGATGGTAAACTGATTTATCCTGATCTGTGTTTCAGAACTGATGGTTACTGAGGCAGAAATGATAAATAAAGCCTAATAAAGGAGACATAGGAGATGCTGGTTCCAGTCCCAGCTAGGCCAGCAGGTTTCAGAGTCTGTCTTTGCTTCAATTAGTTCCTCTGTAAAACAGGATTATATCTCTTTCCTTCCTGCCCCACTGGCCTTTGTTGAAGCTCTATGATATCATCTCCCCAAAGCTTTCTAAAGCTCAGGACGGTTAGAGTAGAAAGAGTGATAAATGTGGAGTCAGAGGCTTCGGGATTGATATCCTGTATCAGACACTTAATAATTGTTCAATCACTTCAGTCATTTCTGAATCTTTGTAACTCTTCTTGAGGTTTTCTTAATCAAAATACTGAAGTGGTTTGCTATTTCCCTCTCCAATTCATTTTACAGATGAGAAAACTGAGACCAACAACTTAATCTCTTAGGCTATGTTTCTATAAAATGAAGGACCTGGATTGTTCCTTCCAGATGTAAATTTATAATTTTGATAAGATCAGGGCAAATAGGTGGCACAGTGGACTAAGTGCCCCAGTAACTCTGTCCACAGGCACTTACCAGCTGTATGACCTTGGGCATATCACTTAACTCTGTTTGCCTCAGTTTCCTCATCTGTAAAATGAGCTGGAGAAGGAAATGACAAATCATTCCAGTATCTTTGCCAAGAAAACTCCAAAAGGAATCCCCAAAAAGTCAGAAATAACTGGAAAATAAACAATAATATAAAATCAGAACTTCTCTCCACATGATGAACTAACCATTTCCATATCTTCATGTTTTATTATCACACATTTAGAGTAAAAGCAAGACAGTCCTCCACAAAGTCTTATTCCTTTGCCTCATCGTGGCACAGAAGTGACCCTGAGTTCTCAAAGGTTATTCCAGCAGGCACAAATACCAGAAGGCTCTACCATGTTGGAAAGGTCTTAAGTTTTATCTCAGAAACAAAACAAATCTGCTTTGCGAAAAGCAGCTTTTCTAGAAAAAAGTGAGCCAAAAGCTGTGAGTCGAAATCCTTCACCAGTAGGCTGAATCCTTTTTGATGAATTCCTTTGCCAGACAAAAACAAAAGAAAAGAAAAAAAAAAAAAGATTGCTTTCAGTCCTTCATATTCCCCTTCTGTAACTAGTATGCTCCCCACAGTTCTTTTCCTGCTACTAATTTTCATTTGATAACCTCATCAGCTCCCATGGGTTCAATTTAAAACTCTACACAGATGATTCCCAACCCCAACCTCTCTCTTTAGCCCTAGTCTTGCATAACAAATACCCTGTTGTTCATTTCTAACTGAATATAGTTTAGGCATCTCAAATTCAATATATCCATAACAAAACTCATTATCATTTCTTCAAATCCACCCCTCTTCTGAACTTGCCTATTATTTACCTCATCCTTTCCATAACCCATGTTTCCAAACCCCAATATTAACTCCTCAGTCTTACCCTACATATCCAATCAGTTACCAAATTTTAGTTTCTACATCCACAACATTTTTTATGTACATCCTTTCTCTACTCATGCACTCAAATTGCCAATTTAAGCCCTCACTACCCTCCCTAGGTCACTGAAATACTGCCTTATTGATCTTCCTGGCTCAAGTTCCTCCTAGAAAGAAATATTAACTCATGTATATGAAAGTGAAAGATCTTCACAACTGGAATCTTTCTATCTTCCCATTTTTCTTGTATATTATCCTCCCTTCCACATTCGGCAATCCAGCCAAACTGGCCATCTTTGTATTTCTCATGCAAAACATCCCACTTCCTATTTTCCCTGAGATGTTATTCCTCCTGACCTCTATCTCTTAGAATCCCTAGGGTTTTTTTTTTTTTAAGAATCATTTCAGGTGCCACCTTCTATAGGATGCTTTTCTTTATCTCCTATGGTGCCTTACCTAGATGGTCATCTTATGTCTACTGTGTATGTTTTTTTGTATGTATTACAGATTATCTCTCTTCAAATATAAGATCCTTGAAGACAAGGACCAATTTGGTTTTGCATCTGTATTAAATTTATATTGTATTTGTGCCATATGGGTGCTGAGCATATAGTTGGCACTTAATATAAGCTTTTTGATTGATGATCATCTGAAGAAAATGCAAAATTCTTTTCATGACACTTATCTCTCACTAAGATCCATATTTTTAACATCAATACCCAAATGATTTATTATATAGCTTTTAGTTATAGGATGCAACTATATTAAAAGAATTAAAAATAAATATATATAACAGGCTACAACATTTAATAGATAAGTAATTTTAAAAATGAACAGGAATAAAAGACATCATCACAGAAATGCATAATTTATATATATATATATATATATAGTGGAATACTTAGCTTTGTCATGTGATCTATGTATATATATATATATATATATATATATACACACATAGGTCACACGACAAAGCTAAGTATTCCACTATTAGACTCATAGTGTCAGGAGAAAATAAGGAAGGTCTCCTGCACATTGAATGGACTCTTTATGTCAATATATGGGAAGACATGGACAAGAGTTTCATAGAAAGGGCTGGCATAGCAGGATGCCTAAGATGATCTGGGATGTGTATTATTGAATTGAACATACAAATTGATGAGCTCAAGGATCTATGTGAATATTTGAACACAAAGAAATAATCATAGGCTCATAAATTGCAAAAGAGATAAAGAGGATCGCAAAGATCATCTTGTTCATATTTTACAGATGAAGAAAATGACACCTACCTCTGCATTCATTGATTTAACTTCAGCTTAGAATTAATTCTAAAAACCGAATCTATTTCCCATCAGCATTCTCTCTATAATAAATAAAGAAGATAGTCTCTCTCACAAAGGAAGAAAGTTTTTAAAAATAATGAATACCCAGCATAGTGGCTTAAACTCAATAAATATTGAATGAATGAATGATCTATTCCTTAGCAAACTACACACAGTGAAAAAAAAAATTGACCTTTTCGGAAATGAACTCAAGATATGTCCTTGTTGATATGTTACTGAAAGAGAAAGGCACAAGAAACTGAGTAAAAATGATATTATCTAAAGGCAGGTTAATTTCTTTAGAACAGTTTATCAGTTTTTAACCAGAAAATTTCAACCAGTTAAGTTGTTGCTAATTTTTTCTCCCTTTTACCAGGTTCAATGAAAATGGTTGAAAGACTTGAAGATGAAAATGAAAAGACTTGAAGAAAAGTCAAAAGAGATGTCTTTGTTTATTTTCCCCTCATTTTTAAGAGTTTTAAGAAACAGAGCTGGGAGTTGGTATATAAAAATAGGCACATTTATATATTATTGGTAGAACTATGAACTTCTAAAAATTAGAGTTATGCCAGAAGACTTAGTCAGTTGTTCATACTGTCTGACCTAGCAATCCTGCTATTGGACCTATGTTTGGAGTATATAAATACCCCAAATTGAAAGGTCCATAAAAAGCAAAATATCCAGGTATATCTAGTGATAGACAAGAAGAAAAAAACTGGAAACAAAATGAATGTCCACTGATTACAGAATGACTAAACAAGTTGTAAAATGTAAATATAACGCAAAACTGCATTGTAAATTATTATGGATATGAGAAATTTAGAGAAATCTGGAAAATTTTGTATAAATTGCTATAAAGTAAGCTGAGTCCAGATTACAATATATACAACGACCACAAAAATACAAACTAAAACAACATTAAAAAATAACTGAGCTCCAATGAATTACAAAAAACCTTGCTTGCACAGAACATGTGATGAACTCTCCGTCTTGGGAGAAAGGAAGGAGAATATGAGGTGTGGATTGTTGCCTGTTTTGTTAAACCAATAGAAAGTGTCCTGTTGATAATAAAGGACAAAGAAGGTGGCTGTTTACTTTTAGCCTAAAGGCTACCAACTATGACCAAAAAGAAAAAAGAAAAAAAAAATGGCAATGGAATCACAACTGAGCCTAGATATCCCTAAGAAATATAGGTCATTTTTGCTGCATGAAAGTGACAAGCATCAGGTCTTATAGGCTCCCTTTGCTGGGGACAAGACTATATCTTCAGGCCTTCAGCCATGGCTCAGGGACCAAAGAAAGGCAACACTAGCCAAGAAACTACCAACCACCTAAGAGACTGAAGCTGAAACCAGGCTCAGTTGAAATGCTCTATGACTACATCATCAGTGTTCTTCTGGTTCTAGGCTTCCACTGGCCTTGAGAAGCTTTAAAGGCTCAAAATCCTAATAATTATGTGAAAATAGGAAGGACTTGGGATGGAGAACTGCAGAATAGGAGCTTGAATCCCAGTTCTGCCATGTGTTAGGTACAGGTAGGTAGCTCAATGGATAGAGTTCTGGACTGAGGAATACTCATTCCCCTCAATTCAATTCTAGCCTCAAATACTTATTAGCTGTGTGATCCTGGGCAAGTCACTTAACCCTGTTTGCCTCAGTTTTCTCATATGCAAAATGAGCTGGAGAAGGAAATGGAAAACACTCCAATACCTTTGCCAAGAAAACCTCAAATGGGTTTTTGAAGTGTTCGACACGACTAGAAATACCTGAGTAACCTGTGAGGTCTTAGGAGAATACTTAATCTCTGAGTCTCATCTTCCTCATTTGTAAAGGTAATAAATTAAATAATATCCAACTTCAAAAAATTTAACTTCTATTTTTCTATAATCCTGAGTAGGAACATAAACTGAAGAGCCCTCAAATTTGTTTAGCTCTAACTGACCTCACCCCCACTCAGGCTAATCCCAAGTAGTGCAATGAATATAGTCAGAGTTCCTCCCTCTTTCATAATCACAAAGAGTTATTTGTGGAAACAACTGCATGTTAGACTTTTATAAAGAGCCAGTGTTATTTTCTCTGTGTACAGAAAAAGAAGCCTTTTTAAAATTTCATTGTATTTAATAACTTTAAAACTAGTCAAAACACAGTGACTGCAGTAAAAAGAAGACATCTTCACAAAAGAGCATAAATTCTTAGAATGTATTTGTATGAGAGAAAGAAAAGGAACTTTCTAGTGCTGCAATAAGTTTTACTGGTACACTAGGACCCAAAGTTAAGACAAAAATTATATAGCTCTCTCCTAGCCTCTGATTATGAGAAGTTGCATTATTTTCATAGCCTGATGGGAGAGGGCATCATTTTGTCCCTTTCCCTTATCCCTATACTGTATTGACTGATTTGAAATAAGGTCACTTTAACCATCCCCTTCTCTGGATTCCTTAAGCTAGGTTGTTCATATCTCTTTTTTCTTTCCAGGCCACTGCAGAAAATACACATCCTGAGTCAGGAGAAAAGATAGTCTTTCTCAGGAGGAAACAAACAGTGGGTGGGCTGGCAAGGCAGAGAATTCTACTGCTGTTTTCCACTGTTCACCGTCAAGGCCTAGTCCCACTGCTAATAGTAAGCAATGTGTAAAGATATTTGAGTTTTTGCCCGTTAATTAAAAATGAATTTATATTCTAAAGTTATTTTCTTTTATTCTTCAATGAGCAAGTAACCCTGGATCACTTGCCAAACTTTATACATTGACATGTTCTTCTAGTCATGATTTTTTAAACTAAAAACAAAACTTCATGTGCTTTTACCATTCGTGTTAAACTTTTATATAAGAATATGGCAAAAACCATTGCAAGTTTTAAAAATGAAATTTCATTAGAAAGGGGTTTGGTTACATAAATTTTGTTTGCTCAGGTACCCTGCCCTACCTACTGTTATTTCTCAGATCTCTTTTTAGTGCTTTTTAAAACTTGAGCTCAAATTCAGTTCAAGAAGCATTTATGTGATAAATACTGTGCCAAGTGCTAGGAATACAAAAATAAAAATGAAAATAATCTCTACCCTTAAGGAGCTTATATTCTATTGGCAGTAAATAACTTGTCAGTGAGCAACCATGTTACCTACACAAATTAGTAAATACAAAATACACACCAAGTAAATCTTCCCAAAAATGGGAGGAGGGAAAGAAGAGGACAGAGAAAAGTATCAATTTTTTTTTTTTTTTTTGGAGGCTGGGGTTAAGTGACTTGCCCAGGGTCCCACAGCTAGGAAGTGTTAAGTATCTGAGATCAAATTTGAACTCGGGTCCTCCTGAATTCAAGGCTGGTCCTCTATCCACTGCACCACCTAGCTGTCCCTAAAACTCTCAAATTATAAGAAAAAGAAGAGTCAGAAAAGGCTTCATCTAAATATGACATCTAAATGACAAATGTTTGAGAGGATGCGGGAAAACTGGGACACTGATGCATTGTTGGTGGAGTTGTGAACAGAACCAACCATGCTGGAGAGCAATCTGGAATTATGTTCAAAAAGTTATCAAACTGTGCATACCCTTTGATCTAGCAGTGCTACTACTGGGCTTATATCCCAAAGAAATACTAAAGAAGGGAAAGGGATCTGTATGTGCAAGAATGTTTGTGGCAGCCCTTTTTGTAGTGGCTAGAAATTGAAAAATGAATGGATGCCCATCAATTGGAGAATGGTTGGGTAAATTGTGGTATATGAATGTTATGGAATATTATTGTTCTGTGAGAAATGACCAGCAGGAGAAATACAGAGAGGCTTGGAGAGACTTAATGAGCAGAACCAGAAGATCACTATACACTTCAACAACAATACTGTATGAGGATGGTTTCTGATGGAAGTGGATATCTTTGACAAAGAGAAGATCCAATTCAGTTCCAACTGATCAATGATGGACAGAATCATCTACACCCAGAGAAGGAACACTGGGAAATGAATGTGGACTACTTGCATTTTTGTTTTTCTTCCCAGGTTATTTTCAATTTTCTGAATCTGATTTTTCTTCTGCAACAAGAGAACTATATGGATCTGCACACATATATTGTATTTAAGATATACTTTAACATGTTTAACATGTTTGAGACTACCTGCCATCTAAGGAAGGGGTGGAGGGAGGGAAGGAAAAAGTTGGAATAGAAATGATTGCAAGGGACAATGTTGAAAAATTACCCATGCATATTTTCTGTCAATAAAAAGCTATAATAAAATAAAATAAATATGATATCTGAATTTTAAATGAAACTAGGAATTACAAGAGACTGAAGTAAGGAAGAAGAGCATTCCAATCATAAGAGTCACAAAAGTGGGAGATGGAATTTTTTTTTAATATAAGCACATAGGTTTCTGTCTAGAAAGAACACATTAGGAGAAGAAATATTCAATTACCAGGTTGGAAAGATAGGTTGGAGTCAGAGTAGAAGGGCTTTAAATTCCATTTGCAGAAGCCTGATGTCTATTCTAAAATCACATCTTTAATCCAAAATACTTGTATTAAAGTGATTCTTTAACAAGTTAGTCCCATAAAGAAACTGAAATGGAAGTATTTATAAAGGATTTTTCCAAACTCCTACAACCAAACATTAAACAGACCTAAAGAAAAACACAAGTTGTTTGATTGATTTATAAGTCACTGTATTACGCAAGAGATGCTTTCTAATAGTTGATGACACTCTTTTGTGAAAGGCAACATGGAAACTACATAGGAAAATGTCCACAAATGTATCGATCCATCCTTCTGTATGTGTTTATAAAGTAAAACAAATGAAATCATTATTTCTTTTTTAACTTACTACCTTCAGTTTTTAACCCTTTGTGAACAGAAAACTATTTTGTCATCTGATATAAAAATGATAGTAGAGTGATTGATTTAGTCACCTACTTAAATTGCCTAATAATTTAAATATTCAGTTCAAATGGCACACCCTAGGAGTATATAGGTCACTTATCAATTCCAACTCATCTCTTGATTTAAGCCAGATATGCTAAATTTTCATTCTAAGAAAGAATGAAATACAGCCAAAGCCACCCAGATAGAGACACAAATGAACCAAAGGCCTGAATAGGCATTTTGAAGAGAGAGGTTTGAGGAAATTATAAGGGAGAAAAAATTTTCCTGATCATGGTATACACCTCTCTCACTGGAGATTTTCAAATGGGGGATGATGACCAGCTTCCAGCAGTGTTGCAGAGAAGATTACATACTACTTGCCAATGAGATTAACTAACCTCTGAGATCTGTCCCAACACCTGGTTTCTATAATTCTGAGAAGAGTTAAGTAAATCCCAAACTCCATCCCCTTTATCCCAATCCCAATCGAATCCCAGTTTTGTTTTATCTCTTTAATTTTCATTAATGTCTTCTGTTTTTACACTGCTTTTCCAAACATATTCCTTTCACTCCCATCCCTATAGTCAATTTTCTCCCTTGTACAAAGAATAAATAAGAGTTGAAAAGAAAAGCAACTCATCAAAATTCACCAACAGATAAAAATTCAGTGTTCTGCTCAAAATCCTCCATCTCTTCAAAAATAGGAGGAAGGTACATGCTTTCCCCTTTTCTTGAAAGCCAAGCTTGATTAGGAGAATGACATGGCATTCCATCTCAATTTACTGTCATTATATATAGTTTTCCTGGTCTGCTTACTTTTTACTCCACATCAGTTCATTTAGGTCTTCATATGCTATTCTGTACTCTTCATAGTCTTTCATTATTATTATTGTTTAGTTATACTCTAGTACACTCATTTACCACAATTTGTTTAGTTAATCCTCCAGTGGATATTATCCATTCGTTATTACCTAACTAGTAGCATTCTTTTAAGGTAAAGAAAAAAGAAAGTCTCTAGAAGGAGTAGATGATCATTATTGTCAAAAGCTGCAGAGCAATTTAGGAGGAATAGATCTAGGGAGAAAAAAAAAGCAAAATTGCCTTTGGAAATAATGTCAATAAAAAATATAAAGTTAGAAGGTGTGTAATCATATATCCAGCCTCAACACTGAAAACAAATAAGGAGTTGAAAAAATATAGTATCGAAATGAATAGAACCAGAAGATCGCTGTACACTTCAATGTTGTATGAAGATGTATTCTGATGGAAGTGGATATCTAAAACATAAATCGTTAGCACTACTGTATACCTTCGGAATCTAATACTTAACGTGCAACAAGAAAATGGTATTTACACACATATATTGTATCTAGGTTATACTGTAACACATGTAAAATATATGGGATTGCCTGTCATCTAGGAGAGGGAGTAGAGGGAGGGAGGGGATAATTTGGAAAAATGAATACAAGGGATAATGTTATAAAAAAATTACTCATGCATATATACTGTCAAAAAATTTATAAATAAAATTAAAAAAAAAAGAAAAAGAAAAAAGAAAAAATACACTATCACCTCCTTGCCTTGGTTGGAAAATTCTGAGCAAAAAATGTTATACAGCATTTTCCAAGTGCGTTACATGCAAGGCCCATATAGTTTTCCAAGGGTCATCATTTTCTTGAGCATTTTTGCTTCATGAGAAGGGAAGAGGAAAGGAACATATTCAGATATGATTTCTTGGCAAAAACAGAAAGCAAATGAAATTTATTCATTAAATTAAACAATAGATTTGCTGAGATCATTGGCGGCCTCCAATGGTGGCACGAACAATTTCAGACAAAAACCTTATTTGCAAAGAGTGTTAATACTAATGAGGGAAAGAAAAGGGGGATAGATAGTAAAATAATCCCATGAGGCGCAGTGTCCCCTGTAAATGAATTTACAGGCCTGAAAACCTAGATTGATAAATAAAAGGTTTATTGTAGAAGTTTGGAAGTAAATTTCAGTTAGAAAGACACCAGGGCCAGAGGTGGGCCTTACATGGCTGGAAGGATATTATGTCTTGGCTGGGAGGGCTCCTGCAAAGAGAGCTCTCCGGCTTGGCCCTTTTTATATCTAGAAGATGATGGGCAGTACCCCCAAGTTCTTGGTGGGCTTTTCAGTTAGCTCAGATCAGGTGAGGGCTGGGGGGAAGCTGAGCTGATCAGGGGCTGGGCCCGGATATTCAAAGGGTGCCTTTGACCAGGATTTGTGAATCAAGATCAGCCATGGGTTGGGCAATTAGAAAGGAATCTTAAAAGGACCTCAACCCCCATCAATACTATTTTTAAGCTAAAGGCTAATCAGACAAGTTATGTCCTAGAGTCACCTAAGTGATGAAGCAAAGAGTATGAGTACTCTTTTACTAGAGTCAGGAATACCTACACTCAAAGCCCACTTTAGACACTTTTTTAACTATATAGGTGTCTAATTTCTTTAAGTCTCAGTTTTCTCAACTGTAAGATGGTCCAGCTCTAGATCTAAGATCCTTATCTAGCAATTGTTTTCATTCAAATCAGCTTTCAGGAGAAGTGATTTGATTTTGTGTTCATTCAGCAAATGTTTATTTTTAAAATATAGCCTTCTAGAGCAGATGCCCTGGAAAAAGCAAGAATGTATTGTTTTCACCTCTGAGTCATTTTCCATACTCTTAGATTGTCCTCAAGAATTTCTTTAGTTTTTTACAACCATGGAAAGCTCCAATGTCTGTCTGCAAGAGGAAAAAGTTTTGCTGTTACTCTGTCCTCACAACCTATGATTCCTTCCAACATTTCCTCTGAACTCTCCATCGTTCCTGGGGCCTCCTAATGACAGTCTCTGGAGTCTAAACTTTACCAATTGCCAAAGTCTCACATCCCTCTGCAACACTTTTGGCAATCCTTTGCCTTTGGCCTTCCCTCTCAGGTATTCTTTTTTAGTACTCTTCTACTCTTTCTAGCCTGAGCCTCTGTCTGTCTTTTTCCTCTTTCTGCTCCATCTTCCACTCTGCCCTGCAGCCCAGAGCTCTAGTCTCCTCCAGTTTCAGTCCTTATTCTGAAATCACTTCAAGAGTCAGTTCTCTGTGCCTCATCTTTATGACAGAAGAGTGGATTCTGAAATACTAAGAAAGCCCAGCAGTAACTATAGATAGTGACCCCAGGCATAATAGGTAGCCCTAGGCTGCAATGCAGTTCCCTTTCAAAAGATAAGTAAGGGAATTGGGAAACAGCTAAGCTCCCTTGGCAATAAATGCTCCTCTTCAAGATTCAGAAAACTGCAAGTATTTCAAAATAACATACAAATATAGCATTACACCCATAAATGGACCAGTTTTGGATTTTGGAAAATATATTATGTATGTAACCCATGTAAGCTCTGAGGCATTTTCTTCCTACCTCCCACTCTCACAGATGAGTCAATTTCTCACAGACAGGTTGGCCATATTTTGCCTTCCTAGGTCTAAGGTACCTGCCTCTAAGAGGTCAGAGTTGATGCCATTGGATAAAGCACCCAGGAGTGCTCTTCTCTCCAAAGATTATCAGTTAGAATCAATTTGGTGAGCTATTTTTAAGTGCTTTTAGAAAGGAATCTTTAAGATGGGACAATAAAGATAATTAGTACAAAAATTTCCCCAAAATTTATAACACATTATCCCAGCAGTGCATAAAATGTACAGATCAAACTTATAGATCAAGAAAAGATCAAGAGGTCTTTTTCTCCCTTTCTTGGGATGATCAAGTAGTTCTCTGTTTGCATGATGATTCTGCCCATCTATCTTGGTTTCTAATGTGATAGCTAATGCTAATTCTACATGTGAAGATGGAGATGCTGAAATACTCTATATTCTTCAAATTTCAGAAGAATCTTCTCTGACCAAAGTAGTCAAAAGATGGTTAAAGGGAAACCTGACCAGTCAGGTCAAAGTTGGCCCACCCTATGCAGAGCACTGGGGGATGAAAGGCACCTTTAATACATCCTGTATTTCCAGCTGGTTCAAATAGGAAGAGTAGGTTTCAGGGATTCTCTTTCTTCCTATCCAAAGACATACAACAATTCTTACCTGTATCATCAGCAAGAAAGAGAGCTATATGACCAGCAAGTGTTTTTTGCATGTAAACTCCTTCATGATTTAGCAGTCAATTAAAAGACTTTTCTTCACCATGCACTAGGTAAACAGAGAACAATCGCAAAATATCTGAGCATGCTCTGAATTGGAGTCAAAGTCCCTCTATTATATGTCATTATGAATTTCCAGAAGAAAGTTCATGGAACATGGATTGCAACAAGGAGAACACACTGAGCATAGTCTGTTCCCCATTATTTATTTTTTCTTTGCCAAGGCAATTGGGGGGGTTAAGTGACTTTCCCAGAGTCATACACAAGTAAGAAGTGTTAAGTGTCTGAGTTTAGATTTGAACTCAGGTCCTCCTGACTTCAGGACTGGTGCTCTATCTACTGCACCACTTAACTGCCCCATTTCCCCATTATTTTTAACTGATCCATTCTTCATTTGAATTTAGTCCTTCCATTCAGGCCCTAGCTAGACAATTCCAAATATTTAAAAAATAAAAACAAGTTTTCTTACCTTAACAACATTAGGTATATTAAAGAAACAATAGCATATTTAAATGGGAAAATGTTATAAGCAAAAATTCTCCCTGTAGTTATAGATTCCCCAAATCTTTCCCAAGTTTAGTGAAGGGATTTCCTGCCCATGCAGACTAATTTTGTTATTTTAATATTTAAGGAAAGATGCAAAAATCTCAGTGAATCTGCAGTGACATGATTTTGCATATCTTTTTCATTCACATTTTGTTAATTACTATGAAATAAAACTCTCCCGAGGTGACTAGATCTCTGAAAAAAAATTTGAGTTGAGATACTTATATATTATGAGATGCCTAAATCTTAGTGTAGATATAGCTCTAAAACCCAGTCTTCCTATTTCTCAGAACAAGTGAATTTTCTTCTATATTTATCATTGTTACTTTCTTGGACAAAGTGGTGATGATGGCCTTTAAGTCACTCCAAACTCTGTAAGAAACTATCTATTGAAGAAATAATCCTAGATTACAATTATCCATTACTCCCTCTTACCCCAACGTTTCTCACAAAAGTTGCAGATAAAAAAATAACCAGACACACCGTAATAGCCCAATGAAACCACATTGCCTAACAGTGGTTATTAGTCTGGAAGCTCAGAGAAGCTATTTTTCATACTGTTTATTTTGAAGTTAACTTTGCACAGCAATAAAGATACCACTGTTAAGTGCAGGACCTAAATATTTTGCAAAGATCAATCGGGTCCCTTCCAGGACCGAGAGGCACAGAAATCCAACTCCACATTCTCTAGCTAATTCACTGATAACATGCTGAGGTCCAGAAGAGAGGTGGGGATGGAGGAGACTGCAAAAGCAAAAAGGAAAAAAATACTTGTCCTCATCAAAAAGCATACAAGGAAGCTCCATAGGTCACCTAGTCTCGGCAGTCTAGCTTCTGAAAGACAAGCAGCTTCCTTGTGCCCAGCTTTTATTAGGACATCTCTTAGTATAATTTAGCCAATAATGAGGAAATAGAGGTGAGTCCCGGTGGCCCCAGAAGTTGGGGCTGACACTGTTTCAGCCTCCAGAGAACAAAGGTGCAGGAGCCTTTTCCAAATGCAGCAGACTAAGGTAAACAGACCAAGAGCACTTTTTGAATCCTGCAATCCTGAGTACATAAGATAGATAAGGATGCTTCTGGGATTGGTGGAATTCCTTTGGTATCTGGTGTTGAATTTAGGGACTCATCAGTCCTTCTAACTATTTCTCTCCTCCCAGTTTCCTCTCCCCTCTGGGGGAAAAAGTTCTGGTCTAACCAGACTATCAAAGACCTCTAATTCCTTTATCTTAATGCTTAACTACCTTATTTTTGAATTTTTTTTTCCCATTCCCTTTTGCACCCACTGAATCCAAAAGGCAGATGTAATTCTAGCCATGATCATAACACAGCTATTAAAATTTGGAATATGTATTCATGGAGGTAAATGATTTATATCAATAAGCCAAAGAATTTAATTCTAGGAGACAGTGTCCTCTTGGAATACTTAGGTATTTATTAGCCCCATATTTTCCTGGCACTAATTTAAAGGAGTCAGGATATGGATTTTATGACAATGGTGAAAAACATTGTTTAAAGAGAGGCATAAATAAGAGTTATGCTCTCCTTTTAAGAGGTGTCAGGCATAACAATACAAGATATGAGTGAAAAAGACAGAACAAAATTATACACAGGGAAAAATGATATGTCAAGTTGGTAAAAATATAAATAATAAAAAATTAGCAAAAAGCTCTTCTATTATTTGCCTGATTTGATCATTTTAATTTCTGCTTTTCCTAGTAAAGGAATAAGAATTGAAATTTGTTGATTTAATTTTAATATCGCTCATATATAACATGAATGATGCATTCATATTCTAAAGAGACTAGAAACATGAGCCAGCAACAGCAAAATGAGATTAACTTAGAAAACTGCAATCTAATAACTTGATGGAGAAATCCTAAATAGAATATTCAATGAGTTTGAAATATTTGGGAAAATATCAGGGCTTGTAAAGACATGAGAAAAGTAGAAAACAAATAATTATCCAATTTTCTGAGCACTGAGGGTGTGCCAGTGGGTCATAAATATGGACTATGTGACTTGATAATGTAAAATTTAATTACCAAACTTGTTATAGAAAAGAGCCAAGAAAAAAAATATCAGAACCCTTCAAAGATATGTGGAACTATGGATATGAAATATTGCATAGATGATCAGATAAAACTGATGCATTGTCTGGTTTTGTATTGTTGTTTTTCATCTTTGTTACAAAGGTGACTAGGTGGGTAATTTTTTTAAATTAAGCTGATGCAAAATAAGATAAAAACCACAAAAATAAATGGTTTTAAATTTAATAGATCAATTGCTTGTTCCGGTCCTTGTGCTTTTTCTCAAGCTGGATCCTCCCCCAATGTCTATACTTCTTCAAGGGTTACCTCCAATTCCATGAACTCCATTAAGCCTTTTTTGACTATTTCATTTCTCTAGTGGTTATAACACACACCACACCATTTGATAATTAATTGCTTTCTATTGTCTTTACTTGGTTTTGCTTCCTCATCTCAATTCTAAGATACGTAAGAGTGAAGGATGTTTCATATTTCTCTTTACATCCCACAGTGCCTACGAGATTGCTGACACCTAGAAATCTCTCAAATTCTTCTTTCCTACTCTATGTCTTTCCTACTCCCATCACTTCAGTAAAGCACTCATTATCTCTTGTTTAGAAGATCAAAATAAAGTCCCAACTAATCTCTCCTCTAATCCACCTAACACACCCTAACATATGTTTGATTAATCTTTCTCAAGCACATCTTTGATCATATCACTCCTATAATCAAAACTCTTCAATAATTTTCCCAGTGTCTTCCAGATTCTTGCAATAGAATATTATAAGCCATAAATCATATACTAGTCTCACCCTCAATTTACAGATGAAGAAATTGAGACTAAAGGTCACAGCACCAAAGAGTTCAAACTAAAAAGAAACTGTTTATCCTGACATTTAAGCCTTCTTTGATTTAGTACCAACATGCCTTTCAATGAATTCTCATGTTTCTTCCCTTCTTGTGCCCTATGCTCCACCCTAGTAATTCTCTGCTCCTGGATCACACCTCATACTTTCCCACTATCATTCTTTTTACTCATCCTATTTCCTCCAGATAGAATGAGTGCCCTTTGCTCTCACTTTCACCTATTGAACTTCCTTTAGTTAAATAATTATTACAAGTATAGAATCTGAGTCCCCAAATAGAGTATCCTGCCAACTATTTCCTAATCATGAGACCCAGGGAACAATTTCTCTCAATTCATAACTCACAAACTTTCATTTCCACTGACTATCCTCAACTAAAGCAGATTAACAAGCAAGTCATCTTGGAGAGAGAACATTTACTTGGAACAGAATTCAAAGTAGATAACAAGGAATTAAATTGAGCAACAAGCTCCCCCCATTTCCCAAACTTAATCACCTCCCAAACTCTCAGGAATTGTAAAGTGAAAGTCTTGTTAAGTAAGTTAACATCCATAAGCTACAGTGGTGAATTACATTCTCTGGGTATGTGTTTCTCTGTCTCTGTCTCTGTTTCTGTTTCTCTGTCTCATTCTTTCTTTCTCTATCTCTGTCTCTCCTCCCTTCTCTCTGTACCTTTTTGTTTTTGTCTGTGTCTCTCTCCGTCTTCTGTCTCTCTCCATCTGAGCTTCTTCAAGTACCACTTCATAGGGCGGATGTTAGACACTTGGCAACCAGACTAAAGCTGAAGCTTCTGCAGGATGGTTACTAACTGACAGCATCTTCCTGTTTGAACTAATTTTCCATCTCCCCTATATATCCTGTATCTTTACATATTGTTTCTCAGGGGCAAGCTCCTTGAAGACAGGGACTATGTTTTTGTCTTTCTTTGTATACCTAAAACAGTGCAAGCTCATCTGACATAACTGTACCATGTTTGGAAAGGATGGACTCCTGGCATGGAAACCTTGTTACATTATACAAAGATATATTCTTCCTCTCAGAAATTGGACAGGGAAAGCAATCCATTTCTACTTCCACCAGGAACTACTAGTGCTGGAATAGTATATCCTTTTTTTCTACTTGTAGACTGATGCCCAAGCCCTGACACAGCTGAAGAGAAAGCTTCTTTAAGTTGCTTCCTTCTCTGTGTGTCTGCCTCTCCTGACCCAAGTTTCCAACTTACATTTTGTACAACTACAAGATTTCTATTCTTCTACCCAACTGGGACTATGGAAAGTTGCTGAAATAATCCCCAGCCTTTTGGGACACGTAATTCCCAAAGAGGACAGGGAACAGACATACCATATTTACAGCTGCACTGCTCATGGCAGCAAATGTTTATTAAAATGAATTCAACTGAATTACAATATGTCAAGCATATGATAATAACAATCTTTACTATAAGAATGGGACTAGAAAGGGAGAAACAGATGTGAAAGTTATTATAAAAGCAAAATTGGCAGTATTTGGCAATTAATTCAATGTAGGTTGTAAAAAAGAGGAAAAAGCAAACACCACATTTTCAGATGTGGACAACTGGGAAAATCACATCATAGGTGGAAATAGGGAAATTGAAAG
The DNA here is from genome assembly GCF_048593235.1 of Sminthopsis crassicaudata. Taxonomy (NCBI): domain Eukaryota; kingdom Metazoa; phylum Chordata; class Mammalia; order Dasyuromorphia; family Dasyuridae; genus Sminthopsis; species Sminthopsis crassicaudata. Next base: position 123,025,969 of record NC_133620.1, on the reverse strand, counting down.
AAGCAAGTTTGTGGGAAGGATGAAAAATAAGCTCAATTTGGGGCATAGTAATTTAATGGAATTTTAGATAGGACAAAAAGGCAAGAGGAGAACATTCCCAGTAGAGTAAATAGCATGAACAAAAAAGCACAAAGGTAAGATTACACAAGGATAATTATTTTCTAGTCAGTAATAAAGCTATCCTGCAGAAGTAGAAGGTTTGTGTTGGGAATTAGGTGAGGCAAGGTCAACAAGGATGCTATGGCAGATTATAAAAGGCATTGAATGTCGTTTAAAAAGGGCTATTAATGTTTGTGTGTGTGTGTGTGTGTGTGTGTGTGTGTGTGTGTGTGTTTCCCAGCAAGGGGATCAATGTGATGTAAGCAATGTTTTAGAAAAACTGTGCTTGTCACAGTGTGCAGAATTGAAAAGAGGGAGAATAAAATTAGAAAGGCCAATGATAGTCCAAGCATGAGGATCTGTAGTATTCTAGTGACTATAAGAGTAGAAAGATTTTATAAGGAACAAATTAGTGATAAATGTGGATAGTAAAGAGTGGAGGATAAAGGAAAGAGAAAAATTAAAGAATAGCCAATTTGAGATTAATTTTTATTGAATTTAAGATGGTAGGAGTCATGTAAGTAGAAGTGGCTAGGAGTCAATTGCAAATTAGGGAATAAGGAATGGAGACCAGAAAGAGATTTGTGAATTGTCACCTAGAATCAGTATTTAATTCTCAGTCTTTTGTTTTTTTCTTGTATGCCTAAGGCTTAGCATGGTGACTGGACCATAGAGGGCATTTAATAAATTTTAAATGACTGGGAAAGAATAGGTAATTCAAGGGAGAGAACATGAAGAAAAAAAAAGTTAAAGGGCCAACTTTGAGGAATAACCAAATTTGAGAGAAAGAGAAAGAAGAGGAAACATGTAGGGAGACATAAAAAGAAGAGTGAGAAGAAATAAGAGAAACAACATAGTATACCATCATAGAATCCAAGAAAAAAAAAAAAAAAGAATTCAAGCAAATACAGCAGATAGATCAAGAACTCTAATTTGACTTCTAAAATATATCCCATTTCTCCATTAAGAAAACATGTGAAGAAATGTTTTTTGGGAGGAACAGAGTAATTTTTAAACTGTCTTATGAAACAAACAAAAAAATCTATTTTCACCAAGATTGCATCCTGCTGAGAATTCATCTGTGTAGGCCTTTCTCCCAATTTGCTTTCACTTCCAGAGGAATAATATCCACTAAGAATGGTCTGAAATATGGGCAAAACTTAAAAATAAAATTAAATAGGTGGTTAAAGAACATGAACAGGCACTTCTCAAATGAAGAAATCCAATCTATCAACAACCACATAAAAAAAAAAAGATATTTATGCATTGAGTAAGAGAAATGCAGTGAAGACAGGTCAAAGATTTTATTTTATACTTAATCATTGGCAATAATGACCAAGGGGAAAATAGTTATTGTTGAAGGAGTTGTATAAGACACACTTCTTATTATACTGCTTGTTGGTGGAGATGTGAAATGGTCCTATTATTTTAGAAAACAACTTGAAATTATACCTCAAATCTTTCCAAATTGTTGTTCCCTTTTGAACTAGAGATACTACAATTAGGCATGGATCCCCCGTTGATCAATGAGAGAGGAAAAAAATTCATATGTTAAAAACAATATAATTTCATAGAAACTCTTTTGTTCATATTTCTTTTCTTTTCCTCTTCTTACTATTTTATTTTTCTTTTGTTCTTTTCTTTCTTTTACCACAGCTCCTGACACATAATAGCATTCATAAATGCTAATTGCACAAAATTGAATTTTAGTAAAGAACTGGAAATAAAACAGGTTTTTATTAACCAGAGAATGTTGAACAAACTGTGACATATGGATGAAATGGAATTCTATTGTACTATAAGAAATGACAAGTATGACATATTCAGGAAAATATAGAAAGACTTGTGTGAATTGATATAGACTGAAGGAAACAGTGATGGGCAGAATCTGAAATAAATGAGGAAACAAAGGTTTGAGCTTCTAAGCATATCAATTTCTTAAGCAATGCATACCAGTTACATAACAAATCAGGACCAGAACTCCTCATCTTGACACTGAACCCCAAATAGAGAAGGAGAGAGGTTTTTATGTATGAAAAGAAAACAATGAACACTTATAAGTCAGGACACAAGATTAATTCTAATTGAAGGAAAGATTAAAGTCTAAGTCAGGAGGGTAGAAGGAACAGTGAACAATTCCGGGAATCCAGAAAAAGAACTGTTCCACTTCCCCAAGTATCTGTATTCAATAAAAAAAAAAAAAAGAAAGAAAGAAAGAAACCATAACTGTTTGCTTAGGAGCAATTTTCAGATAAAATATATAGTTTGCTTGAGATGTATAATTGTGAGAAAAGTCCTTGCATCAGTCTTCAGATCTAATTAGGTTTCTGGTCAGCATAACCTTAGTTAAGGGTCTCTAAGCAACAACTAGAAGTTGTTCGGCTTCCTAGTTATATAGGGCTAGATTCAAAAATGTTCTCATAATTCTCATAATTGAATAAAGTTTTTTTTTTTTTTTTTCACAATGCAGAAATTAGATTAGACTGATAATAGAAAAGGAACTGAACTCGATTCAGGATTTCATCACAAGATGGAGTCAATGTGATTCATTTAATTCCCACAATTCCTTCAGAGTAGAATGAAAGGAATAATTTGCATGATAACCATACTAATGTGAATGGAAAAAAAAACTTTGAAGGACTTTAAACTTCTGATCAAAACAGTAAATAATCATGACTTCAATAGAATAATACTGAAATACACATCCCATCTCTAACCAGATAGGTAATGGATTAGAAGTACAAACTGAGACATGTTTCAAATCTTGATTTAAATTGTTTGATTATACATATATCTTACAAACAAGAACTTCTATTCAAAGTAGAAAAGGGGGAAAGTAGGTTGGTTTGTGTGTAATAAATATGGAGGAAGAAAAGAACATCAATAAAACATTTTTTAGCCCAAAGAAAAAAGTGCAGAGGGAAACAAAAATAGAAATTTTCTTTTTTGTCTTATTAGATTTAAATATGCATATTTCTTTTTTTAAATCACATAACATTGTTTTTTTCTTCTGTAATCCTCTTTGTTGTTCTTTGCATCTTGAAATGTTTGTATTTGTTGACAATTATTAAATTCAAAATAAAAAAAATGGGTAGGACTTAGCAATACAAATACTTATATATCCCTATAAATATGACCTTACATCTAGTAAGCCCTTAATAAATATTTATTGGATTGGATGAATCTATAATCCTTACATTAAAGGCTCATGTAGTCAGAGAAAAGGGTCAATTATTTTCTGGGTGATTATTACAGTTTTGTTGACATCAATTCTTGTAATTTAGGATGCATAATGTTAGGAGGACCTTCTTATACCCTTATTGACTTCATGTCTCATTTGAAACAAGTGCTCCAAATCTTTTCTTTTCAGAAAAAAACCTCACTTCCCTCTGCTCCCCCACCTCTTCTACCACCTCCTCCTCAAATAAATCCATTAACGACATGTCTTAGACTATTTCACTGGGAACATTGCGGCCAACTAACATTAGCTCTCCATTCTTCAAACTTTCTCAGTATTACTCTTTGTTCTCCTGCCCTTTGATCACAAAAATATTCCTATTCTATATGAAAGCTAATCCCTTTACCTGAGCCTTTCATATAATTTCCTCAAAGGAGGATGCAGTTAAAATAATTCTGTGAATCTGAAGTCAGAACTTGGATCTGAATCCTGCCTCTACCAGTTGCCAGCTGTGTCCCCCTCAGCAAGCAACTTGATTTCTCTGTGCCTCAGTTTCCTCATCTGTAAAATGAGGGAGTTGAACTTGATGATCTCCAAAGTTCCTTCCAGCTCTAAACTTATGATGTTATATCTTCCTTCAGGATCTTGCTTAAATAAAAATAGCCCTTTATCTAATTTTTTTAAAGTTGTCCATGCTTTATAGCTTCATTTTTTAAAAATTACTCTTGTCAAACCATTGCAATGTCTTCTAATACAGTTGTAGCTACCTTAGATTCTATACTGCTTCTCTTCTCCTATGTTATTTTGCTTAGTGGTTTTAGAAATTTATGGATGAAATAATAATCTCCATGTTGATGACTCCCAAATCTATTTTTCCTGCCCTCAAATCTCTCCTAACTTTAGACTCATGTCTCCAACTTCCTATTAGACATCTCAAACTGGGTGTTCTGTATAAATCCTAAATGTATCATGTCTAAAACTAAACCTAGGATCTTATCCCAAAACCCTCTTGCACTCCTAACTTCCCTATTACAATGGAGGGCATTATCATCCTCTCAGTCATCCAAACATGCCATCCTCCTTGATTCTCTTGCTCTCTCTCACACCTTAGATCCAATCTATTGCCAAATCCTGTTGACTTTACCTTTGAAATATCTCTTATCTACATCCTTCTCGTTGTAGTCCAGTAGGGCATAGGCCCTCAATACTTCACACCCAGTCTATTGTTATAGTTTACTGCTTGTCTCTCTGACTCAAGTATCTCCTCATTCTAGTCCATCCTCTACTCACTTGTCAAATTGATCTTCCTAAAGCTCAGATCCAATCATGTCATCCTCTGAAATCCTACCTTAATCAATAAACTCCATTATATCCTCTATTTGGCATTTATAACTTTGCCCTGTCCTATGCTGCTAGTCTTCTTATGTTTTATTCTTCATTTCAACCCTGCTATTTACTAACTTTGGCAAGTCACTTCACTGCTATTGTTTATTAACCTGTTAAATAAATGAATGAATAAATAAGCAAATAATCAGAAAATTAAGACAAAGTGATTTATTGACAGTGGTTTTTTTGCTTTCCCTAATTTAAGTATTTTCCATCTTTAAGTATTTTTATGGACTATTCCCCTTGTCTGGAATTCTCTCCCTCCTCTCTAGGCCTTCTTAATTCCCAGTTAAAATACCACCTTCTAAAAAAGACTTCCATTTCCCTCTTAAGGGTAGAAACATCTCTAGTAACTGATTCTCTGGTTATTCCTCCTCCACATCTCTGTCTAAAATTCCTCTATAATCCAATTAAAATCCTTTCTATAAAAAGAAGCCTTTCCCCATCCCTCTTAATTGTAGTGTCTTCTCCCTTTTAAGTTTTCCCTAGTTATCCCATATATAGCTCATTTGTAAATATTTATTTGCATAAGAATGTAAGCTCCTTGAAGGCTAGGGCTGTCTTTTTCCTCTTCTTGAATTCTGAATGTTTAGCCCAGTGCCTGACACATAGTAAATAGGTAATTAATATTACTGATTATCTACAATTTATCCTGTCTATATCTTGTTTGGCTGTCCAACATTTCCAACAAGACTTTCAGTTCCTTGAAAACAAAGACTTTTTTGTTTTGTTTTTTTGCTTTTTTTTTTTTTGTATTCTTAGAATTTATTATAGTGTCTAGTAGTTAGTTAATAAATGCTTGTTTTTGACTGACATTTGCTGACAACCATCCTACCAACCAACCTTCTTTCTAAAAGATTGCCAGTGAACTCCAGCCCCAATTTTTTTTTCTGAGACAACTGGAGTAAAGTGACTTGTCCAGGGTGACACAGGTCTGAGGTCAGATTTGAACTGTGGTCCTCTTGACTTCAGGATGATGCTCTATCCAATACACCACCTAGCTGCCCCTCCAGACCCATTTTTAAAAAAGCCTTCATTCCCCTTGTTCTCTCTATAGCTTTTGACATAACTTGACATCCTTTATACTAGATATTTGCCGTTGCCTTAGCCTCAGATACTTTCTTGGTTTTCTCTTCCTGCTACTCCCGTTTCATATCTATTATCTATTATATACCCCTTAATTTAGGTGTTCTGCAGGAGTCTTTCCACTTCTTTGTAGGATTTTAGGATTTCCTTTGATTTTTAGTATTAAAGGAGAGAGAGGGCAGCTAGCTGGCAAAGTGAATAGAGAACTGGGATTTGAAACAGGAAGATACATCTTTGTGAATTCAAATGTGACCTCAGACACTAGTTAGATGACTCTAGTTAGTTTAGTTAGTTAGTTAGATTAACCCAGTTTGCCTCAGTTTCCTCAACTGTAAAATGAGCTGGAAAATGAAATGGCCAAGTACTCATATATCTTTGCCAAGAAAATCCCAAATGGGATCGTGAAGAGTTGGACATGACTGAAATGACACAACAACAACAAAAATAAAGGGGACAGTGGCTGGAGAGAAATGAAATAAGCATACATATATAGCATTTACAGCTTCCAGGATGGCTCCCCAAGAGAGAGCTAGTCCAGATTTAACATACCCTGTGAGCCTCATCCACTCACAGACCCAAACACATATAGGCAGAGATATAGGAGTGGGTAGTGGGTGCAGAGCAGAGGATTAGGGCCAGTTACTGGGCAGAGAGTAGAGAAGCAGTGCACAGATGAGCAAGGTTCCAAAAAGAAATTTGCTTCTGCAGATACAGATTGTGCAGCCTCATTCTCTTGTCAGGGCAGTCACACAGATCTTATTAGTGTCAGTGAAGTATGTGATGCCTGAGGATGTGCCAGGCTGCTTGAAATGGACTTAACAAATGAACCAAGTTCTCCTTCCTTCATTACTCCTGCAAACCATTCACCATTTACCAAAGATGCCTTGTTGAAAACAGATGAGTTGATCTCCCTATGGATGCAAACACAGAAAAGTTCTCCAACTTGTTGTTCCGGTATTACAGTCCCTCATAATTCATTTTCAGCAGTTGCCAAAACCTGGATCAAGTTTTCACTCTGGTTTCTGCAGGAGCTGGCGCAGAGCTGACAATGGATAAATACTCATTGGGTGGATGATTGCTTAGCTTGCCTGACTCAGCAAGGCAATGCTGTAATGGGAAGGACTCTCGATGGGATGTCAAAAGATTTGAGTTTCCTCTCTGTGACATATATGGGATCTGTCTGAGGATTTCAGCTCTACCACCTACTACCTGTGTGACCTGAGGCAAATCATTCACATGTATGGGTCTTAGTTACTCATCTGTTTAAAAAAAAAAAAAATCACTGAGGTAAACACAGATTTATTCTAGGTCTGATTCCCAGGATCTATTGTGATACCTCAAACAAACAAACAAAATAAAAAAAACCCAAACCTCCAGCTTGAGAAACCTCTGGTTTCTAGTCAACCAATTTATTTATTAGCAATGCAAGGAGGATTAGCTGTGTGATTCACACTTATTTTGATTTTCCTAAAAAGCTTCCTTTAAGTCAGGTGGCAGCTGGTGGGTGGTACAATAGTTAGACATTTACAAGTTGTATGACACCGGACAAGTCACTTAACCTCAATTTCTTCAACCATAAAAAGGGATAACAATAATCAATATAGATGACACATAATAGGGATATGTGTATGTATATATATATACACACGTATTTATATATATGTATGCTTATTTCATTTCTCTCCAGCCACTGTCCCCTTTATTTTTGTTGTTGCTGTGTCATTTCAGTCATGTCCAACTCTTCACGATCCCATTTGGGATTTTCTTGGCAAAGATATATGAGTACTTGGCCATTTCTTTTTCCAGCTCATTTTACAGTTGAGGAAACTGAGGCAAACTGGGTTAATCTAACTAACTAACTAAACTAACTAGAGTCATCTAACTAGTGTCTGAGGTCACATTTGAATTCACAAAGATGTATCTTCCTGTTTCAAATCCCAGTTCTCTATTCACTTTGCCAGCTAGCTGCCCTCTCTCTCCTTTAATACTAAAAATCAAAGGAAATCCTAAAATTATTCAGACTAGCTACACTAACAAGGTACATGAATACATAAGGGCCCAGAAAAACAAACTCTCAGTTAAGAAACATCTGCTCTAACAGAATGTAAATGATATATAGTATAGACGATTAGAAGAAAATCAATGATATATAGCATAGATAATTAACTATAGAACCAAACATCTGTTTCAATAGTTTTCCACAAAGCAACATTATTATACATTTTATTGACTCAGAAAACTGCAAGATAGAGTTACCTAAGCAACAAAGTAACTAAGTTTTAGCTAAACTTTATTTTAGAGCCTATGATCCAATTATGCTTACCAATGTCACCATCTAACTCTGCAAAATCAGAGATACTTCAGGAAAGGAGAGCATAATAACCCAATTCAATTCAATAATAATTCAATCAACCAACAATGATTTTTAAGGGCTAATTAGCCAGGCACGATGCCAAGCTACTGGGGCTACAAAGAAAAAAATTGAACCAATTCTTGCCTTCAAGAAAGTTATCACAAAGGACTTAGTAGATGGGAACAAACAAACAAGAGTAGTAATATATATACTGTATGTGGCCATCTGGGGCACTGTGAACATGAATCTGAAAATTGGAAGCAAAGCTTTCTAAATCCTTGAAGAGCAACTAAGGAAATAGTGCTCTCTCCATCGTCTCCCCCCAGTCTAATCAACCTCCAGTTTTTGAGGCTCCCAACATCTTCTGTGATCCAGGAACCTCAACTCCGCAAAATCATCAGAAAACAAACCAGTCCAAAAATCAGCAAGAGAAACTGTTATCTGTGCTTATGTCTGATTAGTCACGCAAATCCAAATTGCTTTGGGTCTCCCCTGGCTAACACAAACAAACCAAAAGCCAGACCCCTTCCCCTCACACACACACACACACACACACACACACACACACACACACACACACCACTTACTGTCATGAACTGTCTTGTTCATACTTTGGAACTGCCTTGAGACTTAGTCTCTGGCTCCATTCCTCGGACGGTGTTGCATAAGGACTTAGGTGGAAAGGGAGAAAACATTTTTTATACTGTCAAAAATGAAATTTAGTAACTAAAATTCCAACAAGCCACATCAGTTTTATATCTGAAGGCTGAATAGTCCAAGGACCCCTTCAGAAATCAACCCATCAGACAATCACAGACTTTGACTTGGAAGAGACATCATGAACACGTCAGACAAGAAAAGAAGATAAAAGAACCGTTTCCCTGGGCAGACAATAACCCAGTGGGGTTCTTTGCCTCCAAAAAAGAGCTCAGTAGACTGTTGTAGACCTTTAAAGTTCCCAAAGCACTTTATTACAGGAAATGTTATTTCCTTTCTAGGATTCTAGATTTAGAGCTGACTGGGACCTCAGAAAGTAGCAAATCCAGCCTCCACATGGTACAAGTGAGGAAATTGAAACAGAAAGAGATTAAGTAATTTGCCTAGAGCCAGACCAGCTGTTCAGAAAATTTGCACCTCAGTGGATTTGACTCCAGCTGTATTGTTCTATCCACAGTGCACACCCATAACAAGCCTAATAAGGTAAGGACTGCAGGTATTATTATTTCCACTTTTACAGTTGAGGAAACAGGCTCAGAACACACAGTATATATACACATGTATGCATGTACACATGTATGTTTACAGATAAATGTGCACACATCTTTATTATACACATTGTATATGTCCATAAGTGTATATATATACACATGTGTAGGAAAACACACACACACACATATATATATATATACACACATATGTATACACACACACACACACACACACTTAAAATGGTTTGATTCATAGTTCTGCAGTTCTCAACCAGTCAACATTATTAAGCACCCACAATGTTCTGGGTCCTCCCCAATTAGTTTATTAGTTCTTTGTACACAGAGATTGTCTTTCTTTTTCTTAACTGAATCCCTAGCCCTTAGGACTGTATACCTGCACATAGGAAGGCACTTAGTAAATGTTTATTATATTATATTCCAAGGAAATGCCAAGGAAAGGGATTACTCTCCTTAAAGAGAATGTAAAGTGTCATGTAGGTGGAATAGCGCTGAATTCAAAGTCAGAAAGACAAATTCAAATCCAGTTTCAGATCTTTAGTAGCAATGTAACTGAGAAAATCCTCCAACCTTTCTCAGTCCCAGATTTTTTCATCTGAGAACTTCCCTCACAGCGTGTCTTGGGAGTTTCAAAAGAGACAGCCTATATAAATTATTTTGCAAACATTAAAGAATAATAGGTGTTAATCGCTATAATTACAACAGATAATACATGAAAATCTGTACCACCTTATTCAAATATGTTTGACAATGAAAATGAGACTTCAAAGTGTACAAGGAAAAAATAAAGTATAATGGGTAAGATAGAGACCATAAGGAGGTCATATCTGGAAGCTTTCCCATAGTATAACTTTCACATCATCCAGTCTATTCACATAGCCAAACTGCATACACATTTAAATTCTTTCCTACAGCCTCCATAGAAACAAATCACATATTCAAGTTCTTTTCAGATCCCCTGCTTTTCATTCTAATAAAGCACAAATCCTCCAGCAAGCCAATTTCTCCTTCACTCTGTCTCTCCCTCCCCCCACAAGAATTTCAACTCCAATCAATACAAGACTACTCTATTAATTCACTAGTACCCAAAGCATTGTATTTTAATGAAATGCCTCACTCGGGTGGGTATTCAGTGTGGATTGCATATAAATAGAGGCAGTCTCAGGAAGGAGCCCAGCCAGAAAGCAACTCTACCCTGTTAGGTCAATATGATTCCTACTTCTGGTTTGGGGAGTATGGTCCCTCTCTTTTTGTTCATTATCTTTTTCTAATGTGCTAAAAAACAAAAACAAAAACCCAGAGGTTTCATCATAGTTCCTCAATGTATATCTGTTCAAATCACAGAAGAGAGGAATGGTGTTAGAACTAAACTATTTATAACAAGATTTTTCTGGAAGTAACCCTGCTGCTCCTTGAACAGAGGCCAGAGTGTGGACTCTCCACATAATAAATTCCACACTATCGCCAGACATGTTTCAGATAGGTTCTAGTGTACTATTAAAAGTTACTTCATCTGAAAAGATGGATGGGGGGAAGGGGGCAGAGGAACCCAATTTAAATATCTGATACCCAAAACCCCCTTGCCTATGAAGAGATAGTTGAAGACACATGGGCTTGCCCTGAAATGAACTAAATTGTGATTCTGTGAACCCTGACTTTACCATCCACACAGAAGGAAATATTAATGGCCAAAATTTATACAGGATTTTAGGAAAGTTAGGGAATAGAGTGTTGGGCCTGAAATCAAGAAGATTGAGTTCAAATGCCTGCCTCAGATACTTCCTAGCTGTGTGACCTTCTGCAAGTCACTTAACCCTGTTTGCCTCAGTTTCTTTATTTGTGAAATATGCTAAAGAAGAAAATGTCAAGCCACCCTAGTACCGTTGGGGGAAGCTTAGGGGAGATAGCTAGGTGATATAGTGGCTAGATTACCATGCTTGAAGTCAGGAGGACTCACCTTCCTAATGATGAGGTGCATGAATAGAGAGAAAGAGATTCCCTAACAGCATTGGAAGCCCCTTGGCCAGTGGCAGGCTTTGCAAAAGAATTCATAAACCCCAATGAATATAGGGGTTAGTGTCACAGGATAGGTTTATTAACACTAAGAAACCAGCTTGCTAGGAAGTCAGCCTTCTTACTGGGCAGGGAATATAGCAAAGATAGGTTATACTAAGAAGAGAATATCCTCAATAATGGGCATGGGAATGATGTAAATTGTGTCCTCTTTAACCTTTGAGGAGGCCCTGAAACTATGTCCCCTTTAATCTGTGAAAAAAGGGTGATTCTTCACAGATTTCCTAATAAGACTATGCCCACTTCTTGCCCCTCATCACTGAGTTCAAATGTGTAACTGGCCAAGTCACTAAATTCCATTTGCCTCAGTTTCCTCATCTATAAAAATGAGTTGGAGAAAAAAATGGCAAACTGCCTCAGACTCTCTGCCAAGAAAACCCCAAATGAAGTGACAAAGAGTTAAACATAACTCAACAACAAAATTAGCCCCACTAAATTTAATGTCCTGGAACTGTTTCCACCTGAGACATGATTTGTCATTATGGTGTATTTCAATAGATTTAGGATTCCCATGCTAGTGAAGACAACCAGTCTGGCAGGCATTCATTCAAGAAGCATTTATTAGGCATTTACTATGTTTTAGACAATTTACTAAATGCTAAAGATAGAAAGGCAGACAAAAATAGTTCTTTCCTTCAAGTTTCTCACATTCTAATTAAATGTGTATACAAATGTATATGTGTATATATGTATACATACATACAAATACAGACAATAGAGATTAGATATAGGCATACAAATAAGAACTTGCAAAATATAGAATGTACAGAAGGTAATTTCAAGAAAAAGAATTGGCATCTAGGGGGCTGGAAAAGGCACTTTCAGAAGATCTTAATAGAAGAAAGGGATTCCAAGAGGCAGAGATGAGTAGAAAAGAATTAAGAAGAGGAGGGGAAGGATAGGAAAAGAAGGATTATAAGTGCAGAACAGCCAGAAGGCCAGTATAGTTAGGTCTTAGAAACAGACAATATGATGGTATAGTTAGAGAATTCTAGAGAATCAACTAAAAAAAAAATTAGAAGCAATTCACAACTTTAGCAAAGTTGCAAGATACAAAATAAATCCACATAAATCATCAGCATCAGCATTTTTATGTATTACCAACAACCAACAGCAAGAGATATAAAGAGAAATTCCATTTAAAATAACTGTAGATAATATAAAATATTTGGGAATATATCTGCTAAGGCAAAGTCAGGAACTATATGAACACAACTACAAAACACTTTCCACACAAATAAAGTCAGATCTAAACCATTGGAAAAATATCAAGTACTCATGGATAGGCAGAGCAAATATAATAAAAAATGACAATACTATCTAAATTAATCTTCTTATTCACTTCCATAGCAATTAAACTGCCAAGAAATTATTTTACAGATCTACAAAAAATAATATAAAAGTTAATCTGGAAAAACAAAAAGTCAAGAATCTCAAGGGAATTAATGAAAAAAATGTAAATGAAGGTGGCCTAGCTGTATTTTATATTATATTATATTATATTATATTATATTATATTATATTATATTATATTATATTATATTATATTATATTATATTATATTATATTATATTATATTATATTATATTATATTATATTATATTATATTATATTATATTATATTATATTATATTATATTATATTATATTATATTATATTTATTATATTATATTTATTATATTTATTATATTATATTATATTATGTTATAAAGCAATGGTCATCAAAGCCATTTGGTACTGGCTAAGAAATAGAGTCATTGATCAATGGAATAGGTTAGGTTTACAGGACAAAATAGTCAAAGGCTACAGTAATTTAGTGTTTGAAAAACCCAAAGACCCCTAGCTTTTGGAATAAGAACTCACTATTCAAAAAAACAAAAAAAAAAAACCCAACTGCTAGGAAAATTGGAAAATAGTGTGGCAGAAACTAATCATTGACCCACACCTAACACCATATACCAAAATAAGATCTAAATAGGTTCATGATTCAGACATAACAATATTATAAATCACTATTGATCAGAGAAATGCAAATTAAGACAACTCTGAGATACTACTACATACCTCTCAGATTAGCTAAAACGACAGGAAACGGTAATGATGAATGTTGGAGGGGATGTGGGAAAACTGGGACATTGATATATTGTTGGTGGAGTTGTGAAAGAATCCGGCCATTCTGGAGAGCAATTTGGAACTATACTCAAAGGGCTATCAAACTGTGCATACCCTTTGATTCTATTGGGCTTATATCCCAAAGAGACCATAAAGGAGGGAAAGGGACCCACATGTGCAAAAATGTGGCATATTTTGGCAGCTCTTTTTTGTAGTGGCAAGAAACTGGAAACTGAGTGGATGCCCATCAGTTGGAGAATGACTGAATAAGTTATGGTATATGAATGTTAATGGGATATTATTGTTCTGTAAGAAATGATCAGCAGGATGATTTCAGAGAAGTCTGGAGGCTTATATGACCTGATGCTGAGTGAAATGATCAGAACCAGGAAATCATTGTACACGACAACAAAATTATACTATGATCAATTCTGATAGAAGTGGCTTTTTTTTTTTAACAATGACATGATTCAGTCCGGTTCCAATGATCTTGTGATGAAGAGAACCCAGAAAGAGGACTCTGGGGACAGAGTGAGCATTTTTGCTCTTTTTGATGTTGTTTGCTTGCATTTCATTTTTTTTCTCTTTTTTCCTTTTTGATCAGATTTTTCTTGTGCAGCAATTGTATAAATATATTGGATGCTCTACCATGTTTAACATATATTGGATTACTTGCCATCTAGGAGAGGAGGTGAGGAGGAAAAGAGGGAAATTTGGGATACAAGATTTTGCAAGGGACAATGTTGAAAAATTATTCATGCATATGTTTTGAAAATAAAAAGCTTTAATAAAAAAAAAAACCTTAAAAGAAAAGAATTGGAAATTTAGCATTATATATCTCATTTGATCCTTGGAATATTTTTAATTATTATTCCCATTTTACACTTAAGGAATTGAGGCTGAAAGTTTAAGGAATTTACTTGCCTAGTGACTTAACAGATAGCTAATGAATTATCTGAGACTGGAACTAAACTCATCTTTCTGACACTATTCACTATACTACCTAGGTAGGCAGAAGGAAAGAGCGGGGGTTTGTCATCCAGAGGTCAATGGATAAACTCAGTTCCTCAAGTTAAGTGCTACAATTCACAAACTGGTGCAGTTTCCAAATATGATATGTAAATACAGGAAGAGATTACATAGGAGGTAAAATCTGGTAAAAACTGACTACAGGCATCCCCTTCCTTCTCCCCTAGTAATTATCTTTCAGTTCTTTTTTTTTTTAAATAGCAGGGCCTGCAAGTCATGTGACTGACTCTTAGGGAATTAAAGATCTCTTTTAAACCGGGTGGAGGTAGGAAGGAGTAGGATGCTGCATTAAGTCATTATCAGTCATTTATTTCAATCAGTTGATCTGAACTGCTTGCTAGTCACCTGTCAGAGTCCTGAGGGAATACAAATGTTTTGTCAATTGTGATAGGAAAAAGATGGGACAAGACTGTTAAGAAAAGACACCATAAAGGCAAACTAGATATAACTACTATCTTGGAAACCAGAAATTTGAGATCACTGAGTCCAGAAAGATTTGAGAAGTACTTCAAGTGTAATGCTGGAGAAACAGAGTCAGGATCGAGATTAGAGAGTTGTAATATTTTATTTATTGGAGAGCTTAATTAATTGACTGGATCGGACTCTTGTCTCCAAGTATCCAGTATCAAATGTGGGATTCTAGAGACTCTTTATAGAGTTTTGATGATTAAGAAGAACAATGACAGAATGAGAGAGGCACTGGACATTCTGATAAGTAGGGAAGGTCTGGGGTAATGATGTCTAAGATAGAAGGTCTTTCTCCTTATCTGGATCAAACATCTTGATGATTTAGGAGCAAGGGGTGATGTTGCAACCAGGGGGATTGGAGCAGAACAATTAAGGAAACTGAGGCAGGACAATTAGGGAAACTGAGTCAGGACAATAAAAGGGAACTGTGGCACAACACAAGAAACTGAGATGTCTTGAATGCAATTTTCACTAACTATAATTTTATTAAGTAATTATATTAAACACCTTATTAAATTTGATATAGCTCAAGAAAAACTGGATAGGAAAGAAGGAAGAGGAATGTATTAAAATGGTCGCTTTGGATAACGGCCTCAAGACCATTCATACAGCATACATATTACTGATATGACAAAACCTTACCCCTTCTTCAAAATGCAGATCAGATCCCATTTTCTTTCTGAAGCCTTTCTTGATCTGCAATTAAAATCACATCTTCTGCAGGAAGACTTTCCCAACCTCTCTTAATTATGATGCCTTCCTTCTCTTATTTACTTCCTATTTATCCTTTTTACAACTTGTTTACATTCATTTATTTGCTTATTGTCTTCCCTATTAGATTGTAAGCAATTTGAGGGCAGGGACTGTCTTTTTCTTTTTTTTGTATCCCCTGTGTTTAGTACAATATCTGGCACATAGGCAATGCTTAATAAATGTTTATTGACTGACATCCTTAGAAATCATATTTCTTTCACTTTGTTAAGTTTCATAATGCATCCATTTAACACTAGAAGTTTGGAAGAATTGAATTTCAATCTTCCCTTAGTCATTTAATAGCTTTGTAACTCTGCAAGTCAATGCCTGTCTTCAGTTTATTCACCTGTAAAATAAAGTTAATAATATCTATATCACATATATGTATATGTATATACATATTAATATTTATGGTCACAGGACTGCCACAGATGTGTATTAGGGGCACCATTACTCCCTTATTCTGTTTCTTTTGCCCACTTTTTCTCTAATCCTATATAATACTTAAAACTCAAAAAAAGAATATGATCTGTGAAAATGAAATGGTTGATAACTTTTGCGAGATATTTGCCAGCAATAAGATGGATAAAGGAAAACCACCGAACATAAACAGCTAAAAGTCTGTCTTCTCCCAAAATGGAACTGATATTTGGAATTCAGAATCTTTACATTCTTCATCTTTTGATTAACACAACTGCATTCACAAACTGAACATCAGATATTTTGAGCTTTAAAGAACCATATAGATTATCTCATCCAACTCCCTTACATGTAGGAGGAAACAAGATCAGAGATGCTAAATGGCCTGCCAACGGTCACCTAACAAGTGGGGAGTGGGATGGGAGAGGGAATCAGAATATTTGACACAAGGTCTTTTTAATTCCCTATCTAGCATTCTAATAAATAACACTCCCTCTCTATCACTTGGATTGTATTGTATTTCCTTGACTGTTTTGCCAGATTGAAGAAGTGATAGCTGCAGGGGAATATACAAACTGAATTCTGCTTTTCAATCAAACTAGCAAGCAAATTTGTATGGCACCTACTTACACCAGGAATCATGCTAGAACTGGGAAGAAAAAGATAAGAATGAACATCTCTGCCCTTATATTTTAGACATAAATAAACACAAAATATATGTAAATATATAGGTAAATTCCAGGTAATAGGGACTGGTACCTGGAGGATTTAAAAAAGTAAAAGTTAAATTGTAAAGGAAGCTTATAATTCTAATAAGCAGAAGTGAGGAAGCAATGTATTTCAGGTACAGGGGAGAGGTTCAGATACACAAAGATGGGAAACAAAATGCTATGTATTAGCAAATAAGCTGGTTAAAAGGAAACATATATGAAGAACAGTAATTGGTAATAGACCTGGAAAGGTAGGGTGCAGTCAAATTGCAAAGTATGGAGGGAGGATTGAGAAAATGAGTTATCTGGGGCAAGAAGGCAACTTAATAAACTAATGCAATATTCTAGATAAAAGGTAATAATGTTCAAAATGAGAGTGGCAACTATATGAGTAGAGAAACGTGGATAGATGCAAGAGATATGTATAGACTTGGTGAGTGATTTGGATGTGGAAGATGTGAAAAAGGGAAAAATTAAGCCAAGGTAGGCATGAAAAAGATTGTGTGTGGTTACTCTCAGCTTCCCTGATGTTCCTTCTGCAAGACACTCCATCTCCTGACTCCTGCTATTTTCACTGGCTTTTCTTCATGTTTAGAATAATACTTTCATTCTTCATTTCTGTCTTCTGGCTTTCCTGATTTCCTTTAAGTCTTAGCTAAAATCCCATCTTCTCTAAGAAGACTTTTCTGGATCTCTCTTAATACCAGTGCCTTCCTTCGGTTGGTTATCTCCAATTAGTCCTTATATATCTGAGTTGTGCATAATCTTTTGTCACTTGCCTCTACCTCCCTCTTTTAGATTGAGCTCCTGGAGAGCAAAAACTGTCTTTTGATTTTTTTTTTATAATCCTATTACTTTGCACAATGCCTAGAACATAGTAGACATTTAATAATGATATAGCAAAGACAACTTTGAAGGAGCAATTGGACAGGCAGAGAGGTAGATCTAAAAGAGAACAGAAGCATGAAAACAGGTAAGCATATTCAGAAATGAACAATAGTCAATAGCATTACATACCAAAAAGAAGTCAAGAATGCGCAGGAAAACTCTCCTAGATTTGGCCTACTATGTGTTAAGGTCACTTTGGAAAGAGCAAAGTTAAAAATAGATGCCAGGTTGCAAAAGAAATGAAAGAAGAGAAAGTGTAGACAATAAGTCTATATGGCTAAGGAATTTCATTATGAAAAGGAGAAGCAATAGAGGACAAATAGTTTTGAAATATCAGGATCAAATGAAATTACGTTTGTAGATGGCAGCGATTGAGACAATAAATAGAGACTGATGATTAGATACTATGATAATTGTAGGGACAATTGGCTGGAGGGGATGGGAAATAATAAGATCAATGGTACAAGTAGAAGTTAAGTTTGGAGCCTATCAGAAAAATCTACAAGGTAGAGTTGTGGTAAACATTTATTTTTCATTCATTGATTCCATGTTTTAAAAAATGAGGAGAGAAAGAGGGGAGGCAAAAAGGGTAGGAGGGAGGAAGAGACCTAGAGAGAGAGGGTAGTTGACTCCCAAGAACACATGACTAGGGCTCAACAAAATACATTTAGATTATAGAAGAGAATGAGTTTAATGTTTTGGGTTTTTTTTGTTTTTTGTGCATTTTGTGGGGGTTTTTTTTGTTTTGTTTTGTTTTGTTTTTTCCTGGTAGCTGGGGACTTAGAATTACTTCTATTTGGGTAATTTCACAATAACCATATTCCCCTAGAGTGACATGATGGTCAGCAACCCAAAAAGAGACACAGCTATAGGACTTACTATCTGAGAATTATAGAGAACTTCTCTAGCACTCCCCTTCAATAGTTTCAAATGCATTATCTCCAGGCTCACTACAGAATTGACCAAGAGTCTGATGCTTCTTATTTAATAGGATCAGGATGGTGGCTAGTAATACCATCTGGTGGTAAGATATAAAATTATTCTACTATAACTTGACATGCAGTCCCCCAAAGGTACTACTTTACAGAATTGTACAATAAAACAGAGCCTTCAGGGAGTTGGGGCATAATGCTCAAAAATTGTGTTTTCATACAAAGAACCACACACACACACACACACACACACACACACACACACACACACACACACACACACATGATAAGGAATCAAAAAGTAGTAATACAATTTTAGGCATGTTGGTAGTTAAGAAATACATAAAAACTACAATAAATAGTGGTATGCCTATATCCTGGCATAACAAGTTGAACAAGAGGCCCTTGAACTGATGCAGAGAAGCCCTTCTCCACTCACAATTCCTACTGCATCAGAAAATTTACCATAAATTTTTCACTTTACTGTGACAAAGGTAGCTTATAGAAGTAGGTTTTCAAAAGATTTCAATTTGTAAATTATTGTAAAGTGATAGAATTTTTTTTGTTTTATCACTGTTTCTCTGGGGGAAAAAAATCACATAAAGGAAAGATAAAATTCAAGTTGTAGCAGAACTGACTCTATCTTGTCACAGGGTTTTGATGAGTATTAAATAAATTATTATATATGAAGTATTTTGCAAACTTTAAATGTCAGTTATGATGATGATTATTATTACCCGAGTTTTCTATACAATAGGCTAGAAAACATGTTTGGTGACCTCCAATTCTGATCTTGTGGGAGTTCAAATACAGTCCAAGGTCAGTTCAGGTTTATAAAGGTTTTGGGACGCTAACCATGCATACTAAAAACATCATTCCAAATTTCATTTTCATAAATCTAAGATGAAAGAAAATTTAAAATAAATAAAAAGTGTTCCTTAAATAGGTTAAGCATGTCCTTAGACAGGACTGGTGCTTCCAAGCAGGAATTTAGGCCCTTTCCGCCTGATCTGTGTATCAGCAAGTCAAGCAAAGATATTTGGAGTAAATCTCTTCTGGAGGCAGTGAAGTGATTTAGAGGTGTTATGGCATTCTGTTTGATTTAGAAAATTCAGAAGTGAAAATTCTATGGGAACTTGAAGGCAAAACACAAAATGTAGATTCACGGCTATGGAAAGTCATAGTCACAAATACTCATGGACCAAACAGATTTATGGTGGACTTTTGGATTTTTTTTCCCTCTAGGTTGGCAGCATCTAAGACTCCTGAAACAGCCCCAAATCTCTCCCATATGGATTACTAAAAGGTATGTGCATTAAAATGATGCAAGATTTGATAAATATGAGCTGACAATATAGCCAGACCTT
Source organism: Sminthopsis crassicaudata (assembly GCF_048593235.1). Lineage (NCBI taxonomy): Eukaryota > Metazoa > Chordata > Mammalia > Dasyuromorphia > Dasyuridae > Sminthopsis > Sminthopsis crassicaudata. Next base: position 123,005,889 of record NC_133620.1, on the reverse strand, counting down.
GCATCTCTAGAAAAATACCTCATACGTTGTAAACTCTTGATAAATATGTGTTCAATTAAATTGAATTAAATTGGAACCAGTCATGAGATGTAGGAGAGAGAGACAGAAACATAAATAGACAAAAAGATGGACAGAGATAGGTAGGTAGGTAGATAGACAATTAATCATTTATTGTGGGCCAAGTATTATGCTAAGCAGTGGAGATACAATAATAAAGCAATCTCTGCTGTCAAGGAGTTCACATTCTAATAGGGGAAGAATAAACTTAAAAGCCACCTGGTCTGGGGGAAGGGAAACAGGTAGGGAAGGGAATGAAAGTATTTGTAGGGTTGGGGTGAGCAGGTAACTAGTGTGGAAGTGAACCAGACCAGAGAGTGAGCCAGAAATGAAAAGTGAGAGCAACAGATCTGAGCTTCCTCATGATTTAGAAGTCACCCAGAGACTCACCACTCCTTGAATTGGAGAGGTACTTAATTATTTTCTCCCAGACCATTAGAAATCCTGGATTTGAAGTTGTTTCCCAATAGGGGAGTGTCCAAACATTTGGGTTATTGGTGTTTGGTTTCTAGAAGGGGGTAGGAGGGAGAAACAAGAAAATTTCTGCCTCCGGAGAGGGACCAATTGGAACATTTCATTTGTATCCATCTCTCACAGCTTCCATCTCTTGGACCACAAACAAAGAAGGATCAGGTTTCTCACCTTCCTCCCAGCACCAGAAAACTGTACTGAACACAGAGCTCCCATTGATTTTCAAGGTTTCTCTGTGTGCAGTTAAGCAGAATGCTGAGTTTGGTGCACACTGGAAAAGGATTTGAACTTACACTGGAATCTGCAGGAACTCAGCCAGAAAAAAACACAGCCTCCCTACCATGTTATGTGCACAGGTCTATTATAAGGCCGAGGCATGCTGTGTTAGAAACCAGAAAGTGAATATGAAAATTGGCAATTGTGTACTGGTGGATGAAATACTAAGGACCTACTGACCTGGAAATAATCTCAACACTCAGTGCTTCCAAAGAGGTAAACATACATTGGTCCTGGGCCCTTTCTAATAAAATACCTTTGGGAAATGAGGTTTACCAAGACAGCCAGGATAATGTGACAGCAATACCTCTTAGGAAGAAACAACTTTCCTCCTTGAGAAAAAAAGATGGAATTTGTTAATGGTGGGAAGATATAGTGGGGAGGTGTTTAATAAGAGAAAAACTGCTGACAGTCCTTTCAAAGATCTCTGAGAATCTTTTTTAATGGAATAGGTGAAAAAGAAAGCAAGTGGAGCTTTCAATGTGGAAAGTGAAAGCCTCTTTCTGACCTCAAGGTATGAGAGATCGATAGAAATCCATTTTGATGGTATGTTAAATACCAGAGTACTTTAGGAAAAGGTCCCTGAGATTGTCACAGAGAATTCACATCAGACATCCCTCGGTTGAGTATGCTGTCACTTCATATCCATTAAGTTAATACTTTTCTAAATGAATGATACCTAAATCCTTGGTGTTACCAAAATTTCCAAAACAAAATTTGATTCATGTAGGTGGCGGCATTCTGATGGTGAAAAGTATAGAGACATACTTGAAAAACCAGGGCATGGGTACCCACCCGTCCTTTATCTCTCTGGGCTAACTCACCTCAACCTGCCCTCTTGTTGGAAGGTCTGAGGGGTTTCCAAGGGGGCGGGGGGGTCCAGTCATAGCTGTTACTCAACTCTTTGAGCATTCTAGGAGTAACACTGGAGTGAAAGGGTAAGAGACAGACTCCTAGTAATTGTCATTAAGATCCTGAGCCCTATTAATGTAGTTTCCCCTTACACAAATAAGTCAAAACAATGCTTTCAGTTCTTAAAGATGAGATATTTACTAAACAAAAAATTGAAAAGAGTAAAAATCAGAAAAAATTATTCAGTAGAAAGCAAGAACAGGAACAATCATAATGTTTACTAATTAGAAAGGAGGAATAATCCAAATGTAACAACTTGAATCTGATATTATGCATATTTCAAAAATGTAAATTTGTTCATTCTCCCATCATTATACACAGTGTCTATTCAGGAAACTGGCATCTTGGTATTTTTAGAATGTATTGGGTATCATGCATTTTTGTTTATCAAGATGCTTTTCTTATATCTTCTGCCATGATTGATCCCTATATTATCAGAGTTCTGAAGTCTTTCGGTGTGATTTTGTTGAGGTTGGGAAGGGGTACCCCAAAAATCCCAGACCAGTGTCATGAGGTGTCTCAAAAGAATTCGAAGGCTTGAACTCAGCTCCTAGTCAAGGGGCAAAGTTTTTATTGAAAGTAATGTATGGGATAGAGCACCAGCCCTGAATTCAGGAGGACTCGAGTTCAAATCTGATCTCAGTCACTTAACACTTCTTAGCTGTGTGACCCTGGGCAAGTCACCTAACCCCAGCCTCAGGGAAAAAAAAAAGTAAGTAATGCATGCCATTACAAGCAGACTGAATTGTAAGGGAATTCAGTAAAGAAACTGAAGCAAGAAGATATACTTATACAGCTTTCAATCATAGATATGTTAATTCTACAGCCCAAGGATAAGGCTAGGGAGTAATCTCCAGATAAATTGAGGGTGGTCTCTGAAATTTGATTATCACTGACCAGATCATCAGTCTGCAATGAACTGAGAAGTATTCAGGCTGAATTCTGAATCTCTTTTTCTTTCTTTCTTTCTTTCTTTCTTTCTTTCTTTCTTTCTTTCTTTCTTTCTTTCTTTCTTTCTTTCTTTCTTTCTTTCTTCTTTCTTTCTTTCCTTTCTTTCTTTCTTTCTTTCTTTCTTTCTTTCTTTCTTTCTTTCTTTCTTTCTTTCTTTCTTCTTCTTTCTTCTTTCTTTCTTTCTTTCTTTCTTTCTTTTCTTTCTTTCTTTTTCTTTCTTTCTTCTTTCTTCTTTCTTTCTTTCTTTCTTTCTTTCTTTCTTTCTTTCTTTCTTTCTTTCTTTCCTTTCTTTCTTTCTTTCTTTCTTTCTTTCTTTCTTTCTTTCTTTCTTTCTTTCTTTCTTTCTTTCTTTCTTTCTTTCTTTCCTTTCTTTCTTTTCTTTCTTTCCTTTCTTTCTTCTTTCTTTCTTTCTTTCTTTCTTTCTTTCTTTCTTTTCTTTCCTTCTTTCCTTCCTTCTTTCCATTCCTTCTTTCCTTCTTCTTTCTTTCTTTCTTTCTTTCTTTCTTTCTTTCTTTCTTTCTTTCTTCTTTCTTCTTTCTTTCTTTTCTTTCTTTCCTTCTTTCTTTCTTTCTTTCTTTCCTTCTTTCTTTCCTTCTTTCTTTCCTTCTTTCCTTCTTTCTTTCCTTCTTTCTTTCCTTCTTTCTTTCCTTCTTTCTTTCTTTCTTTCCTTCTTTCTTTCCTTCTTTCTTTCTTTCTTTCCTTTCTTCTTTCCTTCTTTCTTTCCTTCTTTCTTTCCTTCTTTCCTTCCTTCTTTCCTTCTTTCTTTCCTTCTTTCTTTCTTTCTTTCTTCTTTCTTTCTTTCTTTCTTTCTTTCTTTCTCTTTCTTTCTTTCTTTCTTTCTTTCTTTCTTTCTTTCTTCTTTCTTTCTTTCTTTCTTTCTTTCTTTCTTTCTTTCTTTTCTTTCCTCCTTTCTCTTTCTTTTCTTCTTCTTTCTTTCTTTCTTTCTTCTCTTCCCCTTGACTAGGAGCTGAGTTCAAGCCTTCGAATTCTTTTGAGACACCTCATGACACTGGTCTGGGATTTTTGGGGTACCCCTTCCCAACCTCAACAAAATCACACCGAAAGACTTCAGATTTAGATTCAGAATCAGATAGATTGGAATTTCCTGAGGTAGATTCCAAAGTCGAGGACTCAGGACCACTGACCCATTAGAACAGAAGCCCCCCCTCCCAAGGTAAGGGACCTCAAAAATCACATTTTCATCATTTTTATCTTACATTTTTGTGGCCATTGTGCCAACTATTCTCTTGGTTTTGTTTACTTCATGATAAATCTTTCTGAGTTGTTGGGTTTTTTTTAATTCTCATATTTGTATTTCTTAAAGCATTATAATACTCCAGCACATTTATAATCAAATTTATCCAACCATTCCTCAATCAATAGTCATTCACTTCCCTTCTCATTTTGCTATTATTGTTTTTAAGAAAACTGCTAAGGAGATTATAATACAAACTTACATGCTTGAGTTATATCATTTATACTCTGAAAAATAGCAATGAACCGGAGGCAGTGCATCTGCTACACAAACAGAGGCAAGGAGTAAGAAAATCTTTCCAAAAAAGGTGAATTCATCAAAGGTTGTATTGAAATTATTTTTTTTAATTTTATTTATTTATAATTTTTTGACAGTATATATGCATGAGTAATTTTTTAAAACATTATCCCTTGTATTCATTTTTCCAAATTACCCCCTCCCTCCCTCTACTCCCTCCTCTTGATGACAGGCAATCCCAAACATTGTATTGAAATTATTTGAGTCTAGTGCTGTTAATCAACTTTTCAGTGCTAAGAGGAATGTATCAGTCATTCTTTTTTATGAAATGAAAAAAAAATTTTTTTGGATTAGAAATAATTGCCCTTCTCTAACCCATATGCATGGTTAATTCAAGTTTTTTTTTTTTTTTCACTTATTCAATTTTCTTAAAATGAAGGATATCTACATATATTAAGACTTATAAATCTAATGTTAGGGGTTTTTTGATATCAAAAAGAAAAAAATCTTATACACACTATTAATCAAAGGCATGGGGCCATAGAAACTAGTGAAATTTAGATGATTGTCATGTAAATGATACTCCTAGTAGAAAAGAATCTTGGTTATATCTGTATAAATAAAACTCCTTTTGATGATAGTTAAAGTTTTATGAAAGGTTTCAAAGATTTGCTTGTGGTTGGTTACTAGTCCGAGTAATAAAGTCCATTACAATTCCATTTAATTGATATTGTGCCTTTGGGCAGGCTCCACCCCAAAGTGACTAGTTGGCATACATCTATCAAAGTAGGCAGAATGGGTCAAAGGACTTACATAGGCATAAAAAATTCAAATTTCTCAATCAAGATAAGATGAGGAGAAATTAAAAACCTTTTTTTTTTTAATCTAAATTAACCTGAGGGCTAAAAAAAAAAAAAGAAAGAAAAAAAGCAATTGCAGATAGGAAGAGGACAGGTCACTGCACCAGATGGTTGGAACTATAGAAAAGCTGAAAACAATTATGGAAATGTCAAAGGAGAGGGACCATAGCAAAGAGGAAAAAAAAAAAAATCAGAGAAAGATTATGGCTGATAAACAGATATCATTCTTTTTATTAACTCTCTCCCAGAGGATCACTTTGATGATAGAAATAGCTGTTGAAGGAGGCAGGTGGAAATTCACTGTCTAGGGAGCCTGAAAATAAGAGTTAAAATTCTCCAAAATCGCCTGGTATGATCTTGGACAAGTGACTTAACCTTGCTACATTTGTTTTCTTTTCTGTAAAATGAGGTGGCTAGATTAGATGATTTATCTCTAGAGTTCTACTGATATATTAAGAGAATTTGCCTTGATTTAATCATTTCAAATAGGGCCACTAGGTGGGCTGAGGGACAGTGCATTTGGAACAACTCTTCCTGAGTTCAAATTTAGCCTCTGACACTTAGCAGCTGTGTGAAAAAGACTATTACTTAGCCCTGTCTGCCTCAGTTTCCTCATCTATAAAATGACCTAGAGAAGGAAATGGCAAACCACTCTAATATCTTTGCCAAGAAAACCCTAAATGGGGTATGAAAGAGTCAGTGAAATTGGAAAACTGACTGAACGACTCAATCTAGTAATCCAGAGATACACGTAGTATAGTTGAGAAATTCTAAGAGCTGGAGTTGAGTCTGCACTATTAGGATGATAATTGCACCTTTTCCCAGGGTTGTTGTGAAAGAAAAATGAGATGATATATAGTTAAAACATTTTGTTTAATTTGTTGTTGTTAAGTCTTTTTGTTGTTGTTGTTGTTGTGTTTCACTCTTCCTGTGACTCTATTTTGGGTTTTCTTGGCAGAAATATTTAATTACTTCTTCAATTCATTTTACAGATGAGGCAACTGAGGAAAACTGGATTAAGTGACTTGACCAAGATTACACAGCAAGTAAGTAAACTCTAAAGCCCAGTTTAAAGTCAGGAAAATGAGTTTTCCAGATTCCTGGGGCAGGAACACCCCGCCCAACCTCTCCCAGTCCACTGCCCTAGCACAAAGTAGCTAGCATTCTACTTAAAATAGGAAGTAAAAGCTAGCTATTATTATGTCTCCAAAACAGGATGAACAAATTTGCATATCGATTAACTAGGGAAGACTTTAAGAGCTTCAGGCTAATTCACATTCCCTTTCCCTCTTCCAGCTTTCCTACCCCAAGGAAACCCATTACTATCTCAAAGCAGCTGCTCCCTTTCTTCAGTCTCCACAATTCTGATCAAGAAAAGTCCACATGCTGCAACCTTAATAGCTACATATCTGAAAAGACAAAAAGAAAAAAATTAAACACTGGTAAAGTAGATACAGCTAGCTAGGACAGCAATGACTGACCATTATAATCTGTCCTGAAGGGATGGATAGCACCAAAACTTTTTAAAAATTTTAATGTAGTTAAGTTATGAACTTTAAAAATTAATACATCAATATGCAAAGCGAAATAACTGATAAATAGGATGGTAGATGAAACTTAACAGCTAAAGGTGATATTAAATTTAACATGACAACAAAACTTCCCTGCTTTACATATTCATTTCTGAATTTCTGTTTTTTCTCTTATTTTTTATTTTTATTTATTATATTTAAATGTATGGATAAAACAATCATTTACATAATGTAATATAATTTTTTAAATTGCATATAAAACTACAATTTTATTGTGTACTTGTCATTCCTTTAAAATATATTTATGTTCCTAATAAATAATGTATACAAATTTATACATATAATAAAGATTAAATATATTTTGTGTTCTTCTTAAATGTTTCATTGACAATCTTTTCTTCTCCTTCATTTTGCATCATTACCATAGTACCTGCTTTCTCCCAGACACAATATGATCTCCTCCCTTCCTACTTTAGAAAGCCTTTCCTTGGGGGATGTGGGAAAACTGGGACACTAATACATTGTTGGTGGAATTGTGAAAGAATCCGGCCATTCTGGAGAGCAGTTTGGAACTATGCCCAAAAAGTTATCAAACTGTGCATACCTTTGACCCAGCATTGCTGTTATTGGGATTATATCCCAAAGAAATACTAAAGAGCGGAAAGGGATCTGTGTGTGCCAAAATGTTTGTGGAAGCTCTTTTCATAGTGGCTAGAAACTGGAAGATGAATGGATGTCCATCAATTGGAGAATGGTTGGGTAAATTATGATATATGAAGGTTATGGAATATTATTGCTCTGTAAGAAATGACCAGCAGGAGGAATACAGAGAGGCACTGGAGAGACTTAAATCAACTGATGCTGAGTGAAACGAGCAGAACCAGAAGATCACTATACACTTGAACAACAATACTGTATGAGGATGTATTCTGATGGAAGTGGATATCTTCAACGTAAAGAAGATCCAACTCACTTCCAGCTGATCAATGATGCACAGAAACAACTCCACCCAGAGAAGGAACACTGGGAAGCGAATGTAAATTGTTAGCACTACTGTCTATCTACCCAGGTTACTTATACCTTCGGAATCTAATACTTAACGTGCAACAAGAAAATTGGATTTACACACATATATTATATCTAGGTTATACCGTAACACATGTAAAATGTATGAGATTGCCTGTCATCTAGGGGAGGGAGTAGAGGGAAGGAGAGGAAAATCTGGAAAAATGTATACAAGGGATAATGTTATAAAAAATTACTCATGCATATATAGTCAAAAAAATGTATAATTATAAAATTAATAAAATAAAAAAGATATAGCAAAAAAAAAAAAAAAAAAAAAAGAAAGAAAGAAAGAAAAGAAAGCCTTTCCTTGTAACAAAAAATATGTAATCAAGCAAAAGCAAAATGCTCACATATTGGCGATATTTTTTAAATGCCTCGTTCTACATCTCTGATACAGAACTCTCTGCTATATTGGGAAGCAAGTTTCCTCATTCTTCTGAAGTCATTATTTGCCATCATAGTGATAAGAATTCTCAAGTCTTTTGAAGTTATTTTCTTTTACATTATGGAAATGATTGTATAAATTGTTTTCTTAGTTCTGATTACTTTTTTCTGCATCAGTCCACAGAAATCTCAGGTTTTTTCTGAATCTATCATCTTTAGCATTTCTTATGGTACAATAGTATTTTATTTCTTTATTCTATAATAATTTGTTTATCCATCCCCCAATTGATGGATAGCAGCTTTGTTTTCCAATTTTGGGGCAGTACTAATTCTTCACTCATCATTTACAAAGTCTTTGATACAATAAAAGAAATTAATATTGAAAGGCTAGATACCTGTAAAGGCTATATAACTGTTGTAATATGTGTAAAAAAAAGCAAAGAACTTACATGTCAACATCAGGCAGTAGAAAAGAGGCACCATCTGATCCTAGGTTCTGTGGCCCTCAAGGTCTGTGCAATATTTACCACCACAAAAAAAAATCACTTTATTTTGAGTGTCATCAGCAACTCTCTAAAATTAGTTAATCCGTATCTGTAGAGTTAGTTTCCATACCAAGAATTCCTCAAAGTGAACAAATCCGAGGTCCAGATTCTCCTTCCCCTCCTCCCAAAATGTTAAGTAGTTTAAATCTGGGAGGTTAATTAAGGATCATATATACATAATAAAGGCAGATGTTTGAAGGAATGAGGTGCTTGGAAAAAGTCTGTTGGGACTCTTACAATTTTGGCCAGAAACTCTGAGAGTCTTCGCCCAGGTAGATTTTTTTTTGACTTGGTAAAAGAAACCTTTCTCTGCTTCATTTTTACCTTACCCTAATCAATGATTGGGCATTATTGCCTCAATCAAACTGAGACCTATTAAAGACCTTAGCTTTAAAAAGGCCAGTCTCCTACTGCATCCAGAACCAATTCAAGTTGTCTTGATCTATGTTTAGCCATTGGACCCAGATGGCTCTGGAGAAGAAAGTGAGATTGGTGACTTTACACAGCCCTCCAATTCACTTAAATCCAATTCACTTGCATATTATGGCATCAACTCTGTGATGTCATGATCCTGTTAAAGAATAAAGGACAAGCAATAACTATAACAATCTAGTGTTTGACAAACCCAAAAACCCCAGCTTTTGGGATAAGAATTCATTATTTGACAAAAACTGCTGGGAAAATTGGAAATTAATATGGCAGAAACTAGGCATTGACCCACACTTAACACTGTACACCAAGAGAAGATCAAAATGGGTTCATAGTCTAGGCATAAAGAATGAAATTATAAATAAATTAGAAGAACATAGGATAGTTTGCCTCTCAGACCTGTAGAGGAGAAAGGAATCTGTGACCAAAGAACTAGAGGTCATTATTGAAAATTTTAATTATATTAAGTTAAAAAGCTTGTGTACAAATAAAACTAATGTGGACAGGATTAGAAGGGAAGCAATAAACTGGGAAAACATTTTTATAGTTAAAGGTTCTGATAAAGGCCTCATCTCCAAAATACATAAAGAATTGACTCTAATTTATAAGAAAGCAAGCCATTCTCCAATTGATAAATAATCAAAGGATATGAACAGACAATTTTTGGATGAAGAAATTGAAACTATTTCTAGTCATATGAAAAGGTGTTCCAAATCATTGTTGATCAGAGAAATGTAAATTAAGACAATTCTGAGATACCACTACATTCCTGTCAGATTGGCTAAGATGACAAGAAAAGCTAATGACAAATGTTCTTGGAGGAATGTGGAAAAATTGGGGCATTGATGCATTGTTGGTGGAGTTGTGAATGGAAACAATCGTTGTGGAGAGCAATTAGGAACTATACTCACAAACTGTGCATATTCTTTGATCCAGTAGTGCTACTACTGGACTTATATCCCAAAGAAATACTAAAGAAGAGAAAGGGACCTGTATGTGCCAAAATGTTGGAGAGCAACCATGAGAACTGCAAAGATCTAGCATTGACAATGAGACACAATCAACAGAGACTATGTGCCGTGCAAGACTATAAGGAGAGTCAATCTTTTTTCAGAGTTAGAAACTGGAAAATGAAGGGATGCTCACTAATTGGAGAATGGTTGAATAAATTGTGATACATGAATGTTATGGAATATTATTGTTCTATAAGAAATGTGCAGCAGGATAAATAAAGAAGAAAGGCTTCGAGAGACTTACATGAACTAATGCTAAGTGAAATGAGCAGGACCAGGAGATCATTATATACTTCAACAACAATACTATATGATGATCAATTCTGATGGAAGTGGATATTTTCAACAATCAGAGGATCCAAATCAGTTCCAATTGATTTGTAATGAATAGAACCAGTTACACCCAGAGAAAGAACTCTGGGAAATGAATATGGACCACAACATAACATTTCCACTCTTTCTGTTATAGTTTGCTTGCATTTTGCTTTTTTCTTCTCTTATTTTTGCCTTCTTTCTAAATCCAATCTTTCCTGTGCAACAAGATAACTATAAATATGTATACATATATTGTACTTAACATATACTTTAACATATTTAACATGTAGGGGACTACCTGCCATCTAGGGGAGGGAGTGGGGGGGGGAAGCAGGGGAAAAGTTGGAACAGAAGGTTTTACAAGGGTCAATGATGAAAAATTACCCATGCATATGTTTTGTATGTAAAAAGCTACAATAAAAAATAAAATTAAAAAAAAAAAAAAAAAAGAATAAAGGACAGGGGGCAGCGAGGTGGTGAAGTGAATAGATCACCAGCCTTGAAGTCAGGAGGACCTGAATTCAAATGTGGCCTCAGACACTTAACACTTCCAAGCTATGTAACCCTGCGCACGTATTTAACTCCAATTGTCTCAGCAAAAAATAAAATAAAATAAAGGACAAAAAAGAGCCTGGACTCTGATTTTTTGCCTTCCCCTTTACTTGATATTTGCATGTAAAACTCAAATAAAAGGGACAGTTAGGTGATGAGGTGGATAGAGCACCAGCCCTTAAGTCAGGAGGACCTGAGTTCAAATGTGATCTCAGACACTTAACACTTCCTAGCTGTGTGACTCTGGGCAAGTCATTTAACCCCAATTGCCTCAGCAAAAACAAACAAACAAAAACCTCAAAAAATATTGGGAATTGATAAAAATTACAGGATGAGAAAAATCATTTGGATTGATACCTATTTTTGGTAGTTTGTTGAAAATTAATCCCCCAAAATGATTTTAAATGGGTAAAGATTGATGATTCAAAACTGATGGGATTTATGGGGCTTTCTGATCCTAAGTTAAAGGCTTCAGGAAACATAATGTTTCTGATAAGGAGGAAATATGGTTCAAAAGAAAATTAAATGCCTGCAAGCTCTCTTTAACCAGTTGACTATTTCAGAAGAGCTTGACCTCTCTTGCAGAGAAAAGTCACCTATAGCTAAGATGACAGAACTAACAAGTATCCCTTTCCTCATAGTGAGACAATAAGATAAGATTTTGATTTTTTTCTTCTTCTGAAGAAACTGGGTTTCTTCTGAAACTGGGCAGATGATAGGCTTGACTCCTTAAAAGAAATAAAGCTTAAGCCTTTGGGCTTAAAAGGGAGATAATAGAGTCAGTTCTTCTTCTTATGGCAAAGAGACAGCTGATTTCTCTGCTAGAAACTGGAAGCTCAATTGCAATATGCCCAGGAGAGCAACCATGAGAACTGCAAAGATCTAGCATTGACAATGAGACACAATCAACAGAGACTATGTGCCGTGCAAGGCTATAAGGAGAGTCAATCTTTTTTCAGAGTTCAATCTAAGAAAGATAGATTTAAGTTGTATCCATGCATTTATTTCTCCTAAGAAGGCAGACACAGTTAGAATTAAGCTCATGGTGATCATAGGCAACAGGGGTTGTACAGACAAAAATCACAAGGGAATTGTGACTACATCTTCAGTTGATCAGGCTATCAAAACAAAAATCACAGATCTAGAGTAGGAATAGGCAGTAGTGGTCTCATCAGGTCATCTCTGGACTGTGTTGTTTTTCAGAACTAGGGGTTGACATGAATCAGTCTGTTGGTTATCTGGCATAGCGGGAAGAGTTCTGAGTTCAGGAAGCCAATACTGCAAGGAACTTCCAATATGCCCAGTTTAAGGAATGCTAAATTTTATTTTTTGCTTTGCTGATTCTGATTTCCAAGTCTTTCTCTTCCGGATTAGTTATGGAGCTCAAACAAATCAAAGTGATTAGTAAAGTCATTAACCATTCCATTTTCACAGAAGTAAAGCAGTGATGTCACCAGAAGATCCTACTAGCCTTATAGAATCACATGTATGCTCTGGACATAGGGATTTCTTACGTAGATTCCCTTCCACGTGTGTTCCATAGGTATGTTCATTATTCTCACTGATATGTGATTTGTAGAAGAGTGTGTCCCAAGTTTATGGGCAAAATGTTCTATTAGCAATATTCTTACTATATAGTATCTTTGCTTTGAACTAACGTTTTCTTCTGGAAGACTAGTAAAAGTAAACACAAAGAATGAGGTTCATGGAATAAAATTTAAATCTATCCATAAGTAACTTTGCTGGGGTACTCAAATACAGGAGGGATGCCCTCAGTTGCTGCATAAGATTTAATATATTAGGTGGATTGTTTAAAATCTGTCATGTTTAAAAACAAGCTAAGACCTATAGCAAGTTGCTAGCATATGGAGTAGATACTCTATGGATGATTAACAAGGAAGGTTGGAGATGGACAATAATGATGCAAGATGAGAAGATGACATAAATGATAACACATAAATTAGAGCAAGTACTCATATCAATAAGATCATAGATTTTATCAAAGAAGAAGAAGTATAAAGTATGTACATAACTGTGTTGCTGGGGAATTCTCAAAAAGAGAACATAGTGAAATCTTACTACTGTGATTAGCATTTATGTAGCAGAGGATTTGCTTGGTTTCTAATGACCACCTTTTTTGACACCATGTTGTAGTTTATATATAATATATAGTACAAATCAATGGTCAAATGAGATGGAATTCAATTCGGTTTTATCCACCAGTGAATTGATATCTCTAGAGGTAGGATTCATAACTGTGTTCCACAGACTATTAGATTTTCAGAAAATCTATAAAGTTGGGTTAAAAAAAAAATTCTATATCTTTTCCACCAGCCTTTGGTTTTTGCTTTGTAATTCTATGTATTTTGTTTAATGCATTTGAAAACAGTCTGAAGCTTCACTAAATGCCAAAGGAATCCATATTAAGGTCAACAACACTTTGTCTAGAGATTTGCCCAATTCCACATTGCTAGCAAGAACCTAGTCAGAGATAGACCCCAGATCCTGGTGATACCTGACTCTTTCCAGTGAATCAAGTTGCTTCCACTGGCTTGGGTATCAGAAAATCTTCTATTTAACTAAGTATATAATTTAGATAAATAACTTAATTCAACTAAATCAATATTAATTAAGTGCATAATATGTGAAGGGTGAATGGGGGAAGGACAGGGGAAAGGATTCAAAGACAAAATGAAAAAATAACCCCTGCCTTAAAAGATTTTACATTCTACCATGGGCTACAAAATGCATATAAAGGAGGTGTGATAATGATTTTTCTTGTTCCCCATTCTTTGAAGGTCAAGTCTGTTATATTTTATCCCTCCTCTAGGAGGGGGAGATGGCATGGTATCAGAACTCTGCCATTGACTCAAGATTCCATCAATTATATTCCCCAAACAGCACCCCCAATTCCATGTAACCTCTTACTAGCAGATTAGATAAAACAAAAAGATATTTACTTTAAAGGTAAGACAAATGTGGAAATATTTTCTTCATCTCCAGAGACATAATTTCTCCTACAACCTTCATACATTTGGTTTAACTCAGTTCCTATATAGCATAAGTCCTATCAAATCCCAAGTCTAAAATCTCCTGACATTTTAGCCCAACAATCTAACTTTTTAGGGCTTCCTTGTTGGGCTTGAATGGGACTAACTGGATAAAGTTTTCTCAAGTTTGTGGGACTGGGCCTAAGTCTTCTCCCAGAAACAAGATTCTGATATCTTCCACATGCATTCTTCCATTTTAGGTGATCTGAGCATGCACCAAAACCCTATTGCCTAAGAGATTAGGATAGAGATGAACCTATTATTTCACTGGTATAGGCAACCCTCAAATAAAATACCACTATATAGCTTAATAGAATTGCCTAGATTATTTAGAGGTTAAGTGATCTGCTCAGGGCCACATAGGCAATAAATGTCAGAGATAAAAACAAAGATAAAATCTGGAGGGATAGAGCAATAAAAATAATCACTTATATAGTAACCTTCAGCTTCCTCACTTGAAGGATTACAACAAGTGATATCTGAGGTTCCTTGTAGTGCTAAAAAGTATACGAAGTATAGTCAGAAACTAAGATCTGCTGTGTATTGAATCCTTACTGGGAATTTCAGCAATTCGATATGGGTCTCAAAGGGTAAGGTTAGTCAGCCACATGGTACAAGGCAACAAAGAATCATACTTAGCATAGACAGAAAATGTCAGGTTCTGCCTAAGAAAGCTGAATCCTATAGGGTCGGGTTCAATTGCCTCCCCGGAAGTGTTCTTAATGGTTATGGGGGTGGGAAGCAGCCTTAAAGTACTCCTTTCCCTGACAGAATAGAGTGAGTGCTCAATTGAAATTCCAGTAATTAACTGCTTTCTTTTAGCATTCCATCACCTAGGCATTTGAAAAGATTATTATAATAAGCGACATTTCCTTTAGTAATAACTCACAAAGCAATTTGAGGATTCTTTTTTTGCCCCTGTACAAGATAATCAAACCTAAGCTTGAAAAAAAATTTTTTTTGATTCCTTGGGCAAACTATGGATAAAATACGGCCTTCAGAATTCCCTTGAGGCTTCCTCAAGAGAACCCAGGCTACAACAGCCATTACCTCACTATTAATGATAATAATTATTATTTATAATACTTTACCTTTGTTTAACACATTAGAATTTCCAAAACTACTTATTACAGAATGCTTTTTTTAGCTAAGCATTATTTTGTAGGGCTTCTCACAAAAGCCCCCGGAAGTAGTCAGTTTTACTCTCACCGTTTTACAAATAGAATTTAAATGGCTTGGCTTAGGTCACATAACTAGTCAAGTGAGATATAACAATCAAATTATAAGAATCCGGGTCTTCTTTCAAAGCATTTTGAGAGAGTTTGTTGCCTTTTAAAACAATGCACTGAAGTAGACTGGGGAGTTAGTTATTCATCACCCCTATTTCACAGAGGAGTATCATGGGGATTCACTGAAGATACTGGTACACAATCAATTGTCCTAGAGCCACCTCCAAAGTCCACTTTTCTTTCTCTTCAGGGCCAAAGATATTCAAATTCATCTCCAAATCGTAGTCCTAGGCAGGATCCTCTGAGGCTTCTTCCCCCCAAAATTCATTCTACTTCCTTCAAGCTAAATTCTGAGGGAGTCTACAATTTTAATTTTTTTTTTTTTTTTTTTTTTTTTTTTTTTGTCTTTGGGGAAGAACAGGGAGAATCATACGGTGAAAGTGGAATGGTTAATGACTTTACTAATCACCTTAATTTGTTCAAGCTCCCCTGCTATCCAGAAGAGGCCAGACTGAGCTGGAAATCAGATAAAACTCAACATTCCTTAAATCGGGCTTATCTGACGTTTCTTGCAGTATTCATCCATCAGAAGTTCCTTGTGGTATGGGCATACTGACCCCAGAACTTCCCCTGCTATGCTAGATAACCAACTGAGACCGATTCATATCTACTCGAAGTTCAGAAAAACAATCTAGTCCACAGATGACCTGCTAAGACCACTATTCAATCATAACTCCCTTCTCTGTGCATAAATCCTGCTGCCTGTGGCCACCCTGAGCTCAATTCTCACTGTGTTCCCATGTATACACATCCACTTAAAAGGAATAGAGCTACAGATACAACCTAACTGTTCTCTTTTTTTGTTTTGTTTTTTTTTCCTTTCCTTAGACTGAACTGGGAAGGGGGGGAGGGAGGGGGGAAGGGAAGGTGACAATATTTATAATTCATATATATATATAATTCATATATTTATTATATAGATATTATATAATATTATTATTAAATATCATATAATTACTAAAATTAAATTTAAAATAATTATAAAATTATTAAATATTATTATAACTAAATATTATTGTTAAATATATTATATATTTATGATTCACATATGTATAATTCATACATATAGTTATAATTCATATCTATAAGGAGCTCCCAGTATGAAGAAATTCCATCCACCAGGGCAGAATAGTACCGTCAGAATAGAAAAACCCACAGAATAGAAACCGAGTTTCTGCTAAGGCACTCAGGGATCACTTAGACAATATGTATCGGAGATTGTATTGAACCCAAGTCTTGTAGACTCATTTCTATCTCTGCTAATATTGCCTGTGAACCTGAAGAAAGTACCTTCTCACTTCCACCTCTTAGAACTCCTGGTTTCCTTCAAGGTGAGGTCTATGGTACCTTTTCTCCAGAGCCGTGGATTCTTCCAGCTATTAGCACTTTTTTCCTATTATCTATGCATATGTGTATGTATGCACACATAAGGCATGTATAATATATATAATGTATAAATATTCTGCACATATGTGCATATGTTTGTGTATGCATATGCTAACACATATATGTACATGAGTATATTTATAGAGGCACATTGTCTCCCTGGGCTAAAGTGAAAGCTCCTCAAGGTAATGTGCTAGACCCCTTTTCCCAAATTAACTGATCAGGGACATTTTCAGGTACAAAGAGAAAGCATTTATTTAGTCCCTGCCTAGTTTCATCAACTGAGAAAACTTCATCCAATCAGTCCCATTCAGTAAGGAATTAGTTCACTTCTCTCTTTGTATCCCTAATCCACAGTAAGCACCTATTTGTACATGATGTCAAAAAATATGCAGCATAATTATTACTTTTCTTTGCTCCTCACTGGCAATCTTGATGGTCAGATGAGCATCTTTCTCCAAAATAGCTTTACAGTTTTTAGAGGAAAACTGGTGAGTAATCTCTCTGTCCAGATTTATGGCTCTTATCACTTCAGTCTGTAGTTCCTATAGATATCTCCATGTTTCATTGTATTGTATATGTTGTTTCTTACTGTACAGCAATATTCCATTATATTCATATGACAAAATTTGTTTATCCATTCCCCAATTAATGGACATCTTTGTTTCTAATTCTTAAAAATCATTAAAGGTGTCACTGTAAATATTTTGACGTTTATGTGGATTTTTATTTTACTAATGGCTTCTTTGGGGTATAAGTCCAAATAAGAAAATCTCCATTTCAAAGGGTATGGACTTTTTAGTCACTTGCATAATTCCAAATTATTTTCCAAAATGGTTGCCCCATGAACATATTAGAATGCCCATCTTCCCACAGCCTCTCCAATATTGATTGTTGCCATTTTTTTTTTTTTTTGGTTATCTTTGCCAATTTGCAAAGTGTAAGTGACAAGTACTTTGAAGTTATTCTTTTGAGCACTTTGTTCAAATCCTTAGACCATTTATCTAAATTGAGGAATGGCTATTAGTTTTATGTGTGGGTATGCATATAGGTGTATATATATATATATATATATATATATATATATATATATATATATATATATATACATATATATATATATAAATCTATATATACACATATACAACATACACAATCATAAACACAAATAACACATAGACACATACACATATAGATACCAATATATATACACACACACATACATATGTCTCGGACACAAAATTATTTTCAGAGAAATTTAAAACAAAATATTTTCCTATTCAATCATTTCCCTTCTCAACTAAGATACATTAATGGTGTCTGTGCACAGTAGCTTTCCAGTTTTGAGTAATCAAAGTTATCATTTTATCTTTTATAATTCCTTTTCTCTCTTGAATGGTTAAAAATATGTCTCTTGCCCATAGCTGTGAGAGGTACATTATCTGTAAATTATTATGAAGAAATCCACGAACCAGAATGGAGCACATCATTCAACCAAATAAGCAGCTTTATGTATTAGGCAATGAGGATATAATCCATAAGCAGCTATATGTATGTACTAGGCACTGTGAATAAAAAGAAGAAAAAAGGGTACATTACATTCTATCAAATTACTATAGTGGGGAGTTGAGAATCAGAGTTTGAAACAACTTAGTCAAAAGAGGTAAATTTGATGTTAACTTTGGAGTCCCCATTAGAGTGTTCCAGAATTCTGTGCTTGCATCAATGATGTTTAACATTTAAAATCAGACTTAGGCAAAGATACAGATGATATACTTATAAAAATTTTAGGTGATATGAAGTTGAAAGATACCTAACATTCTGGATAACTGTCAAAACCCAGAACAATCTTTAAAGTTTAGGATGCCAGGTTGAATCTAATAAGATGATATATAAATTCTTATACTTGGGTTCAAAAAATCAAGTTCATAGGTATAACATGATTGGGCAGAAATTTTTTCTTAAAAAAAAAAAAATCCAAATCTGAGTTTTACTGATATAGTCAAAATAGAACTAAATGTTAAGATATAGCAGAAGTTAAAATCCTAACTCTCCCAATTTATGTTTTGTGCCTTTGGGCAAAAATGTTTTTGTGCCTCAGTTTCTTCACTTATTAAAAAACCAAACAAACAAACAAAAAACTTGGGTGACCTTTAAGATTCCTTCTAGATTTCAATTATAATTCCCTGAACAATATGATATGGCAAGCAAAAAAGCTAACAATAATAATAATAGCTAAAAATGATAGCGGATTTTAAGGTTTTCAAAATGCTTCACAAATATTATCTCAATTTATCTTCACAACAACCCTAAGATGTAAAGACTAGATTTTATAAATGAGGAAACTGAAGACAAAGATTACATGACTTAAGTCACACAACTAACAAGTGCCTGAAGCCAATTTGAACTAAGAATCCTGAACCACTTTTAGTTGTCATTATTGTTCGGTCATTTCAGGAGTGTCTGATTTATCATGATTCCATATGGGGACTTCTTGACAAAAATATTACAGTGCTCTATGATTTTATTTTCCAACTCATTTTACAGATGAGAAAATTGAGGGAGACAGGAGTTAGATGACTTATCCAGGGTCACCCAGCTAGTAAATATCTGAGACCAGATTTGAATTCCAAACTCTAATGCAAACTTGGTCTATGTTAAAAGAAAAATAATTACAGATATAAGGAAGTGATTGTTCCTTTGTATTTTTTGCTGATTATACCACCTCTAGAGCATTTTGTTCAATTCTTGCCACTACTGTTTAAGAAGAACATGGATAAAATGGAGAATGTCTGATGATAACTATTCAGAATGTTGAAGGACCTCAAGTCTGTCATATTAAGATACACTGAAGGAACTAGGGAGACTAGGAACTAAGAGAAAAGAAAACTGAGAGTCAGGGGGAGGACATGATAGCTATTTCAAATACTTAAAAGGCTATAAGTTTTCCTTAATAATTAGAATTGTCCATAGTGGAATGGCCTATATTAAGAAGTAATGAGTTTTTTCTTATTTAGATCTAAAAACATAAGCTAGGTAACAACTTGCCATCAGAGAGTGTAAGTCACCAGGTCTAAAGTGTATGATGTCTCAGAATACTGAAAAAAACAAAAAAAACAAAACTAGTAAATGTGATTAATGAACTGCTATTAGTGAACTTTAATATTGTAAATAATAGAGATGGGGCAGCACAGTGATTAGAGTATTGGGCCTGAAGACAGAAGAACTGAATTCTAAGCCAACCTTGGACATGTACTAATTAGATGGCCCTAGGCAAGTCAATTAATCTTGTTTGCCTCAGTTTCTTTCTGTCCAATGAGGTGGAGAAGGAAATGATAAGGCATTCCAGCATCTTTGCCAAAGAAACCCCAAATGAGGTCCTAAAGAACTGGACACAATTGAACAATAAGAAATAACAGCCTATGGGGGTCCCAACCCATCAATGTGAATGAAAGTTAAGAGAATAACCCCAGCACAAATGCTTCATATGAAACAAAAATTAGAAATAATTTTTCTTTCATTCTCAATCACATAATATTTAAAATTTCAGGGCATATCTAGTAAAATTTGTTATGCATTATGCACTATGACATACTATTTGAGAACCACTACTCTGGAATGTTAAGATCTTTTTTGGATACTGGCTCTATCATTCATAGAATTAGTTATCCTTTTAAGATTTATTTCATCTGTTTATCTGATGAACATGCCTGTATCTAAGTCATTGATGAAAATGTTGAAAAGTACAGATACAAGTAGAGCTCCTTGAGCTATTCCACTGTAGATTCCCTTTCAAGTGGACATTAAACTGCTATCAGCTTTACTTCAAATGTAGTCATCCAACTATTTGGGAATTCGTTAAATTATATTACCATGCAATTTTTTTGTCTTATCCACAAGAATAGAATGAAATACCATACTAAAAGATTTGCTAAAACCCAGGAAAATTATATCTAGAGCATTTCCCACATTTGCCATCTTAGGCCAATACTAACTAGTTTTATGATCTGGACATCTTTTATGTCTGTTAGGATCATATATTGAAGTTTGGAAGCTTTTGGAAAACAAGTCTGTGCACAGTATTAAATAGGGTACTATTCAGAGATAAGTGGTACGTGATGAATATTTTCACTGAACGTCTCACAATAGCACTGCTAGCTATTAGACAGTTCAGGGCTCTCCATGCCCAGATGATCAGAATCTCTATAAAGAGTTGGCCAACAGGTACCAAAGAGCACAACCATCTTCTTAACACTTATTTAATTTTAACCTAGATTTTAGACTTCTTATAAGATAGGTAGAGAGACAATCATGGTTTTCTAGTCAAAAAAGTGGGTAAGTTTGTTTTTTTAATAATAATTTCAATACTCAAACCCCTACTTTGACATTTTCTAGCCACTGCATAAATTACCCAAGAGGGAGAGTAATTCTGAGATTAAAAGGAGCTACTTTTAATTGGACTAATGACAAGTAGATGCATCCTGGGAGGCTAATAAAGTGCCACATGAATCGATAGAGTGCAGGAAACTAGGCTTTGAATAGCTTAATATAGATAAACAGGAAAAGTTCATTTCCCCCTCTCCTCCTACCCTCCCTCTCCCAGTATGAAAGTAATTTATAGTCTATCAGGCCTGAATGCTAATCCGAATCAGATCCCACCATGGCCTCCTATTACAGGGCTAACTATGCATCATAGTAGGCTGATAGGTTGTTTTACAAGTTCATTAATCATGCTGTTGGCAAGAAACAAATTAGAAATTCTTCCATGGACCAGTTCTCCATTTCGCTGACTTACACATAAAGTATTTCTTAGTGCCATCAATGATCTCAAAAGTGGGTGTTTTCCTGGATAGTAAGGTGCTTAATAATATTCTACTTTTGAGTGAAACCATGGCCCGCCCTACCCCAGGCTATCAGCCTTCAATTAAATAGAGTCAATCCAAACCAAGCAGTATCATGTAACTTCAAATTGACTGTGGAAACAGTTTCCAAATGAGGTAATACTGCCATAAATCTCAGGGCATGTGCCCTGGAACTGTTTTCATTTCAGATGAGTAGACTTCTAATTTTCCAGCCCCTCCAGCATACACCATTCCATCCCAAATCTTCCTCTCTCATGACCACAAGATCATCAGGACTTCTCACTATGTCAAGGTCATCCTTGTCTCCCTCATGTTGTTCCCTCTCTCTTAAAGACTGGCTGATCTCTGAATCATAATCTCCCAGCCTGGTGGGTTCATGAGCACTAGGTTTCTAGGAAGTCTTGAAATTCTATAGTGATGTATACGAAGGACATTAAGGATCATCTAATCCAAGTTCTTCATTTAACTGACAAGGAAGCTGAGGCTCAGGGAGATCAGCTGTTTAACTCAAAAGTTGCCCTGGTGGAACATGGGAGAGCCAGAATTCAAACCCAATTTTATCCCCATGTTTTTTGGTGGTGGAGGCACCCACCTTTGTGGGCTGCAAGATGGCACGGTAGATATAGACCCTTGGTCTGGAGTCAGGAAGATGAGTTCAAATCCAGCCTCAGCTACTTATTAGTTGTGTGACCTTGGTTTAACTTAATCCTGTTTGCCTTAGTTCCCTCATCTGTAAAAAGAAATTGCAAATCACTCTAATATCTTAGTCAAGAAAATCCTAAAGGGATCAAGAAGTATCAGAAAAGTGAAGTGAGGGAACCACAAGCAAGAAGACTATAAAATAATCTTATTTACTTCCTAGACAGGCCTTTGACCTATAGATTATATCCCTTCCTTCTTGCATTTCCTCCTTCTCTAAACTTGCTTCTTTTTGTTCACTGTGATGCTAAGAAAGGACCAGAGCAGCCAAAATAAACCATTTTCTTTTCTAAAAGCACTACATGAAACAGGTTTAACTGGATAATTAATGGTCTCAAATATTTAGAGCTGGAAAAGAAACAAAGAATTCATCTTGTTCAGGCTTCTGGTTTTACAGATGAAGAACCTGCAGGTCAGAGATTTTTCTAAGGAAGTACATTTAATAACTGGCAAAGATAAGATTTGAACCTAAATTCAAACCTAGAACTCTTCACTTCACCACAATTTTTATTTATTTATTTGTTTATTTTTTTGCTGAAGCAATTGGAGCTAAGTGACTGGCCCAGAGTCACACAGCTAAGTGTTGAGACTGGATTTGAATTCAGGTCCTCTTGACTGCACAGACAGTGCTCTATCTATCCACTGTGCCATCTAACTGCTCCTACTTCACCACAATTTTAATAAACTCTAAAAGTTAGAATAACATAGCTGTTACGGGATTTGGTGAGGCACGTAGGTAGCATCGAGGATAGAGTGCCAAACTGGATTCAGAAAAAACGGAATTCACCTCCTATATTAGGACAAGCTACTTAGCATCCTTAGTCTCAGTTTTCTCATTTGTAAAATGGGGATAAAAATAGTCCCTCCCAGGGCAGCTAAATGGATAGAGCACCAGCTCTGAAGTCAGGACCTGAGTTCAAATCTGGATCAGATACTTAACATTTCCTGACTGTGACCCTGGGCAAGTCACTTTCACTTAAGTATAATTACCTCAGAAAAAAATAAATAAATAAAAAATAGCACTTACCTTGGAGATTTGTTGTGAGAATCCAATGAAATAAAACTTGTAAAATGCTTTGCAAACCTTAAAGCTCTATGTTATAGCTATCATTATCATTAATTTTTTTTTTTTTTGAGGCAATTGGGGTTAAGTGATTTGCCCAGGGTCACACAGCTAGGAAGTGTTAAGTGTCTGAGACTAGATTTGAACTCGGGTCCTCCTGAATTCAGGGCTGGTGCTCTATTCACTGCGCCGCCTAGCTGCCCCGTCATTAATTTTTAAAGGAGGATTTTTTTTAGCCATATTCCTGGTTCTGATATCTACTATTCTCTCAAGTCAGTAGGTAAAATATACTCTCTGTTCTTCTCATCAAAATTCATAAATGAGGAACAACCATGGATAACCAAGAGGGAGTTCAAAATGAATGCTATAAACAAGGAGGTTTCCCCAACCAAGGTGATGATTTCTTATTTTAGTAGAAGAGTATCTTAAATATTGGAAACAACAGCACACCTCTATGTAGACTTATAAGCTCTGTTTCCTGGCTACAGTAATTTTCAATAAAATGGCTTGAGAAAAATTCCCAAGGTACCACACCCATGGCAAAGCTCTCATGACTTGTTCTTCAAGAAAGGTAATATGTCTGTTTATCTTTGCTTCCTCTGTCAAGTGTCTTGCTCAAGGTCATTTATTCAGTAAGAATTTGAAGTAGGGTTAGAAATAACGTTTTCCAGAGAAAAAGTCCAATGTTTGGTCCACTAACATGGATTTATTTGTCCTTTGTCAACTCAAATGATACAGAGAGGTCTAGGTATATACACTGGAAATTCAGAAGTCCTTGTCACCTGTCTTACTGGTTCTACCTGAGGGGAAGCATCTTTTCAATAGATTAGAGAAAGAAAGTGGCAAGAACAATAACCACAAGGATCCCTGCTTTTTAAGCTATGGTAGTTGTTTTTCTCTTAGAAGTAAGAAAGCTGTCTTAAGACTTCTTTGGGACTAGGGCTTGAACCATTTATACAGCATCTTACATACTTAAAGTCTTGCTACATAACCTGGACTAGTTTTTCCCTTACAGGAAGAGATATTGTCTCAAGGATTTGACTAGTCCAGTGGATTAGAGGTTGAAGTCCTTGAGGAATCAGTGCCCCTATGATTTGATGGTTGCCTGAGAATAAACTCAATCTTCTAATCCAACATATTTTCTGACAAGATATATTTTTATACAGAAGATAAGGGAGGCTACATCTATCTGAACTAGTATGTAAATTTGATGAATATCTTTCTGGAATATCACACTGGAAGTCTAGGTTCTCCTCCCTACTACTGTCTGGGTTTGAAGAGTAACCTTGGAAGTGGAGTTCCTAGTAATCCAGCTCCTAAACTTTCAACAATATCCCATTGCTGATCAGTCAGACTTAATTAGCTTTTAGAAAGAGTATTTACCAAACAGGTATAGTAAGAATAGTTGGTACCAAAAAATCTCCCCTAAACCTGGGGTCAGAATTCAAATCCAGCTTCAAACATTTAGTAGTTATGTGATCTTGGGCAAGTCACTTAATCCTGTTTTTTCTCAGTTTCCTCATTTGTAAAATGAGTTGGAAAGGAAAACGGCAACTATTCCAGTAAATTTTCCAAGAAAACCCCAATTGAGATCATGAAGAGTAATAGTTGAAATGACCAAACAACAAATCTGGGTTGCCCTCTTGCACAAATAGACACAATCCAGGGCAGGTTAGATTTATGGTGCTAGTAAGGCACTTATCTAGATAATCCATTAGGTGAAATGGTAAATTCACTACTCCTGGTTCCTAGAAAACATTTCTTGAGTTATTAAGCAGCCTTCTTTTCTGGTATAAAGATTATTTTACTTCCTCCTTAAAGACCTTGTTTTCTACTGATTCTTTCTTTCTGGTAACATGGTGAATGGATGGATGGATTGGAGAAGTATAATAATTCATCTGAACTCACTGTTCTTCCTTCTTCCTGTCTTCTGGTACAGGTGTAAAGGCCTGCCTCTTCAAGTTCCACCTGAGCCTCCACCATTTGGCTGGCCTCCTACTGAACTGAGCTCATTACTGGAAAAACTGCTCTTTCTATATCAGAAGTATGATTTCATTTTTTTAAACCAGTAATAAGAGATTCCTGTATGGTATCATCTGCCTTCCATCCAATGGCCAAAAGTACTATTTTCCTTTAAAAAAATATTTAGAGCTTGTCCAAATATTATAATATTATCATAAGAAAATTCTTTACTGTTAATTTATTTCTCTGTTAATTTATTGACTAATTAGATTGAATCATAAGATTGTATTGAGTCAGATCTGACCTGAAATATAAATATACACTAATTTGAGAGGGCTCCCAATATTTGTCTTTCTTTATTTCCTCCACATCCTTTAAGTTAGTATAAATCTGAAGGATCTCTTTTGCTCCTATAAGTACCTGATCAAATTTAGCCTTAATTGCAATTATTTCTTCATTGTATTTACTTCTTCCTATGTTTCTCTTTTCTCCTGTGTCTGAATTTCAGTAATTTAACTTGGCTCCAGCCTTTTGATCAGAATATTCATCTGTTCTATGAAATATCTATTAAATGAGAATAACATATTTAACATGTATGGGACTGCCTGCCATCTAGGGGTGGGGGTGGGGGGAAGGAGGGGAAAATTCGGAACAGAAGTGAGTGCAAGGGATAATGTTGTAAAAAATTACCCAGACATATGTTCTGTCAAAAAAAGGTTATAATTATAAAATTAATTTTAAAAATAAACAAATAAAAACATTTAAATAAATAAATGATAATAACAACTAGAATTTACATTGAGGGTTTAAGTTGCAAAGAACATCATATGTGATTTCATTTCCCATTTTGGATTATATTTAATTTTTCAGAATTGTTATCTAAGTTTTTCTTTTGTCTTTTGAAGTTTTATATTCCAAATTTTCTTCTCCTTTCTAACAATGCTCTTATAGTTTACTATAGTTATTTCTGCTTGCTGTATATTTTTCTGTTTTCTATTTTTGGGAGACACTTCACCCAAACCAAAGCTAAACTTAAAGTAATTTTTTTTCTTTGTGACCAAGCTATATTTTTCTTTGAGATTTCATTTATAGGTGTTTTGGAGTAATTTTCTTCTGAGTTTATGCTTTGAGTGTCCCTGACAGTATAATTGCTCTTTATAACGAGATTCTTTTTTGTTGTTCATTCTTCCAAACTTCTTTTTGACTCTGGATTTTATGCTAAAGACAGACTCTGGGGGCTAGTGCAGGGAATGTCCAGGGCAAACTTACATCCTCTTAGGTTGCTTTCTTAGGGTGTAGAATGTTGTACTATTTCAGAATCTCAGCAACAGCTCAGTATGGGAATCTACAAGCTTTGAGTGTTCCTGAAATGGTCTGATCTAGAGCAATATCTTGGTTTGAACCATGAAAGTTCTGGACCTGGGTTTGAGTCTAAGTTATGTACATGTGGTCTTGCTCTTGGTTAGAGTTCATGTGGATTGCTTCTGGACTCAACCACTGTCAGCTGGAAAGTTTGCTTGATCATAGTGAATTGTAGGTTTCCTTTTGATCTGGGATTCCTACCTTGGTTATTTCCCTGTTGTCAGACTAAGCTGCAGGCTGGGATTCTATATATATATATGTATTATTTAAGTCACCAATAGCAAATCTACCTTCAGTAAAGTTGAAACTAATTAAATTAAATCAGTGTAGCTGAACTTAAATAGCTCACACCTTTTAGATGACAAGATTACCTGGTTTATTCTGGAACTCACTCTATATATTATATAAGCAAAGTGAGATAAGGACACAGAAAGAATATTATGTTTAATGAAAAAAATTAGCATGAAGTGAAGGGATATAATTAACTGTTTTCATACTATTGCTGTTCAGTTGAGTGGAAAACACACATGCACAAGTGATGCTTTTCAGAATACACATTATTTCTGAAACAAGATGTTCTATATAGGAAAATAATCCATGCAAATAATTCACTTTCTCTTCCTGCATTGTTGAGAAGATAACTCCACCATCTAAGAAGTCAAAAGTAGTCACAGAATCATGAATATAAAGCTAGAAAAAACCTGAGTGGCTAGTATACATCTATCTTTTTTTTTTAATAGTTTTTATTTACCAGATATATGCATGGGTAATTTTACAACATTAACAACTGCCAAACCTTTTGTTCTAAATTTTCCCCTCCTTTCCCCCTTCCCCCAGATGGCAGGTTGACCAATAATTCATGTCAAATATGTTAAAGTATAAATTAAATACAATATATGTAATATACATCTATCTTACAGGTAAAGATACTCCAAATAATTGACTTGACAGGTTCATACAGTCAATAAAAGAAGATAAAAAGGTCTAAGTTAAGAGTTCTAGTTCTATCGTTTACCAACTATGTAACTTTGAGGAAGTCATGTAACCTTTTTAAAAAACTAATTTATTCATCCTTAAAATCCTACTTATATTCTCTGACTCACAGAGTTGTGAATAAAGCTCTTTGCAAAGCAATAATTATAATTACTGATATAATAACAGAATATACTGCTCAGCCCAGGTAGACTGGAGTGCTCAGGAAATTGAGGGTGAAAACCCTCTTCTTACAGTATTTCTCTTAACTCTGGACTCCTGAATGCATGTATGGATAGAATTCAGACTTAAGAGAATCCAATCCTTCAAGAGAGTAAATTTTTTCCTCAGATTTCTGGTTCTTTACATTCCCCCCTCCTTACCCCGCCCCCAATCACCAGGGAAAAATCACTTTAAGCTTAGCTTTGGTTGGGTGAAGTAAATTTCTAAAGTAGAAAACAGAAAGATAGCTAGGATTGGAGAACAGCTATTTATTTCCTCTTCTCAAAAGAAATGCCAACCACAAAAAACTCACAATTGTATACTGACAGCAGATAAAAACAAAAAATGGCAGTAACACAACTACATTCATGCTTTGCAATTAGTGAGAATGCTGAATAAACATTTTATGTTTCACCTTGGCTCTGCTTATCCAAGTAATTCTTTCCAGATCCACAATTTCTGACAAGCCAGGGCAGAAGCTGGGTACATCTTACTGCCAGTTGTCATCTTCACCAAGACTTTCAGGACACTCTTCTTGCTGCTAGTCAGCCTGAAGGAACTATAACCTCTCAAACTCACAAGGTTGCCTTCAAGCCTAGCAGTGTCCGTCTTAGAACTGTTGTTCAGTCAACTTTCCTCAAGAAAGAAATGAAACAAAAAAGTCAATCAAAGAGATAAGCTCTGGCTTGCCTAGACACGATATATATATATAATTGACTGAATCTCCTAAACTTACATATATATATGTATATATATATATATATATATATATATATAATTCTTAATTTACACGGAAGATGAAATGAGAAACAGCAAGATCACAGTCATTTTTAAGTGACTTTTAAGCTGCTATTGTTTAGTAGTTTTAATAGTGTCTGACCCTTTGTGACCCTATTTGGGGGTTTTCTTGACAGAGATACTAGACTGTTCCATCATTTCCTTTTCCATCTCTTTTTTTCTCCTTTCTATTATTATTATTTCCCCCAGTTACTTATAAAAACATTTTTGTGATTTATATACATTTTTTATATATTTCTATATCTATCATTATGAGAGAGAAAAATCAGAACAAAAGAGAAAAACCATAGGAAAAAAGAGTGAAAATAGTATGTGTGGATCTACATTCAGTCTCCATAATTCTATCTCTAGATGCAGATAGCATTTTCCATAAAAAGTTTATTGGGATTGCCTTGGATCACTAAAGTGTTGGGAAGAAACAAGTCTATTATGGTTGATCATCTCACGATACTGTTGCCTTATACAATGTATTCCTCATTCTGCTTGTTTCACTCCGCATTAATTCATACAAATATTTCCAGAATTTTCTAAAATCAGCCTGTTCATCATTTCTTCTAGAACAATAATATTCCATTATTTTCACATACCATAACTTATTCAGCCATTCTTCAACTGATGGACATCCATTCAGTTTCCAATTCCTTGCCACCATAAAAAGAGCTGCTACAAATATTTTGGCACATATGGGTTCTTTTTTCTCTTTTATGATTTCTTTGGGATATAGACCCAGTAGCTCCACCTCTTTTTATAGATGAGAAAACTGCAAATAACTTGTCTGGGATTATACTGCTAGTAAGTATCTGAGGCTGCATTTGAACTCAGGTTTTCCTGACTTGGTCCAATGACTGTATGACCTAATTGAATATTGACTCAGCAGTTTTTTAGTGTCTAGTCTCCATCATCTAGGAGCCAAGTCCTTTCAGTGTTGAGCTACACTATCCCCAGAAGACACCAAAGACATGTAGAGCTTGGTCCATGGGTTAACATTTTTGATTCCATATCCATAAATAATCCCTATGACAGTGATATTTATAGGGCACTTTAAGATTTGAAAAATACTTTGCATATATTGTTGCATTTGAGTTTCACAATAATCCTCTGGCTTATGCTAATAGATAATGTCCTGATTGATAAGGGAGCAAGCTCAGGATGAGAGAGATGATGTGATTTACCAAAGAGAATATTTACAATAATAACAATAGTTAACATTTATATGGCCCTTTAAAGTTTGCAAAGTATTTAATATATGCTATCTCATTTGCTCTTCACAGCACCTTATGAGGTAGATGCTGACAGAAACTGAGAGAAATTGAACGCCTTGGCCAAAATCATAAAGTTAATGTATGAGGTAAAATTCCTGATTCCAAGGTCATCTATATAATACCACCTAACTGCTGGAGGATCACATGGTTATACTTACCAGAGCTCAGATTTAAACAAACTCAGGTTTGTTGATAAATATTTAACAGTCTACGGCCATACCACCCTGAACTCGACTGATCTCGGAAGCTAAGCAGGGTCGGGCCTGGTTAGTACTTGGATGGGAGATAAATATTTAACAATCAGCTCACCAGGATGGGAGAGAAGGGCAAAGTCTGTACACATGGCATAATTTTATCTGCATTATTAACTTTTACTCCATCACTTTAAGTCTAGACAATCAACAATAACAACAAAAATAATCAAGTCCTAATCTGTAACATTTGCCTATTTCTGAGGTGAAATTGTTCACATTGAAAATTAAACAATCAACTTTCTCAAGCCAAGCTAGCTCCAGCACACTTCTGAATTCAAGTTTTTGGATTCCAAGACTATTGTTCCTTTTGCTATATGGCATCACCAAGTCATACTAAAAATGGCAAATGACACAATTCAGATCAGTCTCCACTATCTCCCTCAAAGTCATTTGGAGACCACCAAACCACTAACCTCCCAACCAGGAAATGCCCATTCTTCAAAATATCACTTCCTTCTAAATTCCACATACTCCATCTCTAGGCCTGACATTTTTACATGAATGACATGTCCCGGATCTATCTGTCTTTGTCCTTCAGTCAGTTTTTATTGCCATCTCAACCTCATCCTTTGCAAATCCTGATATCCAACAGGATGTTAGTTGGGCTAATTCTCAGGTCAAAAATAGTAGTTTCTGTTCCAGAGATAATCTCTGCAAACCGTCAGGACAAAATACTGACAATTTCCCAAAAGAAAAGCACCAAGAAAAAGGGGTGGGGGGAATGGCTAAAAGACCAACTTGCAAAGGCCTATCTTTCTCAAAGTTGAGAAGGAACCTCTAGAATGGCCTAAGATATTCCTTATTGGAACATTATGATCAACATAGAAGATGAATTACAGGGGCCTAATTGCAGTAAATGGTGTTTGCACTGTGCCTTTATTTTGGTTAATTCCCCCCCCCCCCCATGGCAGTCTACTTGCAAGTACATTATGAGGAAAATGACCATTTAATCCAAGCTTTTAATCTTCAAGTAATTTTTTCTGTGATATGATTTTTCCAATATGATTTTTATGTTGGTAACAGCTACTATTGCTCTTTTCCTTTAGATTTTTGGAAGAATCTGGGCCTACTATTACATTATACCCACCAACCAATCAGCAAGCATTTATTAAACATCTACTTTGAGTAGATATTATGATAAGCATTGGAATACAAAGACAGAAATAAAATAATATGTTCTCACTGAGAATTTATATTCTAACACACAGAAACATTCCTAGTATTTGTGTACAATTGAAATCTGAATACATCTGAAGTATATAAACGAGTTAAGAACATTTGATTCATCAATGGCAAAAGAAAAAAGAGGGAACAGCTAGGTGAGCAAGTGGCTGGAATCAAGAAGACCTGAATTCATATGTGTCCTCAGACACTTACTAACTATGTGATCTTGGGCAAATCACTTAACCCTATTCGTCTCAATGTTCTCATTTGTCAAATGAATTGAAGAAGGAAGTGGCAAACTACTCCACTAATCTTTGCCAAGAAAACCCCAAATGGGGTCATGAAGAGTTAGATATGACTGAACAACAGCAACAAAAGAAACAAAAAATAGTTATAATCACAGAATCATACATTTTAGAATTGAAATGGACTACAAAAGCCATCTTGTCTAGTATAAACTGAAAAGGAATTCCAATCACAACATTCCAGATATGTCTTATTTTAATGAAAGTCTGAGGTCCAGACTCTAATAGATGAGCAGACTGTCCCTCTCTCTTCCAAGGCAAATCATCACATTTTGGAATATCTAATTATTAGGAAACTTTTGCTTACATCAGGACTAAATTTTCCCCTGCAGCTTTTACCTTTTTATCCTAATTCTTCCTTCTGGTAACAGAAAGAACAAATCTAAATCTTTCTTCTACTTGACAGCCTTTCAAACAAGCATCCCTACTTCTCTACTTCATCTTTCTTTCTCCAAGAATAACATCAACAATAGCTCTCCTTTTGAACAGATATTCTCCAGTTTATCATTCAGTCTCTAAATATTTTTTAAGCACCAGCGAAGTGCTAGGCATTGTACTAAGTATAATATCATTCTTAAATCATGACACTCAGCAGTGAAAGTTGTACTTCAAATGTATTCTGGCCAGGGTAGAATACAATAGGATTAATTAAGTAGACTAGGAGAACAACACTGCCACAGAAATTAAATCAATTGAGCTGTGTAAACATTTAGGTGGGGCAGTGGGGCAGACCCCCAGGTTCTGCAGTCAGAAAAATCTGAGTTCAAATCCAGCTTGGATATAAGCTATGTGATCCTGGGCAAATCACTTAATTCTGTTTGCCTTAATTCTTATCTGTCAAACGAAAAGGAAATGACAAATCACTCCAGTATCTTTGCCAAGAAAACCTTAAATGGGATTGTGAAAGGTTGGCTACAATTGAAACTACTGAACAACAATTAAAAAAAAAAAATCTCTATGTTTACCCACTAAAATATAGCTCCTTAAAGTTTTATGCCTTAGTTTATGGTCATTTTTAAAACAAAATGCCGTATATAACTGAGAAAGGTATGAATTCCTTTCTAGTGATATTTAATAATTACTAGTTCTTTATTATATTTGACTTTTTCTAAAATACCATTCAAATTCTTAACTTTTTATTTTTGTTAGTTTTACCTAGGTCTGAAAGGGGCACATTGAAGTTGCCAGTTTTGTATTCTATGTCTCTCTCTAAATTAAATTATTTTTTTCTTTTAATAACTTAAATACTATGATACCTGGTATATTATTAGCTATTGATATTATTTCACCATATATGGTACTTTTAAGCATAATGGAATCTTTCAGTTTATTTCTTTTAATTAACTATTTGTTGCTTTTTGTCTTATTGATCATGATTGCTATCCCTGTTTTTTAAAAATCACAGAAATATTAGTTTCTGCTTAAACTCCACTTTTTTTTTCCCTTTGTGTGTGTGTGTGGGGGGCAGTCAGAATTAAGTGATTTGCCCAGCATCACACAACTAAAAAGTGTCTAAGGTTGGATGACTCTAAGTGTCTAAGGTCTTTCTGACTCTAGGACTAGTGCTCTATCTGCTCTGTGACCTACTTGCCCCTTAAATACCACATTTCAACTGTGTGAAAATTTATGTTTCAAGGTTGTTTCTTATGAACAATATCAATATCATACATCAAACTATACTAAAAAGTAATAATAATTTTTTAAGTGGCACTAATGCTCTCTTAATTCCCAAATCCATCAACCTTGAGTTACAGCATTCCTTGTATGCTATACAGAATTTGAACCTACCTTTCTGGATATTAATTCCTCCGTTGGCATCTGAGAGGTACTTTAAAGATTATGCTGCTACCTTTCTAAACATTCCTTCTGTCTTATTCAGTGGCTTTCTACACCCTTTTTTTTGTTGTTGTTAAAAAAATCCCAAATGGGGTCATGAAGAGTCAGGCAGAATTGAAAAAGGACTAAACAACAAAAATACAATAACTTCCAGTCTTAATATATTTCCATTGAAATTTTTTAATATACTTTTATTTTTCCAGATACATTCAAAGATATTCAACATTTATTCACCTTTGCAAAACCTTGTGTTCCAAATTTTTCTCCTCTCTTCTCAATCCAATATAGGTTAAACATTAATATATTTTTCTGAACAATTTTATATCACCAACTGCCAATTGAATATCTCTATCCTAGGTATTTTATATGTGACACAATCAAAAACTAGAATTTCTCTTTTCCCCAAGGCTAAACTCTCTTGCTAATTTCCCTATTGCTATCAAGGAACCACCATATTTCCAGTGACAAAGGTTCACAATGAAAAACTCAATCCTCGATTCCTCTGTCCCCCTCACCTTACTTATCCAATCAGTTGCCAAATCTTGCCATTTCTACTTTCCTATTATCTCCCACATCTCTTCCTTTTTTCCCTTCACATAACTATCACCTAATTTCAGGCCCTCATCACTTCAAGCCTGGACTTTTGCAATAGACTTTTAATGTATCTATTTCCAGTCTCTCTTATCCAATTTATCTTCCATAGAGTTTCTAAAATAATTTTCATAAAACATGTCAGACTAATGCCATTCCCTTGCTCACTGGTGACTCCCTGTCACCTCTGGGACCAAATATAAACTCCTTTGTTTGGCTAAGTCAAAAAGCACTTCATAATCTAACGACAATCTACCTATGATAAATCAAGCAACAAGTATTTATCAAGCTACTGCATGCCATTCACTATACTAGATGCCAGATATGCAAAGAAAAGAAAGTAAAAATCCTCTCTCACAAGAAATATATATTGTCAAGAAATAAAACATATACATCCATAAGAATATTCAAAATAAATATAAAGTAATTTTTGTGAGGGAGAAATTAACAGTTGAGGATCAAGAAAATCTCATAGCATTTTGGAACCATGCTCAAAAGGTTATAAAACCATGTGTAGCTCTTGACCAACCAATACCATTACTGAATGCATATCCCAAAGAATTTTTTTTTAAAAAGGGAAAGGACCTATGTCCATAAAAATATTTATGGCATCTCTTTCAGTAGTGGCAAAGAGTTGGAAATTGATGAGTAGTTCATCAGTTGGGAAATGGCTGAACTAGTGGCTCTAAAACTGTGTGTATCCTTTGATCCAACAATGTCTCTACTGTGTCTAAATCCCAAAGAGATCATAAAAATGGGGAAAGAACCCATATATACAAAAATGTTTATAGTAGCAAGGAATTGAAAAGTGAGTAAATGCCCATTGTTTGGGGAATAACTAAATAAGTTATAAAATATGAATGTAATGGAATATTATTGTTTGAAAAGAAATGATGAGCGGGCTGAATTTCAAAAAATTCTGGAGACTTACATGAACGGATGTTAAGTGAAGTGAGTAGAACCAAGAGAACATTGTATATAGTAACAACAAAATTATGTGATGATCAATTGTGATTTTCAACAATGATGTGATTCAAGGCAATTCTAATAAGTGATGGAAAGAGCCATCCACTTATAGAGAAAAGATAGAAGAAAAGGATATAAGGTTTTGCAAGGGTGAATGTTGAAAACTACCTTTGCATATATTTTGAAAAATAAAAAAACTATTATTATTTAAAAAAAACAAACAAATAAAAGAAGTGGTTCTCTAAAATTCTGGTGTAATACTATTATGCTTTAAGAAATGAAGAACAGGATGTTTTCAGAAAAACCTGGGAAGATGTATATGAACTAATGCAAAGTGAAAGTACCCAAATCATTGTACAGCAATATAGTATGATCAACTATGAATGATTAAGCTATTTTCAGCAATATAATGATCAAAGACAATTCTGAAAGACTTTATGGTGAAAGATGTTATTTATTTCCAAAGAAAGAGCTTATGAAGTTTGACTGCAGATTATAGTATTTACTTAATTTTTACTTAATTTACTTAATTTTTCTTGTTTGCTTGGGGTTTTTTGGTCTGTATTTTTTTTCACAAAATGACTAACATGTTTTGTAAGACTGTATACATATAACCTATATCAAATTGCTTGTTTTCTCAATGAGGGCAGTGGGGAAGGAGAATTTGCAACTCATTTTTTAAAAAATAAATGTTAAAAATTGCTTTTACATGCAATTGGGGAGAAATATTAACTTTTAAAAATCCTCATATGTTTCAAGCTAAGCTTGGAAGGAAACTCAAGATTCTAAAAGACAGAGATAAGAAGAAGAATATTCCAGAAATGAAAGATAATCTGCAAAAAGGGGGAAATGTTTGAGTAAATGCCCATCAGTTGGAGTATGGCTGAATAAGTTATGGTATATGAATGTTATGGAATATTATTGTTCCATAAGAAACAACCATCAGGATGATTTCAAAGAGACCTGGAGAGATTTACATGAACTGAGGCTAAGTGAAATGAGCAGAACCAAGAGATCATTGTAAATATAAATATCAATATTATATAGTGATCAGTCTTGATGAAAGTGACTCTTTCTAACAATGAGATGATTCAGGCCAGATCCAATGATCTTGTGATGATGAGAGCCATCTCTATGCAGAGATGGCTGTGGGAACTGAGGGTGGATCACAACATAGCATCCTCATTCTTTTTATCGTTGTTTGGTTGCATTTTGTTTTTTTATTTATTTACTTCCTTTTTTTGATCTGATTTTTCTTGTGTAGCAAGAGAATTCTATAAATATGTTTATACATATTAGATTTTTTTCCCCCCTGAGGCTGGGGTTAAGGGGCTTGCCCAGGGTCACACAGCTAGAAGTGTTAAGTGTCTGAGACTAGATTTGAACTTGGGTCCTCCTGAATTCAAGGCTGGTGTTCTATCCACTGCGCCACCTAGCTGCCCCTATACATATTAGATTTAACATATATTTTAACATGTTTAACATAAATTGGATTGTTTGCCATCTAGGGGAGGGGATGGGGAAAGAAGGAGAAAATCAGAAACATAAGGCTATGCAAGGGTCAATGTTGTCAAATTATCCGTGCATATGTTTTGAAAATAAAAAGCTTTCAAAATTTAAAAATAATCAAAAGATTAATTTCTCTGTTAGTGGGGACCTTAGAGTCAATGAAAATCGGGCATAATCTGCCAAAAGCAATCCAGTCTGCCATTCTCCTAATCAGTCTTGGGTCTAGTTCATTGTAGTGTTTGTCCAAGCAATGATTCAATCAAGCCTACGTGTATGCTGTTTCATGTGGCTTCACATATTTGCCAAACTTTAGAATATAACTTAGTCATAATTCATTTGAATCCTCATTTAAGTATCAGTCTTGTAGTAAAGTATAATAAAAATCATTGGTTACTGTCATGTTTTAAGCAATTGTCAATGATGCATGTGAGTCTTTTGTTTTCAAATATTCATGTTGTGATAGAAGAAATAAATAGCTATATTTACTCTATTCATTGAGTAACATTCTTGAAGGGATCCTATTAATCTTTTTGGAGGTGGACTTCATATGAGCCATTCCTAAGCTTTGTTTAAGAAATTTTTCCTCATTCAAATAATGACATTATTTGTGGGTTGTAATATGTAGTTTCACTCTTTACCAACATCTTAATCCAACAAAAAGGTCATATGTGAACAAGAAAAGTGATGGTTCAGTAAGGTAATTATCCAAGGAGTTAGTCATACTCGCTGTTTTTGTGTAGCTATCCTATGGTAGAGATGATGGTGATAAAATCTTCTTGTTCAGCCTTGTCTTGTTCTTTGAAACAGCAGCGGGGAATCCCTGATCTAGAACTGATCTGAAAATGTATACAGTTCTTCAAATGATTATTAAGCTAAACTCCAAGAATAATTGTTTAATTAAAAAAGAAAGAATATAAAGAGAGAGGAAAAGAAAAACAAGTATTGAGAATGATATGTGTGTTACTAGTTTCTGAAATATTATCTGTGGAAATTCATGATGTTAGGAGGAAGAGGCGTCAGTAGTCTAGTAAGAGATATAATAAATTAGGTTTTTTTGTCATTACAAAAAGATATTTTAAACAACTTCCTTCCCCCATCATTTTTTTTATTGCTCAAAAAAAATAAGCTGCATAAAAAAGTATAAATGGATCTGAAGATGCATGTGGAAATACTTTGGTTAAGGAATCCCTGCCAAATCAAAATTAAAGAATTGCTATTACTAATATTATTCACGTAAAAGTTTTGAGCTCATGGCATGTAGTCTCCCTTACCATTAAAGTGGGAGGCTTATATGGACTGAATTCAATCCTGGGGAAGT
This sequence comes from Sminthopsis crassicaudata, assembly GCF_048593235.1. Lineage (NCBI taxonomy): Eukaryota > Metazoa > Chordata > Mammalia > Dasyuromorphia > Dasyuridae > Sminthopsis > Sminthopsis crassicaudata. The sequence goes on along the minus strand of NC_133620.1, from coordinate 122,968,162 downwards.
TTTGTCTCAGGCAGGGAAATCAGATTTCTTTAACTTTCTTGCTTATTACCAGGGTAGAACTTTAGGGTAAATCACTTTTTAAAATATTTAACATTTTATTTAAGGTTTTGAGTTCCTAATTCTATTCTTCCCTTCCTCTTTCTCACCCTGAGACTGTAAGCAATAAGATATAGGTTATATATACAAGTTATATAAAATATTTCCACATTAGTCATTTTGTAAGAGAGTACTTGAACACAATAAAAAAATGAAAGAAATAAAGTGAGAAATGGCATACTTGTCTGTATTTAACTAGTTCTTTTTCTGGAGGCAGATAGCATTCATCATTAGTCCTTTAGGATTTTCTTGGATCACTGTGATGCTAAGAATAGCTAAGTCATTCACAGTTCTTCATTTTTACTGTGTACAATATTCTCCTAGTTCTGTTTGCTTCATATGCATCAGTGTATGTAAGTCTTTCCAGATTTTTCTGAAATCATCCTGCTCTTCATTTCTTATAGCACAATAATACTCTATTACAATTATATAGTATAATTTATTTGGCCATTCCCCAATGGATGGGCATCCCTTTGATTTCTAATTCTTATCTACCACACAAAAAAAAAAACTGCTATAAATATTTTTGTACCAATAAGTCCTCCATTTTCTTTGGATGTTTTTGGGATAAACACAGCAACAGTCAAAGGGTCAAAGGATATGCACAGTTTTGTAGTTCTTTAGGAAAAGGGAGAAATCTTTCTGCTTTTTTTTTTTAAGCTTTTTATTTTCAAAACATATGCACGGATAATTTGACAACATTGACCGTTGCATGGCCTTATGTTTCTGATTTTCTCCTTCTTTCCCCATCCCTTCCTCTAACTGGCAAGCAATCCAATTTATGTTAAACATGTTAAAATATATGTTAAATCCACTATTTATAAACATATGTATACAATTCTCTTGCTGCATAAGAAAAATCAGATCAAAAGAAGAAAGTAAATGAGTAAGAAAAAATGCAAGCAAATAACCACAAAGAGTGAGAATGCTATGTTGTGATCCACATTCAGTTCCCACAGTCCTCTCTCTGGATGTAGATGACTCTTCATCACAAGATCATTGGATCTGGCATCAATCATTTAGTTGTTGGAAAGAGTCATTTTCATCAAGACTGATCACCATATAATATTAATGTTGTCATGTACAATGATCTCTTGGTTCTGCTCATTTCACTTAGCCTCAGTTCATGTAAATCTCTTCAGGTCTCTCTGAAATCATCCTGATGGTTGTTTCTTATGGAACAATAATATTCCATAACATTCATATATCACAATTTATTCAACTATTCTCTGACTGATGGGCAGCCACTCAGTTTTCCAGTTTCTAGCCACTACAAAGAGGGCTGCCACAAACATTCTTGCACATACAGGTCCCTTTCCCTTCTTTAAGATCTCTTTGGGATATAAGCCCAGTAGAAACACTGCCGGGTCAAAGGATATACACAGTTTGATAACTTTTTGAACATAGTTCCAAATTGCTCTCCAGAATGTCACAACTCCACCAGTGTTCCAGTTTTCCCATATCCCCTCCAACATTCTTCATTATCTTTCTTGTCACCTTAGCCAATCTGACAGGTGTGTAGTGGTGTCTCAGAGTTGTCTTAATTTGCATTTCTCTGATCAGTAGTGATTTAGAGCATCTGGGAGAAATCTTTCAAACAAAACTTAGGAATAGTTTATGGAGAGAGCTTCTCCAAAAGGACTAACAAGATCACTTCAAGGAACATACTCAATGAACAAAGCAAATGTAATTGTTTATTTCTTCTATGAACAAAGAAATACTTACAATGCAAAAGACTCACAAGTATCCTTGACAGTTCCTTAAAAAACAACATAGTAACCCAAGATTTTTATTAAATTTTCTGGAAAAATTGATACTTAAACCATTAAAACATTAAATGTTTTGTGGGACTGCTGAACAAACATCTCCCGAGATTGCCACCATCCATAAATCAGGGTAATAAGTATTTTTCTCTAGGTGCATAATAATTACTACGCTGAAGGCCTGAGGATCCCTTAACTAAATAAGGCAGCAGATAAGTTGGAGATTACTAGAAAGAGTACTATACTTGAGAGCCTGCCAGGCATAGAATTTACTGGTGTAAAGGCTGTGATTGAGCCCCATTATTCTGGAAAACACTTTACAATTATAGAAGAAATAATACTACTCTTTATCTTGCAATCCCACAGCTGGGCTTACACTCTCAAGGAAATCCATAATAAAAAAAAAAAAAAAAAAAAAAAAAAAAAAAAAGAACCTATATATACCAAAATATTCATAACAGCATTATTTTGAATTGAAAAAAAAAAGGCAGAAACAAATTATGTGTCCACCTGTTAGAGAATGGCTGAATGAACTGTGGCTTATGAATGCAATAAAATTAATGTTCCACAAGAAAAGAATATGAATTATTCAGAGAAACATGGGAAAACCTATCTGAACAGAGTGAAGAAGGCAGAATACAGATTACAATATACACAATACAGCAATGTAAATGAAGAAAACACTAAAAAGCAACAATCTAAGTCAAATAAAAGCAACTTTTGGTTTAATTTATTAAAATTAAAATATACATCCATTCTGTACACATATTTCATATTGTAAAAAAAAATGAAAGCAACTTGTACTGTCATTTTCTATCATTCAAATGGTGGTTTGATTACCTGTTTTATTTTTTAATGGACAATATTGGGGGAGGTACTTATTAAGAAGTGACCAACTTATGGAAAAAAAATAAAATATTTCTAGATCAAAAGGGGAAAAAAAGAGGACCTGAGTTCAAATCTGACCTCAGACACTTAATACTTCCTAGCTGTGTGACCCTGGGCAAGTCACTTAACTCCAATTATCTCAGCAAAAGGAAAAAAAAAAAAAGAGTACTAGATTTAAAATCAGAAGACTAAGGCTCACTTCCCACCTCTGATGCTTATTAGCTGTGCAACCTTAGACAAATCATTTCATCTTCCAATGCCTAAAATCTTGGAATTGGACTAGTTGGACTCTAAAGTCCCTTCCAACTTCAGAACTAAATCCATTCTTTAGTTTAAGGCTTCACTGTTCAGATTCATAAAGTAGTATTAATCAGTAGATTAATCAGGAGTATTACTTTTTCGCCCATTTTATCTGAGGCAAAGCAACTGAGATGTCAGAACTATATACTCATTAGGTATGAAGCTGACTGTAGTTTCAGAGCTTACTAATGAACTTCACAAAAAAGTATAAAGGTATGTTATGGAAAGGGAAGACTTTGTAAGTTATAATAACTGGTTGGCTAATTGTGGATCAGACAGTGTTCTTTAAAAAAAAAGTACAAGCTTAAAATAGTTCTATGTGGGTTCAGTGTTCATTCTAAACTATTAAATGACGTACATCAGAAGGGTTTTGGCTAGGGGGTGAGGAGTAGATTGAACTATTTTTTTTTCTCCTTTATTGACAGGTATAGTATTTTTTTAAAGAGCTCTCTCATTATCCAGATGGATTACAAGGATGAAAATAGGTGCTAGCTCTAAAACAGATATTTATCCAGGTAATAGCACCTCAACTCTAATGATCTAAGATCTTATTAAATAGTAGGTCCTCTGATGACTTAGGTGATTTGAATGAAAGCATAAGTAGAAGGTTTATGATTTTTTTCTAACAACCCAAAGGTAGGAGAGACAAGTTATAAGATTTGATATTTGTTAGTACTTTACCTTATTAGTACTTTAAGGGTCACAAAGTATAAATATAAATTTCATATCAATTATGAAAAAAAAGGTGCTATGAATATTACTATTCCCATTTTACAGAACAAACTAAGACTTAAAGAAATTGAATGACTTGCCTATGGTCACACAGCTAATAAAGATCAGAAGTGCAGGTGGAAGCATATTTTTCTTACCTATTCTTTCTTTTTTTTTTTTTTTCTTCTTTTGATTTGTTTTTTCTTCTACAACTATGACTAATATGGAAATATGTTTTACATGATAACACATGTTTAAGCTAAATCAAACTGTCTGCTGTATTTGGAAGAAGGGAATGAAAAAAGGGAGAAAAAAATTTGGAACTCAAAATATTATAAAAAATGAAAGCTAAAAAAATTCTTGATATGTAACTGAAAGGAGGGGGAAATAAAATACTATTTTAAAAAATAAAGATCAGAAAAAAGTTTCAAATACAGAACTCAACTGATTCTTCTACCATAGGATCTGGACCCAGTGAGAATTATGAGAGCCTGAATTGAGACTAAAGGTGTATGAGTACTCCCTCATCATTAACTACCTATTGGAAATTTCAGGGGTAGCTATGTGTTGAGGGGTAGTTAGATGGTCCAGTGAATAGAACACTGGATTTGGAAACAGGAAGACTCATCATTCTGAATTTAAATCTGGCCTTAGTCATATATGTATACACAAGCTGTGTGAGCTTGGGCAAGTCGCTTAACACTGCCACAGTTTCCTCATCTGTAAAATGAGCTAGAGAAAAAAACGGTAAACCACTTCAGTATTTTTGCCAAGAAAATCCCAAATGAGGTCACTGAGAGTCAACCATGAATGAAATAACACAAATTTAACAAAAAATTGGAAATTTCCAACTAGATGTTCTGTAAACATCTCATACTTTACTTTTCCAATACAAAGCTCACGTTTCCCACAAAATCCACCTTTCTCTCCAATCTCCCTATTTTTGTCAAGGCCAGCAGTATCCTTTTAGTCATACAGGTCCACAGCATCAGAATAATCTCTTACTCTTCATTCTCCTTCATTCCTCACATTCAATCTATTGCTAACTCTTATCAAATGTACCTCAACAACATTTCTGTATCTATTCTCTTTCTCTCCATTCATATGGGTATCACACTAATTCAGGCCCTCATAACTATGTGCATGGGCTACTGAGATAGGCTTCTGATTGGTCCCTCTACCACAAAATAACAAAGTGTTATTTCTGAAAATGTAATTATCTATTTACAACAAAGCCCTATTCAAGGTATTCTAGTAGTTCCTTATTGCTCCTAAGATCAATTTTAAATTGATATGTTTGGTATTATCTGAATTTTTTTTTTTTGCTGAGGCAATTGGGGTTACACACTAGGGTCACACACTAGGAAGTGTTAAGTGTCTGAGACCAGATTTGAACTCGGGGCCTCCTGAATTCAAGGCTGGTGCTCTATCCACTGCTCCACCTAGCTGCCCCCAACATATAATCTCAAATATAAAACTAAAGTCATCTTAAATTCATTAGAATACCAGACAATTTGGTTTTCATCCTCTATTCCACATACACAAGTTAGAAGATATTTCATGCTATACATATTTGTAAATAAGAATAAAAGTTGTATGCATGGTTCTATGTCATTCACTGCCAATACACATCTGACATTGTGGTACAGTGGAGGGAGGACTGAAATTGGAGTTTAAAGAATTCAATTTGAATCCCAGCTCTGCTTCTTACTATTTGTGTGACTCTGGAAAAGTCATTTAAGATTAAAGGACTTCATTCATATTCTCATCTGTCAAATGAAGGGGTTTGGATTCAATGGAGTCTAAGGTCCCTTCCAGCTCTTTCTAATCCATCATCCATGATAAAATTGTTAAAATTCAAAACACGTGATCATCAAATCTAATATTTATGGATCCATTGACTTGCATGGGAAATACTTCTTATCTAGAAAAAAAAATTCTTAATTTTTCCCAAGATGAGATTGTTCAGGGAGAAGGAGGATAAGTATGAAGGAAATGTTTGAGAAATACAAGGATCCGTCCTTGAAAGGCCTAGTTTCCTATTACCTACTCCCATACAAGGAAATATGTTTCTCTGTGTAGCAGGGAGGAGGGGGGGGGGGGGGGATTAAAATTAAGTGATACCTCTGCTTTCAAGGCCTTTTCACTCCCAGAAGAGACTTCAAAAATTGCCCTGAGCCACTGGCTCCATTCCTTCAACTTTCTGAAAGCGAAAGCTGAATGAATGCAAATGGGATGCTTTCTCAACCTCTGGAGGCTATGTTGCCTCCAGCTCCGAGAACTGGGTGGAGGATCAAGAGGAAAGGAAAAGGAATGTTTTAAAAGCAGTATTCTCTGTAATTCAGTAGGAAAAGTTTACTTTGAAAATAATTTGCTGCCTGGCAACAACTATATTTAAAATATCGGAGAATATTTAGACGTTGTCTAACCGAGGTACTTATATGCATCACATGACTAAGAGTTTAGTTAAAGTTAACAAGAATTTATTAGGATACCAGGCACTGTGCTAATTACTGGGCATTATGTACAGTAAGAACTTTTTCAGCCATCACAACTAATGAAGACAATCTAATGAATGGCTGCAATCTGGATCAGTGGAGGGAGGGAAACCATGGAGATAAGAGTGCCAAAGGGATATAAAAAACAGGAGAGGATAGCCCCATTTTACTCTTCACTCTGAGCTAGGAATTGTCTTACAAAACAAACATTTAATGAGAAAGTATTATGAGTAGGGACTACTTCATTTGTTGCATTTGTATCCTCAAAACCTAACAAAGACCCTGGCACATTTTTGCTGTTTACTCCTTTTCTCATTATATCCTACTCTTTGTGACCCCTTTATGACTCTTTGTGACTTTCTTGACAAAAATACTAAAGTAGTTTGTTATTTCCTTTTTCAATCCATTTTAAAGAAGTGGAAACTGAGGGAAGAGGGAAGGGTTATGTGATTTTCCTAAGTTAGTAAATGTCTGAGTCCAGATTTGAACACAGGAACATGAGTGGGCTTGATTCCAGGCCCAGCACTCTATTCATACAGCTTCACCTAGCTGCATCTTCCTTCTCCCTCCATGTAGTAGGCGACTGACAAATAATGTTGATTGATTGATTCCAGGCTATTGATTCCCCCATCGGTAAGCAGCCTTTCTTCTTCTGAGGTTCATTCCATCAGTCTGTACAGTGTCCATATAAATCTAGCTGCCATTTATATGGTTCTAGGGTTTGCAAAGCACTTCGCATATATTAATGATACTCACACCATTTCTTTGAGCTAAGTGCCACAAGTATTATTGGCTTCATTTTATAAATGAGGAGAATTAGAAGTTGTGACTTATCCATGATCACACTGTAAGCCAATAAGTATCTAATCTGGAATCTAAATCTTAATTTTCTTCACTCCAAGATTCCTTCTTTTATCCCTTATAAAATAATATTTCAATGTAATGGTATAATTGACATGAGTTTATCAGTGAACCAAAAGATAAATATTATAGCTGGGCAGGTTTTTGTTGTTGTTGTTTTGTGTTTTTCCCCTTAGGCAAGTATCAACCTAGAAATGCAATCTTGGTCAGATGAGGTACAAATTTATGGAATGACTAATTAATTTTTCCACTAAAGTATTATTTATATCCAAAGCAATAAAGGACAGTATATTAAATAGGTCACTAGCACACCCCATTTTTTTTTTTTATTACTTTCTTAATTACTTAATATAAGATCTCAGGATCACTTATCCAGGGCTAGAAGGGACCTCAAAGACCTTCTAGTTCAACCTTCTCATTATACTGATGAGGAAAGCAAGACCCAGAGGAGTTAAATGACTTGCCTAAGTCATGCATGTAATGAACATTAGAGATGAGATTTCAAGCCAGGTGCTCTCAATCTACTGTGCCACACTGCCTCAGGAGAAAAGGCTGCTGATAGAGCTAGAGTGACTTGGCATTTAATAAACATCTCTTGCTTCCCTCTCTCCGTTTTCCTTCTTGCTTAGCTCTCAGATGAGAATTTTAATTGTGTCTCTGTCCCTTTGAAAAAAGGCACATCTGTGAGGCTTTACTCCACCATGAAAAGAACTGCCGGATTATCACAGTCCTGCAAGATAAATTTCTCTTCAACCCCACTCCTCTTGCACCCAGTCTTCTCTGCCATCCACATGGTCACAAGTTGTGTGCATGGTTATATTTATCTCTGGAACTCTATATGGACAAGCCATGGCCGGCACACTTAGAACAACGTAAGTAAAACAAATCAATACAGCAACATACGACAGTACAAACCCCTGATCTATCACCTCTCTACTGAGAGAAAAGATCTATGTCTCATCAGCAATTCTCTGGAACCCAAATTAGCAATTGTATGTAATATGAATTCTGATGTCTTTTAGTTTTGTTTTCATTTGCATTTCTATGGCCATTTTGTAGATGTCATTTCTTAAGGCACAAAATTATATTACATTTATGAGCCACAACTTATTCCGGCATTCCTTAACCAATCAAGGAGCACTCACTTTGCTTCCATCCAGTATTTTCCTACAGCAAAGATAGTTGCTTGGATATATAGAGGACATTTTTCATCTTCTTAATAGTGTACGGATACATAACCAAGAGGGAAATCACTGGGTCAATATGCATGAATTCCTTAGTAATTTTTCTCTCCAAATTCCAAACCAATTTTCAGAATGGGTTGGAAACAAGTTATAGTTTTACCAACAGTGTAGTAGTAATATCCCTGTCTTCCCAAAGCCCCTGTAGCACTAACTTTATTATGTCTTTTACTATCTTTGTGAATTTGTTGAGTATGGAATGAAAATTTGCATTTTCTTTGTATTAGTGATTTGGAGAATCTTGATGTTTCATTTGAATATATTTCATTTTTCTAGAAACATTGTGGGAATATTATTGTTTCATAAAAAATGATGAAACAGACAGTTTCAGAGGAAAGTAGGAAAATTTCTGTGAATCAGTGCAGAGAAAAGTGAGAAGAGAAAGAGATAAGAGAAAATCTTATACAATAATAATAATGTAGAGAAAAATTTGAAAGATTTTGGAATTCTGATCAATACAAAAAATAAAATCATGAGTTTGAAAGAGCAAAGATGAAATATTCAACTTAGTTCCTGACAAAGAGGTAATGAATTTAATAAACAGAAAGAAATGTACATTTTCAGAAATGATCTACATGGACATTTGTTTTGCAGGAAGAACAAAGGAGTTATGTATTGGGGGCTTTACACCAGATCTATATATTTGTTCGGTGGAGGTAGTAGGGTTGTGAAAGGGACAAATCAATTTTTTTTTATTAAAGCTTTTTATTTTCAAAAATATGCATGAATAATTTTCAACATTTACCCTTGCAAAACCTTGTGTTCCAAATGTTTTCTTCCCTTCCCCCACCCCCTCCCTAGATGGCAAGTAATCCAATATATGTTAAACATGTGTAATTTTTCTATATATATTTCCACAATTATCATGCTACACAAGAAAAATTAGATCAAAAAGGAAAAAAAAGTGAGAAAGAAAACTCAATGCAAGCAAACAACAAAAAGAGTGAAAATACTATATTGTGATCCACATTCATTTCTCTCTTTCTGGATTCAGATGGCTCTCTTCATCACAAGACCATTGCAACTGGCCTGAATCATCTCATTGTTGAAAAGAGCCATGTCTATCAGAATTCAGATCAATTTGAACTCACACTTTTTCTAAATATTTTCCAATTAGAGCTACCCCAAAGTGAAATGGACTACCTTGAAAGGTAACGAATTCCCCATCATTGAAAGGTATATAAATGGAACCTGAATGATCCCTAATGGTACAAAATGTTCTTATGCCCAGGAATCAGTTAGACCAGATAATCTCTGACATTCTGAGATTCTATGATTCTCTAGTCTTAGAAGCACGTACCTGATGGGTGATCAGGTACAAAAGAACAAAATATTTTATTATCTCTAAGAGTGCAGCCAGAGGCAGAACCAGAACCATGACTGGTGATCTCATGATTCCTTTTTATTTGTAGAGTCACATATTCACAACTGTAGATGGGGAGGGCAGAACTTAATAAAAAATAATAAAAATAAAAATAAACAAAATGACATAAATAAATAGTGAATGAATTAATGAATAAAATTAATAATAATAATAAAGGTCATGGAACCATTCAATCTAATAATAATGAGCAGCAACCTCTATGCCATCCAAATTAAAATGTTTAGACAGACAATGACAGGGAAATGTAGGAAATTTATTCTTTCCCAAAGGAGAGCTCAGTTCCAAATCAACCAAGTCAAAAACTCAAGTCTACTTTCACTTTCTATCTGCATACATTCAAATTTCTAATTCATGCCTGTAAATCCCTAATCAAACATTGATTCCATTTCATTTTAAATACTGCTTTGAGATTTTGTTTTTCCACTAAAACTTTGAATTTTCATCTCATATCTCCTTTTTTAAAGCATCTTGTTTACTTTCTTCTTCCTATAGGTAAATTGCATTCACACAATTTAATTTCTTATTCAAATTATTGGAGTTTCTTAAAATTCATCCTCACTAGGAAAGAACATAAAACACTCCATGATGGTGAAGTTAAGGTATATGAGGGAAAAAAAAATTATTGTTTTGACATTCACATGAAATGGTAGGGCTTTTTAAAAAAATATATTCCAAATGAGCTGAAGTTAATGGAAATAATAATAAACTTGAATCTTCTTGTTGTTCATCCTTTTTTTCTGGAAGAGAACCAATGGCATCATTTGAGTAATATCTTGACATGTGAATGGATTTGAGGGAGGCAGGCCTGCAAACAGTCATCAGCCTTGCTCTCTCCTCCAGTACTATTCAAATTTAATGGTCAAAATAAAGATCAAAATGACTAACAATGGTCCAGGATGCAATGGGTCACCTTGGTTTTTCTAATATAAGGTCTTTCCAGGTCTCATGTTGTCTGAAGTCATGCCCATCCAATGACTATGAGCTAGATAAGAATTGAGACAAAGGATGGCCCAATTTACCATCAAAGAGATATATTTCAAGAAATCATTTACAACTTATGCAATCATTTGTTCCTTTCTTACTAACATCTTCTGTTACTATTATTCTTTTTTGGGGTGTGTACATTGGATAGTGACTATGACATGACTATATGACTATGTTTCTCTTTTATGTACCTAACAGCACTAGGGATATAGAAATTATGTTTTGTAAACAAAATTAAAAATTAAAGTTCATTGATATTAACTTTTAATAGATTTTTTTTGATGCAAGGCTCAGAGGAGGGAAAAGAATTGTAAGTTGATGCTTTCCATATACATATTTATAGAATGTGTATGGCTATGTACTGTCTTCTTGTATTGACCTCTGTTTCTCACATGAGTCTTGGTGAAAGAAGATATATCATCTGTTATATATTTGCTACTCAAGGTCCATTGGTCCTTTGCATCTTATTTTGCAACTAAATAAAATCTCTTATATGTGTTATTAGAATGTTTCTTTCTTTTCTTTTTTATTAAAGCTTTTTATTTTCAAAACATACGCATAGATAATTTTCAACATTCACCCTCACAAAACCTTGTGCTTCAACTTTTTTTCCCCTCTCTTCCTCTCCATTCCCTCCCCTAGACAGAAAGTTATCTAATATATGTTAAACACACACAATTCTTCTGTATATATTTCCATAATTATCATGCTGCACAAGAAAAATCAGATCAAAAAGTAAAAACATGAGAAAGAAAACAAAAAAGCAAGAAAACAACAACAAAAAGAGTAAAAATGTTATGTTGTGATGCACACTCAATTCCCATAGTCCTCTCCTGGTTGTAGATGGCCCTCGCCATCACAAGACCATTGGAACTGGCCAGAATCACCTCACTGTTGAACAGAGCCACGTCCATTAGAACTGATTATTGTATAATATTGCTGTTGCCATATACAATGATCTCTTGGTTCCACTCACTTCACCAAGCATCAGTTCATGTAAGTCTCTCTAAGTCTTTCTGAAGTCATCCTGCTGAGCATTTCTTAACAGAACAATAATATTCCATTACATTCACATGCCATGACTTATTCAGCCACTCTCCAACTGTTGGGCAGCTATTCAGTTTCCAATTCCTTGACACTACAAAAAGGGCTGCCACAAACATTTTTGTACAGACACAGCTGGATCAAAGGGTATCCATAGTTTGATAGCCCTTTGGGCATAGCTCCAGATTGCTCTCCAGAATGGTTGGATCAGTTCACAGCTCTACCAACAATGTATTAGTGTTCCAGCTTTCCCACACCTCCAACATTCATCATTATTTTTTTTCCCTGTCATCTTAGTCAATCTGAGAGGTGTGCAGTGGTACCTCAGAGTTGTCTTAATTTATATTTCTCTAATCAGTAGTGATTCAGAGCATTTTTTTCATATGACTAGAAATAATTTTAATTTCCTCATTTGAAAATTGTCTCTTCATATCCTTTAACCATTTATTTATCAGTTGGAGAATGGCTAAATGTGAGTCAATTCTCTAAATATTTTAGAAATGAGGCCTTTGTCAGACTCCTTAGATGTAAATTTTTTCCCCAGTTCACTGCTTCCCTTCTAATCTTATCTGCATTGGTTTTGTTTGTACAAAAACTTTTTAACTTAATCGTAATCAAAATTATCCATTTTATATTCTATAATGTACTCTAGTTCTTCTTTGACTACAAATTTCATCCTTTTCTACATATCTGAGAGGTAAATTATCCTTTGTTCTTCTAATTTGCTTATAATATCCCTTTATATGTCTAAATCATGAATCCATTTTGATCTTTTCTTGGAATCGGGTGTTAGATATGGCTCGGTACCAAGTTCTAACATACTAATTTCCAATTTTCCTAGCAATTTTTGTCAATAGTAAGTTCTTATCCCAGAAGCTGGGGTCTTTGAGTTTATCAAACACTAGATTACTATAATCATTGACTATTGTGTCTTGTGAACCTAACTTATTCCACTGATCAACTACTTTATTTCTTAGCCAGTACAAAATGGTTTTGATGACCACTACTTTATAATATAGTTTTAGGTCTGATGCAGCTAGGCCATCTTCATTTGCATTTTTTTTTTCATTAATTCCCTTGAAATTCTTGATCTTTTGTTCCTCCAGATGAATTTTGCTATTATTTTTTCTAGCATTGTAAAATAATTTCTTGGAATTTTAATTGGTATGGAAATGAATAAGCAGATTAATCTAGGTAGAATTGTCATTTTTATTATATTAGTTCAGTCTACCCATGAGCACTTAATAGAATGTGATTTACTTAAAAGCATAGATTGCCGTGCTTTGCTCTTTTCTCCAGCATTTATTAGAGTAAAGAGATTAATAAATGATTTTTCTATTCACTGATTCATAATAAGATACCTCTCTCCTCTTTTCTTTCCAGTCAATATCTATGCCCAGACCTAATTCTTTAACTACAATTAGTTAACTGGAAGTTTTCAATCATTACTAGAGAATGGAATTCTTATATAATCTTGACTTTCTTCTTCATTTCTTACAGAAATCTGCTATACTAAAGCACTTGTCTCTCTCTTAGATGGGAGACACTCAAAAACATCTGCTAAAGGCAAATATTTGGAAGGCTAAAAGCAATATGTTCACTTTAACAGATGGAACCCTGCTTTGGGAATAAGGTAACCTAAGTATGTCTTCTCTTTATTGGATTATTTGGATTTAAGTGGTTAAAAATTGTTACATCTAAATATTATATCTGCTCCAGAAATTACTATGGGACCTCTGTACCTAGTAGGCACTTAAAAATTTTGTTATGGAAGGAAAAAAAAAAAAAAAAGGAAAGGAAGAAGGGAAGGAAGGAAGAGATGAAAAAAAAGGAAGAAGGAAGAAAAAATGGAAGGAAGGGAAGGAAGAAAGAAAGGGAAGGGAAGGGAAGGAAAAGAAAGGAAGATAAGAAGGGAAGGGAAGAAAGGAAGGAAGAGAAGAAGGGAAAGAAAGGGAAGAGGGAGAAGAAGAAAGACAGGAAGAGAAGAAGGAAGGAATTTACTGACTTCTTAATTTTTATTGGACTTTAATAACCTTAACTAGAAAATTCCCTAGTAATTTTTCTCTCAAAATGATTAGAAACTTCATTCTAGCCCCTTTGGGGGCTTTGTGAAGAAAGGTGTTTTCTAAGTAGCAAATCTTAAGCTATCTCCAGGCTCTAAGGATTTGCTTAAAGTCATCTCTCTTTGACAGCTCCTTCATTTTGACAAGCTTTTGAATGTGTAACACAGCAGTGTCTAACTGCATTCCTAAGTTTTTATCCTAGTCATTTAACTAACACACTCAGCTCTAAAATTGCCTTGGGGAGGCAGTTATACAGGAATCAGGATTGAGCAAGCTCCATGCTCTAAAAGAATTTGCAGAAAACAAATTGAGATCCTAGATGGGGAAGCACTTTGAAAAGCTAAAAAATGCCTTACAAATTTAAGAGATCATCATGATTATGGATAGGCTGGGAGCGATGTGTATCATTGGAAAGACAGAGCCATCAAAATATTATTTATGAGCGTGCTTTGGCCACTACTGTACAACATTAAGATGCTTCAAATGGGCAAATGATATTTGTCTCCCAAATTAGTTGTGCATCTTTTCAATTCAAGAAAAATCTTCATTTTGGATCTAAAACAGAGGCATATTCAAGCAGATGCTACAATTGGATACACTAAATATTTCTTTCCTTTCTTTTGTCTCCTCCATTTCTTTTAATGTGCCTTCAATTAAAAACAGACCACATAGCTGAACTTGGCAGGTACAAGGAAATTGAACAATTATGCTTTCACCACTCTCAGACTTGAATCCACCTGAGTGTCTCTGGGAGCACATTAAATGTAAAAAGAAAAAGACAGCCAAAGAGTACTCTAGCCCTACTCTGACATGCATAAAATCTGAGTGGAAATAAATCACATGATTTAACTGGTATATCCTATTGAGCTGCCGCCAGATGTTTAGAGGCACTACTGGCATCAAAGGAAGCATAAGGAATGGAGAAAATAACCAACTCCACCTTTCAGTTTCCTTTCCTACTCCACATTCTAAAGACCTCTCATTACTTTATATCTCTGACTATCTTTGCAGCTCCCCCTGGGCTTTGAACTCTTCTCTCAGAGTCAAACTCAGAGTTCTGAGAAAAAAGACTAAAATTTCATTTAGTATTAGCTAGACACTCCACTTATCTCCACGGATAAGCATGTGATTTGTAGATGATAATAATGTAGCCCTTTCGAATGATAGTGCTGAAAAAACACTGATCTGGAAAAAATGCCCATCACAGGAGAAGCTCCTACCATTGCTGAAGGAAGCAGAATACAACTCTCAGGCCATATCTTTGGGAGGATCCATCACCACTATTTATTTCCTCTTTTTAGATTATACTCTTTGCCGGGGCATCAGAACAGAATGATTGTGGTCCACTTTGTAAATATCGAGGGGAACGTTCTAAGGAATCAACAAGTACATTTGGAAAATAAACTAACATTTGAGCTAAAAGACATGATTTTATATCCTGACCTAGATATTTACTAGCTATCTGACCGTAGCAAATAATTTGATTGTCTCAGTTTCCTCATCTATAAAATGAGATTAATAATTCTTGCTCTATCTACCTTACAGAATAGCTGTATACACAAAAAAAGTGTTTGTTAAATCTTAAAATACTGTATTTCGTTTAACTATTATTGTTTTTTCCTCAAAGCATTAACAGCTTGGGACAAACACATTACCAAAAGGAAAATTTGAACCACTATAATTTTTTGCCACTAGAATTGCCATTTATTTCTCACTATCTCACACTGAACTGTGACTTTCACCAAAAAAATTTTAAAATAAGCTCATCTGGCAAGAGTATACCAGTATTGAAGACAGTGAAAAAAAGATGGTTCAAATATTTGTTTTTTCCCTAAAACTAATTTTATTTATTTTTATTTTTTTTATTAATTTTTATAATTATAACATTTTTTGACAGTACCTATTCAGAGGTAGGTTTTTTTTTTTTTTTTACAACATTATCCGTTGTACTCCCTTCTGTTCCAAATTCTTCCCCTTCTTCCCTCCACCCCCTCCCCTAGATGGCGGGCATTCCCATACATATTAAATATTTTATAGTATATCCTAGGTACAATATATACATGCAGAACCGAATTTTGTTGTTGTTGTTGTTGCAAAGGAAGAATTGTATTCGGAAGCTAAAAATAATCTGGGAAGAAAAACAAAACAAAACAAAACAAAACAGTGCTCACAGTTTATACTCATTTCCCAGTGTTCCTTTTCTGGATGTAGCTGATTCTGTCCATCATTGATCAATTGGAACCTAAAACTAATTTTAAGTGGACATATTTATCCTTTTTCAAAATTTATTATTTTTTGCCAATTATATGTTCAATTTTAAATTTCATTTTCCAAAATTCCACATTCTCTTTTCTTTCCAAACCTCCTCATCAAAAAAGCAAGCAGTTTGGTATGTTATACATGTGCAGTCACATAAAACATATTTCCATATTATTACCTGATGTTTATTCTTGATAAGTGTTCTTCCTCCGTGTCAATTGTAACAGCTACATCTTTGTTAATGTCTGCTTGACAAACTGTACTCATTCAACAATATTTTAGGGAACAATCTTCTAACAAACTATTCTGAGCTCTCTGAGGCCCCCAATTATTTTAATCTTAAGATTATTTTTTTGTCATCCATACAAATAAATGGGAAGGAAATGGGTGGAGAGAATGAATTATGCCTTATTTTTCTTTGTTATACTCAGTGCCAATCACAATGGCTTACATATATTTGATGATCAATATGTACTGAATAAATGAGTGAAAGAGAAAGGGAATTAAATTCCCTAGGCTTCATTTTCCTTCTCTGCCAAATGGGAATTAAAATACTGACCTCACAGGCTCTTGAAAGAGTAAAAATAAATAAATAAATAAGGTAATGTATGTGAGACCAGTAAAAAAGAAAAGGTAAAGTAAAAAGCACATTTCAAATGCAAAGTATTGTGATCATTGCTGTTTGGTTGAAAGAAAGCAAATTGAGACTGAAGAGCTTGTTGCTGTGATTATCATTATTATTGTCATCCAGTTATATAATTTATGCAAAGTGCTTAGAGCTGCTTTGGGGAAAGGGACCATATTAATCCAAAGTCTTATTATGTCCTCCTTTCTCTCATCTTTCTCTACCATTTGTTTACTAGGTTGTAAAGCTCTAATGGCAAGAACATATTTCCTATATGTATTCTTGCTGAAGTATAAAACACATTTGTATGCATGCTAGAAATGACAGATTATAGTCACTAATTCTCTTAACCTGGTTCTTGTTTTCTTTTCCTCAATCATTTTTCCTTCAGAGAGTGAATGGCCTCCTGCACAAAGACTAGTGATTGGTGAACCACTAAGGGCTGCTCAGTCTCAGCTCACTTATTCACTGGAAGTTTTTCTAAAGAAACAGTGGAAAAATCAATGTGGAAATGAGGAGAGACAGAACTTACTTTCAGTTCTTTTATGGATTTCTTTTCCTGTATAGTCCTGGTCCTGGACAGTTGGAAATACAATGAGAATACTATAAGTATCATGAAGGTGGGAACAGATCTTTCTCCTCATCTTTTTATTTCTCCTTCTTTTCCATTCTACTGGTTCTGAGCAATAGGAAATACAATGAGGATAGGATAAGGATTATTATTGTTTATTAACTGACTGGCACTGCCTAGTCCTAAAATGGTGGTAGGTGTTGCTTTACATGAAACATTAAAGTGTCCTTTAGGTATGATCTGGCTTCTCACTACCCTTACCCACATCATATATAAAATTTACAAATGTGATGCTAGGGTTAGTTATATCAGGTTTATGATCTGATAAAGCAGATTTAGAAGACCCAAGTTCATAATAATTTTACCATCGGAAATATGGGCATGAAACATAAATGGGTTGTTAATAGTACATTCAGTTAGAGAGAGAAAAAACTCTGACAATGAGTTGGATAAGTTGGAATTCAAGTCTTGCACTAAAAAAGGTTACTTCCTTTCATATGGCTCCCACAATCATTCTGTATCCTCATGTCATGAGTAAAGGGACACAGGGAAATAGAAAGGACAGAATAAACCACTGTTAATGACTTACAAGATTAGGTCCGTCAAATGTAGTCTTTAACAGGCTGGAGGCATCAATCACCAATTCAAGTAAAGTAAGGTGGGGACAAGTATAAGAACTTCTAGTCTTTCTATGTCTTTTTTTTTTTTTTCAACTGCCCTAATCACCTGAGAAAAAACACCATCAATAAAACCCCAGCACAGTCATAACTTACTGCTAATTTTTTGACTTTTACTTCTTAATTCTCCTTAGAAGCTTGGATTGATGAGTCACTGATACTAATCACCACTACTGTATTACTATTCTGTGTTTTGCAGGAAAATCTTGTTACCTTCTTCTTCTCCATGCATCCCTTCCCTTCCCCTCAAAAAATCTTTCAAAACCCCCTTTAAACAGGAAAACCTTGGCTTTGGGTCCTAATCTCACCTAGTAGAAAGAAATATAACTTCTAAGGTCTTTAGGTCCCCCTTTCAGGACAGCCAAACTAAACTTGTACCAGGACTATTACATTCTTCCCCAGGGTTTCTAATTTTTCAGTCCCCTGCAAAAGCATTTGTAATAGGTCTGGCAACTATATTTATACAACATTGCATCAAGAACTAATTAGTACATGAAAGCACAGGTTAATAATCAGTATTTTTGAAATCTCCTTAGAGTGTCATGCTCAGCAAATATACAGAAACTTTACATATAACAGACATAGCATATTGCAGAACATTACTTTACAGGTAGTTTTAACGTCCATATCTAAATACATGTAGGATATGTCATATGTAAACTTCATAGTGCTACATACAAATCCATAAAACAAAGCAAATAAGTATCTCAATAATAATAAGGGGGAGGGGGACTTAGACTAAACAGCAATACAATCCAGATATCAAAACTCAACAAGGTTAACAAACAAATGGAATCACAAAATGAACAAACTACAAAGCAAGGAGCATACCATTAAAATGTAAACAGAGCATCTTTGAACACCATTTAAGAACATAGGCGATTATATTCAGAGCACACATTACAGGGGTGATGTGGTCAATTACCCTTACACAATTCTACATGTACAATCTTTCCCTAGTTTTACCTGGGACATCTGAAATTAGTCTGGTCACTGAGCAGAGCGAAAGGAGATTATCCATGAGAATTATAACTTGGAGTGAAGGGAGAGGAGGAGGAGGAATGGGAGGGAAGAAAAGGAGTGAGTATCTTGCAAAATCTGACTTGGAGACTCAAAATTTAAATCTAATCCTTAGATTAAATCAATCCTGCGTAGAACCCAAACACCTGCAGAGGCAACACAGTCAATCACAGGTGGATCAGCACCTTTATCCAGGGTGATTAAGGCATAGAGACAGGATGATACTGGGAAATAATGAAGCCTAGAGTTGGAAATCACAACAAAGATCATCTAATCCAATGCCCTCTTTTTTTTCTAATATGAAAAAACAAGCCTAAAGAAGGTAGTGAATTTACCTGAGATTACACAAGTTAGTAGCAGAATGACTGGATCTGAGAATCACCTTGGATACTGTATGGCCATTGTTTAGAAGGCAGAAGACTGGTATCCTCAGTCCCTTTCAAGACTAGTTCAAATACCAACAGCTAGCTATGTGAAGACATTTCTGATCCCACCAGCTGCCAGTGCCTCCTCCCCAAAATCACCTGGTATCTCTTTCCATCCATTTTGTATAGATCTATACAGGAACGTGTTGTCTCGCCACAGAGAATGTAACTCCTCAAAGGAAGAGATGATTGTATTCCTATCTTTGTATTCCCAGAGTCCAGAACAGTACCCAATGCCTACTAAGTTCTTAATAAATGTTCATTAACTGATATTGGCCAACTCCTCCTTCGAGTCTAGTAGAACTGTGGGAGAGAAAACACCAAAGCCAGATGGCTCTAAAACAACCCTATTTCCTTCCAGACTAAGAAGGCTCATTCTGACATTCTTGAATGCAACAGTGGAGAGAAGTGAGAAAAGAGTATGCTGAACATTTTAGGGGGAAAGAAACTAAGTGAAGCATAAACTGCATTATCTAGTATTGGTCTACAGAGATAGTGCTCAGAATAAAAGAGGAAAGGAAATCTGATGATTTGGGTATCAGGTCAGTGGGAGAAATAAGGAAGGAATATATTCTGTCCAGAGTCCTAGTCTTTCTAGGCCAAAAAATCTGGTTAAAGGCAATTAGATAAACCCAGAACAATCAAAAAATAACTAAAAGATTATACCCAGTGCCCCCTTCTCTCTCTTCTAAGTTGGGAATGGAATATTGTCATTTTCATGGTGTACTTTTCCTTCTAGCTATTACCAAAACCAGCAAAAACAAAGCAAGAAGCCAGGTCATTGAGAAAACAAATAGATCCCACATTTTTGTAAATATTAAAACAGGCTAATAAGAAACCCAAGAATTCTCACACTAAAAATTTTCACCATTAACCCTTCAGATACGGACTGGACATCTATGGCTATAATAGTAAGAAATATTAGATTTGAAGGCAAAGATTTTCTCAGTGAGAGCAATCTTACCATGTTAAAGAAAAACAAATAAATACATCCTTAAATTTGGTGGAAAGAACACACCAGGCTCAGAGTTATAATGCTTAAGTTCTATCCCAAAGCTGTATGACTTTAGTTTTTCTGAAACTCGGTTTCTCCATCTGTATAATGGGAATAGTAATATGGGCCCCACCAGTTCCTAAGGTGGATCAAATTCCTATTATATGTATCAAATGACAGAAAGCACTTTGTAAATGCTTTATTATAATGTATTATTGTGAATTGATCATATATAAACTTATTTAAATTCTGGTTGAACATTAACAGAATTTTCAGGCCATATCACACTCTTGGGGTAACAAGTTTCAGAGGTTATAACTTGTATAAAGATATAGTTTATTTTTCTTAAATACTACTTTCAAGTTTTAAGAGATGTCTCAAGATATCCTATTAGTAGAATTTCATGGTGTCCCTATTCTCTCACTGTGGTTACATGGCTTTCCAGTTACAGACTAGTGGGGACTCAGAATTCAGATATTCCTACTTTCATTCAAAATTAACTCTTTTAGAGATGTCTTATTGTCTACTGTGATACCCTCAGAGCCTCAGAAAGATACAGGATGAAGCAAATAACATTTGGTTTCCTTCAAAGTTTCTTCCTGGGGCTTTCCATTAAGTCTGACAGCGAAAGTAAGAGGAGGCTTGGGTTCAGTGTTATTCGACTGTATTAAAACTTTGACATCTGTTCAGCAAAGTCACAGTCTTCAATTTCTTTTTTCTAAAGGGAGGTTTGATTGGCTTGTACTTTGAGAGTGGGGTGCCTATTTATTTTGAAAGTAAATGTTGAATGTTTGTCTCTGTTATCCTGACTCCTCTAGCTGAATATCAGCTTTCCTGCTCCTCCCTGAGCATTGACTAGGGTAGGGCTGCACATTCTTGTCCTTGTGCATTGAACTGAAGCATTACGTGACATTTCACTTCACAATATTTTTCAGGCAAGTCAGTTTGGTAGCTTTCCTAAAGATTAAGTAGAAGGCTGCATGACATGGCATTTTGAGGAAGATGAGTGTTATTTTAAAATGCTACATGCCATTTCCATGAGTACTTAACACAGCTTTCTTTTTTCGGTTACTTGGCAATATTTCTATTGCATTCACTATCTTCTCTATAAAATCTCTCCCTTATTTCCTATATCCTCCAACACACACACAGGAATGGAGAAAGTTATTTACAATTCAATATCTGAATTCTTTGCTTTTCAGGCATTTTTTTTCCAGGAAGGCTCATGCAGATAGTGATATTCAATATTTCTGAAATTACAAAGATACTGCCATATATATTTAAATATGACCCATTGTCATGCTTTGAGTTCTATTTTCAGAAGTTGTGATAGGATTCATCCACCTTCTCTTGCTTGGTTCACTTGTGACCTTACACTTTCAATAGGCTAGTCAAGATTAGGGCTAAAATTTGCAATTAATAAGAATTAAATCAATTGCCTTACTCGCCTTTAGTTTAGAAAAAAAAATCTAGAAAAGAAAGCAAGAAGCAGAGAGAAAGAGAGAGAGAGGCAGGGAGGGAGGAAAGAAGGAAAGAAGCAAGGAAGGAAGGAAGGAAGGAAGGGAGAGAGGGAGGGAGGAAGGGAAGAAGGGAGAAAAAGAGGGAGGGAGAAAAGAAGGGAGGGAGGGAGCAAAGGAAGAGAAAAGGAAAAAAGGAAGAGAATTAGATAGATAGAAAGAAAGAAAGAAAGAAAGAAAGAAAGAAAGAAAGAAAGAAAGAAAGAAAGAAAGAAAGAAAGAAAGAAAGAAAGAAAGAAAGAAAGAAAGAAAGAAAGAAAGAAAGAAAGAAAGAAAGAAAGAAAGAAAGAAAGAAAGAAAGAAAGAAGATACAGATGGAAAGAGTGGGGAAAAGAGGAATGAGCTATCTGGAGCTGAGTTTGAACCTCTGTTAGAGGATGTGAAGGAATAGTAAAACTCATGGTGCAATTCAATGGGATAATGGAAATATCATTCAATGCATGTGATGAAAACCTTTACCTTCCAAGCTATGTCAAGAAGAGGGATTTCTTATGTACTGTTTCCTTCTGGTTCACATCTGGAAAAGATCAGGGATAGGATTTGTGATAGCTAAAACGGTTTTATGTTGCTAACATAGACCCACACACAAGCTTAATAGCTCACTAAGTTCCAGATTCTCTTGTACCCAATCCAACCCCTCTCTGTCCAATCAGATTCTCTCTTTTTTCCATTCAGAAACTGAAGGCTTAGTATTATGTTGTTCAGAAATGATATCTGTCAGGGAAGGTTCTGTCATTAGTGTCTCCAAATGCTAATTTTACCTTATGAGAGAGTACCAAAACTCAGAGCTATATATGATCTCAAATGGAAGCACCAGAAAAGAATAACCACCTGCCTTATCCATAGTACCTACCCACTCTCCATCCTTCCACAATCAAGGTTTCCCAGGAGAAAACCTACCTCTTCCCCCAAGGATCTATCTATACCCCAACAAATCATCCCAATTATTATCCCATCCTGCTTTGACATGTAGCATTAGTTAATTGTACTTTCTGCCTTCCTACTGTCCTTCAAAAGAAACTTTGTCCCCTTTACCCTTTTTCCCCTCAAACTCTATTCTACATTTTGTCACATCTGCCCATGAACTGGCATACTCACATTCGCTTCACTGATTATCAGCATGGGGACAACATTCTAATACTCTCTTATAGCTTGGGGATTAATTCACAGATCCAGGCAGCTACAAGTTCTCTTAGCTTCAGGGCATAGCTTCCACCTTTTCAAAGCCTGCCAGATGCAGGATGAAATGCTCCCCAGAAGAAGAGGAAGAAAGGCCCTTCCTGTACAGAAAGGGCCTAGCATTATATGATAAACAGGAATTGGTTATTGGTTTAACCCATGTTTACAAGGGTGGCCATTTCCTCTGAATTCTCTGGTTTCCTCCTAGAACTACACATGCTGTAAAGTAGAATCTGAAAGTAGCATACCCAAATCTGCAGGTAAATAAATACAATAAAATATAATGGATTTTCACAATGAACAACACATTTTAAAGACAGAACAAACCGCTTATAGAAAGAAACATGCAAGGCTTCTAAGAGATAAACATAACTCATCACCATCATGAGAAATTATTGTCTTACATATTAGCAGTGTCACTGTGATATAATGTGATTTTTGTGGTCCTCTGACCTTGGGGGGCTTCTGCTCTAATGGTCAGTGGTCCTGGGTCTTCTGGCTTTGGAATCTGTTTCAGAAAACTTCCACGCCCAATCTGTCTGATTCTGAATAGACTATTTCTCAGTTCATTGCTGACTAATGATCTGCTCAGTGATAATCAAATTTTGGAGACTACCTTCAATTCATCTAGAAACTACTCCCTAGCCCTACCCTTGAGCTATAGAATTAGCATTTCTATGCTAAAAGCTGGATAAAATAACTCTCCTTCATTCATTTTCTTTACTGGATTCTCTTAGATTTTAGTCCACTTAGTAATGGTATATCATTGCTTTCCATAAACTTTGTCCCTTGACTAGGAGATGGGTTCAAGCCTGCAAATACTTTTGAAACACCTCACAACACTGGTCTGGGACTTTTGGGGTCCTCCCTTCCCAATCTCAACATCCCTACTTCTCTAGAGCATCCAGGATACAAATTATGGCGACTTTTGATGTTGGATAGGGATCTGGCATAATCCATGACCAATTGTTGCTTAAATAAAAAAGCAGGCAGAAATCATGAGTTCACTGACCCTAGGACTCAGAGATTGATGTGGATGCTGGTGTGATGATTCCATACTTTGTCTCCTTGAGATTCTGATTGTGGGATATGAGAGATGAAATTATATATGTCATTAATGGTACCAAAAATGAAAAGATGTCTAGAAGATAGCTGATTCTACCAATGTTGCAAGTAGTCATTTGAGGAGTTTCAATTCAGTATTTTATTATCTTTCTTTTCTTATAGCAAATATTATTAAATAATAGTATAATTGTGTTTCCTTTTGGGTCTTGGGAAACTGGAAAGGAGATAAAAAATGTTAAAGAGAAATACGACATGAACTATATTAAGATATTTTCCTGAAGTTTAGAATCTAATCCTAAGCAAAGCATTTAAATCACTGTGTCCTTCTTTTCTTATCTATAAAATGAGTGAAATGGATTCAGTAGCTTCTAATATCTTTTCTGGCTTTAAATCTATTATCTAGGAGTAGAAACCACCCAGTGCAGAAATCTAGGTATAAACCCAGGAGCAGACTGTGTAGCATCACCTAAAGATTAGTGTAGGTAAATATAGTTTATCACCACAAAAGCAGCCAGCAGCTGTTAAATTTTTTGAACACAGCAACATATAAAGATTGCCAACTAGGACATGGAGAGATTATGTTCCTTGTCAGTGGAGGAAGGGTCCACATCATGAAATGAGAGAATTTCAGGAATATTGAACAAGAATCACACTATAAAGTTCACAGAGAAATACCAGAACTGCAAGAAGATTGGAAACTGCTGTTCACTTGTTTTCAGTTGAGTCCAACTCTTCATGACCCAGTTTGGGGTTTTTCTGGCTCCATTCCTTCTCCAGATCATTTTACAAATGAGAAAAGTGAGGCAAATGGAGTTAAAGGATTTGTCCAGGTTGACACACCGAAGAAGTGTCTGAGACCAAATTTGAACTGAGGAAGATGAGTCTTCCTGACTTCAGGCCAGGGACTCTAATCATTTTCCCATTGAACTGGAAGCTCTAACTATACTTACAATTTTAACTTCTATATATTTTGTTTCCTCTTAGAAAATCATTACTCAATAGTAAATATGAAGAATTGCACATGTTTAATCTATATTGTATTACTTGCTGTTTAGGGGAAAGGGATAAGGGGAAGGGAAAGAGGAAAAAATTGGAACACAAGGCTTTACAAGAGTGAATGCTGAAAACTTTTTGCATTGCATGTATTTTGAAAAATAAAAAGCTATTTTAAGTTTTTTTTTTTAAATCATAGCTCACATTTGAAGACTTATTTACATACATTATCTCTTTTGATTCTCATGTAATAAAACTGTGAGGTAGGTTTTATAATCTCTATTTTAAAGCTTTAGACCTGAATGAGATCTTAGAGACAAGTCTATTTTACAGATGAAAAAACAGAGACCCAGGGTGTATATAACTTGTTCTCGAGGTCATATCAGTAGTAAATGGCAGGGCTGGGATTCAATCTTAGGTCTGTGACTCCAAATTCAGGTCACTAAGGACCTTGACAGTTCCTAAATATCTGACTCTGGGAAAGTCATTTCACTTTGTCTGCCTCAGTTTTCTCATTCATAAAATTAGCTGGAGAAGGAATGGCAAAACATTTCAGTATCTTTGCCAAGAAAAACTCAAGTGAGGTCACTAAGCTTTGGACAGAACTGAAACTGAACAACTGAACAACATGAAAAATATTCCATACAGAGCCATATATATACTTTTAGCTGTTTGAAACCTAGAACCCCATAAATATATCTTTTCTTTGTTCTTTTATGACAAACAAGATCAACCAGAACATTTCTATTGATGGCTTCCAGATTCACATTGTAGGGGGCTGGAAACAGGACACTTTCCAAAAGATTCCTGACACAGGAATTCTTCCTCTTTCCAGTCTCCTATCCCACACCTCTTTTCCCCTCTCTCAAGTTTATTGATTTTCAGACAAAATTGATATTCTTGTTCAGTCTCATCTAAACAGACATGGAAAAACTGAACATGGAACATAATTTTTTTCTGCAAATACCTGAGTTTATTAAAATGTCTGTGTAATACTAGAAAGATGGCTATATGGAGTACATTGAAAAATAATTATAGTTTACATTTCCCAGGATCATAGAATGATAGATTAGTGTAGTTCAACATTCCTTTTTTTTAGATAAAGAAACAGATTTTAAAAGATAACTTACTCATAGTTCCTTAAAGGTGAAGTCAGAATTCAAATTTAGATCTTCTGGTTCCAAAAATTTCTCAAGCAATTAAATATAAAATTTGAAACTGTGTTCTTCTTATCCACATGTTCAGCATCTTGATTTGTGAGATCCTGAATTTGAATATGGATTCTGTCACTTATCTAACTTTGGGCAAGTTAACTTTTCAACTTTCTAAATTTTAGCTTTTCCATCTGTAAAATGGGAGGGTACAACTGAATGATCTCGAAGATCTTTTCTAATTCTAAATCTGGGATACTATGTTCCCATGTATAAGCAGCTAAATGGTTCATTGGACAGAGTGGCCACCTGCCCTGGAATTAGGAGGACCTTAGTTCAAAGAGATGTGCAAGGGCCACAGTGCCAAACATCTTGTGGGTCACTTATGACCCAGTAGTACCAAGACTAGAATCAGGAAAACTCGTCTCAGATGTCAGACACTTATACTAGCTGTGTGACCGTATGCATGACACTTAACCCTAATTATCTTAGTTTCCTCATCTGTAAAAATGAGTTGGAGAAGGAAATAGCAAACCACTTCAGTATCTTTGCCAAGAAATCCTCAAATAAGGGAGGATTTTGGGAAGATGGCAGAGTAGGTTGGTAAATTTCAAGCTCTCCTGATTTCCCACACAAATAGAACAAATTTGTACCTCAGGGCAGACATAGACTAGTGAAAAATCAAGAAAACTTGGGGAAGAACAGGAGTCCTACAGCTGGACAAGATCTGAAGAAAGATCTTCTGGACTAGCTCTGCAGAAACTTCAAGTGGGATCCCTCAAGTTAGCTGGGTAGGACTGGAGCCTCAGCAGGAACCACAGACACTTTCATTGCCTGGACTGGTTGTCAAGTAGGGGTTTGAGTCTGGGAAGACAAAGTGAACCACAACTGATTGGGAATGCCAAGACCAACTGTGCTTCCTAGGGCCCTGGAAAAGAAGGAACCAGAACCTAGTGAGTGCAGAGGCAATGGGGCAGGGATGCTGCTGGATGCTGGCACTTGCAGGAGGGTGGAGCTTGGTTTGGAGTTCCTGGTCAGAGTGGAGAGCTGAAGGGAAGCTTGAGGCACCCTCCTCCAACCCCATGATTAGAGGTGCCTACACTAATACTTCTTATTTTTAAAAAAATGAAATAGCAAAGAAGAAAACCCCACTATTGAAACATGTTATGGGAACAGGGCAGACTGGAATTCATCTTCAGAGAAGAATACTTTAGTAAAAAAAAAAAAAAAAAAAAAAAAAGTTTGTACCCCAAAGAATAACACAAAATGACTCCCTACCCAGAGAAAATTTATTAGACAATTTCAAAAAAGAATTTTAAAATCAAATGAGAGACACTGAGGAAAAACTAAAGAAAAAAATTAAAATCATTTAAGAAAAACAAGATTACTAAAAAAAAAAGTTAACCAATTAGAAAAAGAGATACAGAGTCTCAAAGATGAAAATAACTCTTTGAAAATTAGAATTGGACAAAGGGAAGCCAGTGAAGCTATGAGAGACCAAGAATAACAGATTTATAAAGAATGAGAAAATATAATAGAATGTGAAATATCTCATAAGAAAAACAACAGATCTGGAGAACACATTAAAAAGAGAAATTTTAAGAATTGGACTACCAGAAAGTTGTAACCAAAAAGAGAACCTTGACACAATAATGCAGGAAATAATCCTAGAAAATTGTCCTGGAGTGATAGAACATGAGGGAAAAGTAGAAATAGAAAAAATCCACAGATCACTACCTCAAAGAGATCCTTTGTGGAAAACATACAAGAATATTATTGCCAAATGTTGAAACCCCCATATTAAAGAGAAAATTTTGCAAGAAACAAGAAAAAAATAATTCAAATACACTAGAGCTACAATTAGAATTGTACAAGACTTAGCAGCTGTTATAATAAAAGATTGAAGGTCTTGGAATCATATCCATAGACAAGCAAAAGAATTAGGTCTGTGGTGAAAAATATCATATCTAGAAAAATCATGTGTAATTTTCAATAAGAAAAATGTGGATATTCAACTTGCAGATTTTCAGGACTTTGTATCAACCAAACCTGAATTTAACAGAAAATTTAACATTTAAGAGCCAAGATCAAAGAAAAAATTTAAGGAACTCAACATGGACAAACTGTTTAAACATGGACAAAATGTTTATGTTTGAGTTTTTTCATGTTTGAAATGTATGTTTTATGTCTAAGATTTACATCAATGACAGGGTAAGATTAAAAGAAAGATTGGCAGAGTAAAGATAAAAATAGTAATCATGTTATATAAATGAGAAACAGAGGAAGAATAGACACAGAGGCATTAAAGGAGGGAGGAGGACTTAAAGTTCTGAAAATCTACTCATATCAGGAATGGGTTCATTAGGCAACACTACATATATACCATAAAGGGCATAGCACCCTCCACAATATATAAAGAGATTTCTCCTTTAGAAGTTATTTGCCATTGACATGACTGAACCTAATGGTTTTAAGACCTGCACATACTTCCCCAGCTGTGGTTTAGAACACAGTCTACTACTAGAACCATGCCCCAAAATAGGACCTCCCTACTTCTCCCAGACACTAGGGCCATAATTAGGGGCCCGGCCTGAACCACATCTCCCTCAAGAGTTCTTCCTTTAACAACAAAAATTGCTTGCAATGCATTCTGGAATTCCTAACCTTGCTCAAACTTCATGAATACAATGTCATAATAATTCACATGTGAGCTGTGGACCATGGTCTTATACCTAGGTGTATCAATATGGCAGCCAAACTCATATGGACAGATCTAATCTAGATAGCCTAACCCCCAAAGTGGCAGTATCTCTCTTGGATCACCTAGAGTACTCTGGGAAAACTATTCATGGTATAGGTCTTATTTGGGTTTTTCCATATGTGGGTCCCCAATTTCCACAGATACTCAATGCGTGTCAGATTTTAGACAGCCTTTATGTGATCCCATAGTAATGCAAAAAATGCAAATGATTCACAGGAGTCCATGAACAAATAAAAAGTACCCAGGACCCAAAAGAGAATTGAATTTGGGGGTTGACATTGGGGTGATATTCTTACATTCTCCTCCATTATAATATGAGCATCTTGAGGAAGAGAGTACTTAGCACATAGTAAGCACTGAAAAAACATACTAGTGAAATCCCTCTCAGACAGATTGCAATTGCACTTCAGTTGAATAAATTAAATTTATTTTATTTTTATTATACCAGAAGGTCGACTAGTAACTCATGAAGGCCATTAATCTATATAAATCTATATAAATGAATGAAATACCTATATCAATGAAATTAATCAGTAAACATTTATTAAATACATACTATATGCCAGGCATTGTGCTAAGCACTGGGGGATATGAAAAGGGAGAATAGATAATCCTTGTCCTCATGGAGTTTACAATCTAAAGAAAACACAAAATTGATACATACCTTTGGTGGTATTCTGAGGTTTTAAGAGATGCTCCAGTTTTAACAATAACTAACTTATAGTACTTCTTAGGGTGCTTCATTTGGAAAGCAGGTAAAGCTCATCCATTTTACATAGTGTACCAAAAGTTGTAGTGCAGTTTTAAGCTTTAATAGATTAACACTGAACTAGGACTTCTGGGACAACCTGTGATATTCTTTCTGGCTCTGTGTATGTTACTCTCTATCCGTCTCTCTTTCCCTCCTTCCCTTCTTTTCTTTCTTTCTCCCTTCTTCCCTTCCTCCTCCCTCCTTCCTTGTTTTCCTTCCTCCCTCCTCCTCCGCCTCCTCCTCCTCTTTCTTCTTCTTCTTCTTCTTCTTCTTCTTCTTCTTCTTCTTCTTCTTCTTCTTCTTCTTCTTCTTCTTCTTCTTCTTCTTCTTCTTCTTCTTCTTCTTCTTCTTCTTCTTCTTTCTTCTCCTCCTCCTCCTCCTCCTCCTCCTCCTCCTCCTCCTCCTCCTCCTCCTCCTCCTCCTCCTCCTCTCTCTCTGTCTCTGTCTCTCTCTGTCTCTGTCTCTCTCTCTCTCTCTCTCTCTCTCTCTCTCTCTCTCTCTCTCTCTCTCTCTTTCTCTCTCCCTCTCTCTCTCTCCCCCCCCCCCCCAGTCACTTAAAATTTATTTTATTTTATTTTATTTATCCTAGGAACTCAACATTTCAAGTGTCTGGCAATGTTCCACTAAACTAACTACAGAAGTATTTAGGGCTATTTGAACGTACATTAAATAGCCCAAGGCTGCTTTAATGTTTAGACCTTTTGTCTAGGGTGTTAAAACTTTCTCTAGCTTTTCTGTCACCCTTTGATGCCCCCAGTAATTCTGGCTGCAGTTAGCTTGTCACTTCTTAGTACACTTAATGTACCCTCAGCAGCCTTCCTGCCTTGTTCCCTGCTTTAGTGCTGCTATGTGCTTGGGAATCAAATGTCAAGTTTGCTCAAAAAGACAAATTCAAAGTGAAAGCCTTAGGGCTTTCTCTGTTTTCAATTTCAGGCATTTTTCAATGGAGTCCAACTCTTCATGATACCATTTGGGACTTTATTGATAAAAATAGTGGAGTGGTTTTCTGTTTCCTTCTCTAGCACATTTTATAGATGAGAAAACTGAGGAAAAAAGGGTTGAGTGAACTTGCCTAGAGTCACACAGTTAGGAAGTGTCTGAGGCCAGATCTGAACTCAGAAGATGAATTTTCCTGACTGTAGTCTTGGCACAATATTCACTGCACCACCTAGAAATGAAGTGATCTATAAAAAAAGTTTTGGCACTGGGGACTACTTCACATCTCTTGGCTTCTCAGAAGCTTCACTCCTTCCATCACTCCTTCCATCACTCCCTTCCTTCCTAATTATCTACAGCATTTGGTTTAATGATTTATTGTAATAGAAGGAACACCCAAGTGGAATAAAAACAAAACACTGGATTAGGATCTGGGGTTAGTGACCTTGAGTTCTTTGTCCATAAAATAGGGATAATTAAAATTTAAGTTACATTTAAGTAAAATTTAAGTTAAAAGTTAAGTTTAGGGTTGTCCTGAGAGTGGTGTTTTATAAACTGAAATATCACTTAAGAGCAAACTGTTATTATTAGGATTATTTTAGAAAAGAATTGGACAAGAATATTTTTTCCTATGACGCAGGAAATTATCAATTAATCAATTATGCTTGTAAATCAGTGCCAAAGTCACCTCTCATCTGAACTACAACAATAAAACTCTAATTAGTATCCTGGCCTCTAACCTCTCTCCATCCATTCTCCACAGAGCTACCAAACTGATGTTTCCTAACGTATTGTTTTGACCATGTCATTCCCCCTTCCAATATTCTCTAGTGCCCCCTTTTCTTTCCTCCAAGATAAAGTCTTTTACAATCTGGCTTCTGATTGTATTTCCAAGCTTTTTGCCCATTGATCTTGTTCTTGTGATCCTTGGTTCAGCCAAACAAGCCTCCTTGTCCTTTCGTTTAATAAGCCATACTTCAGTCCCATTACCATGCTTTCGGGACAGACTGTGGCCCCATGGTATGGGGCCATCCCCAGTCATTTTGATCTGTATCTGGCCACTGGACCCAGATGGCTCTGGAGGGGAAAGTGAGGCAGGTGACCTTGCATAGCCCTCCTTTGCTTAAATCCAATTCACTTGCATGTCACGGCATCACCTCTCTGATTCATGTTCCTCTTCGAGAACAAGGGACAAACAACAATCACTTTTTTGTGCACTCTGTCCTCACATTTCAGCTCAAGTAACTAATTCTGATCTTACAATTGGTGAGTTCTCTCTATACTTCCTACCAGAAATTCCTTTGTATTTATTTTTCTGAGTAAATGTTGTTTCCTTCCAAGAGAATGCTAGGATCTAAAGGAATAATTTAGTTTTTGTCTTTTTATCTCCAATATTTGGCACTTAATTAGCAATTCTTCTTGAATAAATTGAAAGTCCCTTCCAAAATCATAGTACCACCATGTAGTTTCTACTCCCCTCCCCCTATGTAAACAATTTTTGGGAGCTATTGAACAAATACCTCTTGCTTCAAAGGTATATACTCTCCCAGTAAATCTGTGACTTTGCTCTCCAAGTAAATGTAGCACAGGAATTTTATGTATAATCCACTGCTTTTCTCCAAGGAGAACAGTACATCCCTTTAGAAAGATCTGAATGAGTGAAACAAGGTTGCCCACTATCCCCATTACTATTCAATATAGTACTAGAAACTCTAGCCTCGGCAATAAGAGCCGAGAAAGAGATTCAAGGAATTAGAGTAGGAAATGAGGAAATCAAACTATCACTCTTTGCAGATGACATGATGGTATACTTAGAGAACCCCAAAGACTCTGCTAAAAAGCTACTAGAAATAATTCAGAATTTTAGCAAAGTTGCAGGATACAAAATAAATCCACATAAACCCTCAGCATTTTTATACATTACCAACACAATCCAACAGCAAGAGATACAAAGAAAAATTCCATTCAAAATAACAGTCGATAGCATAAAATATTTGGGAATATATCTACCAAAGGAGAGTCAGGAATTATATGAGCAAAATTACAAAACACTTGCCACAAAAATAAAGTCAGATTTAAATAATTGGAAAGACATTCAGTGCTCTTGGATAGGCCCAGTGAATATAATTAAGACGACAATACTCCCTAAAC
The DNA here is from genome assembly GCF_048593235.1 of Sminthopsis crassicaudata. Taxonomy (NCBI): domain Eukaryota; kingdom Metazoa; phylum Chordata; class Mammalia; order Dasyuromorphia; family Dasyuridae; genus Sminthopsis; species Sminthopsis crassicaudata. Next base: position 122,935,254 of record NC_133620.1, on the reverse strand, counting down.
TAATCTATTTATTTAGTGCTATACCAATCAGACTCCCAAGAAACTATTTTAATGACCTAGAAAAAATAACAACAGAATTCATATGGAACAACAAAAGGTCGAGAATTTCAAGGGAAGCAATCTAGTGTTTGACAAACCCAAAGATCCCAACTTTTGGGATAAGAATTCATTATTTGACAAAAACTGCTGGGAAAACTGGAAATTAGTATGGCAGAAACTAGGCATGGACCCACATTTAACACCACATACTAAGATAAAATCAAAATGGGTCCAAGATTTAGGCATAAAGAACGAAATCATAAATAAATTGGAGGAACATGGGATGGTTTACCTCTCAGACTTGTGGAGGAGGAAGGAGTTTGTGTCCAAGGGAGAACTAGAGATCATTATTGATCATAAAATAGAAAATTTTGATTACACCAAATTAAAAAGTTTCTGCACAAACAAAACTAACGCAAACAAGATTAGAAGGGAAGTAACAAATTGGGAAAACATTTTTATAGTTAAAGGTTCTGATAAAGGCCTCATCTCCAAAATATACAGAGAATTGACTTTATAAGAAATCAAACCATTCTCCAATTGATAAATGGTCAAAGGATATGAACAGACAATTCTCAGATGATGAAATTAAAACTATTTCCACTCATATGAAAGAGTGTTCCAAATCACTACTGATCAGAGAAATGCAAATTAAGACAACTCTGAGGTATCATTACACACCTGTCAGATTGGCTAAGATGACAGGAACAAATAACGATGAATGTTGGAGGGGCTGTGGGAAAACTAGGTCACTGATGCATTGTTGGTGGAGTTGTGAAAGAATCCAACCATTCTGGAGAGCAATCTGGAATTATGCCCAAAAAGTTATCAAAATGTGCATACCCTTTGACCCAGCAGTGCTACTACTGGGCTTATATCCCAAGGAAATACTAAAGAAGGGAAAGGGACCTGTATGTGCCAAAATGTTTGTGGCAGCCCTTTTCATAGTGGCTAGAAGCTGGAAAATGAACGGATGTTCATTAATTGGAGAATGGTTGGGTAAATTATGGTATATGAATGTTATGGAATATTATTGTTCTGTAAGAACTGACCAACAGGAGGAATACAGAGAGGCTTGGAGAGACTTACATCAACTGATGCTGAGTGAAACGAGCAGAACTAGGGGATCATTATACACTTCAACAATGATACTGTATGAGGATGTATTCTGATGGAAGTGGATGTCTTCAACATAGAGAAGAGCTAATGCAATTCCAATTGATCAATGATGGACAGAATCAGCTACACCCAGAAAAGGAACACTGGGAAATGAGTGTAAACTGTGAGCATTGTTTTTTTTTTTTGTTTTTGTTTTTGTTCTTGTTTTGTTTCTCTTCCCAGATTATTTTTACCTTGTGAATACAATCCTTCCTTTGCAACAACAACAACAACAAAATTCGGTTCTGCACATATATGTTGTACCTAGGATATACTATAAGATATTTAACATGTATGGGACTGCCTGCCATCCAGGGGAGGGGGTGGAAGGAAGGAGGGGAAAAATTCAGAACAGAAGGGAGTACAAGAGATAATGTTGTAAAAAAAAAATTACCTATGCATATGTACTGCTAAAGTAAATGTTATAATTATAAAAATTAATTTTAAAAATGCTTAATAAAAAAAAAAAGAAAGAAAGATCTGAATTCAAGTTCACTTTATGTTTCTTACCTTTTATGATTTTGATTTTTTGCAAAATGGCTATTATAAAAAATACATATTTCATGATTTCACATGTATAACTGAAATATTACTTGCCTTCTCAATGAAAGAATCTGGAATTCAAAAAAATTTAAAATGAATGTTAAATATGATATAACATATATTATTAAAATATATTTCTTTAAAAGCCCTAGTGCCTAGATTCTTAAAGTCAAAGACTCTTAAACATAGTGCTACAATAAGGAACTTCCGAATTGGGATTCTCACTTTGGACTGAGTTATATGTTCTTTTGTCATGTGCTTCTGCAAGAATCTCTTTATAGCCATGGCTGCTGTCATCTTTTAAATGTAAAAAGCCTACTTACAGAATTTCTCTTTTCAAGCCTTGTGCAAATGTGTTTCTTCTACTCTCTATGCTGTATGCCTGATCTCTCTAGTTGAAATCAATTGTTCCTTGGAGAAGAAAGAAATCTCCTGCTGCTAACTTTAGAACTCTGGAAGAAGGAAGAAGAGGAAAATTCAGAGATCCACAGCCTTTATTTTATTTTTGGTTTTTTGAGAGCAATTTATTTATCAAAGAATCATTTGATCTTTTTATTACTATTATTGAATGGTTCTTTATTACAAACCAGTAGATGTTACATATTGTGATGATGTGATGATGTGTACAAAGTACAACATGTTCATCCATATCTACTCATATATTAAGTAAATTTACAGTTCAAATACATCAGTTAAAATATATACCCAAATAACTACATTATAAAACATGACTAAGTACTATCAAAGGATTTAGGTGTTTCCTAAATCCTATCTAGAGACAGAAATGTAAGATAAATGTGATCTAATAAATTGGGTTTTTTAGCATGTGAAATCATTTAAAACATTTACATATTAGTTCATGTTGTGAAAGAATAATTAGAACAAAAGGAAAACACCATGAGAAAGAAAAAGCAACACATTAACAAACAAAAAAGATGAAAATCATATGCTTTGATCCACATAGTTCTCTCTCTGAATGCAGAGGACATTTTCCATTTCAAGTCTATGAGGATTGTCTTGGATTTTGCTGAGAAGATGAATGGATGTCCATCAATTTTCCAGCAAAAAAATTGGACATTGCTGAGAAGAGCTAAATCTATCATTGTTGATCATCACATAATTTTTCTGTTGCCGTGTATAATGATCTCCTGCTTCTGCTCATTTTACTCAGCATCAGTTCATGTAAGTCTTTCAGGCCTTTCTGAAATCAGTCCGCACAATCTTGATTTTACAGGCCACTAGAAGAGACAGGTGATGCTCAATTAGACAATCAACAGAACTATAGAAGTGATAAAATCATAGATTTAGAACTGAAAGAACTTCAGTGGTGATATAATCCAGTCTTCTCATTATACAGATAAAGAAACTGAGGTCCAAAAAAAGATTAAATAATTTGCTCAAGGTCACAAGGTAGAAAAAACCAGACTTTGAACCCAGTTTCTGAAATCTAATTTGTTTAGCTGCAACACTTGTCTCCAAACAGTCATTCCCTGGAAGAATATCACCTTGACTATGGAAGTAAAGTTGATCAATAATTCTCTTAATCATTTTTCTTATACATACATACACTGGATATACATTTGCCCAATAATAAATATGAGCCAAGGGTTCTATGCTTCTCTACTCAAGGTTATTTCAAACTAAAAATCAAAATTTCTGCATGTACACAGTTGACAAAAATCAAAGATAAAGCAGATGTTGCCATATATCCTATTGCTAAACAAGAATAAAAGCTGTAGATTATATGAAAGTAGCCTTGAGAATATAGTGTACCTGAACCTATCAAAAAGAAATTTTGCTTTCAACTTTTATTCTTTAGTTTCAGGTGGATACAGTCTTATTCATATTCTTCTCCATGAGGGCTGATTTAAATATATTGTCCTTTCTTTGGAGAGAGGGAGAGATGCTATAAGCTCTCAAGTTCTCTTCCTGTCCTGTGATTTAATTTTTTTCCTCTCAGGCATTTGGGGTTAAGTGATCACACAGCTAGGAAGTGTTAAGTGTCTGAGGTCACATTTGAACTCAGGTCCTCCTGACTTCAGGACTGATGCTCTATCCATTCCAACAACTAGCTGCCCCATCCGGTGATTTTTACATTTTAAACTTTCTTCTTCCTGAATTAACACTGTTCTCTACATCTTGCCTCTAGTTCAAAGAACAGGAAAAAAAAAATCAAGAAAAATAAGCCACACCCATTGTTAGACAACTTTCTTGAAAGGTGTTCTTTGAAGGGCACAGGAGGGAGAAGTCCTTTGATTTCACTGGCACTGGAAATTCATGGAAAGGAAGCAGCCTCTACCAACACAGATTAACAACTTATAGATTTTAGTAATTTATAGTCTTAGAGAGTTGCCTTCAGAAGTGAGGCCCAAAGGCATTATGTCTCAGAGACAGAATTTGAACAAAGGTCTTCTGAACTGAAAGATCAATTCTATATCACAATTCATTTCAATACTTAATCTTACCTTAAAAAGAAATGACATATCTGTATATCTCTCTAAGTTCAGAGTTATACATAATATGTTTTAGTTAATTTTTAACTGAATTACTCATTTGAACATTAACTTGTTATAAAAGGTTAATGTCCATTCTTACATAGAAAATCAAAAGATAATGTCATATTGAATGTTGCATTATCATGCATGTCCTCAGCAATGTCTTTCATAGCATTTGTCACAAGAAGGTCATTGTGGGCAATTTGCTACAGCCTTCTTACACCTGCCATGCTCCCCCCTTCCCATTTTCCTTTGATCACTTACAATTTTGATTATTATGTGACCAAAATATTTTTCTCTTCTTTTCTTATCCTTCTCTCTCTCTCTCTCCTCTCTCTCTCTCTCTCTCTCTCTCTCTCTCTCTCTCTCTCTCTCTCTCTCTCTTTCTGTCTCTCTCTCTCTCTCTCTCTCTCTCTCTCTCTCTCTCTCTCTCTCTCTCTCTCTCTCTCTCTCTTCTCCCTCCCTTCTTCACATGGTACTTGGATACAAAACCAGTATATTCCAAATGTGATTATTTTACTATCATTGTCAAGGAAAAAACAAACAAACAAAAAGAACACAGCAGATGTAACATTTCAGATATTTATTGTCCTTTTAGTTTTAGTTACAAATGTTCTTGGGATGATCTAGCTTACCTGGGTCTGATGCCAACATATTTAAAGATTCATTTTCTATTCAATCTCTTTTTTCTCTTTTATGAGATGAAGATGATCATTATTTTTGATTATCTTACACAATGTTTTCTAGGTGAGTTTTTCTTCTAAAACACTTTTGTCATTGGCTTCCACATTTCTTTATTTGACCAAGAGATCAAGTATTTGTGAGATAAAGTTGTAACAGGAGTCTTATGACTTCCTAGTTGAAGTTATTCCTTTGTATCCATTAAATTTCCCTAAGAAAAAAGTTATATAATTTGGAAAAATGAATACAAGGGATAATATTATAAAAATATATATATATATATAAAATAAAAAAAATTTTAAAAATTTTTTAAAATTTTAAAAAATTAAAAAAAAAAAGAAAAAAAGAAAAAAGTTATATAAACAATATCTTTAATTTTGATCATTTCCCTTCAATAGTTTGTTGAAATAGAGTTGAAGCTGCATGCTTTGTCTTTGTATATTTATCATTTCTTCAAAATTAGTATTGATTTTTGCTTCTATTGTAGTCAATGATTTGACTACATACAACTGATTCTAAAGTGATGGCTATAGTGGTAAACCATCACTTCTTGTCTAGAAAAACACATTCAATTTAATTTCTTGTGATTTTCATTTCTTACATTAACAATAGTAGTAATGATTCACATGAAGATAAGGCATAAAAAGCTTACAAAATTTTTATATATGTGATCTCATTTGGTTCCCAGCATCTTCCAGTAATCCCGTTTTCTTGAAGACTACACCAGCAAAAGACAAGCTTTAGTATTTTTGACTGTAATTGAAAGATTTCAACTGCAAATCCCACAATTAAGTGGGCTCACTGTCCCCAAAACAGCCTAGTTGAGTACTGAGAGGTTTATCATCAAAACGTTGATCATTGCATGACAAATTCTTTTGGCCAATGAAATTATAAAAAAACATAAAATTACACTCAGTCAGCCCTGTGTCATGTTTGTCCATCTCCACAACAAAAGTGACAGTGGTCCAAATCAAACCATTTTTAGAGCATCTACAAGTATTAATAGAACTACTCTTACTCAAAATCTGGGATCTTTTTTCAACAACCAGTGAATCAATATATTATTGCAGGAATTATAACACTGCAGCACTGAATTCTTGTTATAAATGAAACAAAAAAAATGTAAGAAGTTTTAATTAAAGGAAGGACAACTCACAGCTTCTCATTCAAAGAGGTAAACAAAGGAATTGGCAAAGTTCTTTTCATTATATGCACAAAGTCTATAAAAGGCATCATTTCATGGAAGCTTGGTCATCTCATTCTGCAGTACTCATAATGAGACTAAAGGGACCACAATAAAGATAATTACAGCTTTTATGCCAGCACCCATTGTAAAGAATCAAGAAGTTTAGAAATTCTAGGAAGAACTTGGCAAGATTCTCTGAACTGTCAATGTCTAACTCATGACTCAGTGACTGCAATGCAAAGGTCGGCACGGAGGAGGATGACAAAAAACAAACAATCTTATAGTGGAAGATACTGCTCAGTATCAAGAAATGAAAAGGATAAAAAAATGTGAAGGCTGCTCAAAAGTATTCATTAAGTACATGCTAACCTGAACATTAACCAAGACAGAATCTTCCTATAACATGTCCTTGGAGTCCATGTCATGAAATCACTTCATGATAAGGTCAGTTGTTCCTTCAATAACTAAATCTCTCCAAATAAGTCCAAGGAAGTTCTTCCTAATATAGAATCCTTCTCTTCCATTTTTCCCATGAATTTTACACATTCAATTGACTTTATCTGCTGCATTTGATGCAATTGATTGCCCTCTTCTTCCAGACCTCTTTCATCTCTGAGTTGTATATTTTTCTCATGTCATTCTTAATTATCATTTCTTTTTCAAATTCATTGGCTCGCTTCCCATTCACATGACAAGGCTCTCTTTTCTTTATACAGTCTGTCAATGGCTTCATCAAGTCCTGTATAGTGAGGTAGCATCTCTAAAATGATGACTCACAGATCTGTATAACCAGCTCCCTGAGTTTCAGTCCTACAGCATCAATTGCCTGCTAACTATTTCAAACAAGAGATACCAGAGATATCTCAAGTTAAATGTGTCCAAAACAAAACTTAACTACTTTTTTCCCACCTTTCTTCCAAACTGACCTATTTCTTTTGAAAGTACCACCACTTTTATAGTCTCCAGATTTGTGATCTCAACATCAGTTGAACCTCAGTTCACTTCAGTCCACTCAGTTGCAAATCTTGTCATTTGTATCTCAATAATATTTTTCATATCTCTCCAATTATACAAATACCATCCAAGTTCAGTGCCATCCCATCTCTAATGTAGATTTTTACAGTGGTCTCCTCATTGGTCTCTCTAGTGTAAGTTTCTCCCTACTATCTTCTATTTAACACATACCTAGCAAAGTTATATTCTTTTTTTTTTTTGGCATTTTGATCACTTTTTATTTGTTGGGTTTTTTTTTTTTTTGCAATCTTGTTTTTTATTATGACTTTTTATTTTAAAAACATATGCATGGATAAATTTTTAACATTGACCTTTGCAAAACCTTGTGTTCCAAATTTTTCCTTCCCTTTCCCCACCCTCTCTCCTAGATGGCAAGTAATCCAATATATGTTAAACAGTTAAACATGTTAAAATATATGTTAAATTCAATATATTATACATATTCATACAATTATCTTGCTGAATAAGAAAAATCAGATCAAAAAGGAAAAAAAATGAGGAAAAAAACAAAATGCAAAGAAACAACAACAAAATGAGTGAAAACACTATGTTGTGATCCACACTCAGGTCCCACAGTCTTCTCTCTGAGTGTAGATGGCTCTCTTCATCACAAAATCACTGGAACTGGCCTGAATCACCTCATTGTTGAGAAGAGCCACGTCCATCAGAATTGATCATCGTATTATGGGTCAAAGGTATGCACAGTTGGATAGCCCTTTGAACATAGTTCCATATTGCTCTCCAGAATTGTTGGATCATTTCACAACTCCACTCAGTGTCTCAGTTTCCCCACCTCCCCTCCAACATTCATCATTATCTTTTCCTGTCATCTTAAGCCAATCTGAGAAGTATGTAGTGGTACCTCAGAGTTGTCTTAATTTGCATGTCTGATTAATACAAAGTTATTTTAAGAGCAAATTTTACCTCACCTCTCTACTGTTCAATCAATTACAATAGCTTCCTGTTGCCTCAAGAATAAAACATAAATGCCTCTGTTTAACTTTTAAAAACCTTCCCAACCTATCTTTTCAGACTAAGTGTACATCACTCACCTCCCTCACTTTGCAGTGGAACCAAATTTGATTTCTTCCTGTTACTCCCTTTTGACATTTCATCTCCTATTTCTGTGCATTTACAATGACTGTTCTCCATCCCTGGAATTCACTTCCTCCTTGCCTCCATCTCTTAGAGTCCCTCTCTTCCAACATGATGCAGTTCAAGCACTACCTTCTACATGAAGTCTTTTCTCAGGCCCCCAATTGCTAGGGTAATTGCCAAAAATGATTTTCTTTTCCATATTCTCACCCAAATGGTAAATAAGAATATTGAACAAAATAGGGACAAGCACAGAGTCCTATTGCATGCTATTGAAGACTACCATCCAGGTAGATATTCATCAACTTTCTTTAGGTAATTTGTATAAAGTTTTTTGATCAATGCTTAGTGAGGTTCAGGAGACAATGAGACTGGCACATATTAAATGCTTTACAAATTTCAGATATTATTATTGTTACTAATGCCTTTAAATTTGTGCTGATATTGGATAAGATCTGCTGATCTGCTTTGTTCAGGAAACTAGGGCTCTAAACTTGCCTCTGCCCTTTACTATATATATATATATATATATATATACATATATATATATATGTATATATATTTATATGATGAACTATAAGTAGTTCATTTAAGTGTCTCTCTTTGTTTCAATTTGTTCATCTAAAAAATGAGGGTGTTGACTTACACAATCTGTTAGGTCCTTTCCAGCTACAGTAGCCAAGGCTTCTCTAATTATAAGGTCACCCTCATTTATTGACAATTTTGTGATGCATTCATTCGTTGTCTGCTCTGGAATTATCCAATTAATGTACATTTTTTAAAAATATATAGTAATAATTACAATGGAGGCTTCTGAGATAGGGTTCTGGACTGAGCCCATGAATTCACTTTTCAGAACTCAGTAAATGGTCTGCCTGTAAAGCCAACTGGTCAAGGTAATCCCTCTTTGGACTCATTTACAAATGAGAAGGAAGCAAAGCTTTTCTCACTACCACATTTTCCCCCAAGCTGGTCCTAGCCCAGGAAATCTTAGCTGCCAAGTCGGTACCCTCTGTCTTTGCAATTTGTACTGCATTCACCCACCCACACTCCTCCTTACTCACAGTGACTGAATCCTTTCCTACATGACTGAGCACAGCTGTGTGAGCAGAGATGATCACAAAGACAAGCCATGCTCATTGAGGCAGAAACATATAAGTCCCAGACCTCAGATTGCATCAATTATTCTATCATCGTAGGATGGTGAGCCATGCCTTAAGGAGGTATGCAAATTATTTCAGCATGCCATCAACTCCTGGGCTAAACCCACAGTGTACGTTCAGAGAGATGCCCTACTAAAATAAAGAGAATATATTAGCCTTCGTTGGCAATGCTGCATATATTATTGACTTTAAAAATAATAAAATGCAGAAGATGAGTATTTTACAAGGCTCTCATAAGGTACTTTGACCTGTTTCAGTCATAATTCCATCTCCCTGGGGTAGGTTCTTCTTTCAATTCAACCTCTGAATGTTTATATCTAAAAGGGTGTTTGGGGGTACGGGACATCTTTGACCATGTCTGTCAGAGGCAGCCAAGGGTGAATGTACTATATTAAAGATTTCACAACCTGGCTAGTGTTCTAATGAAAAACTGAAGCTTCTCTCCCTCTGGGCTACTCTCACCAGACCCCCATCTCACTGGAAATAAGAAGATAATGACTTTTAGTCATTCTGTCTCTCCTCTTGGCAGAGACCTGGGATTAATAGCCAGAGGGAATTTAGTTTTTCTCAAATACAGTATCTGAGCTAGAGACAAGCTTTACCCTGGCCCCAGAACAAATTCATCTCCTATTAATCTGTGGGATAAAAGTACTGAATCTTGTTCAGTGACATCCTTCCAGATGACCAGGTGGAAGGAAACATTACAATCATACCATTTAATATAATAGGCCTATTACAAAAATCAACATGTTACTTTCATGTTAAATACTCTCCTATCCTCTATCCTCCATCCCTTAAAGGAAAAGTTATAGTGGAATTCTAATCAAATTTGGGAATTTACTTCAATGCTCATAGGGATCAGTGATCTCATTGAAATTGAAGTGATCTCATCAACAAAAGAGATTGCAGCCTATATATACCTACCTGCCCATCCTGCACAATTATTTTCTATTATTTTCCTCAGGGATCCAACCACCATTCTGAGGGTCTTCCAGTGTTTGTATTTCCCTTGACACCGCAAGGATACCAGTGGAACATACAAATTATCCATCAGTTATCTCTTCCTTTGTGACATGAACTGACCATCTTCTTACTTATTCACATGTTTTAAAAATAAATATTATTAAATTTTCAAGAAATTGTTCTTCTTTCTGATTCTATCACTTTAAAAAAAAGGCGAGGTATAAAAAACACTTGTATCAAATGAACAATTAACCAAAATAAACTGCCACATCCAAGGATGTGTTTCTTATTCTTCCTATTAAACAATCACCTCTTTGTCATGAGATATCATTAGTCTTCTAGAATCATGATTGAGCAATGTGTTGATCACAGTTCTTAAGTCTTTCAGAATTGTTTATGTTTTACAATATTTATGTTATAGCATTAATCATTCTCCTGGTTCTGCTCACTTCATTCTGCATCAGTCCATGTGCATCTTCCCAGAAGACTCTGAAACATCTCTCCCTTTCTTTTAATACATCATTTATGTATTCACTTATTGAATTCAGTTCATTTATTTCTTTGAATTGAATTCCATTCCTTTAATACTTTTTTTATACTTTATTATCTTTTGTACTTTATTGTTTCTTCTGTGTCATGTGCTGAAGTCTGGTTAAATTCACCAAATGCTTCCTCGATGAACTTTGGAAACTTATGGAAAGTTTGCTATGTCAACTTTAGGCTTTTTTGGTTTCCTTGTTTTAGCATTTGGATTGCATTGGATAATTTCTGAATGAAATGATTTAATCTGTGTCAATGTCCTTTTATCTATCCATTTTCGGTTTCTATGTTTTAGTGGGTCAAGTTTAGAGTTGGTTTAATTTCATGCTATGTCTTTTTCTCATATTTATTATTTCTTCTAGCTTTGTATTGCTAGTAATCATTATTCTTTTTTTTTTTAAGTGTGCCACTTCTGTTTTTATTCAAACCCATAATGAAAATGTTAAACAACAGACATTAAACTCAGAGACATGGAGTATTTCATTGGAGATTTTGTAATAATCTGACAATGATCTATAACTGAATATTATTAGGTGATAGACATTTAATTAGTTCCTAATCTCCCCAATTATTTAATCACTTGGCCTACATAACTTTGGGTTTTCCTACAACTTACCTTCACAGTCTTAGTTCACATTATTTATCACATAATTTATGGTCAATCTAATTTAATTTTTTACTCTCCCACATACACTGAACATGATTTTCCATCTCCATGCTTTGTTTTTCATGCCTAGATTGGATTCTCTTCCCATTTCCATGTTTAAAATTTCTTTTATTATTATTATTATTATTATATAGCTTTTTATTTACCAGATATATGCATGGGTAATTTTTCAGCATCGACAATTGCCAAACCTTTTGTTCCAATTTTCCCCTCCTTCCCCCCTCCCCCAGATGGCAGGTTGACCAGTACATGTAAAATATGTTAAAGTATAAGTTAAATACAATATATGTATACATGTCCATACAGTTATTTTGCTGTACAAAAAGAATCGGACGTTGAAACAGTGTACAATTAGCCTGTGAAGAAAATCAAAAATGCAGGTGGACAAAAATAGAGGGATTGGGAATTCTATGTAGTGGTTCATAGTCATCTCCCAGAGTTCTTTAGCTGGGTGTAGCTGGTTCAGTTCATTACTGCTCTATTGGAACTGATTTGGTTCATCTCATTGTTGAAGAGGGTCACATCCATCAGAATTGATCATCATACAGTATTGTTGTTGAAGTATATAATAATCTCCTGGTCCTGCTCATTTCACTCAGCATCAGTTCATGTAAGTCTCTCCAGGCCTTTCTGAAATCCTCCTGCTGTTCATTTCTTATAGAACAATAATCTTCATATTCATATGAATATACCACATATTCATATATTCATAATATTATATATTCATATACCACAATTTATTCAGCCATTCTCCAATTGATTGGCATCCACTCTGTTTCTAGTTTCTGGCCACTACAAAGAGGGCTGCTACAAACATTTTTGCACATACAGGTCCCTTTCCCTTCTTTAAGATCTCTTTGGGATATAAGCCCAGTAGTAACACTGCTAGGTCAAAGGATATGCACAATTTGATAACTTTTTGAGCATAGTTCCAAATCACTCTCCAGAATGGCTGCAGTAATCATTAATGTGAGTAATTATACGACAGGAATTTTTCCACATCAATAATAAGTTCTTTCTTATCAATTTATAATCATTTTTACTTTTGTGATGTTATTTGGTAATCACCATCTCTAGGGACTAATGAATCTATTCTCAAAGAAAATATTCATAATATGTATTTGTAGGATTTCTGTATAGTCTACTAGTTTGGAGTCCCTCTAATTTCCTACTTTTTTTATTTTCAATAACTTTCTTCACTTAATCCAACCTTTAGATTATTGTCAATACCAAAGCATATACGGATATAATTTGGAAGGTCTTCTCAAGTTCTGTATATTTCCCTGTTTTCTCATATGTACATTCGACAACAGATGATGCATATGTAGTGATAATAATAATAACCAACTTTTCTATAATTCTCTAAAATTCACAAAAATATTTTGCCTATATTATCTCATTTGATTCTCACAAAACTCTGTGAAGTAGATGGTATTATTATCCCCTTTTTACAGGTGAGAAAACTGAGGCTAAAGGAAGTTAAATGACTTGACTAAGGTCACATCACTTGTTGATATAGGATTTGAACTCTGTTTTCTTGCTGCCATGTCCAGCATTTTATCCATCATACTATTTGACAATAGACGGTGGTCCAATAAGGGGATTTCAGGTTTCATGAGAAAGAAAAAATTTGGAACTTAAAATATTACAAAAATTAATGTTGAAAACTATCTTTGCACGTAATTGGAAAAAATAAAGGAAAAAGTAAAATACTATTAAGTGCGGGGGGCGGAGAGAAATGATGAGTAGGATGTTCTTTAAAAAATCATTCTGTGAATGATTTAACTATTTTTAACAGTACAATGGTCCAAGACAATTATGAAGGACTTTTGATGAAAATGGTATCCAAGAGTCTGAATGCAGATTAAAGCATACTTTTCCTTTCCTTTATTTTTTTTTGTTTGGGTTTTTTATCTGTGTTTTCTTTCTCAACATGTCTAATAAGGAACCAGAAGACCTGGTCATGTTAACAGAGAGCAGTTGTTTTCCAACTCCCTACCTCAACCAATGAGTGAGGGGAAAAGGATTAAATTACAGTCAAAGCTGGAAAAGAAAGCCAGGAAGGCTGCAGCATCAGGAGAAAGGTACATCTCATGAGAGCCAAAAGATGGAAGGAGTAGGAAAGAAAAAGATTTAAGAGGAAAGCAAATTTGTTGCATATGGAGCAAACATTCCATAAAGCTCAGAGAAAGAGATGGGTAACTTTAAACTGAGCCTTGTAAGGATGAGGGTAGGGGTGGGGGATGAGGAGAATGGGAAGAAGAGATCAGACAGTGGAGGATAAGAGAATGAATTTTGAAAGATAATGGAAGGTTCAGCATCAGTGGTTTGGGCAAGGTCAAATCAGAATGACCCCAGTACTTAGTACAGTGCCCAATACATAGTTGGTACTTAATAAATACTTGCTTGCTTGATTAGATGTTTATCTTGCCTTCTTTCTGGGATAAGCTCAAGATTTAAATAATTTTAAAATTTCCCTACTTTTATCAATTAACTGCTCTGAGTCCCAGTTTCCACCTGGCCTCCTCTTCAGCAATTTTCCAATAACTGGAATCCTGAGTTAGTACAGCACTTTCACTGCAGGGATTATTTTTAAACAGCTATTCATTCTCAAGCATCCTATGGTGCTGAACCTGGGGCAGCTGCACAGCTTCTCCCTCTGCCAAAGCAATGTAGATGGCTGTACTGCACACCAATTAAAGAAGGAGCTTGATTCTCCTTAGCATATGAATCAAGGCTCCCCATAGGAATATTTACTTCCACTGTCTGCTTCTTCCAGAGTAAATACTACCCAGATTCCCACCTCTCTTCCAGAAACCACTGTTAAGACATCCACATGCTGTTTCTATCAGCTGCCCTTGGCAACTGTCCCTTCCAAGCCTGTGTCTTTCCTATAGAACCAAGGGGACAGTTACTCAGGAGTTAGGCCTAACAGGTCACCAAGTTAGTTATCCTATGACAAATAGAAGTGTGAAATCAATATTAGTAAAGAATTCAGAACTCAAAAAAATTCCACGGATCCCCCATTACTCTGAAGAATTATCTTGATGAGGGGAGAGTAAATAATCTTTTCTTAATATTTATTTAAAACTAAATACAAAACAATAAAAAAAGAAAAAAAATTAATTATCATGTGCCCAGCAGAATATTAGGAAGAATTCAAAATATGTAACAATAAATTTTCATTTCAAGAAAGCACATATAATAATAGAAGAGATTATATTCATGATTATCCATCTTTTCTTTATTTCCTTGTAGTTTTGTTCTCTTCTTTCCTTTATTCCTTTTTCCTTTTATTCTTTTTCCTTTATTCTTTTTTTTCACTTTTCATTCTTCCCCTCACTTCCCTCAAGAAAATTAGTTAAGCACAATACATTTTTATATACATACATATATAAAAACAAATATATATTCATACACACATATATGCTTACACATTTACAAATGTGTAGACAGTGAATGATTTTTAAAACGCCTTTTACTAAAGGTGGGGATAGGGAGTATTAAAAAAAAAAAAGGATTTTGTGGATTTGTGGAGACCACAATTCTTAAAGATTTGTTTCACTGATCTCAAAGCTGAATGACTTTTCCTTAGGCCTTCTAGAAATCCATAACTTTTCTAATAAACCACTTCAGAAGGTTAAAGCAAGCATATTTTATAAGACTTCTTTATAATTTTGTGCTTTTTCTTCTTCCTTCCTTTCTTCCTTCCTTCCTTCCTTCCTTCCTTCCTTCCTTCCTTCCTTCCTTCCTTCCTTCCTTCCTTCCTTCCTTCCTTCCTTCCTTCCTTCCTTCCTTCCTTCCTTCCTTCCTTCCTTCCTTCCTTCCTTCCTTCCTTCCTTCCTTCCTTCCTTCCTTCCTTCCTTCTTTTTCTTTCATTTTTAAAGCTTTTTATTTTCAAAACATATGTGTAGTTTTCAACATTGGCCCTTGCAAAATTCCGTGTTCCAAATTTTTTCTTCCTCCCTTCCCCCATCCCCTCTCCTAGACAGTAAGTAATATAATATATGTTAAACATATACAATTCTTCTATACATATTTCCACAATCATCATGCTGCACAAGAAAAATCAGATCAAAAAAGGAAAAAAAATGAGAAAGGAAACAAAATTCAAGCAAACAACAACAACATAAAGTAAGAACTATGTTATGATGCACATCAAGTCCCTATATGTCCCCTTAAGGAAGGGAGGAAGGGAGGAAGGAAGAGAGGGAGGGAGGGAGAAAGAAAAAGTTCAGCCTTGGTGTTTTCCAGGAGGTATCTCCCGCTACCTACTTTCTGTATTTCTTTCCTTCCTTCTCCTTCCCATCCTGCAATTCCTTCTCACTCTCCTTTGCTGACTCAAGAATTTACTCTGGTCCCTCTTTTCTCTTCCTCTATTCTCTTTCTTAGTGACCTTAGCTCCAGTGAGTTTGATTAACCCTCACAGGTATTTTGATTTAACCTCAAAGACTAAACCATATTTGAAATCTGATCAAGTCTAAAGGGTTTATGAAGAAAACTCACAGATCTCTATAGCTACACCCCCATCCTTCACCTGATCTCCAGATCAACATAATTCACTGCCTTTTGGATTCCAAGTTCAACATGTCCAAAACAAAATGTCCTTCTTTCCTCGAAACCCCCTTATATATTCTAAGCTTCTCTATTTCTGTTGAGGGCACCTCAGTCATCCTGATTCACAACCTTGGAGTTGTCTCTGACTCTTTTGCCTAAATCATCCTGTCTATAAAATCAGTTTTATAAATCTTATTGATTGTTGTTGTTCAATCAGTTATGATCCTCTCATGCCAATAATATCCATGGGACTTTCTTGGCAAAGATATTGGAAAGGTTTGTTGTTTTCTTCTGCAGTGGATTAAGGCAGAGACAGAGATTAAGTGATTTGTGAAGGATCACAGAGCTACTAAGTATTTGAAGCCAGTGACCTGGGTCTAGGTCTTCATGACTCCAGCTCATCAGTCTATCCACTGAGCCTCTTTATTGATTATAATATATTTCAATGAACCAAATTTTTTTTCTAAAAAGTGGGATTTTATTTGAGACTTAAAGGAAGACAGAGAGGTCAGTAGTTGGGGTAGAAGAGGAAGAGTGTTCCAGGCATGGAAAACAGCCAGAGAGAATGCTGGGGACTGAAAAATGGGTGTCTTGTTCATGAAACAGCCAAAGGGCCAGTTTCACTGGATCAAAAAAGGTATCATGGAGTAAGGTATTAAAAAACTGGAAAAGTAGGAGGGAGGAAGGAAAGGTAGTTATGAAGGACTTCGAATGTCAAACAGCATTTGTATTTGTTCCTTGAGGCAATAGGAAGCCACTGGAATTTATTGATTGTACTTGCATTTTAGGAAAATTACTTTGGTGGCTCCATCTGTCTCCTTTCCACATACATCACTACTTCTATTTCTCATCATTTCTTATCTAGATTATTATACTAGCCTCCTCATTGATCTCCCTGCCTCTAGCCTCACTCTCCCAACCCATTCCAATCTTTCACTCAGCTGCCAAAGTGACATCTTTAAAGTTTAACTCTGAGGATGTCACACCCTTGTTCAAAAATTCTTCCAATGGTTTCCCAAAGTCTCTGGGATGAAATAAAGTTCTTCTTCAGATACCTAAAGCCCTTCAAAGTCAACTCCAACTTTTTTTTTTTTTTTTTTTTTTTTTTTTTTGCTCCAACTACACACCCAGATTTAAAACACATAACTCCACTCCTTCATGTACTCTACAATTCAGCCAAATTGGTCAACTTGCAATCTTTTAAACACATCATTCCACCTTCCATTTGGGGGCCTTTCTGATGTCTATTGTACTGTCTCCAATGGCTTCTTATTTTATTTCTTAGTCCTTCAAAACCTGTCACGCTGTCTCCTGATTTTCTATTCTTCTTATATCCCACTTCAATCTCCTGATACCAGGCATTTTCTTATAGCCTAGAATACTTTTCCCTCTTTATCTCTCCTTTTTGGATTCTCTGACTTCCTTTGACTCTCTCCTAAAATCTTATCTTTTGTAAGAAATCTTCCTGATCCCCCTTGATTCATAATGCCTTCACTTTTCAATTTATTATAGATAGGTAGGTAGGTAGATAGGTAGATAGATCTATTTATCTGAATCTATACCTAAACAGCTATCTGGTTGCACCATAGCTGTTTGCATGTTGCTGTCCCCATGAAACTATGATTTCCTTCATTTTTTTCTTTTGTCTTTCTTTGACTTTCCAACACTCAGTATAGGGACTGAAGGTAATTATTAAAGATTTATTGATCGACTAACTGTCCCTCATGCTTGGAATGCCCTCCTTCCTCACCTCTGCCTCTTAGATGACCAAGCTTCCTTCAAACTCAGCTCAAGCATCATTGTCTACCTGAAATCTTTTGGAATCATCTTATATACAATAATGTAAGATACTCTGGATTTGAAATTGCCAGTTATTAAACCCCCTCACTCTCCCCCCCCCCCAATACACACATGCTATTTTCACATTATTTGTGGTTGCCTTTCCTTCTTTCTCATTTTCTTTTCCAAACCCTCCTTAATTTCATTGCCTTCCCTCTGCTAAGTATATCATATTTATCCTATATAAAGTTTGTCTAGTAGGTATATTTTTTGCATGTTTTCTCCCCCATTAGATTATAAATTCCTCGAAGTTTGAGACTTTTTTTAATCTCTTTTTGTATCCCCAAGGCTTAGCACAGTGTCTGGTACATAGCAAACATTTCAATTATCGATTGATTGTTCCACAGCTCACCAGTAAGCACCAGAATTATTAATATAATGTCAGATGTGCCACTATACTCCCAGGTCTCCATGGTTAGAATTTAACAGGCCTGCCAGTCAGAAGTAGCTTCCACTAGACACTATTTTTGGCCACTCGTACTTGTTCTTCTCAAATGTGCTTTCTGGGGAAGATTTGGGAGAAATAGAGAGTCTCCATGACAAGAAACAGTAGCTTCTGGACTGAAATCAGGGACACATTTGATCCTCGCAACTATCCTGGGAGATAGCTGCTATTATTATCCCCATTCTATAGATGAGGAAACTAAGGCAGAGAACGATTAAGTCACTTATTTGGATTAAAAATCTGAGTTGGGATTTGAAGTCAGGTCTTCCTGATTCCAGGTCCAGTGGACTTGCTCATTGTTCAACTGAGATGCCTACATGACTTGGCCAAGATTACAATTTGAACAATTCCCTTATAAGCCAGATATCTATATAAGACTCAGTCTCAAGAGCATTCCTTCTCTCTGAGCAAAGCTCTGGCTCAGTCACGTCTCCTCTCCTTTCAGTCCACAACAGACTAAAGGTATGAAGGGAAAAGTTTCATATCCCCGGAGAAAGAAAGAAGACAAGATTTTTTTAGAATAAAAATCAGGTTAGAAATATGAACCTTACGGCAATCCCAATTTCTTTGACTAGTCACGTTTTTATTAACAGTTCAAGTGAGAAGCTGAATCACATTATCTTAGAAGGTAATCAGGCAGTTGTTCTGCAGCCTGAGGAGTAATTTATCCTTGGTATATTTATCTGGGACATGGGAAAGAACGGCAGTGACCATTCACTTTAGCAAGCTTGGGCAACCTGTTAGTTAGTTAGACATCATGAGAAATTACCCTTTAACCAGAACAGGATGACTGAGGTTGAACCATGAAATATTTTAGCCCTATAGAAACACGTCATCAAGCATTTATTAAGTACCTACTATGTGGCAGGACCTGGCAAATACGGGACAACAAATCTTAATATCTAGTGAGAATAATTCATTAAAATAGGAAGCTAACATATTATGGATAGGAGTAAACTCCTCTCTTCCATGGCCCACACTCCAACCCCACTAAAATCTGTGCCCTTCATGCCATTTTTTTCAAATGAGAACCTCATGCTATCTATACACACATTGATGGTATTTGTGTAAAATATAGGAATTTCTATCTGTGATTCTATTTTTGTAGGAATCTAACCTCCAAAGGAAGGACAGCTAGGTGGTATTTTGAATAGAGCACTGGGCTTAGGATCAGGAAGATTCATCAGACACTTACTAACTGTGTGACCTTGAGCAAGTCACTTCATCTTGTTTGCCTCAGTTTCCTTATCTGTAAGGTGAACTGGAGAAGGAGATAGCAAACAACGCCATCTCTGCCAAGAAAAACCCAAATGGGGCTGTTAAGAGCCATATAAGACTAAAACAACTCAACAACAACAAACTTCTGGTGGAACAACTCACAAATAGTTTCCAAATCCATCCCTACATTATCTGTTTTAACAGTTTATGTTATTTATGAATTTTCAGAGTGACAACATAACAGTCAATCCTTCTATCTTTGCTATAGAGTTAATTTTTTTAACTATATGTTCTAAATTTTAAAAAAAATTTTAAATAGCATATAATGTTATACCCAAATATAAAGCAAGCTAGTATTATTTTCAATATTGCAAAAAATTTTAATTACTAATGTTTTTTGGTAGCATCAATGAAAAACTAAAGAGAGCAAACTAGGAGCAGCTAATTGATATAATAGATTGAGCACCACTCCTGAAGTCAGGAGAACCTGAATTCAAATCTGACCTCACTTCCTGGCTGTGTGACCCTGGGCAAATTATTTAACCCCAATTGCCTCAACAACAACAACAACAAAAAGGATAGCAAACTATCTGCTAAGGTTTTTTTGCCCCCCACATTACTTGTGTTAAGAAAGACAGCCACAAACTCAACGATTCTGCGAAGTATAGATTTCAAAGTAGTCATAAAAGAATTATTCAAAAATGCATTGACTATCATTTTATGGAATCATAGATTTTGGGTGGAAAGATCTTTTAGAAGTGAAAGTAGAAAAAACTCCTTATTTTGCAGACGGGAAAATTGAGACCTAGAGAGATTGAATGACATATGTATAGGAGTTTACAAAGAAAAGATTTGAACCAAAATCCCTAACTGCAGACAGAACCAGACACTTCCTACCTGAAAAAGCCTCTATCAAACCATTTATCATGCAATGATAATTCTTTTCCTAAACTGCTTACTATTATTGACCTACATCCCACCTGGTTTCCTAATCTATGTCTCTTATTCACTAAACTTCTTCCTATTCCAAAGTTCTGGAGAAGAAATTCCAGGGCTTGGGGATGAGAGATGGGTAAGGGGTGAAGGGGAATACCCTCCCTGTTGAATAGAGTAAATCCAGAGTACCCACTCCTATGAGTGTTTCCTTTATCCTAAGAAGTAGATTTTTAATAAAATAAAAATTTGATAGATGTTTAGATTTTAATGAAATGCAACTTTCAGAAGCTATTCACATACTTAATAAGTATTTGCTTGCTGAATTCATTAGTGACCATTTATTGATGCCACTGGAAGGCATTAAAATGTATCTTAAGTTTAGTTTATGGGACAATCTAGGGGAATATAATAGACTCCAGAATCTGATAGAGGTATTAATTAAATTAATATTTCTTTAAAACAGATGGCAAAACAAATATCATCACAAGATAGAGACAGATCTTCTAGTGGCATCAAGAAATGGTCACTAATGAATTCAGCAAGCAAATACTTATTAAGTGCTCATTGGACAGAGAGCTGGACTCCATCAGGAAGACTTTTGTTAAAATCCCACTTCAGATACTTTCTAATACCCCAGGCAGGTCACTTAACATTAATTTCCTTATTTGTGGCATAGGGATAACATGCCAGGGTTGCCTTGAAGATAAAATTAGATAATGTAAAGCACTTTGCAAACCTTAACGTGATATTTAACTACTAACTTATTATTACCTTGTTATTATTATTACAATATCCAGAGCATAGTGTTAAACATTAAAGGAAATAAAAGTTCAGATAAAATTGAATTTGTCTTTATTCAAAATCAGTCAACTTCTCCAAAATCAGCTTGGAGCACAGTGCCTTCCTTATACATAGAATAAACATATTATGCATATGTTATTAGCACATATTAGAAATGCATATATAAGTAAGTACTTATTGAAAGAATAAATGAAATATTGAGGGTTTAAACTATAACAGACACTTCACTTTAGTTGATCCGTTATGCAACATATAACCACTGAAGACTACAATAAATTTAGGTGTGTTCATGGGATTGAAAGGAAGATTGTTGTGGGAGGAAGGAAATAAGAACAGGAAGCTTACTCTAGCTGTGAGGTATGTCTACAAATTCTTCTCTATAAAGGACATCAGTATGTTTCTTTGATGCTAGTGATCAAGTATCTTTGGTATGGTGACTGAGAATTGCACCCTGAAGATGTTTGTGACCAAATATGGATTAATTTATTGAAAGAGTAAAACATCAGGAGGATGGATAGAAGGGGAAGAAGAGACAGAAAAAAACAGAATCAGAGAAAAATTGTGATAATTAATTTCAGCACAAGGAGAATTAGAGTGAAGGGTGTGGTTAATATGGATTCAGACATTTTCAGAGACTCTTCATATAAAGGGCCTGGATAAAAATATCTGAGTGTGGAAATCAGGCTGGAGCTAGTGTTATAGGCTGACACTCTCAGCTGCTGCTTCAAGCCCGGAGATAAGTTATAGCTTTGGGTTCCAGCACTGTCCCATGCAAAAGCACCAGCATTTGAAAAATAATGAGGAGAATAACAATGAAGAAGAATCTGAAGAATAATGAAAAACACTGGCTGAAGTAGCTCCCTATTGGCACATTTCTGCATGGGAAAAATAAAATAACTCACTCAGGAAGAAGCCAAAGAAGCCAGAGGCTAGATGTGAGAGTCTGTTGTCTGTGAGTTCATGTCATAGTTTCTATTTGCAAATTGCTATCACATCAATGTTATTTTGTCCTTTAGGACTATAGTATTTACTTAACTAATGTTTACCTAATGCCGAAGGCTTCCTGTTTGCTTTAACCAAAACCTAAAAATGGAAGCAACTTGTGCTAATCAACATTGAACTTCCAATCAGATATATTCACACAGCAACTTGGTTCAGCAGAGCAAACAGATGAGCTTTGTTTCCAGTCATGGTAAGAGGGCAAGGTCAGTCAAGAGTTTGTCTACACTGCTTTTCTCATTCATGGCAATATTCTGGCAGGAGACTTCTGCAGTGAACAAAATGGCATTCTCTCTAACAGCGATGACCTGACCTCGCCACATCCCCCAGCTTAGGGAAGTCTGCTACGCCATTCTCTCATTTACATATGGTAGGGGGAGCTTTCCTGATGCCGTTACATCCTCGACATATCACACAGCTGAGATGTCAATCTGGTCTTCACCAATTAATTCTCTGTCTCTCTATGAAACATGCTTTGTCTGATAAATCTTTCTGTTAAGCCCTAGACTCAGCATGCTAATTAAGAGTTCCTGAAAACCCAGAACCCAGCATATTGTTTCTGAATTAGGAAAAATGAGTGCTATATACACATTACCCTGAAAAGAGTGTCACAGCTAAACATAATTCTTCAAAATGAAACATAAAATAGCATACATTAATCTTTCCCTGCCTTTAAAATATGCTCACTGTGCTCAGAGCTATTTGATTTGAATATATTAATAATGCCTTTCCCTTTGTCCCCATTCTCCAAATTGCAGTTAGTTTACATAAAAGAATTCCCATACATCATACATTAAATTAGAAGGACCAGAAATGTCATTGTCATATTACAAGGTTGGAGGGACTAAAAAGCTCAGGTTACTTGTCCTGATTCTTGCTGTTAGCTCCTGCTTCCTTCCCCAAAGCTTGGACACTAGCTGTGAGGGAAGTAAATGCCTCAGAAGATGCTCTGAGGGATGTGCTAATCAGCTAAGCCTTGGGTCCGGTATCATCCTAAGCAGTTTCCATAGTGATCATAACTAATTCAACTTGTGTTCCTAGCTCACTCCCACCATTCACAAGCCTTAAAGACCAGTAGAATTTCCCCTAGAAACCTCAACTCTCTAAGAACACATAGATAAGAAGAACCTAGAAGACAGAACCCATGAGGAGCCTTAAAAATCACAAAAGTAGGCAAGAGACGAGACCCAAGTTAACCCAGTGACTGCAAAAACTATCCTGTTTGCTCAAATTGGCCACATAATCATGCCCCGAATAACTTTGTTCTTTTCCACCTTTTCTTGTTCCTTGATGCCTTTCACACTGTTCTGAATAGCTCTCCTAGCCACTATCTGAATTTCACCTTTCTTCAAGATCCCACTTAAATCATTTCAACATAATAAAGCCTTTCCTAGAAACTTCTCCATGTAGTGTTTTCCTCCTTCTCTTAATTCCCATGGTAAATATCATCAGTACCTTCACTGTAATTTTAAAAAATTTTGTGATTTCTATTTTGTGATTTGAATTTTTAAAATCTTTTGCCATATTTATATTGTTACAAACACCCTTTTGTTTGCTTTAACCAAAGCCTAAAAATGAAAGCATTGTAAGCCCTTATCTTTATAGCCCCATAGCCTCATACATAGCAGCTCAGTAGGTATTTGTAGATTGGCTGATTGTTAATTTTCTACTCTTAATGTACCAACTTGGACAATAAGTTAAATTATCTCATCTGGGAACTGGGACTTTTTGACCCTGTTGGATGATTCTGTGATTCGGGGGAAAAATTACTAAATCTGGAATCAGAGAATTTGGTCCACATTAGGACAGACTTCACTTCCATTTCATCATTAATAAAATAAAGGAGCTGGAATGGCTGATTACTAAGATTCTTTCTAGTTCTAAATTCATGATGATATGATGTACATATGGACAAGAGAAATCCAAGGAATAGCATCTTCTACATTCTCCTTGAAGAGCTAGGTGGCCCAGTAATAGAATCCCAGGCCTGGAGTCAAGAAAACTCATCTTCACGATTTTAAATCCAGCGTCAGATATTTACCAAGTATTGTGATTCTGGGCAAGTCCCAACCCTGTTTGCCTCAGTTTCCTCATCTGTAAAAGAAGCCGGAGAAGGAAATGGCAAAGCACTCCAACATATTTGTCAAGAAAACCCAAATGGAGGAACAAAGAGTTGGATATGACTGAAAATGACTGAACAACAATATTTTCTATGACTTGGTATCAGACAATCATTACGTTCCCTTTTCCCATTCTTGGTTTGGCGAGGGGTGTAGTATATAGAATGTTGACCTTGTAGTCAGTATAGACTTGCATTCAACTACTGTTTCAGATACTAGTTTTATGACCCTCAATATGTCATTTAACCTCTTTCAGCCTTATCTATAAATTAGGGAAGATAATATTTCCCTTCAGGATTGTCTTGAACAATGAGAACAAATGATATTGCTTTGCAAATCTTATGGCACTGGGTAAATGCTAGTTCTTATTAGTATTATAACTTCAGATTGCTATTGCTTTTTTATCCTCATGTTGAACTTACCAAATCTGCCTATAATAGAAGCTTATCTTCAGTCATCTCAAGAACAAATTCTACATTCAGGGTTTCAAGATTTCTGGCATTTAACCCTATTCTATCCAAACTTTTCTCCCACTACTCATAAATATGAACGTCATGCGTCAGTCACTTTCAATACTACCATATTCCATACTCAATTCTGCCCAAGTCCAGCCTGTTCTTCAAGATCAGTCTCAAGTCTTAAGTTAAGAAGTCTTTTCCATCCACTTCAGCACATGCAAAACTCTTTTCTAGACTCTCATTGAATTTAGAGTCTAGAGCACAAAATTCAGATCAATCCCAAGTTATTCTATATTGATTTCATAAGTACTAAGTCTTGTCTACCTCCAACAAAATTGTAAATTCTTTGAGGGCAAGGGTTATGTGTTTTGCTCTTTTTATATCCCTAGAATATAGAGTTGGATATGCAACATTTAACATTTTATAGACCATAGAATCTTGGAAGGGACCTTAAAAATCAGCAAATTCAATTGTGTCATCTTACACTTGGGGAAAATAAACCCAGAATAGTTAAATGATTTGCTTAAGATCACATAAGGTACTTATATAAGCTGAGATTTGAACTTAGGTCTTCCTCAACTTTAGGTGCAGGGCTTTAATGGTTATTTAATAGTTAATAATAATAATTTAATAATTAAAAATAAAAGAATTGATAAATAGATGTATTTATAAAATAGTTTTATCAAATGTATCCACACTTAATTGTAGTCTTCCTGGAGGAGTTGGGAGGAAAGGGAGAAGAAATGGGAAAAAAAGAATAAAATAAAAAATGTACAGCAGAGTGCAAATGGCTTTACACACACACACACCCACATACATGCACATATTTGTATCTAATGGCAGCCATCTCTAGGGTAGTGGGAGAGGGCAGGGAGGAAGAAAAAAAGGAAAAATGTTACATGATAACTTTATTATATATTTAAAAGGAATGGCAATACATTTGCAGTTTCATTTATAATATATTTTTTTCTATTTTACTATGTTATGGAAATGTTTGTTTTATTTTTTAAGTTCAGAATAAAAATATTTTTTAAAAGAAATAATAATGCTTAAAAACACTTTTCTTACATTCTATAAAGTAGATAATATTAGGATTAGTTTTTTGAATATTTTATTTTTCCTAATTGCATGTAAAAAGAATTTTTAACATTTGTTTTTTTTTTTTTTTTTTTTTTAATTTTGAGGTCCAAATAGTCTCTTTTCTTCTTTCCCCTTTTCCCTCCTGGAAAACAATTTGATATAGGTTATACATGTTATTGCTAGTATGATGAATCCTATTTTTAAATATAAGGAAAATGTCTAAAAGAAGTAAAGTGTCACATCATAATAAAAGAAGCTCATATTTATATGCCACTTTAAGGCTTGCTATATATATATATATGTTTTTTTTTTTCATTTGACATGACAAGCCTTTGAGGGAGATGTTATTATTATTTCCATTTTTAAAATGGAGGAGCTGAGGTTGAAGGAGGCTATGTACATAATAAGAAAGTTTCTGAGGTGAAATTCCAATCCATGTTTTCCTGATTCCAAATCTAATGCTCTAACCCCTACACCTGCTGCCATCCACCAAGACTATCACCATTTTCATTGTTTCGTTCATTGTCGTGGTTATAGAGACATTTCACATATATGCTCTGATTTGATTCTACGAATAACTAACAAGCCTTGGAGCTGGGGACCACAGACAGGTCTCCTGATCTCAAATCCAATTCACTTTTCACTATCACATGGTATGTACTCAAAATATAAAATGATTGATGTTGAAAATATCAAACCAAAATTGGACCAAGGACTGAAGGTGGATGGGGGATGGAGGACATCAGAGAATGTGGAAAGAGAGAGGGTAGTATTCAATGGTGTCCTCAAGGGAATACCAGATGTCTTGATACAACCCATGTGATGTTCTAGCTGGTTTGCCTCTGATCAGTTCAAATACTAGTAAAGGCGCCAGTAATCCTCCCATGTGATGGTCATGTGGTAGTATCAGACTTCACAGCATCCATTGACAGTATGTGGCCAAATGCTCACAGTGGTGGCAAACCGGGCATGTGGACACAAAACATGTGACAGATTCTTTGTATATTTTCCCTGAATAAAAATTTTAAAACTTGGAAAATGGATTCATTTATTCATCTGGGTAACCATTAGTCTAGTTGCAAGTGAAAAGTGAGGAGCATTATTCCTTTATATAAAAATAGGAACCAGCAGAGAGGCTGTGCAGTTTCCTTAATTAATGAATCTCCATGTTCACCCCTCTCCCTTTTTGGCTCAGAGAGAAAGGAAGATAAAAAAGATACAGCAGATGTCCTTTCTTGGCATGAGCTTTTTGCTCCAGTTTGCATGGGTTTTTATTGAAATCACTTTTTTTTTTTTAATGGCTCAAGATATGGATTTCATGATTAAGTGGGAAGCAGATTTCTCTCCTCGATGGGTGAGAACAATGCCAATATGTTACAGAATTAACTTGGATATATCACTCCATGGATGGTCAGAATTCCTGCTGCCTGGAGGTGGTAGTCAAACATGTCTTGGACTTTTCACCACTCTAGGTAGTCACCTGTAAAACTTGCCTGCCCAGCACTATGAGATTTACTCAAAAAGGGCACAGAAGACACAGATGGAAGGCTGGAGGTTTGCCAGGTGCTTTGGACTTTCACAGATAACATAGTAAGTCAAAATCCTTTTTTAAAGCATAGATTCCACAAATTCACAGATTTATAAAATCTTAAAACTAGGAAAGGGCTTTGCAGGCAATCTGACCTAATATCATTCAACAAAAGAATAAACTACAAAACAAACACTGGTTTTACAGTTTGGAAGCCTGGAGTTCAAATTCTCCTTATGCTACTTAATGTTTGTGTGACCTTGAGTAAATCCCCCAACTTCCCTCAGCCTCAGTTTCCTCAAATATAAAATACGGCGGATGGGTTAGATGACCTCTGAGATTCCTTCCAACTCAGCATCCATAATAACATGATACTATAAAATTCAGAGCCAAAGAAGTAGATTGGTTTGAGACAGTAGAAATTGCTTTGATAGAGTAGGGGGGAAAAATGCAACAAACCTAACTTACTGGCATATTTTCTTTATGCTTATTAGGGAAAGCAGAGCATCCTATTCATGTATTTGTTCTATGGAAAGCTTTTACAGAATAGAGAGAAAAATCACTTTTTTTCTAATGATTTATTTAAATACAAAGCAGAAAAAGAAAAAAATGTATTGTCATGTGCACACTGAACATAACAGGGGATTCAAAATATGAAATAAATTTCCATTTCAAAAAAGTCTATATAATAAATACTACACATTGCATTCAGAGCTGTCCATCTTTTCTTTGCTTCTTTTGTTCTCTGTAGTGAACTTTTTGCTTCATTCTCTTTTTTCCCTTTTCCTCCCCTTCAGCTCCCCCAGGAAGGCTACAATTAAGCCTGTTTATATTTATATAGACAAACATATACATATGGACTTGTCCAATTCTCTTTAAAATTACTGCAGAGTATATCTAGCTGAAAAGTTCATTTGAAGACTCTTCCTAAGAAGCTAGGTGGTGCACTGGATGGAGTGTCTTGGAGACAGGAGGATCTGATTTCAAATCCAACCTGTCACTTAACCCTATATGCCTCAGTTGCCTCATCTGTAAAATGAGCTGGAGAAGGAAATGGCAAACCATTTCTTTGTCAAGAAAACCCCAAAATAGAGTCACAAAGAGTCTGGCATGAGTAAAACAACTAAAAGCAAGAAGATTATACCTTACTATAGGAACAAAGAAATAAAACACTAATGATAAAAATGGCAATTAAATGAGTGAGGAAATCTCTGTAGGAAGAGTTACCTGCATAGGAGTCACCCAACATTCTCCCACCTGTGCCCTCACAATGAAGAACTACCTAATCATTACCATTTAGATTCTAAGATTCAGTTTCCTGTTTTCCTAGGAGCTTTTCAAGCAACGTTGAATCTGCAAAACATAGAGCTTGGTGGATGACCCTGAATCACCCCACTGACACCCACACACAGCACCAAGGTTGAGAGGAAATGGAGAGAGACAAAAGGAGGGAATCTTGAAAAGATTGATTTTAAAATTCGAAAGCAAAACAAATGCCAACAAAAATCTCTAAGCTCCCACATCAAAAACCAATGTGGATAAGGTAGTGTAAAATAGAAGATAATTGTGGTGATGAGTGAATTTTTTTCTATTAAAAAAAAAATCACACAAAATAAAAACCTATAAATAACTATGTAGGTAATAAGCAACAGTCTGTTGAAAAGAGGGGAAAAAAAGGAGACCTGACTGAGAGCAGGCTGTAACAGATGGATCCATGAGGTAGTTGCTTTCTAGCACTCCAAGAATCAGGAACATTTTCAGAAAAATCAACTCAGAAATCTGGGATGAGGGATCAGAGGAAGGAAAAATACAGGGAAAGGTCTTGATGACAACATGTCATCCTAAATTTATTTCCAGCTTCTAAAAAAAAAAAATATCCCAGCTTTTGGAAACTAAGTCCTGCTTGTTTAATATTTTCTTTTCCATACTGATTTCCAACTAATCTACCACCCCACACACATTCAGGTATACACTCACCCACACAAACATACTCTGGGATGTCTTTCAAAAGACATCCACAAAAGTAAAAAACCCAAGTTCCCAAGTAGTACTACTCTGCCTAGGGCCCCTGTCAATTTTTAAAAGAGCGATGGATAACCTTGCTTAAAAAGATTATTGGGCACTGTTTGTCTTCTTGGTATGATTTATGTCATGAGCTGTAAATCAAAAGTATATATTTTTTCCCCATTGAATAAAACAATCCCTCTTTTCACTTTCACTCTTTGGAAAACAAGTGAGCATCTGTCTTGACTGTGCTGTCAGGTTTCTCTGTGGGAATGTCTTTATGTTTCTTCTCTGAAGGCATATGTGCAGTTTACATGACTCACTTTCACGTGGACACATGTTCATTCCACATGTGGGTTAGCACTCGAGCCAAACTGCATCCTTATGGAGAATGCCAGGGAACGAGAGTATCTATTAGAGTACTAATGCCAGCACACAAGGTCAGGCTCCTTCCCCATCTTTAGTGGTTAGATTTATTAGGACTAGTGCTTCATGGGATAGAATCACCGCAGCCTTCTCTCTGACTGGGCAGCTGGCAGCCGAGTCTAGGGCCTGAAGGGAATCTCATCCTCCTCATTTGTGTGTGACCTAGATAGTCTGTGAATGAAGTGTTCTTTGGCGTGAGTGATATTTGGTGTCTGTGGTTCCCTCTTCACAAGGTGGTTTATCTTGTAGATTCAATTGCATCCCATACAAGCAGCTGTTCGATGTCCCAACCTGGCTAACACCAGAGAGGAAAGGACTTGTTTCTGGGTTGTGATGTAATCAGGCAGCAATTAGGTCACAGGTGTGAAATGAAGCTCTTTTTTTTTTTTCAGGCACAAAAGAAAAAATACAGAATAGCTCCAACTTTGGATGGCAGAAAGCTGCTCAAAAGGCCAGGTTCTTGTGTCTGCCAATTTCAACTTTTTGTTTTCTTTCTGGTAAAGTTTTTGCTGCTGCTCTGACAGGAATGTTGTAAAGATAAATGAGTTTTCTAAAGAAAAAAAAAATGATGAGTGTTCATTTTTCTAATCTGCAAAAAATGATAACTATTAGTAATAAATCACCTGTCTGACCTTATTTCCTAGAGAGGCAGGGTGGTGAAGAAGTAACAATGGATTCAGACTCAGAAAACCTGGTTTGCATTCCTGCTGTTCCACATTCTATTGGTATGACCTTGGGCGAAGCTCTCAATCACTGTAAGACTCAGTTTCCACATTCACAAACTGGGAATAATAATCCAGGGTTTCCCAAAAGTCTTAGTGCCAGTTTAAGCCTTAATAGTTTAAAGAGGCCTTGGGATCATGGGCAAATTTTTGGACCCCAGTCCGTTAGCTATAAAGTAAAGGTGTTGGACAAGGTATTAATTTGGGATAGATGATCCTATGAATTAAAAGCAGACACATATACAATGCTTTATAACTTATCATATGCTTTATGTGCATTTTTTCAATGGTCCCTCCTAATAACTCCATGGAACAGATGCTACAAATACAGGTGTCCCAAAAGTCTCAATGTCAATTTAAGTCTTAATAGCTTAAATTAATTTAAGTTTAAATAGCTTAAACTGAAGTACAAAGAGGCTAAATGAAGTACCCAAAATCTTATAGGTAGTAAGTGGAGAACCTGATTCAACAATGCTCTCTGGCTCCAAATCCATCATAATTATCACCGCTATCTATAAAATGGGGACAAGTTCACTTGTAATGCCTCCCTCCTCAGGTTGTCTTGGCAGGAAATGATCTTTATGTCAAATTCCTCATAACCATATAAGACTATATAGATATGAATGAGTCATTAACATCGATCATTTGATAAGCATTTATCAAGTGCCCACTATATTCCCCCATCAGATTGATAATGTTTGTCCTTTCTCAAAGAGAACCATAATATCAGGGAAGTGATGCCATGACATGCAAGTGAATTGGATTTAAATGAGGGAGGCTGTGCAAAATCACCAGTCTCCCTTTCTCCACCAATCTGGGTCCAGTGACCAGATGGAGATCAGAATGAATGGAGATGGCCCAAGGTGCAGGGAGAGATCTTGGTCTAGGGTCTTTCCCAGGTCTCAGTTTGACTGAGGCAAATGTCCATGTAATGATTAAGGTTAGGAAAAAAATGAGGCAGAAAATGCCCTCTTATACTTAGTGAGGAAAAAAAAAGAAAAAAAATACATCAATCTTGAAGAGCAAGACCCTCAGGATTTTGATTGCTGAAACTGCAAGACTTTAGGATTTACTGGCTAGATTTCTTTTTCAAAGACCATGCTTTCAACCCAAATCATTCAAGCTCTCACTGATTGGCCAAAAATAGGTCCCAGGCTCAATGGCCACTTGGTCATTATTTGCTTCCTGATTGCCTCAAAGTGAATGTAAATAGCAATTGGTTTTGTTTTGGCCAGAAATTCTGAGTAGTTACAGTGTGTCCAACTGTGGCTGATCAGACCAATAGAGCTGGGAATGCCCTGTCACAGGCTGGACACAACAAATCCATATGAACATCTGGTGTGGGCTCTATAACTTTGCATATCTCGTGTTTCTCCTGGGCTAATTCAATTCCTTTGGGTAGAGGCAAGAAGGGAAGGGGAGGGAAAAAAGAAAGAAAAGAAGAGAAAGGAAAAGGAAAGAGCTCTGTTGCCCAACTAGCCAGTTTTAACTGGGTCCTCAGTAGAGCAGTTCCTACTACTACTCACAGAAATTGTTGTTACCTTTTATTATTGAAAAGGGCCATGACATCAGGGAGGTGATGCCATGATAGGCAAGTGAATTGGAGTTAAGGGAGGGAGGGCTGTACACCAGTCTTACTTCCTTCTCCAGAGCCATCTGGGTCCAATGGCAAGATATAGATCAGGATGATGGAAGACGGCTCTGTATTCCAGCCTCAGACACTTACTACCTTGTGTGACTCTGCACAAGTAACTTGTCTGTTTGCCTCAGATCCGAATCTGCAAAATGAACTGGAGAAGGAAATAGCAAAATAGCAGTATATTTGCTAAGAAAACCCCAAATGTAATCAGAAAGAATTGGATATAACTGAAACAATTGAATGACAACAACATTCCAGCAATAAAGGATTGTTGTACTGAGAGTAAAGTCTAATGGTTTGATGCTGTGGTACTCTAGCAGCAATTATGGCAAGAAGCAAATAGCATTCATTACTTTATAACAAAATAAGAGCAGATAGAAATCTTCCTGGCATTTTGACCCTAGTATCACTTTTATTTTATTTACCACTTTTATTACCACTTAAAAGTTTAAGATATTTTTCACCAAAGGCTATTGTTATGGGCTAGAACTTGAAACTTGAAACAAGGTACTAAGGAGAACTAAGGAGGAGCCAATAGTTAAATCTAGTTTAGCATTGATTTAATCCAACAAAAAATAATGGTTTCCTAGTGATATAATGGTTGGTGTATACTCAGTGTGGGGCATATAAATTAGAAGCTCTCAAGGCCCAGAGAAGAACAAACACACTAGTAGCTCTCGGAGGCTGAGACAGATTCATTCCATAGTCCACCTTTGAGGTGACTGGAGGCTGAAGCACAAATCTTTGGATATTCAGGGGAGATTCAGAAGCCAGAGCAGGTAGGCAGGAGCTCAAGCTCTCAGAACCAAGGAGAGAGAGAGGCCTCCAGAAAACTAGCCAAGCCCCCAGGAAAGGAGACAAGACTTTGAAAGAGACTACAAAGGATTTGGACTTTAATCCCTGGCTGCACTTGTGGTGATTACTGAACTGAAACGAAGGCTGCTCCAGAGACCCCAAGAAAATCTCAACAGAGAACATTATATTTTAGAGAGAACACTACAGGCTATCACCTTGGAAACAAGGTGGGTGCCCACAAATTGGTAAATGACTAAAAAAAATAAAATAAAATAACTACGGAATGACTGAGTGACTGAGCAGCCTGCAAACTGTTACCAATGAAGAACTAAATGAGATCAGAAATTAAAGATGTCATTGAGAAAGAGAAGATGGATTGGTCATATTATGAAGGAGAGGGATGAGGATGAGTGGATGGAATGGAAAAGCATTGTTCTAAATGTTGTGCTAAGCACTGGGGTTACAAATAGAAAATGGAAGCAATCTTTGCTCTCAAAGAGCTCTCATTCTGTTGGAGATAGAGGGCATGAAAAGGCAATAAAAGTACCAGAGCAGATGATAAATCCCAAAGGGTCTTGGAGAATAATGGCAAGCAGCTGGTTCCTTATTTAGAGTACTTCATTGATATCTTTAAAATGTCATGAAAAATTGAGGAAGGCATTCAATACATTGGATGAACTACCTGTAGTGAACTTTTGGGAGGACATGACAAGAATTGTCTAAAATAGGCCAACTTAAGGGGCAGCTAGGTGGTGCAGTGGATAGAGCACCAGCCCTGAATTCAGGAGGACCGGAGTTCAAATGTGATCTCAGACACTTCCTAGCTGTGTGATCTTGGGCAAGTCACTTAATCCCAGCCTCAGGGAAAAAAAAATAAAAAATAAAATATAATAGGCCAACATGAATGGGTTGCAATCTGCATCATGGTAGGAAACATGCAGATTAATGAGTTCATGGGTCCATCTAAGTGCTGAATAGATTAATCGATTGGAATATAAATATACATTAAGAAAAAAGAAAGCTTGGCTTAGTAGCTGGAAAACTATCCTTGACATCAAGAAGAAATGGATTAAAATTCTGCTACACACACATATAGACCATGCATGTGATCCTAGATTGTTACTTAACCACTTAGTTCCCTTAGCAACTCAATAAGGTTTGATTTACAGAAAAGGTGCTAATTTGTATTGGTGGAGGGAGTATTTCACCTGATGAAATCATAGGTTCAATTGTTTTTTGTTTTTGTTTTTAATGATAGCTATACAGAAAGGGGGGAGGGGAAATTTCATGATAACTTATATATTTAACATATGTTTAAAATATATACATAATATATATTTAAAAGAAATAGCAAGTTATACAAAATAGATTTGAAGTTTCATAGGCAATTTGTCTTTTTATTCTACTATATTATGGAAATGCTTGTTTTCTGTCTTCAATAATAAAATAAACAACAATTTTTTTAAAAAAATTATAAACATGAGGATTTCAGAGAAATATGGGAAGATTTATATGAATAAATGTTTCCTTCTGCTCTCATATTCTCTAATGGTCATTAATCTGTTGCGCAAATCATCTGCTTGTCTCAGGCATATTGGACATGTAGATTCTGTTAGACATTGTTTTGCTGGATGCATTATTTCTACATTAGATGGTGTGGCTATGCCAGTCAAGTAAGTTCTGCTGAATTTTTTTACTCTCTTCTGCTGGATAGTCCCTATCTTCTACCGTAGCAAAAACTCCCAACTTTTCCTCTCTTCCTCAAGAAAAATCATACCATACTTTCTTAGTTTATACTTTGGTTTTTCTCAGGATTTTAGAAAGGCAGAATAATGGATGCCTTAAGGCCATTAAAAAGTCTAATCTATCCTATTCTCTTGCAACTTTGGTTATTGGGGGAAATTCTCAACACCAGCCACCAGACTCTCTAGAATAAAGAATAGGGTCTTCCCAACTGGCTATTACCCATATGCTTAGCTTTTTTCTTTGAATCAAACCACTCAGCTCAAGACATGTGCCCCTCAGTCAAAGAACTCCTTTCTTAAAGATCCATATGTGTAAAAGTATTTTAGCAGCTCTTTTTTTGTGGTAGCAAAGAATTTGAAAATGAGTAGATGCCCATTAATTGGGGAATGGCTGAATAAGTTGTCCTATATGAAAGTAATAGAATATTATTGTTCTATAAAAAAATGATGAACAAGCTGATTTTAGAAAATATTTATGTGAACTAATGCTAAGCTAATCAAGCAGAACTAGGAATACATTGTACACAGTAACATCAAGATTGTGTGATGATCATAGCTTTCATAAACTTTGGATAGAAAATGCCATTTGCATCCAGAAAAACAATTATGGAAATTGAATATAAATCAACACATGGTACATTCACTTCTTTTTTCTGTGTTTTTTTTTCTCCCCTGTGATTTCCCCCTTTTGTTCTGATTTTTCTCTCCCAGCATGATTCATAAAGAAATGTCTACTTAAAAAATGAATACACATGTATATGCGGAAAAAATTAAAATAATTAATAAAGGGGGAAAAAGACTTCCTTATAACCTAGAGTGAGCATTCTTTTTACTTTCCTATTATAATCTCTGAAGACAAAACAGTTATTTGCTTAATAACTACTTATCTAGGGGCAGCTAGGTGATGCAGTGGATAGAGCACCAGCCCTGAAGTCAGGAGGACCCCAGTTCAAATCTGATCTCAGACACTTAACATTTTCTCACTGTATGATCCTGGGCAAGTCACTAAACCCTAATTGCCTCAAGGGAAAAAAAAAAAAAACAAAAAAAACTACCTACTCAACAGCACAAGAATTTAGTGGTCCCCAAGTTTCAAACCCTTTGCCACATTTGTTCTCTCATGTAAAAGAATACATGAGTTAAAGCAGAGGGATAAGCTTAAATCTAAGGGAAAAAGTAATTGTAACTTTCGTCAGAAAATTCAAAGTTACTTGCCTGAATTCATCCAGAAAGGTCAGGTCAGAATAAGGATTTGTTCAGTCATTTTTTTTTAGTTGTGTCCAATTCTTCATGATCACTTTTAGGGTTTTCTTGACAAAGATATTGGAGTGGTTTGCCATCCTCTTCTGTAGCTCATTTTACATATGAGGAAACTGAGGCAAACATGGTTAAGTGACTTGGCCAGGGACACACAAGAATCTATTGAACACAGGCTTTCCTCACTCCAGATCCAGTTCTCTAACCACTGTGCTAACTAGCTACCCAGTTTTTCTGAGTCCCAGTCCAATGTTCTTGCTTCATCTTAGCACAAGGGCTTATTTACTAAAGGGTATAGAGATGTAGGGACAGCAGGATGGTATATGGGACAAAATGCAAGGCCTGG
Source organism: Sminthopsis crassicaudata (assembly GCF_048593235.1). Classification (NCBI taxonomy): domain Eukaryota; kingdom Metazoa; phylum Chordata; class Mammalia; order Dasyuromorphia; family Dasyuridae; genus Sminthopsis; species Sminthopsis crassicaudata. The sequence goes on along the minus strand of NC_133620.1, from coordinate 122,898,795 downwards.
ATTCAGGAAGACTCGCATCTTTCTGAGTTCAAATCCATCCTCAGACATTTACTAGCTGGGTGACCCTGAATAAGTCACTTAATCTTGTTTCCTCATCTATAAAATGTGCTGAAGGAGGAAATGGCAAACCACTTTGGTATTTTTACCAAGTAAACTCCAAATAGGGTCACAAAGAGTTGGACATGATTGAAATGACTCAACAATAACTTAAGAGATCTAAAAGGACCAAAGCATTTCTAGGTACAAAGTGACATTCTAAACTAGTCTGGAATTTCTCTATCAAGTTTTTCTTTTTCCAAATCACTATTGATCAGAGAAATGCAAATTAAGACAACTCTAAGGTATCATTACACACCTGTCAGATTGGCTAAGATGACAGGAACAAATAACGATGAATGTTGGAGGGGCTATGGGAAAACTGGGACACTGATGCATTGTTGGTGGAGTTGTGAAAGAATCCAACCATTCTGGAGAGTAATCTGGAATTATGCCCAAAAAGTTATCAAAATGTGCATACCCTTTGACCCAGCCATACTACTACTGGGCTTATATCCCAAGGAAATACTAAAGAAGGGAAAGGGACCTATATGTGCCAAAATGTTTGTGGCAGCCCTTTTCATAGTGGCTAGAAGCTGGAAGATGAATGGATGTCCATCAATTGGAGAATGGTTGGGTAAATTATGGTATATGAATGTTATGGAATATTATTGTTCTGTAAGAAATGACCAGCAGGAGGAATACAGAGAGGCTTGGAGAGACTTACATCAACTGATGCTGAGTGAAACGAGCAGAACCAGAAGATCACTGTACACTTCAACAATGATACTGTACGAGGATGTATGCTGATGGAAGTGGATATCTTCAACATAGAGAAGAGCTAATCCAATTCCAATTGATTAATGATGGACAGAATCAGCTACATCCAGAAAAGGAACACTGGGAAATGAGTGTAAACTGTTATTTTTACCTTCTGAATCCAATTCTTCCTGTGCAACAAAAAATTCGGTTCTACACACATATATTGTATCTAAATTATACTGTAATATATTTAACATGTATAAGACTGTCTGCCATCTGGGGGAGGGGGTTGGGGGAGGAAGGGAACAAATCTGAATAGAAGTGCAAGGGATAATGTTGTAAAAAATTACCCATGCATATGTACTGTCAAAAAAAAAAGTTATAATTATAAAATAAAATAAAAATTAAATTATTAAATTAAAAAAAAAAAGTTTTTCTTTCCTTGATTTTGTAATTTACTGAAACATCTCCCCTACATGGCTACTACCCACTTTTAAGAGTTTAGTAGTTTATATGCTTTCTGGTCAGTTAATATGATTGCTCCCAATTGTCATTTCAGAACTCCAGCCTGTAGCAAAACATGCTATCTATTTTCTCCAAAATTTTCTCTTTATGTTCTTGATTTCCTCCTCCCATTTTGTAATCATCACTCTAGAAATAGATAGATAGATCATTTGTTAAACACTTATGTTCTAGGCACTGAGTGCTTCTGACTAAGAGATTGAGAATATAAATACAGGTAAGAAATACTCAAGGAACTTACATTTTGTTCATTTCTTCCCTGTCTGCATACATAATAATGAAGCTCATTATTAGGATAATCTCATCATCCAATTGCTCTTAACAGCCTTTTTACTTGTTATCATTCCCCTCAGCCTCTTTGGGAGTGCAGGGGCATCTTGCTTGCTCCATAAAGTTGAAACCAAGCACAGCAGCAGATGCAGGGTGTAGTGAGCCCCCCCAAAGTCAAATTTCTGCCTTTTATAAAGGAAGACATTAGGAAGAGTTGGGAGTTGGGAGACTTTTAGTACAATGTCTGTTTCATATTACACATTTAATACATATTTATTGACTATTAAATATATTCTAATGATGAAAGACATATATATATGTAAAGGGGATCTAGAAAGCATAGAGATGGTCAGAAAGTGGCAAGAAGGCTTGCTTCCACATAAGATAAGAAGGTTCACTTAGCAGAGTCCAGCCCTTCCAGGTCCTGGAGGTGAGAAACTCTTAAAGGTGAGAAAGTAGAAACTGTTCCCAAAGTCTTCCTTTATAAAAGGCAGAAATTTGACTTTGGGGAGGGGCTCACTACACTCTGCATCTGCTGCTGTGCTTGGTTTCAATTTTATGGAGCAAGCAAGATGCCCCTGAACTCCCAGCCCTGAATCCCACTTTCTTGTCTCCTTTTTTCTGTGTTGCCTTTCCCTATTAGATTGCAAGCTTCTAAAAAGTTAGGATTACCTTTCTTTTTACTAATTTATTCCCAACACTTAGCACAGTACCTGGTACTTAATTGGTACTATAAGGAATGATCTATTTGGATTCCTACTCTGGTCCAATTAGCATTAATCAGTTTGATGTTTTGATACAAGTATAATTAGATAAGTTTTTGATTTCTTATAAAGTCATTAGCAGATTCCATTTGATCACTTTTAATTTTCAAGGAATTATTTTCTTTGGTGAACTTATGTTCTCTTTTCTTATTTGGCCAATTTTGTTTTCTAAGGCATTCTTCTCATCATTGGCTTTTTGTATTTCTTTTTGCACCACTATCAATTCTCTTCCCAATTTTTCCTCTATACTCAGCATCAGTTGATGTAAGTCTCTCCAAGCCTCTCTGTATTCCTCCTGTTGGTCATTTCTTACAGAGCAATAATATTCCATAACATTCACATACCATAATTTACCCAACCATCCTCCAATTGATGGACATCCATTCAATTTCCAGTTTCTAGCTACAACAAAAAGAGCTGCCACAAACATTTTGGGATGCCTTAATTCTTTGGAAAATCCCCTAATTTATTTTTGTACCTCCAGACTTCTCTCTCTTGTCTGACATAAGCAGGTGACCCTCTTTTGACCATTTAATCAGCAGGAATACTCTGTGCTTTGCTCTTGACTCCTTACGAATAAGTCATTTTTGGCCCTCGGAGTAAGATTTATCAACCATTGAGATTCTATTACATTATATCTGCATCTTTGGGTATCAAATCTCTTAAAAAAAACTTTTTTAATAAAAACAAGGTCCTGGGGACCAGGCGTCTCTCATATTATGAGGGAAGTATGGAGTCTTTAATAAAGTACTACTAGTTTGGAGTTCTGCCTCAGTGACTTTTCTTGCAGATTGGACTCTACGTTACTTAATAAATGTTTAATATATTGGATATTAAATCAATTTTCTGTTGCACCCATTCCCATGTTTTATATTTTACCTGATATTTATAATCAGATAATTGTTCAATAAGCTTACTTTCCTTGTTATATATAAAATAATAAATTATTTTGATGTATATTTATGAAGTGTGTTCACCCCTATCTCAATTATTAAAGAGGGCCTAGATATCTCTATTGAATCAATCTAAGTGTCCTTCCTTAGAGCTGAGAGAAACAAAGGGAGTGTCAGGATTCACAAGGATGTTGACCTTTGGGACACAACCGAGAATTATACTTAACAGGGAAAATCATGAAGATTCCACAAAGGAAGAAATAGATATCTAATAACCAAGAATTGTGAGTTACTTTGTTGTTGCATGTGCTCATTAAATATGAGTCCACTTTATCCATGGACTTTATGGAAGTGAGTGTTATAGAATTTGGGGGAAATTATTTTTGTGTCAGCTATCCTTGTCTCAATATCTTAGCAAATCCCCCCCTTCTGTAACCTAATAGATACAAAGAACAATGGATGGCAGCTCTTGAGTGATAGTAATAAAAAATCCTATTTCCTTTGGACCTGTAAAATCTTGAAGGAAGAGATGATCATTACCCCCTGGGGACTTAACCTATCAGTTATAGTAAAGAGTGCTATGTGTAAATGGAAAATGTCTTGTTAGAAGAGAACCTTAAAGGCAGTGCTTCACTATTCTGAATGAGAATCATTTTTCATAAACACCAAATAACAAGTAGAGTAAAATCTTATATTCTCCACATTTTTCAATCAATTGAAAAATTGTAGAGTAGTATATCATAAAACTTCACTTCAGAAATTCTTCTAACACCCTTATCATGGATACCCTTGATTTATCTGTAGAAGAATGTCATAAAGAGTTTGTATAGATTGGAAATAAGTTATGTTCTTTGGGATTCTCCATGTCTAACAATTATTTTTTCCAAGAAGCCGTTTATAAATAAATGAAAGAAAAAGCATTCATTAAGGGATTACTATGTGCCATGGACAGCTATGTGGTGCAATGGATAAAGTGCTGGACATAGAGTCAGGATGACCTGAGTTCAAATTTGCCTCAAACACTTACAAACTGTAGGATCCTGGACTAACCAATTAACCCTGTTTGTTTTAATTTTCCCATCTGTAAAATGAATTGGAGAAGGAAATGGCAAACCAGTCGAGTATCTTTGCTAAACAAACCCCAAATGAGGTTACAGAGTGAGTCAAAACTGAAACTATTAAAGAACCCCAAACATTGTTAGAGATCCAGATGAAAAAACAGACAGCCCCCTTTCCCTCAAGGAGTTTACATTGTAACGGAGTAAAGGCCAGGGAAGGATACTTTAGTTCAGAGAGTTACAATGAATGAATAAAAAAGAATGGAGAAAAAAAATAGTTAAGGTTTTCCATTGTGCTAAGTCCTGGGGATACACATTTAAAAAGGAAGATAGTTTCTGCTCTCCATATTGGAGACCTCAGGGGAATAGAACCCGTACAGGAACCATGGAAGAGTTGATTTGATCTACTGTTGATTTGAGTTCCAAGAGGAAAAGCAGAAAAATATTTCCAGACATCCCCAAACTTATTTTACTTCATGCCACTCAGGACCCAAATTGGTATTTTTCAGAATAAGACATTCCATAATTGTTGAAAAAAAAAAAAAGATTTTTCTTCATTCCCAGCTTAAATTAGTTATTTTGACATTTTCTTCAACAGTGATTTTGCTTGCCTATTTGGATATTTCCTTTTCTGTTCCACTGCCACCATCCTCTCCTCCCACTTCCCAGTTTTGAGTTGCCTGTTACACCATGACTTATAAATGCTATACCAGGATTTGCTTCCCAACAATCCTAAAGTTCTTTCATTGAATTCAAACATGCATTTGAGCAGTTGAACAATAGTGCCAGGACCTTCCAAGTATGTGTAGTGTTCCTTAATAATAGCACGCCATCTGCACAATCTAGAGGAGTATTTTTAAATACCGAAAATAGATCATGAGTGGTTCACAATGCCATGAAGTGTTGTTTTAAAATTGCTGTATATACTAAACAGAGTTCTCAGTTTAAACGAAGCTCCAGATTGGAGAGTTTTTTGGTCTCTTCAATTGAGTTTAATGCCAAAATTCAAGGGGCTTTCAAGCCTAAAATACTACACAATCTGATAGCTCTGGGTATGAATAATAGATTGACTTCAAGTTTATACCCTTATTACAAAAATAAAATGGAATTTCTATGTGATATGCAGTTAGATGAACAGCCTATCCAGATCATCTATTAAAATATATACATTAGACACTATAAACAGACAATGAGTTCAATGTAATATTAAACAAAAGGAGCTAGATGGCTATAAACAAGAATAGAACAAACTAGATGGCCTTTAGGAAACTGCAAAATTCTTGTCGCAACTCTAAGCAACTTCCTGAAAGAAAGGTCTGCCTTTTTAATACCAATATTCTTCTAGTAGCTTTGGATGGCTGCAAGTTAACTGAACACAAAAGTCTCCAAAACAATTAAGTTAAATATCATCCAAAGGTCAGTGGAGACATACATGTGGGTGTAAGCAAGCTGCAATTCATTACCAGGAAGGAATTACAAAGAAGAATCTGGAAAGGATGTCATCAAAGAAATATATTGCCCCCCAAAAAAAAGATCACATGTAGCAATAGCCAGCCACTGTGTTTCATGTATTCTTTATAATGTCCAATTTGGGCAAATCTCTGGGACAAACTTACACTAGTTCATGAAGAAGAGTAGAATAGGACAGGAAGATTTTGAAGGGCTATGATTAACATCCTTGAAAGGAATCCCTATGTTGAAGAGATCACAGATGCCTTGAAGTTTTAGAGTATAAACAAGGGCTAAATAAGTAGGTCATTCCTCTCACTTCCATTGCCCCCACAAAATATGCATCTTCTGCTCTGAATTTTTCTGTAAGTTGACTCCTATTTCCACAATGACTTTCTTATTTCCCATCATCAAGTTCTCTTGCAATATTCAAATATATCTTGAAGTGGTATCTAGAGAGATACACCCCCCACCCAAATCACAAAGTGATATGGTAGCCACACAAGGCTACCATAGATTCAAGATGCTGAATTGGTCATTATCATCTCAAACTGTAACTCAGGAAGACCCACCAATAAGGTAAATAAAGAAGCCCGGAGGCACAATAAATTCAAAACAAAAATGAAATATCATAGTAAGAAAAGTACCAATAAAATATTTCTTCCATAAGTCTAGGGCACACTCATAATACAATATTACTGGAAAATGTAAATACACATAGGAAACATTCATGGGGAGACACAAATGTAGGGAATAATATGTCCAGGACAAACACATAGAAGTAGGAAAGTCATACCTACCCTATTTCAAAATCTCTGATGTCTCCCCATGATATTACTGCACTATTTCTACCTGGCCTAATCTTTTGAATATGTATGTATATATATTACATATTTAATAGTTCTATTAAACATATTATCTTTATTGGATTCTGCTTCATCAAAAACATTACCTCTGGAACCAAGTATGGCTCCAATGAGTTCATGTTTATGAAGCTTCACTTGACCTCTGCCTTCTACCTTCTGTTGTAGTGCTATCTTTTCCTCATGAGAAAAGGAAGCCAGTGTCTCAAATTTTAGTTTAAATCTTTTCAACTTCCCATAACTTTTTGGAAAAGTAGCAGTCCTTACATTCACGTATAGGTATAAATTTTCTCTAAAGAAAAATAAGTTTTCTCCACTTTTGTCCTCCACAAAGAGTTGATTGTCTTATTCTCTTTAAAGTAATGCCTAGGTAGAAAACCTTTCATATCCAGCAGAAGATTCTTTACCCCAAAGATATTTCCAGGTAGCTGTGAGTGCCCATGGGCTTAATCTACTGTTCAATAAAATTTATGATCAATGAGCTTGAATTTCTCAGTCTCTTTACAAATTAAGGTAGGCATTCACTCTGCTTCCATTTGTGTTTCTGATGGCTAGACTACAACTAACTAGCATTCAATCTAGAGGCTAATCTAACATGCTGCCAAAGGCTCTGGGGTTCGGGGCTTCCCGATTTCTCAATTCTAAACCCCACCTCACCCCTTTATTTTTGCTTAGTCATTTTAATCATGTCCAATTCTTTATGATCCCATTTGAGGTTTTCTTGTCAAAAATACTGGAATGGTTCGCCATTTCCTTCTCTAGCTCATTTTACAGATGAGGGAACTGGGGCAAACTGGATTAAGTGACTTGCCCAGGATCACATAACTAGTAAGTATATGAGGCCAGATTTGAACTCAGGAAAATGAGTTTTCCTAATTCAAAACCAGGCTACTCTGGTCACCTCTCTTAAAAAGTATCTCTCTAAAAACCCCTGCCTTTCTCTAATTCAGATAAGTAGATGAACAGTGGGAAATTGGGACACAGAGCGAAAACCAAACCCAAGGAGGCAGATTTTTATACTTCCTCTCCACTTCAGTCACATTCCAGAACTCATTAACTGTGATAAGCAATTGTTTAATGCCTTTTCAGGCTTTTAGCTCCCTTATATGGAAATCTCATTTCCTATTTTCTCTAGTCATCAGAAGGCAGGTAAAATGATTCCCCCACCAAAATAACATTCTTATAACTTACATATTAGAGGATTTGACAGAAAAGGCAACAGGGTGTAATGGAAAGTATATTGAATTCAGAGTCAGAATACCTGGTTCCTCAGAGATCACACTGCTAAGAATATACTCCAAGGAGGTCAAAGACAAAAGAAATGTCCCATATACACCAAAATAATCATAGCAGCACATTTTGCAGGAACAAAGACCTAGAAACAAAGTAGATATCCATCAAGTGGGGAAGAGCTAAACAATTTGTAGTACATCAATGTAATGGAATATACTGCATTGTAAAAAATCACAATGACTAATTCAGAGGAGCAAAGGAAGCATAATAGAGCTTGTTGGCTAGTGAAATAAGCAAAACCAAAAAAAGAATATACACAATGATTACAGCAATATAAATAGAAAAAAATTTAAATGAAACTAAATACATGACCAATCTTGGCTTTTGAGACAAGCTAAGAATCTCTTCTTTTTGCAGAGGTGGAGGACTGTGGAAGTGAAATATTATATATACTGTCAGACATGGTTAATGTAATGGTTCATTTTACTGAATTGTTTTTTTCTACCCTTTCTTTTAAAATCATTGTCACAGGGGATGATTCACTTGCTGTGGCAGGGGGTGGGGAGTAGGATCACTAGAATGAAGATGATATGAAAAAAAAAAAAAGGCTATCAATAAGAAACATAAGCATAAAAATAAGACTTACCACTTCCTAGTTTTATGACTTGAGCAACTATCATCTTATCTTTCTTTCTTTTTTTTTTTAATTTTAATAGTTTTTATTTACCAGATACATGCATGGGTAATTTTACAACATTGATAATTGCCAAAGCTTTTGTTCTAATTTTTCCCCTCCTTTCCCCCTCTCCCCCCCATCCCCGACCCCAGATGGCAGGTTGACTAATACATGTTAAATATATCATCTTATCTTTCAATTGACATTACCAAGCATGTACTATGTGCCAGGCAGGGCAGATATCTGGTGCAGTGGATAGAGTGATGGCTCTAGAATTCTTGAGTTCAAATCCAACCTCAGACATTTACTAGCAGTGTGACTCTGGACAATTCCCTTAATCCTGTTTTCCTCATGGTAAAACATTCTAGTATCTGTCAAAAAACATTAAATGAGGTTATGAAGAGTTAGACATGACTGAAAAATGTCTTAACAATAACAAATACACCCTTTGTTTCAAACTCCCCTCATTACCAATTTATCTCTCCACTCTCTTCTTTCCCCAATCTCCCTTTCTTTCCTCAGATAAAAACAGGGGATTTTTCTCGTGCCCCTCACCCTTTTTCCCCTCTCTTATTCTTTTCAATCACCCTCTGGATGCACTAATTGAAAGAACCTTCCAAAATAATGAATTGCTAAAGAAAAATATGTCAATCTCTTTGGTCTGTTGAGTTTTGGATGCTGTGTTTTGAGGAAGGCTATTGGCAAGCTCACATGTGGCCCTAGAAGAGGGCAATGAAGATTATGAAGGATTTGAGATTTAACATATTAAAACGAGTTGAAGGAATTGAGAATGTTTAGCTAGAAAAGAATTAAGGGAACACTAGCTGAGATAGAATAGTTGAAGAGCTGTCTTGTAGAGCAGCATTTAGATTTATTCTCATTAGCCCCAGGAGATAGAACTAAGAAAGGGGAATGGAAGGTAAAGAGAAGCAGGTTTTCCTGAATGGAAGGAGAATATCCCTAACAATTAGAATTATCCAAAAGCAAAATGATATTCTTTAGAAAGTAGTGGGAACCTTCTTCTGAGATAGCTTCAGGTGAACATCAGGTGCTCAGTCTTTGAATGTAGTAGAGGGGGATCCACAGACAGGCAGGAGTTGGATTAGATAGCTTCTAAGATTCAAGAGATTCTGATGCTGGACTTAGGTTAAGTCTTGATTTAACCCTGACATCTTCAGATGCAGAATCTTGTACCTTTAAGCTGCTTAAGTCTTTGAGTGATTAACTGAGAAGCTGAAGGTGACAGAGAGATTCAACAGCTCTGAAGGTTGTTGATGGTCTTTTATCATTTTGCTGGCTATTTAAAAATGCATACTATTTATAGGACCATATTTAAATATTGTCCTAATAACATTTTCCCAATATGTATTTTTAAATTAGCTTTATTGACGCCTTCTGCTTTTTCTCACAGTCATTTCCAGATATAGTTCCTCACCATCACTACCACACTTATATATAATTAACCCATTCCTTTATTCAAAAGAAAATAGTTAAGCAATACCAAGTCACAGTGACAGTCTAGCAGGATACATATGTCACATCCCTTGTCCCCCACCTTCCTGCTAACAGGCAAGCTCTTTTAATATAATTGTGAAAGAATATTTTTGTGTGTATTTATTAGCCCTATAAATTCTAGGATAATGTTTTGTTGATGTACTTACTCTTTAGTCCTTGGAGGCCTAAAGAATAAAACAATTTATTTGTACATAATAATATTTCCTTGTATATTTTTAAAAGTTTAATATTCATGACCCTATCATTAAGATATGCCATAGCACATAATCTACCATAGTACAAGGACTATGTTAATTTTCTTTTCTGATTGAGCCTGATACTGTACAGATTAGCAGCTAAAATAACATTTAGGAATTCAAGTTGGCTTTTTGTAGATTTTAAGAATCTCCATGCCAATTTTCTTTTTCTTTTTCTTTTTTTTTTTAAACTTAAATATAAAATAAGGAAATAAAAAAATTCTCACCATATACATAGCAGACCATAAGAAAGGATTCAATATAAAATATTCAATAAAAAATATAAAATAATAAATTTCAAAGCTGCCCATCTTTTCTTTGCTTTCCTGTTGATTTTACTGGGGTTTTTTTGCTGTTCACTTTTCACTTTACTCTTTTTTGCTCTTCCTGTTGATTTTACTGTTTTTTTTGCTGTTCACTTTTCACTTTACTCTTTTTTTTTTTTGCTGTTCACTATATACTCACATATTTTATACATACATATACATATACATATACATATACATATACATATACATATACATATACATATACATATACATATACATATACATATACATACACATTACTGTTCTAGATTTATTTCTTCTATCATCTGTTTCTTTGAAGGTGGACAACATCTTCTTTCATAGGTACAAATCTTTCAATGTTTTTCTAAATCAGCCAGGTGAATATTCCAACTCAACCATTCTATTTGAGAGATTATCTAGGAAAGTTTTCTCCCAATTTTTTGCTTACATAAGTTTTATTTATATGAAAAAAAATTTAATTTAAAATAATTGAAATTATCCTTTTTGTACCGCAACAATGCTCTCCCATATAATATAATTTAAGGTCTGATATTGTGGAATCTATTTCCTTTACATTTTTTTTCTGGTTTCTTTGAAGTTCCTGACCTTTTTGCTCCTCCAAACAAATTTTGTGATTATTTTTTTAACTCAAGAAAATAATTTAAAAATTATATTGGCTTTACTTACCTATGAATAATAAATATTACTTCAATTACTTAAGTTTGAGTTTATTTGTATAAAAAATGTTTTTTGTTTATATTCATATAATTCTTGAGTCTGTTTTGGCAGGCAAACACCCAGGTACTTTATACTGTCTAGGTATTTTAAATGGTCTTAAACAATATTGAATAATATTGCTGACACATAGTTTCTCTGTTTTTTTTACTTTTGCTTAAATTGTTTTAACTTTAACTTTGTCTGAACTCGATTACTATTCCTGCTCTTTTTTTACATAATAAATTCTATTCCTGCCCTTTATTTTATCTTTGTGTGTATTTCTCATTTTTATTTCCTGAAAAGAACATAAATTTTTAATCTGATATTCATTTCTACTTTATGAGTAAATTTGTCTCATTTACTTTCTAAGCTACAGTTACTTGTATTTTCCTCCTTCCTCTTTTTCCTCACTATTCTTCTTGCCCTATTTACCTTCTCTCCTCACTTCTCTTCTTCTACCCATTACCTTGCCCTCCTATTTCTTAACCTATCCACTCCTCTAAAAATGCCTCTCTTATCCTTTCCCCCACCCTATCCCTTTGCCCTCTTATTTTTTCCTGAATTTATGACTTGTATATCTTGCTTTACATATATATATATATATATATATATATACACACACTTATATACATATATATGTTTCATATATATATATATATATATATGTGTGTGTGTGTGTGTGTGTGTGTGTGTGTGTGTATATGTGTGTGTATATATACTGTTCTTTCTTTAACCCATTTCCAATGAGAATACAGTTCCATCAATGCCTGCCTTTCCCCTACTAGCTTCTTCTATATCAGTTTTTATGCTTCATTGGTATGAGATAATTACTCCTGTTTATCTCTTCCTAGTTTTATTTTTTTAATATCACCTCGTAATCCTCAGTTCAACCTAAGCCTTTCTTTCAAACTACCCAAATAATGACAGTTATAAGTAGTGCTAATATTTTCACAAATACAAAGTAAACAATTTACCTTATTGACCCCCTTATAATTGGTCTCTAATATTTACCTTATATTTCTCCTAGATATTATATGTCAAATTTTCCCTTAATTTCTGGGGGTTTTGTCACAAAAAAACTTGAAAGTATTTCAGCTCATTAAATAGCCATTTTTTCCCTTTCAGGATTATACTTAACTTTGCTGGGTCAGTTAGACCTTTGTCATAACCCCAACTCTTTTGTTCTCCATGCCATCTTTAGTAAGAAGTTTGCTCTGAAAACTTGTTATTTTGTCTATAAACTCTGAAATCTGAAGACCAATATCAATACAAAACTTTCTTTAACTATGAAATCTTGTGTTTCCTCAAAGTCAATCAATGAACAAACTTTTATTAAACACTTACTACATTACAGACACCATGAGCATTGAGGATACACAGAACAGCAAAAGCATGGTCCCTGCCCTCATGGAACTCACATTCTAATGGGAGAAACAACATGCAACTATTGTCCATACAAGATTTTATATATGTGTGTGTTTGTATGTGAATATGTATGTATATATTATTATGTATATACATACACTCACAAACACATAGGAGATGGGAGATAATCTGAGAAAAGAGGAGAGAAGGTTGAAAAAGGTGAGATTCAAGCCCAGTTTTGAAGAAAGCCAGGAAAGTCAATGGTGACATAGGGGAGATCTAGACATTAAGGGCAGCTAGTAAAAAAGCCCAAAATTGGGAGATGGAGGATTATCCAATTCAAGGAACAACAAAGAAGTAAGTATCTCTGGTTCACAGAGGAGATGTGTAAGGAGATTATAAAGGTAGGAAGGGGTCAAGTTGTGAACACTAATGTCAAACAGAAGATTTTATCTTTAATCTTAGCAGCAAGAGGATGCCACTGGGATGTACTGAATAGGGAGAGATATGGTCCAACCTGTACTTTATGGAAATCACTTGGATAGATTAGTAAAGCAGGGACTAGAGTGAGGATAATACTAGAGTGAGGATAAACTTGAAGATCACAACTCATCTCTGCAACTGCATAGATAGTTTTAAACAGCAGCTATAACCAAAAAGGCCATGATTCTACAACCAGTCAGGGAGCACCTCTGAATATAGCCAGACTGGAGATAAGAAAGTACATATAATACAACACTGGGCCCATACCCAAAGTCCTTCTAACTTGGCAGAGGCTTTCAGAGCATATGTTTCACTGGCAAAATCTTTAACAAACCAAGTCACCTCCATTTTTCAATGAGATATATTTACCAAATAAAAGATTTGTTGGCTGGTGTTTGTTTGTTTTTTTTTAATTATGTGAATGTGGTTAAGCCCTTTACCTCTCTAAGTCTCCTTTTTTCTTCTCCGTAAATTGCAAGAGTTGGAGATGGTCTTAAGGTTCCATTTAACTATGATCACATGATATTACAAAAGGGACTTCTGGTTGACAGATCCAATGACTTCAGAAAATACAAATGCAATTTATAAAAAGTTTGAGATACATAATTCCTCAGCAATTAATCATTTTATTAATTATTGATAGTGAAGAATTAATAAAAGGGTTAAATGGCAATCTCTAATGCCAAAGGCCCATCTTGGAACCCATTTAATGTTTATATGTCCTTGGAAGAGCGGGTATTCCTGAAGGTGGCAATCAACTCTGATTTGCTAACAATTAATAAGATGAATATTATAATAAGAGTTGGACCTATTCTAATGAGAGACTGGAGGATATGACTTTGATCACTCTTCCTCCCAGACCATTCCCAATCTTAGGCAATCTAGACAAAGGATCTACCCACCTACCTCTACCCAAGCCAGAGAAGACTAAAATGGGCTTTTTCACTTGGGTTACCTCTGAACGACTGAGGAGAAAGTTAATCCAATCTCATTATTGGGGCACCTAGTTGGTGCAATGGATATGGATAATCCAATCTCATTATCAACAATGTGTTTCAGATGCTAGCTTGACATAGTAAAGAATGAGCATATAGGAAGGGAAAACTCCCCAAATCTCCTTAATTTGTAATTTGATAATTACTTCTCTCACAATCTAGTTTCATAATATTATTTGTGTATTACTCTTATTTGCCCTACTAAATAGTAAACTTCTTGAAGACTTTTATTTATCCTCATAGCACCTACCACAGTGCCTTGCCCAGAAGAGGCCTTCATTAAATGTGCAATAAATAAATGAAAGCAAAAGTACTCATTCTTAGTTATCATCAAGCAAGTAACAGAGTTTTTGGATCTTTATGAAACTGATTCTCTATATCTTGTTGGGCAGACATCCATTCTGAAGTTGCTGGCAGCTCTCCTTTCTTCAACAATGTCCATCTGGCCCAAGTGGGAGCATCTGTTCTAGCTGAAGGCCAAGCATTTCACTAAAATATAAATGGCCCTAAAGCTGCTATAATAATTCTCCATCTTTTCTTGAAGAACTACAGTGGAAATGGTTTTATTTTTTTTGCCTGAAGAGGCTGTTGATGAAAATTACTCTTTTACCCATCCAAGCAATAGCTGATTAAAACTGAAAGAGAAGAATCATAAGAGAAAGTGCACAAAATAACTAATATTAAGATTTAGCAATATAGAAAAAAAAGGGGTCTATACGCTTCTTAATATTTTTTCTAAAAAAAAAAAAAAAGGAAGATAAGGTCAAGAGTTCTTTAACTATTTAAGTTCTTTAACTTCTCAACTCTTAGATTCTTAGAACCTATTTAGAGGTAAAACTTTTAAAAAATTTATTTGATTATTATACATATTTGTAATCCGTCTCTCCTTACCTTCCTCCCCAACTGAACAATAACAAAAGCAAAACAAAATAAAACCCTTATTGTAAACATTTAGAAAGAAACCAAACTCCCCATATTGACCATGCTTAAAAGTGTATATTTCTCTCTGCAATTTAAATTCATCACCATGCTGCCTGTAGGTAAGTGGCTGTGTTTCATCTTCCATCTTCTGATTTATAATTTAATTGATTAGAATTCTAAAGTCTTTCAAATTTGGGTGTTTTTTTTTTCTCAATGTTGTTATCATAAAATTGTCTCCTAGTTCTACTCATTTTGCTCTGCATAAATCATCTTCATAAAGATCTTCCCAGTTTCTTCCAAAAACTATCCATTTTGTTTTTTCTTACGGAACCATCTGCCCTTTCAGTTTCTGACTAGGATGAAAAAGTCTAGCCAATCTAGGAAATAACACATAGCCCTGGATTCAGGATAAACATTTTAAATATTAAATACAGGGGGTCAATCTCTCTTACTCTTTTCCCAGCATTTAGCAGTAATTGCTCTATAAATGAATGACAATGTAGTAAGCATTACCACCACATTTTAAATATTATCATATCATGAAGCAGAACCCAATATACAACTTACATATTCATTCCATTAGGGTTTATTGAAGGACATAACAGTTAAGGGATAATAAAAGGAGGCGGATGAGGGGCTGAAATGTGACAGCCTCCTATATTTTTCCTGTGCTGAATCTTTATGTCTCTTCTACTCCTACATCCAGGCAAGAGGATTCTTTGAATGTCCTGTGTCATCAGCACTGGGGCCTTTTTGGGAGAGTACATTTTAATATTGAATTATTCTTATGGATAGAGAAAAATCTTACTTTTATGTCATATTAACAAATCCTCACCTTCAATCTAGCCTTGAAGTTTTGAAGTATATGTGGCTGAGCTTGTAGACAGTTTTTCTGAACTTCTGAATCATCTTACAGAAGCTGAATTTGAATAAATTCAATATATTCGGTGTCTTTAGACACAGGTGGCAGTTATCTGAGTGGGAGGCCTATATACTGGAGAGTTTCTCATAATTAATCAATTTATAATAAACACAGGAGATGGCAGTTATGTCAAGGTGGATGGCCTCCTGAATACAGATGTTAAAAATTACACTGATAAAAACCCTGAAAGAAGATACCATTATGTTAGATTAAGAAAGCAAGGTCTGATTTTTAAAAAATTAAAAAATAAAAAAGTTAATAAGGGAAAGAAAACTATCAATTCTCAATCTCCAAGCCTAAAATGGTTACTATATATTGAATGTCTCTTCCATTCAGGAAGCTAATGTCTCCAAATGGAAGTCATTCTAATAATTTTAGATATGAGCAATAAATGGATTCAAATCTGACCTAGGGCTTGGCTCTTAATTTAGCCCCACTTTAATAGGCAGAAATTCCTGCATCAGCAGCACCTTAAATCATAGGTGGGTCATGCTTCTCAATAAGGCTCTAGCCAAATTTTTTTTTTTAAGCTATTCATTCTATTTTTATTTTTAGTGAATCAACAAGATTAAAAACATTTAAACTATACAAACAGGATTTGAGATGGGAAATATTCAAAGGGAAAAGTCCAAGATTCATCATTGAAAAATAACAGTTAAGACAGAGAGCAGAGAAACTAAACTAACAAAAGCAGAGACTAAAATTAAAAGAATACAATTAAGATGCTTACTGAATTCAGCAAATCTAAGCAGCATATGATTCCTAATTATACTCTGTATATATACATGTAAGCAGAAAGTTGAGAGATTAAAAAAGAACAAAAGAGAAAACAATTCCTCTTCAGATTCCCTCTTCAAATATGAACTCCAGGCTCCAAAACAACACACCTGGTTCTTCATGTCTTCATATTTCCATAGTCTCATGAACCCCATCATTCCATGGTTCCAACCACTCTTACCAAACACTAACTCCCCTTCCTCCATTATTTTTCATCACAACCAGGTAGGGATTGGCTCCCTAACATACCATTTCCATAAAAAAACATTATCAGAAGAAGGTCCTAACATTCTCTTGTCACTCAAGGATTCATTCATAATTACAGGCAACTGTGAACCTGCTACCACCTCATCCTGAGTCCTCCAGAGAGCAAATTAAAACTTATGATCACCCAAATATACAGCCATATCTTTTGGATTGGATTTGATATTTCCGTTTTGCTTTTGTATTCTTAGTGCCTTGTAACCTACCTTATACATAAATATCATTTAATAAATGATTATTGAATTTAGATGAATTGACTGTCACTTCCATTATTCTAGATATCACTTCTATGAAACTTGACAAATTTAGGATTTGTGGCTGTGCTGCTTCATCAATTATTCACACCAAGAATGTAACCCACCAAAACTTTCTAAACAGACTTTCTCATGAACAACTTAGATTCTTCTGAGTGCTCTCATTTTATCTCCTCTATCCTCTGCTGATTTGGTTGATTTTTTTGACCTCAAATTTAGTACTTTACCCTTATTTCTATTAAATTTCATTTTAATTCACTCTCTCACTTACCCCTTCCTAGTATCCAGTGTCCAGTCATTTTTCAAGTCCTGTAGATTCTAATTGTAACATCTCTCACATATGCCCCTTTCCTTTAACTCTTCCTAACCTCATCCCTTCATATCTAGGCTATTACAAAAGTCTGCTAGTTGGTTTCCCTGCCTCAAAGCTCTCCCTATTCCAGGCCAGACTCCAATAAACTTTCAAATTGATCTTCTTAAAGCCCAGATCTGATCATAACATTCCAGTACTCAATCAGTTGCAGTAACTAACCTCCTATTTGCTCAATAATCAAATATAAAATCATCTATTCGATTTTTTAAAACCCTCCAAAATCTTGACCCCTTCCTACCTTTCCAGTCTTCTCATATCATGTCTTTTCTCCCTTATACTATGTGATTCAATCATACTGGCTCTATTAAGATTCCACTAACATGATATTTCATCTTCCAAATCCAGGCAGTTTTACATTCTGTTCTGCCAAACCTGGAACTACCCCCAACTTCTCTTCCACCTAGACTCCTTAGCTTCCTTCAAGTCTCAGCTAGATTGTCACCGTAAGTCATCTTTAATCTTCAGTGCCTTCCCACTGAAATCATCTTCAATAAAAGAAAGGACAGAAGAAGGGAAGGAAGGAAACAAGGAAGCAAGGAAGCAAGAAATTTAAAAAAGATTAAAAAAAGGAGGAAAAAAGGAAGGGAGGGGAAAAAAAGGAAAGAAAATAGAAAAAAAGAGGGAGGGAGGAAGAAGAAAGAAGTTTTGGGTTTTTTTTTTTGTTTTTTTTTTAATTCCTCCAGCATGACTTGTTCTTGATAAATCAAGATCAGTTTTTGGTGATGACTATTTCCCTGTCTGCAAATGGTAAAAGCTAGATTAGGTCATCGAACATTAAAGCTTTAAGG